>NC_138133.1:57539063-58141729 GCF_964188305.1 Podarcis bocagei
ACCTGCTACAGTTTCTGACCCAGAATAGCTAGACTAACCCTGCATGTGCATTTCACACACCGACAAACAAAAAAAGTGCTTTTGTGTGCACTAGTAGCTCAACCACTATTTTAAAAAGATCCTTTCCCAAAAGATTAATATAACATTTACAAGACACTCATCACTGTGGTATTCCCAGGATGAAAATGCTAAACCCAGGCACCTGAAGTCAATTCCTTCTTGGAAACATAAGAATCAAACTGGGGGAGGGAGGGGCAGTGATTTTGGGGGGCCTAACTCCTGTGTAAGTGGGTGTAGCGTTTCACCTGGTGTCCGTTATTGGTTTTGCTTTTTTGTTTTTGCAAGGGCTCAACACCTCAGCAAACCAGGCCACCTATTAAAAGAGCTAAATGTAGATTTGAGTGCTTAAGTCCAAGCATCTATATTTGAAAACGTTGATCTCAGAGCTGAAAGGCCTTATCCCACTGCCTTGTGAAACAAGAAACATTTTAAAGTAAAATATGTTCTTATTGCAGCATATATTGGGTGTGGTTTTTTTTGATTGTTCATTTAGAAAATTATTCTATGTTTATTTTTTAAATGAGTATATGCCTAAAGTGAACAATAAATACTACAAAATAATGCCTGGTTCTGTCACTCCCACAAATCTTGTAAACCATCCTGTGATCTTTGGATGAAGGGTGGTATAGAAAATTAATTAATAATAATAAATGTCTTATTTCATAATTCCTCGTCTATACACAAAATGCAAGCATTCCTTCAGGTCGCCACTTACTACTGGCAGAAGGTGCCTGTAACTTGTTTGGTAACAGAGAGAGGCTATGCAAATAAAATACTACTTGCATGGCTGTGGTTTTAAGGAACAGCAAAATCAAACCCTGGCGTGAGCAGAATTCATACAAAGGCAGACTGGGGTTGAAAATGTTGCAATGAAGAATGTAGAATGAGATGAGATCACAGCATCAGTCTCTCCTTTGTGGACGTGGACAATGATCACAGAGCCAGATGGGATTAGTGAAACCTATTTACCAGAAGTTCAGAGCAGTTGCATGAAGCCGATAGGCAGCCAGGAGGGAGAGGTGAAAAATGCACCAGATTTACAGTTGCAGTGATGAAAATTTAGAAGTCTTCACTGTGATTTCTTCCAAATGTGAGTACCATGCATCCAGAGCTATTGCCAGGGGTTCAGTGTTTATTGAAATGGAATGTTAGGGGGAAACCTTCAAAAGGGTAAATTCAGATGTGTGCTCACTGTATTGTACTTGCTGTGTAGTGATCTCTGATTCCCCAACTCCTCCCCCACCTCCGTCCGCCCTTTCCTTGGAGAAAATGAAAGCAGAAGTCTAGATAGGCTAGGCAGTGGAAGTATTTCTACAGAAACAAACTGTGCAATCGGTGTGCTTAATTCCATGTGGCTTTGTTCCTAGGCATCCAACCATTAAGATGAGAAATCATAAAGTTAGGAGTATTGAAAAATGAAGCCCTGAATAGTTAATATGTAGAAAATGACTTTATATGGCTACGACCTACTGGGTCAAAGGAGATAGCATTTTCAAATTTGTGTTCTGGGACTGATTGTACATTTAACCTTAGCATTTACGAAGAGCAAAAGTCAGGCAAAGATCAATATGCATTCAGGAGAACAATAGTTTTTCAACACCATGTGTCCGAAGGGAGATAGATTTCTCATGGGAAACTCTGTACGGAAAAGTGTAGTCTTAATATTTATTTGCAAGCCCCAGTTGCTCTTTTCAGATTTATTATGATGATGTTTTTATTAAAATGCAAATGAAATTATGATTGGGAGCCCAAGCTTATCCTTGGAGTTCTTTCATACATGCGCACACGCACACACAAATATCTTTATAAAAATGGATTTTCATTGTGTGGTGTGTGCTTTTCAAATTACCCCCAAATTTGCTTCCAGTTCCACTATCCCCTTTACTGCTAATGGGGTGCAATGTTGATTGTACAACCAAAGCCCTATCTCACAGCTTCACCAAACCACTACACCCATACCAGGAGAGCTTGGTTTGTTAGTGGAAAACGCATTATGGGGCAGAGGGTCTTTATTTTACCCCATTCATTCCAGAGAACCTAATCCACCCTGTTTTCTAGGCCTGAGTCAGAAAACTGGATGTAATGATTTTCTGGCAGGGTTCCCACTATTTTAACATTACTTTAGCAGGAAGAAATTCAACAGGCAAAGCTCTTCTTGGCCTGAAGATGCAGGAAAAGCTAATCTCAGTTGCATATCTGTCTGTTGCACAATTGCTTAAAGGCAACAGTCTAGGCAAGGCAGGGGGGTGAGGGCAACCCGAGCTTTGACTGAAATAGGAAGGATTTCAAAGTAGTTGTGTTTTTTTTAATGGCCAAGTCTAGTTCTTATTTAAGGGAATCATTTGTAAGGAGGTCAGGGCAGAAGGTGTATTTGGGAGAGGATATCCTACAAATCTGATTTTGCAAGGTGGGGGGGGGGGCAGTCCCAGAAACGTTTTCTGCACAAGGCATCAGACTGATAGGATGATCGCATGAAAGTGAAGGCCCCTGTAGCTGATATGCAAAAGAAAGAAATCTGGCTAGGAAATTTGGCAAGTGAAGTTTTTCTGAGCCATGCAGCACTATAGCAAGGCAACCCCGTTCCACTTGTACCTGTCTTAAGGTGTACCTGCTTGTATCTGTATCCTTCTGAAGGGCACTCTTCACATACGTAGAAGCACTTACTGACACAAGATGTGTTGGTACCCTTCAGTACATAATTTGATGGACCATTTGTCTGATTCAGTATCAAGTAGCTCCTGATGCCTTTATTTCATGGCAGGCCAAAGTGAATTGTCAGCTTGGCTCCCATCTTCATGAACAACTGTTTCTTAAGCAGCCTATTCAAGAAGTATTACCTTTGTTAGAAGTTTTCCTTGCTTTGTCTTTGGGTAAGGCAATTTGCTGCTTTCCTCGCCTGCAGATGTACAGCATTTTGGCTGGGGAGATTACAATGGGCAAGCTAAAAATATGCCAGATGGATATTTATAAAGCACTCCTTGCTACTTAATCTGGAGCATCATTAATGTAATTAAAAACTGCATTCAAAAAAGAATGAATATGCAAATATTTTTTCATTGTCCTCTGCTTTCAATAAGATGCAAAGAAAACTATATAAAGACTGCATATACTTTTACATACGCTTAAAATCTTTCTAACACCTCTGTTTCATTTAAACAGTGATGCATGTGAACCATCACTTGCTCCATGTAATATTAGCTGTTTCTTCCATGGCTTTGTGACTGTACGGAGTTATTTTATTGAATGACTAGCTGATTAAATTAAGAACCACCTTAATGATTGGGAATGGGTACTGTTCTGATTTAAGCCACATCCTCAGAAAAGAAGAGATGGTGGCTCTCTTTTTGTGTGTGGCTATTTTCATCCCAGTTAACAGGTTGCAACAGATCAGAACAACACAGAAAGAAAATGCAAAGCAAATAAGACTAAATCAGGAGCACAACAACATTCTACAGAATAAGCAGAACAATTATATTCCACGATTAAAAGTTTAACAGACAAAACAGCTTTTACTTGGTGCCAAAGTAATGGGATCCCACATATAGATTGCTCTCAAGAAAGGCTTACCTGGTTGCCAGTGTTATGGTTTTTTTTTTAAAAAAAAGCCCCCCCCCCCAGTTCTGAATTTGAATTGGTTTTATCTCCTGTTTTATTTCTATGTACATATTATACACAGAAATATATACACACACACAAATGTGTTTGTGTGTGTGCTATTTCAACTGAATGTTGTCAACCACTCTGAATTATTTTTTTAATTTGAAAAAACTGAGTTCCAAGCAGATATCTCAAATGCTGGAAAAGGGCAACCCTAACACTCCTGACCCCACAACTTCTCTCAGCAAGGTCACTTTAGTCTATCTTTGATGTCACTCAGGGCCAGCTCCACTGCATAGTGTCCCTGTGAAATGGCCCTGTCGTGGAATTGTTTTAGTGGGCTTCTCCTTCTTTGAGTGAGCCCTGGTGCGCTTATCCGATAACAGCAGCAGATGTTGGTAGAAGCAGCACTCCAATTAGTGCCAGACAGCTGTGAGCCACCATTTTAACTTCCCACAATGCCCCACATATGGTGTTGCTGCAGAGCACTGTGGAAAATTAAAATGGCAACTCCCAGACCCAATTACCTGGTACTGATCAGAGTGGGGGGGGGGGAGGAATATCCACTGAAGGCAGTGCAGAGAAGGTTCTACCAGGTGGGTCTGAGCTGCTCTCTTGGGATGCTACATTTTGACAAGGAAAGTTAAACAATCTCTTCAGTTCATGTTGATGTTTCCATTGTTTTTGTAGCATGTAGCCCAGTCAGAAGAAAAGCCAAAAGTACTCAATGCATCCTGCCGAAAAAGGTAAGGAAACTGTTGCTTATTTAAGAGGGTATTTCTTGTCCACTGAAGCACAACATAGATCTCTCAAGATCATGGTGTGGAACCAACATATGCACTGGTACAAAAACACACACACACACACACACACACACACACACACACCAAAAAACACAAAACCTGGCATGGTTCATAAATTGCATGTAGGTTTTAAGGAAATTTCAAATGCAGCCTTTTCTACAACAAACCCACTATTGAGAATTACTGCGCAGAAGAGAGTGGACTTAATCCTTCTATCTGCAAATGATTTGCACCAGGCCATTTTAAACACGTTTCATCCATCTGGGCTTAATTCTGGTTACAGAGCCCAGCTGCATAATAAACAGTCTAGAAGGGCATGTGCAGAGAAAAATCAGCTGGCCAAGAGAGCTTACATATCCCTACATCTCAGCTTCTGACCTGCTCTTATGTTTATATCACCTTGGCAAACGTAAGATCTGGTGGAACAGGCATCTGGCACAATAACACAACCACAAGCACATATCAACCTCAAGCACATCTGAAAATTGCACTCTGATATGGAAGCCTCACAGCCACCTGTATCTCCTGGATGTACCGTAGTTGGAAGCAAGCTGTGTTGATTCACAAGTGGGAAAGAAAGGCACTCGTTTATGAGTTCCTTCCAGGACTGAGTTTGGGCATCCAAATAAGCTCCTAGAGCAAAAGTAAGTGAACCCTGGCTCAAAATAATTGTGCTCCTCTGCCAATAATATAAACCACCTGGGAACTGATATCTAATCACAGTACAAACATGTAATAAATGAATTGAACAAACTAAAAATGTGCAATCATACCAATGAATGGCAAATATATATACAACATGAAGGGAGATTTTGAGGCCCAACTCTCTCCCCCTACAATGCAAAATATGGAAAATTAATTCCTAAAAAAACTTGCCCCTTTACCTGCTCTTAGCAGCCTGAGATGATAGGACTTATTTCACCCTGGTAATCTTCATAGGTGCCCTTGTTTAATCCCAGACAAGGCAAAAATAGCAAGCACCCTTGGAAGCCTGCCAGAGTCTTTAACAGCAATAGCACTTTGAGTGTGCCAGGGCAGGGTTAAGTGCTGCCCAGTCATATGACCATCCCCGTGAATTAACCTCAGATGCCTCCACATTAACTGTTTCCTGATAGCAATGATTTTAAAGACTCTCCATATGTCTGGGGGAATCCTACACAACCACTTTCCAGCAAAACACGAGCATACCAGTTTCTTGTTAATTCTTTGCATTGTATGCCCATCTCAGATCTGCAGGGTCCATTTGTTTTGAAGATGCATAGGACTGAGCTATTTTAAATGAGGACCTCCCCTGCTCCCCTTTCTTATGTCCCTTTAAAATCAGCAAGGAGAAACTTATGATGAGAGTGAGTCCTGCTGCCAAAGTGCACACCATCACAGTATGTATTAACAGCCTATCTTCTATACTCAGAACAGTCCTCACCAACCTGGTGCCTCCCTCCAGACTTTTTGGGTCACAACTCCCATCAGCCCCAGCCAGCATTGGCTGGTGAATTCACCAGGATTGGTGAAACTGGGCTGGTGGGAGTCTCCATCAAAACAACTAGAGGGCCCCAGGTTGGTAACGGTTGGGCTAGAACGTCCATACTATCAGAGGCAGGTTTAAGGGAACACAACCAGTTTGGTTGCACTGGGCGTGGGATTTTGGGAGTGCCACAGCCATGAGGTAGAATCAGAGGTGCTGACTTGGGCCCCAATGGCGCCTGTGATAGAATGTGACATTGTGACATCATGAGGTCATGACTTTACATTGCGGTGGTGGCTTTTCCAAGGCCTCGCAGGGTCTCAGAGATAACGTCCGAGACCTCATGAGACTTCCAAAAATGACTTCCAGTTTCTACCAGAAGTCAGATTTGGAGGCCTGGCAGGGCCTCTGACGTCATCTGGGAGGCTGTGTCGGGGCTTTGACGTGACTTCTGGTAACTTTTGTGGGTTCCCTGGCACCCAGGGCCTCCTAGACCTGGCCCTATGGGTAGAATCCAAGGCGCGAGGCAGGTTTTGGAATATGAATAGATGCTAGGAGATGTTATATTTATTACAGGCTTTCTCAAACTCGGCCCTCCAGATGTTTTGAGACTACATTTCCCATCATCCCTGACCACTGGTCCTGCTAGCTAGGGATCAGGGACTTGTAGGCCAAAAACATCTGGAGGGCTGAATGTGAGGAAGCCTGATTTATTAGATATTATCCTTCCTTCCCCCTGATCAGCAGAGTGCCATCGCTTTGCAGCTTACAAGGAAGTTTAGATAGGCTAGTTTGGTCCCTTTAGCTTACGTAATCCAGGATGCTTTAAGGCAGAGTTGATTTTCCTGGTATTTTCCCCTTTTCTCCCCCTTAAGCTAACAATCAAACACAAAATGGATTTGTAAAAGGTAAAAAATAACATATACTCAGAATACTTATTGAACAGTAATGGATACAGCAGCTTTGTTCAGACAGACTTAAAATGGTTATTCAGTTACAAAGACATATTTAAGTCTAGCTCAAAATGTGGTCTGAGTTTGGACCTCAGACTTTGTAGGTGTCACATTGCTGGCAGAGCGGAAAGAGATGGAAAGAGCTATGCCCTCCCCTTGTCTGGTCACAGTGGGAGTGTCTCTCACAGAGTTCTCCCTAGCAAGTTAATAGGAAAACTCTTTGAGCTTCAGCTCCTATGATGCACCCAGCTAGCAAAACATGAATAGTTGGTTTGACTGCATTTTAATTATCTTACAGAGGGGGGCACTGAATTTTGGCGTTGCGCAGGCACTGCTGAAATTTGAGACTCCAAGTTCCGCCACTGATGCTAATGAATAATGAGCAACAATCCAACCAGGAACTTTTAAATGTTGTAGAAGAGTTCAGGAGGTGCTTAGTCCTTTCTCCCATTGACACTGATAGAACATTCTATGAGTGATTTTCAAAATAAGTGCTTAGCATTGAATTGGCTCAGTTTTCTAGATTGTTAAGTTATTGTAGTTTTCTATAATGGAGACATTAATTCTTTAAATAAGCAAAAAAATAACAGTGAAGCAAGTGAAAGACTTGCATAGTACAAATTAATTTAGTTTTGGCTTCTGGAGCTGAATTGATTTTAGTTCCAAAAACTTTTTTGCAATGCATTTGTGATGCACAGCTTTCCTATTTTCCTTCTCCTTCCTGTTGGTTTTATCAGAATTTTTTCTATTCTTTGTAAAAGCCAGCTCTCCCTCATTGTTTGTAAATTCTAGTTGTTGGCTTATTGAAGAATAACATGAAAATAGCCACTGAATGTGTTTTGCAAGGCTTTCTGCTGCTGGACTCCACAGCACAAGAAGAAAAGCTTGCATGGCAAATGGAACAAGTAGCTGCTGCTGCTGAAACAAATAATATCTTTTAAAAATCATAAATCAAATATTTAGGGAGCTGCTTTCTAATGCTACTTAGTTTGGATGAGACTGCCATTCATCTGAATAATGGCCAAACTCACATTAGCTTTTCTGATACAATTAGAAAAGAAAAGTGACTTCAAGATAATCCCAGAGATTTACCTTGCGTGTTCATAATGACCTAGAGAAGCTTGAAATCCTGTTTGGATCTAAACTGTGCTACCACAGACTTGGCTTCCTGACCTACATAAGTTATCCCAACTTATTACTGCATGGCATTAGGCCCACATATACCCAAGTGATTTGGACATAGTCTGTTTTCTAAAAAAGAAAAGAAAATAGTACAGTATTGGTAGTAAATGAAACAAACACATATGGAAGAATAATACAGCAGTAGTCTCTGTCTGTGTTAATGGCAAGATACTCTTGCTTCTCCGTTTGAGTGTGTTGATATCTCAAGACATAGAAATAAAGGTAGATGTTGTACAACTTTCTCTTGAATTCTACTGCCAATATGCTAATAGCGTCTCATTGTTATAAAAGAGGAACTATCCTTGCATTACAGGAGGAACATAGTTGTCACCCCTCTGTGGTAGTTTCCTACTTCAGTAACATCAGAACCCATAATAATTGGGTCACTTAGGATGGATCAAATGACATGGTCATTTTCCATAGCAGCATTGTCTGCCTTCAAGTAGACAGAACAATACACGCATGGGACGTAGCCAAACAATGACGACAACTTATTTCTCATACCCCGCCCATCTGACTGGGTTGCCCAGTCACTGGGCAGCTCCTGTCTCTTCCACATGATCTGTTGGGTCTGCCATGACCCCAGAGCCCAGCAGTGAGCAGGACAAGTTAGAGGCTACAGAGTCAACATTTGACCTGATGATGGTGGATCAGGAGACCACTGAATCCAAAGCAGGCAGGCAGAAGCCTGTAAACTGAATCCCACAGTATCAGGACCCATAGAACAAGACCCTCATGGGTGCCTTACGCTGGACCCAAGTAGTTTCCAAATTATATTGTCAGTCCAATGGTGTAGGAAGCACACTAGACAATATTCTCTTTTTCCTGGTTGGGAGAGAAGGAAAGATTTCTCTGTCCAACCCTTTTATTGCACACTTCCTAACTTTAAGCCTTTTAGATAACTGTAGAAAGATAGAGGAGTAACATAATAGGGTATTACCTCTTCTGGCTATCAGCTTAGTTACAGTTTTCATAATGATAATATAGCAGAACTTTTAATTATTGTTTTATGGGCAAAGAAGACAGCAATGCTTATTTTACACTATAATTACTGCAGGTTATGCATAGACTCAGGCATTGAATCTATACACGGCACATGTAATTAGACTGTTTCACCTCTTCCCTGTAGGTGGTAGCAGTGTCTGACTATCATCTTCAGGGGACAGAGGAGCTGCTGTCACACCAAGGTGATCTCATCCAAGTCTTCTGCAAAGATGAAGAAGGGCAGGGATTCAGTCATGTGCAGAACAGGCAGCAAGGATTCTTCCCTAGTCCCTCCAAATGTTCTGCAAGACACAGTAAGTCTCAGCAATATATTTAGTACTCAGGCTTACTAACTGTCCAGAGGTATGGCCTTGCAATAAAAACAATGAGCCCTTTGGTACTGAGAAGAGTTTTGTTTTTGTTTTGTTTTTGTTTTTTTGCAGCACAGGATGCTGCTGGATGTATATTAGCCTACAGAAAAAGGATCTGTGTGGAAAATACTGCTGTCCATTTTAATCAGAATGGAAGACAGTTCCACTGTGAAAGTATTAAGGAAGAATATCAGAGAAATATATGATGCTCAAACATGCCTATAGAAGGCAGAATATCACAGGAAAGAATGGTTATTCCTTATCCCAATTCTACAATTCTATGATCACACTTTCAAGTACTGTTGCCAGTGAGGTCACTTATATTTGAAATACTGATTTGGCAAGCGGAGGTCTCATAGCAAAAAGGAGTGAAAAAGCTACATTTCCCTGTTATTAAATTTCCGCCTCCACTAAGTGCTACAGTTAGGTAATTTTAGTTTCTGGTCTTTCTGGAGCCCCCTTTTTTAGATTGTTGTGTGTGCTGCTTCATAATGTGGTTGGGATCCTCCTGTTCATTCTGCTAAGTGGGTCTCTGGACTTGTGCCTTCATGTCCTTTTCTTATGGCACCACTGCCATAACCAGTCACTCTCATTTTTGAGGACAGTGGTCCCTGGGGTCGGCTGCAGTCAGCCTTTATAGAGTCCCACAGCCCTCTCAGCTGGCCTGGCTGGATTGGCCAGGATTCAAATAAGGCTATGGTGGGAAAGCCCACCAATCTCCAACGGCCGGACTGGGATTCCTCACGACCAGCCACCTCATCCTAGTGTTCCTTCCAAGGGGGAGGAGCCCAGCATGATGGTTACCTGTGACCAGGTAAGCAGCCATTTTCATTCATCGGCAGCATGTATACACATATGGACGAATGACCCAGATGGCAGAGCACAGTCCACATTCCAGTTCTCTCTACAGTACTGTAAGGGGAATTGTAGTTGCTTGTGTGTAAGTCACCGACTTCCCTAAACTGCTTGTTTGTTTAAACCTTTCCCTAACTGAAGCGCACCCCTGTGCGTCTGCTTCAGTCTCTGGCAGAATCCGTTAGTGGGTGTTTCCTAAACTTTTTCCAACATAAGAATTCCTTGACAGCCAGTCTCCGCCTAGCCTCTCTGCGCGGAAGCCTTCTGCGCAGAGTAGGCGTGCCCAGTGGTGGTCCGGCACTCTCCCCGCTGATCTCACTGGAAGAGTCCCTGAGCCTTCCCTCCAAAGTGCTCTCATTCCCTCCTTCCTTCTTGGTGTCACCTTGATTCCCTTCCCCCTCGGAAACCCTCTCTCTCTCCTTGCTGGTTCCCTCTCCTGCACTATCGGGGCCACTTCTCTCTCGGCTGGTCTCCAATGTCAGTTCCATGACAAGTACATTTTACCCAAAGTTTCTCCTTTCTGTTTTTCATTGCAGCTGGAATTTCTAAACAAAGGCCATTCTGCTATAGCAGTAGCCTGCCAGATGCAAAGACTTTGGTAAGTAACACATACGTAATATAAAACCAACTACCTCTGTGCAATATCATGTGACTCCTGATGATTGCTACAAGTCCTGTGAGTGTTCAGTCAAAAATTCATGTAACATCCTTAATCTTCTTATAAAAGAGGTCTTTGCACTTACATTAATCACATCCTCCTTCCGATACAAAAAAGAACAAAAGCAAAGGCTGCAAACACACAACAAACCCTGTAAAAACAAATCTAAAGAAATTATCGGACAACAACACAAGCATTAATTTTTTTTACATGATGCATACAAATCCAGAAATTATATGAAAGGATAGCAATATTAAGATGATATTGACATTGGTGTATCAGATATAATCTTTTCTCAGCCTCCCAACACCACACTCTCTAGTCTCACTATTTGTTGATTGATTTTTAAAGTTTATATCCTGCCCACTTTTATAAAATAATCCAAATTGGCTGCCAGTATATCTATGAAAACTGTTATTTTATGGGTGAACAAACAGTCCAAGCTTCAACTATTAGGGTCACCCACTGATGTCTGCCATGCATATATGATGTCAACATTCCCTCTTCTGCCAAGTTGTTAGATGTGTGCTAGCTGTTATTGTGTTGTGTTTTTATTGCATCTTGACATTTTTATTTTATTCCGCCGCCCCCCGCCCCCCATTTCCCTATAATTTAGCAGCCTCAGGGATCCCCCGTCTCCCATCACAATGCAAGATGGATTGCAGCCACAGAACCAGCCATGAGGAATAGTGTATTTGCAGACGAGTAAGTGTCTTTCCGTTACCCTCTCCTCTAATTCCACAACTATCACTTGGGCTACCAAACTCAAAGTCTATAAGAACCAATGACACGCTACTCAGACTGAAGATCACTGACATCCCAAAACGCAACTTTTAAGAAGTTAAAGAGTATCTGTAAATAAGTAAAAGGGGAAAGAGTCCAAAGGCTGCTGGAAGAGCATAGTTTGCATGCTCAAGATCCCAAACTGAATCCACAACATCCCATACACGCTTACCTAGAAGGAAGTCCCATTGAATGCAATGGGATTTACTGCTGAGCAGGCACATATAGGATTGCACTGTTATTTTCTATTTTCATTATATGTTTTTTATTCTGGTCCAGGATTAATGAATCTGCTGTGCTGGTTTTTAATGCTCAAATGCTCATATGGTCTTCTTCTGCTTTGATGTTTCATATGTCTTTAAATTTAAGTGATTATTGCCTTGCAAGGACAATGGGTCCTGAAAGGCAGGGTGGAAAAGCATTAAATAAACAGCAGGCGTCCAAAGATTTTGCCTGAAATATCAGGGTTTTCTGTACTACAAACTTTTTTTTAAGGCAGTTTAATTGTTATGGCTTCTCCAAGGAACATTGGGAACTATAGTTTGGTGAAGGAATGTTGGGAACTATAGTTTGGTGAAGGTGCAGAGAATTCCATTAGAGCAGCTTTCCCCAACTTGGTGTCTTCTAGATATCTTGGACTATAGCTCCCATCGGCCCCATTTGCCATGGCCTTGCTGGCTAGGGCTGATAAAAGCTGTGGTCCAAAACATCTGAACAAGAGATGATGCTTAGGAGACTGCTCTCATGGATACAGTTAGAATTGCATGCATATATATATATATATATATATATATATATATATATATATATATGGGACGCAGGTGGCACTGTGGGTTAAACCACAGAGCCTAGGACTTGCCGATCAAAAAGCCAGCGGTTCGAATCCCCGCAACGGGGTGAGCTCCCGTTGCTCGGTCCCTGCTCCTGCCAACCTAGCAGTTCGAAAGCACATCAAAGTGCAAGTAGATAAATAGGGACTGCTCCAGTGGGAAGGTAAACGGCGTTTCCGTGCGCTGCTCTGGTTCGCCAGAAGTGGTTTAGTCATGCTGGCCACATGACCCAGAAGCTGTACGCTGGCTCCCTTGGCCAATAAAGTGAGATGAGCGCTGCAACCCCAGGGTCGGCCACGACTGGACCTAATGGTCAGGGGTCCCTTTACCTTCATATATATATATATATATATGAAAGCATATATATATATATATATATATATATATATATATATATATATATATATATGCTTTCGTAGATTTTCACGGGTACAGGAATGCAGGTTTTGGTGTCTTCGGGTGTCTTCCCGTGTAAGAGTTGGGGTGTCTAGGCGACGTTTCGACGAGGTCTCACTCGTCATCTTCAGGCTGGTGCTTTCGGCTTGAGTGTTGAGCATATGATATGGTAGAAGCCGAAAGCACCAGCCTGAAGATGACGAGTGAGACCTCGTCGAAACGTCGCCTAGACACCCCAACTCTTACACGGGAAGACACCCGAAGACACCAAAACCTGCATATATATACACACACACACACACACACACACACACACACACACACATATGATTTTTAACAAATAGTATTTTAACAATAGAAGACAAAAATGGTGAAAAAAAGTTTTAATAAATCATTTGACAAAACGGTGAACACCAAATAATTATTCTGAAGGAACTTAATCTTGAAATGTTGAATCTGTTCCCACTTTCAACTATAGGCACAGAAGGTCCTTGCAGAAAAATACTGAAGATGACATAAGCCCAACTCAAGGAGCGGAGGAGGCCTCTTTACCTTTAACGGGCAGCATTTTGCATGGAACACCAAGCCTCCTGCGGAAAATATGGATGAAACATAAAAAGAAGTCGGAATATTTGGGGGCCACAAACAGTGCCTTTGAGGCAGACTGACAACCCTCAGCCTTGCAAGTGCAAGCAGAGGGTTCTTCAACAAAGTACAGAACGCTGTCACATTTACCTGATAACGGATGTAGTGTGGTACACACTTCTCCCAAAAAACAAAACAAAACTTCTACAGAATCCACGGGGGACGGGGTGGGCGAGTTTAAGGACTGCATCCTATGCAAACAATTCAGCTCATATATTTTGCACATGCTTCTGATATGCTTCTTGTTAACAGATTCAACTGTGATCATTGCATCAACCCAGCATTTCTTATTCTCTCCTGGTTCATCTGGATTTGTTGGGAAAGGCCAAGAGAAATTACTGTCTCCTCAACAGACCTCACGTCAACGACACTGTGCCATTTAAAGTACAGTCCTGCAATTTATCGTGCGACGATACTTCGGCAAATGATTTCTTTAAATCAGTGATATGCAGGCTTTCAGGTTCAGAATCAACTTGTTTGCTTAGGAACCTCTGAGCATGACAGAGGATTCGCAGAAGAATTCTACTGCAATAATTCAGTTCACCTAAATGAACTGTTCACCTACTTTTGCACCACATCAACAGAGAGTGCACCCTTGCACAGAGATGAGGGAATCTGTGGCGCTCCAAAGATTCCTGGACTCCAACATCCATCAGTCCCAGGCAGCATGGCCAATGGTCAGGGATGATGGGGGTTGTAGTCCAGCCCACCATATCATATGCTCAACACTCAAGGTGGTGGTCAACCTGCCTTTCCTGTTATCTATTACTGATATTCTCATAGATCCTGCTCCACTCTTTCTCACACACATGCAAACATTAAACTTCCAAAGAACTCTTGGGTTCTTTGGTTTGAAACTGTTGTTCTAAACTATGCCGTTACCAGAACTGGCCTTTGCTGCCTGAGGCAACGTACAAGATGGTGTCCCTCCTCCCCATTCGACATACAGAAGCCATGGAGCTGGCGGTGTAATCTGACATTGACACTGATGCCAGAAAAGCATCTTCCGCCACACCTGAGGCTAGTAGGCTACCTTAGGGATGTCAAGATAAGCTATGTGGGGAAGGGTCATAGCTTTGCATGCAGAAGGTGCTGGGTTCAATCATTGGCAAATCCAAGTAGGGCTGGGAATGTCCACTGTCTGAAACCCTGGAAAGCCACTGTTGGCCAAGGCAGACTGAGCTAGAAGGACCAGTGGTCTGATTCAGTAAAAGGCAGCTATCTAGGTGGCACACATTCTGCCTTCCAGCACCTTGCTGATGTTTGCTCACTGCTCTGCCTGACGTTTGCTTGCTGCCAACTCAAGCAAAAGCTGCAACACAGCAGTAACAATGGGAGCATGCAGCATGAGAGCAGAGCGACACATGCCCACATGTGGAAAATCTGCTGGAAGATGTGGGGTGGCCACCTCTATGCCTGTTTGGCCCAGTCAAGGACCTTTCCTAATCCTGCTATTTGTGATACACTGGAAAAAGGCAACTAGGTAGGACAAACAGCCCAGGTTGAAAGATTTATCACAAGGTGGGTGGTAGTGTGGGTTAAGCCACAGAGCCTAGGACTTGCCGATCAGAAGGTTGGCGGTTCAAATCCCCGCGACGGGGTGAGCTCCCGTTGCTCGGTCCCTGCTCCAGCCAACCTAGCAGTTTGAAAGCATGTCAAAGTGCAAATTGATAAATGGTACCTCTCTGGCGGGAAGGTAAATGGCATTTCCGTGCGCTGCTCTGGTTCACCAGAAGCGGCTTAGTCATGCTGGCCACATGACCCAGAAGCTGAACGCCGGCTCCCTCAGCCAATAAAGCGAGATGAGCACCACAACCCGAGTCGTCCGCGACTGGACCTAATGGTCAGGGGTCCCTTTACCTTTACCACTTGCTCATGAAGATGAGAATGATCAGAATGACTGTACCCTGGCTTCTCTTCAGATCATATTAATCTTTCAACTTTTACTAAAGATCAGAATGACTGTCACTGTCCCCTAGCATTTGCCGCCTGAGGCACCTGCCTCATGGTAGGACCAGCCTGAGCAGCTGATTTTTTCCTCAGATTAAAAAAAACCAAAACATTAAAGAAATGTACTACTCTGTGCAGCCATGTATCATCACATCCAAAACATTATGTTGCCAGAAATCATAATAACTAAATTCATTGAATAACAGTGCATCAGTGGCTAGTTAGCGGGAAAGTACTGCATGTGGAAAGGCCCCTACTTTAGCTTTTGGTTATATGTGAAATAATAGCTTTAAACAGTATTGAGATGAGGAATGCGCGTTATTATATATTCTGTCAACAATTGTTGTATTTTAAAACATGTTTTCTTCTAATTTATTTAATTTATAAGTCGGAGATATCTAATGTCAGATTTCAAAAAACAAAGTTGTAGTTTAATTTTATATTCCCTAACACTAATGAAGCTTTTTCTTACATGTAGCAAGTACTTGTTTTATTGTTCCAAATAAATGATGTCCTCTTCAGGCACACAGTTCCACGGGGACCAGGGGCAGGGAATAGAGAGCTGCTCTATATGAATTTACAAGGAGTAACTTTATGATATCACTTCTGCCATCCTGCTTTTCAGACAAATGCAAGAAGAGTAGAGAAAACTGCAATCACTCAGTGCTTTACTTTATTACCTTTTTCTTTTTTAAAAACAAGCACAGTTCCTCAACATGTTTGACTAACGACGTTTCCGCAAAAGTATTTCAAAACTAAAAAAGAATTATATGACAAACTATGGTTAGGACAATTTGCCTTGGCTAAGGGCTGTTAGCACATTATGGCTGCAACCCTATATACACTTTCGTGGAAACAAGCACTACTGAATACAGTAGGACTGACTTCTGAGTCCATAATGCACGAGACTGCACTGCACAGGGTACTAACAGTGCAACCATATATATGTCTACATACAGCCTACTACTCCCCCCTCCCCAACTCATAACACTATGGATACCCTTCCCAGGAGTCTTTGATGGCGCAGCCGGCCTGAACAGCTGGTAATCTGAGTAGAACAGATGCTGTATCACAGGTTAGGTGACTGCCCTTCTTTTGTCCTCGTTGCAGCCTTCAGAAACAGGCCAAAACTAATGCAGCAATTATACGCTCCATGTTTGCTTGTTTTTGTTTTTGTTTAAAACAGCTGTGGCCCAGTTGGCACACTTCTCACCCAAACTATTTGGTGAACATTTTTAATCCATGTTACAGGTTAGGACAAAAATTACTCTGGTTGGTTCGCAACCCAGATTTTACAGTGTTCCGATATACAAGTTCACTCAGGGAGAAATAAGTTCCATTAGGTTTATCGGTGCTTTTTTTCTTAAAAAAATATGTTTAGGGGTACTCTCATTTTCCTACTCATATTGAAATACTGCCCCTCAATGCGGCCCAACTTAGATTCACAAAATGTTTAGGGGTATGCGTACCCCCAGAAAAAAGCACTGGGTTTAGTGGATCTTACACCAAGGAAGTGGGTATAGGATCGCAGCCTCTGTTATCCGAGTTTAAGGCACGCTGTTTGCCCAATGCATATTTATTTCCAAGGTGGAAACTAATCCCATGAAAAGCACATGATAGTACTAGGAGGCCCCTGGCAGCCTAAATATGTCATGTACAGAAGGGCAGACTTGACTGAGCTTCAGTTGCATCGCTTGCTCTGAACCTATTGTAACTCATCTCTTAGACCAGGTAATCTTCTCTACGTAATCAAGGAGCCTCAACAGGCTTTACTGGGATGGGCAACTTATGGCCTTCCAGACACTGATGTTTAGAGCGAATTACAAGCAAGTGAATATATATGCTAACTACATGACTTTTGTGAATTTACGAAAGCACACCCATTCACTAAAATAGAAATGGTATGGTATTATTATCACCACCACCACCATTTGCTATTCAGTTTGTACCAAAAAATAATAAATTACAAACAGATATAATGAATGAAAAGCCAAATTTAAAACAGTACATCACGCAAAATTCCTACAATTCCACAATATAATAAAAAGTGCAAGGTACCAGATATAATGTGTACCACAATATAATAAAAAGTCCGGGTACCAGATAAGTCCTAGATACCATGTTCTAGATAACAGGCTCAATTTAGTTTAATGTGTCTTTCTTCAAAAAGGAAATGCCTTTTATTGGGATAGGATCATTTAAGTTTGGGGACAGCCAACTTCTGTAGTCTTGGAGAACTACTTTCATCTACAGAGTGCTGGAGGATAAAAGAGTATTCCACAAAAACTCAGTAACTCACAAAGTAAAGTAGATGGCATTGAGCAGGAAAAGCTTCATAGTTATGGTGCACATTGGACAGTTATAACCAGGATTTGACACACAAAGCGACCCACTACCAAAGATACCATCCCGTCTGTCTGTCTGTCTAACACACACACTTAGATTTGAGTAGAACTTAGTAAACATTTTACTACACCTTGTTAAAAGTTGGTAGGATCAGCAGCACTCTATTGAAATTGCTTTGGGTGCCCTCATTTGACCTGCACTTGGCCATTCCTGATGTGCTCTCTCCCCTGTAATATACTCTTAAAATATGTTTTTGATCCCCCAGATGATACACACGCCATGATCTCTGAGCAGTGAGAGCTTTCAGCAGGTCAAGGTCGTGGCCTGGGTTGGTTTCCTTTGAATAAGGTCACAAGGTTTTAAGTGTGTACACACAGAGAGGTTGACTCCAACAGATTTTGCTCCCCATCGTATTTTTAGTGGAACTCTGCAGCCTTCGATTCTCGGAGAGCAAAATCAGGCCTTGTGTTTTCGGACTCCATTCCAATGCTGTCTGTTGTCTTCTTACTCACATCCACTCTGACACACTTACACATTGATAACTCACCTACAGCTGTGTGTAAGTTGGGGTAAGCAGACAAACATGTTATTTTTGCTGCTCTTGAATTATCTCTAGTTATTTAGTTCTTGTGAAACGATATTGTCCTAGCTCACACTACAAAAGTAGATGCTAACCCACCCAACCTGGCCTGGGCTATTTACTTAATGTTCTGGTTTTCAGTTTTAGCAGTCCTTTTCTTTTTGCAGTTTCCAGTCACACAACTATAGAATCAGCCACAAGGGTAGAGGGAATCCCAAGTAGACACTGAGCCTCACCTCAATCCTATAACACTATGCTTCAACACCCAACTGAGTTCTGCAAAATTTATCTCATTATGCAACCTATGGCCCATTAATAAATAGATGACTGTGTAATACAAGAATCTGTTTTTGCTGTTAGTGATCCAAGGGTCGTATACAGCTGACAAGCTGACAAGCTTTACTCAGAATAGATCCACTGAAATTAAAGGGCATCATTGAGACAGGTCCATTAATTTCCAAGATTATATACAGAGATAATATCTATACACCCACCTACCCACAACCCAGTAGGATTTTGATCCTTTCCACATGGGTAGCATAATGAGAAACATGACAGTTAGCAGAAAAAAATCCAGTATCCCCACCATCCAAGTTGGTAATAGGCAGTTATCTTTGTCTCCCTTCTCAGTTCACAACTGAAACAACCACCTCAGACATGGCAGTTAGGTACCATCACTCCAACCCGGTCAGATAAGTCCCAACACCTGGCCTACCAACCAGTCTAGGTTTCACTTGTCTCAAATAAAATTCCACCCCTCTTGTTATTATAGGCCACTGGCAAGAAAGGAAGTCGGTTATAGGAGGGCACCAAGTCTGGCAAGGGACCAACCAAATTAAACACGATTCCGATGGAATAAAGCTTAATTCCTTTTGAGGTGGCTTGAGGGCACTTGGTGTAAAATCTACATTTCACCTGCCTTGCAGCTGTCATATTGTTCAGAGAAATCAATAGCTGGCAGACACTTAATCACGTTTAATGGAGATATTGAAAAGACAAGCACAAAAGGCTCTTGTGTAGATCTGACGGAGTTCTTTGAGGCATTGAAGAACTCACCTGCAGCCAGGATGAATGCTGTAATCTGATAAACAACCCATTCATGAAATAACTTCACAAAAAAAATCTATAGTAGCGGTCATATTTATTAAGTACTGTCAATGCTCTTGGCGCTTGGCAGAGTAACAATCAGCATGAGTGGTCTCTATGCCAGTTTACAAACGAGACTTTAACAGGGGGAGACCACAGAGGATGGAGATGAGAATAATTGTACGGTGCAATCACATTCCTGGGAGTAAGTACCACTGAATTAAATGGGACTTACTTCTGAGTAGACAGGTAAAGGATTAGCCATGGTTAGTTTGGAGCAAAAAAACCATGAGCCTGACTTCACATGTAAAAAAATGAACCAAGCCTTGTGCTTTCTTGCTCCAGTACAGAGCAGGGGAGAGTGAAGTGGAGACTTTTTAGGGGTACCAGCACATTGCTAATTCTCTTAAAACCATGGCTAAACATTAGCTATGGTTTAACATTACATGCCAACCAGGCCAGGAAATAGACATCCATTTCCACCCCAAGCTGACATCTAGAACTAAAAGTTGCAGCTGCTATTATAATTGATATACAGATAGTTATTTAAGGTTTACATCAGTGTTCAGTGTTTTCTGAATACAAGAGGTCAGCTTTTGACTCAAAGCAACTTGCTTACAATCTAAAATTCAGCACAAGGGAGACAGGAGGAGAGGTAGGGCCAAAATGAGAAGAATGAGTTATCATTTCATGTGCGCTTAGTATATGCACTTAATCTTAAGTTACACAAGAAGTAGGGGGTTGTACCAAAGGCTAAATGGAAAAGGTGGGTTTCGAGGAAGGATTTCGTCACACAAGTGATTTGGGAAGCAATTCCAAACATATGGGACAAAGTGCAGTCTTTTGAAAGAGCATGAGACCTTTGGACAGCTAAGGGTGGTTGAACTGGAGAAGCAGAGGTAGGGATTTGTTGTCATTATGTATGTCAGCTCGGAAAACATGTACAGCTTTCCTCAGGATAAATGTTCAGAGTAAAACTGAATAATAGATTAGATTGTGTTCACATCAGACTAGGGTGAGGTCTATGACCACACTTTGTCTATTCCAATCTAGCAGGTCAATAGGGATTCAAAGCCCACTGGCACTCAATTTGTTGGTACAGATATTGGGAGCCGTAGCAAAATAGAACTGAAATATACATACCTCTGAAAAATGTCAGTGTCTGAGCTTCTCACAAGAAAATGCAAGCATTTGTGTATCAGAATATCCTTGCTGTGATGAGACACATGCTCCAACAATGCTCCACTCCTTCAGTTCACTAAGAAACTCAGTTGACTCCCTCATTTAAAAATTTAACCCTAGAAGCACACACACGCAAAAGTAATATTAATAGCATCCCTCCCCCCTCGCTGAATAAACACGAGGAAGAAAAAGCATCTGGAACTTTTGGCGAAACATAGATCATTTCAAATTGGTTGAATGCTTTTTGGCAAAGAAGGGACTCTCTGGGGACCCAGGTTGGTTGTCACAAGTTTCTGCTTGCTGTGAAAGGCCTTAGCAGGTGGTGTCTTCTTTCCTCGTCCTCCTTTCTGTAGTCATTATGACAAAAGGAAATGACATGAAAGCTTGTTGTGTGAATTGAGCTGTCAAGGCAGAGCTGTGCAGTGAACTTTTAAAGGCAGGGTCACAGCACTTATGAGATGGCTCAGCAACATTTACAGGTTTCTGTTGTTTTTTTAAAAATTAATAATCCACAGCTCAGCTTCTTACGTATTAGGTTCTCAGGTCCGTGGGGGGGGGGTGCGCCTTCCTAGCTTTTTCTTGCTGCCATCATAAAAGTTAACTTTTTCACCTTGAGGTGTGACAATAGCTTTTTCATGATTTTTCAGCTGACAGCATTTGACTACTAACATCTGCTTCAGCTAGGATTTCCCTCTCTCTTTTTCACCTGGCTAGGCTCCTATGCATGACAAAAATTCAGTATATGAAAAAACCAAAAACCACTCCAAAAATCACCCCCATGTGATAAGAAAGTTGCACCTGTTGAATTCTGCCTAATAACTTTCTTCCCTATATGACTGATGAAGAAAAGGAACAGCTGCATACAGTTTAAAATTCAATATAAAACCCTCCCTTACCCTACTGCTTAGGGCTAGTAACATTTTAACACTTTTAGAAGAACCGGATTAATGTTTTATTGTGGAAAAGGTGCATAATCAGACTCAGTGATCAGAGGGTACAGATGTTTCTCCAGCACAGATATATTATGTAAACATCAAAACTATTACCATGGACAAAAGGAAATATAATTTTGATTGTTAGGTGAGGTATTCCATCTACAGCTGTTCACAAAAAAGAGAGAATATGAGTATGTGTGGAGAAGGAACACGGAGGAGCATACTTCTAGTAAAAAAACTATTAGCCATTGAAACAGTTAATTTTTTCAAAAAGGGAAAAGGAAGTTTTGTTCCCGCCAAAAATTATGCAGTAACAACAATCTCACAAAGAGCGTGCCAGATGACCCACTTGTCACGCTCATAATGGCATGCCATCTGGTGTCTAGCATACACAACGTCTGGCTGTTTGCCAAGGCAGGCCAAGATAACACTCACAAGTTGATCTGGTCCACTTCTGATGTGGCAGGCTCTGGGAACACTGCCGTACTGCTCTTCTTAGTGCTTCTGAGTACACTGAACTCACTCATAAACTTTTGTTGACTTTTATATATAAATAAAGGCAGACTTCCAGTTATGAATCAGACATAGATGACTGAAACATCTGGAAACTGGAAAGTACCTTGTTTTGTTCTTTGCAACCTGAAAATATATGCATCAATCCAAGCAGCTTGGTGACGTATTGCTTTTTTTAAAAGTGCTCTCCACTCATACAAGACCTGCTGTATCTTGAACAAAGATGGGGATGGATATATTTTATGGGGTATGTATCAAATTTTACAAACACACAGGCTTTTAGACTTCAGAGGTTTGTGTATGTCACACAAGCATACAAAATGTCAAATAATTACCAGTCAAATTTAAACTTTTCAAAGAGAAACAAATACAAATAATTTCATTCAATTTACATCTTATTTTACCTCATCTACTTTCTTTGTTCTGCTCTGCAAAGTTTTTGTTTCTCATTCTTTTGAATGTATCTCAGATTTGGCTGTCTTCTGACATCTTTCTGCTCCCCACACCGCCTCTCCTACAGACGCACCAACTCTCTTCACCCATCTGTTAACCCATTTTAAATCCCCAACTGACATCTATAAACACTATCTGTTGGCTTCCATTTTCTTATCCCTCATTCCGTCAACTGAGATCTTAGTTTGTTGCTGTACATGCCCCATATGTTGCCCAATTTTTCTCCCAACATCCTCAATCTAGCTTTCCTTGATCCTTTCCTCCACACTCAATACCAATCTTGCCATTGTCAGAAGAAGCCCCCATAGCCCAGAGCAAGCAAAAAAATGGAATTTCCAGTAAGTCTCCATACTATCAAAAAGCTTAAAGTAACTTGTTCCAATGTTGGGTAATTCTCTATATGAAAGCATGATTCACATTTAGGAATCAAACAAAGTATCAATACAGATTACACTTATTTCCCAGAAGTAAATGTCCAGTAGATATGTACATAAATGTTTTTATTTCTGTGTTAAGGTTTCCTGCTTTGTATGCAGGATTCTTTTAAGTGAAACAAAATCTGCAGTAAAATAACAAAACACAACAAAACGTCAAAGATATTCATCTTATAATTAGAGTCAAAACTTTAGAAACGTAAATATTAACAGATGCTGTCATTTTCCAACATGCATGTTTGGCTGCTGCAGGTATACAGTATTCTACTTATATATATATATATATTAAAAATTGCAAATGCACCTAAGACTGTAAAAGTATCAAAATATATCTAACATGGCAAAGGTTCAAAACCTTTTATTTATTTCTTTTTGCTAAAAGCAACACGAAAGCAATTAAATGAAAGATTCAACCAATACCAGCTCCAGTTTGTACTACTTACCAGAGACCTATGTTAAACCTTGGTACTGGAGGCTTTGGTACCATTTAAAAAGAAAAATACAAATAATTTGCATACCTCCTGCAAAGCAGCAAATCTTTTAAGCATAATAGATGAAGACATGGAGTCAGCCCCAAGAGCTGCAGGCAGTGTTTGTGTGTACACTGCGGAACTTTGTTCCCCCACAAACCAGTCCCCTGCTATGCCTTGTCCTCCCAAGAACTACTCCAGAAAGTCAGGGACTCTCCAGAGAATCTTCCAACGTAGCACAAGAAACTAAAGCTAGAATTGGAAAATCCAGGCAGCACTGGTGCACACACTCTTTGGATCTTGGCATAATGGTTGTAATCCAGAGAACACATTTTAAATACAGCTAAGCGCTTGTGTATACCCAGAAGGACAAGAGGCTAACACACACATACTACTTAAAACAGCCATCATGACTGTAGCTTGCCACATGGCCTTGAGGTGGGTAGGCTGTGATTAAAAAGAAGGCAAAAGTCAAAAGCCACGGTAGGAATGGTTCTCTGAATTACAGTCTTACTATGCTAATCACATCACTTAACTCCTTTGTGCTTCAGGTGGGGAATCTTCTAAAGAAACATACTGAAGAGAGAACACACCAAAACCAACAATGCCAAAGGGAATCCCAAACTGGCTTCTCACATTTTGAAGAGGAAGAATAATCCTCTTATCAACAGAGCTGATCAGAAAAAACGCTAACAGTTTTAACACTGGATAAAAACCTTGAGTGCCTATTAAAGGCAGCGAGGTGAATATTCCTATATATAAATATCCATTTAAAATAATAAATAAATAACTATGATACGGGGCCTTAAGCTGTATTTAAGTATGCTAACGTCAGAGATTGCTTTACATACCACACACACACACAATATTAAAATAAGGAATATCATTTTTAGAGTTCTTGGTGTTATGTGGTATCAGGTTTCTTTCTGGTAATTGTGTTTCCCCATGCACAGCAACAGTTGATATCAGTTTAGCTTGAGAACATGCCATCATTCTATTTGTCATTTTACATACAGTGCATATGATGCTCGCTCTTTCCATCTCTCATAGCAGCAAGCAGATTCTGCTAGTATCTATAGCAGCACACCCAGGAGTGGAGAGGAAGAGTGTCAGATTTATAAATAGATAACACCTACAGTACACAATTCTATTTTCCTGTCAGTATTAAGGTTGACAGCACACCATTATGTTTCACAAGAAATTAACTAAAAAAACAACAGCTACAACAAGCAAAACTAAGACATTCCTTCAAATCAGACATAAATAAGTGCAAATGTCTAAAGCAGGTAAACTGAAGCAACTGCTGTAACCTGTGAAGATTAGAAGCATGTACAAATATTAAGGGGGAAATGAATTTTCATTTTAAACAGTTTTGTAATGGGGTCGTTGAGGCATCCAAGAGCAGGCATGAATGGTTTTAGAAAGAGTTCACAGCCTAAGCGCAAGTAACCATAGATCATCCTTAGTCATGTGCAGGCCCACACACAGGGTAGGTGGGGAAAATTGAGGGTGACTTGAGCTGTACAGAGACAGAGCCAACAGCAACTTCTGTGACTGTGTTGGCACTTCTCCCAAGCACAATTGGAGAAACCACTGCAACTAACCAATCTACAGCCCAGTTCACACCAACATCTCTCCACACTTAAGCAAGCACAAAATGTGGCCAAGGAAAGCCCATGGCTGCTTGTGTCAAGAAAAATAACTATATGAGCCGACTCTTATTTCTTTTAGAGGTGTAATGTAATGCATTGGTGTTGATTCCTAAATAGGGCTACAAGGTGAGACATAGCATGTCCTCTTGTTCTGTCCCTACACAATGTATCCCTTTAATAACCAGGGTCCTGTAATATTTGTAGTATAACTAAGCTGAACTTTAAAACTACTATATTAGACCAACATGATTTAAAAGGGAATAGTGCAATCTCGAATAGATGAAATGCAAATTCATGTATTTCACAGCATGCAATCTCGCTGCTATTCCATGCACCAAGGTTAAAATTCGCTCTTTCTCATTTTTGCTGGAGCTATTCACCAGGAAAACAACATCCGCTTCTAGACAACCTGCATACATATATATATATCTGCCCACTGAGGCTGCAATCCTTTGTATCGTTTGTGCCCGCATAGACCCACTTCTGGGGCTGGCATTCGCAGAGCAACCCAGATACTTCACGCATCCTGCCATAGCAGCTGATCCTCCACCACCATCCTTCAGAAAGGATGCTCATTCTCCCTTTTGCCACTTTCACAGTGTTTACACAGCTCAGGAAAAAAACAGAAAACACAGAGATGTGTTTATACCTTGCACCGTGCTTCTTTTGAGACACACCACAGGCCACTTCCTTTTATTCCTGCTTTGATTTGATTAGGAATAGTAGGATCTCTTCAGAGACACACCCCTTAGCCAACAGACAGCTCAGGTACCACCACCATTCCAATCTATCTCCTCAGGTAAAATATGATGCATTTGTGGAGACTGAGAGCAAGTCAGAGCAACTGTTGTAAAAGGCCAGCCCAACTGAGCTTCCTCTCCCATTTTCCATTTGTTAACTTCTGCAAGGTACAATGTTTCATGACACAGTCAATTCTGATACTTCATACGATATTGGGGCCTTGCTCTCCTTCCCTTCCCTGGGCTATTTGTAGGATCAACAGTCACCACCAGAAGCAAGATGCTCTCATCCCTGTCAAAAGGCACAACCTGCAACTGAGAATATGAGCATCATCTTTTAAGAGACTGATTCTTCACTGTCACAAGCTGCTCACATCCTCTGACCTAAAGAGAGCTCTTCTATCAATCTACCCATGTTAGAGTTTTGCAGGAGTAATCCCACTGCAGAAACATTGATTTCTTCTTCTTCTTAATGCCCCTGACTGATATATACTGGAAAGTTCTTAAGTGTCCTACCAAAATTAAGGCAGTGATTAGAGTCCCAAAGACTTCACAGGCTAGAAGGAGAATGGGGTTCAACTGGCAGGTTATCTTTAGACTCATATTCAAGAAAAGACTGAGGACTTGGTCAGGACTGCTGCTTCTATGGGGAAAGGATAATAAGGGGAGGTAGTTCATCTCAAAAACTAGCAGAATGGACTGTGTATAAAAACACTGCATGAGGCTGAGGTTACAACAATGGAAAGGAGGAGCAAGGGCCAACAGTGCTTAAAGGTGTTGTCTCTGAGAAGTGGGTGTTATGATACTACTCTCCAATCTGCAAGCAAGAGCAAGTTTGTCCTGGCTTCCTCCTGAGTTTGTGTTGTTTTGCAAAGCAGCAGGAATATGCGAGCACTTGGTGAGATTGCAGCCTTAAGCTTTAAAATGAAAATAAATTAAAAAACAACCCCCCTTCCAAATTTACAAAAGTCTTCCTGCTCCCACATGCTGTACAATACATTCAACAATGGTCTCAGTTTGAGATTTCTGAATACTGATGCTTTATCCTAATAAAAATTAAATTCTTCCCTTTGTCTACTCTTATTAGAAGTACCATTCTCAAATAAATACATTGAACACTGTAGTTAATTTTGTGCAGCATACCTAGTTCTAGTAGTGCAACTTTCTATTCTTCCTTTAGTCTTTCTTTTGTGTTTATAAAAATTGCTACATAAGCAAATGCGTTTAAGCAAAAGCATTCTCAAGGAGTTGTGTAATGTTTTTCTTTTACAGATCACTGAGTACCTGTAAACCTACTCTACATTAAAAGCTTCTTAAGAACAAGAGAAATGTATAAAGAATTTTTAAAACGGCTTAAAAAAATATTCCTTTCACCATTTTCTTTAGAGTGGTCTTTTAAAAGACCAATTAAACTTGCTTTTAAAAAAGGTTTAAAAAAAGACTTAAGTTCTTCCTTATAATGCAGCTTCAACTCAAAAAAGTATCCATACATACATTACTGGGAAAAAATCTCAGTATAAAGTCTGTAGTATAAAGAAAAAAGGTAGATTGGTACATTTAGAGACCATCACAAGATCAGAGCCCTTGAAGTGCTGCCAGTAGCTGTATAGGTGCTCAGGTATCTTCTTGCTTGTTCAGTCATAATAAGCTGATCTTCGGTCTTCCCATAAACAACAGCTTCCCATTCACAATTGGCCTGCAACACATGGTCCAGGTAACAGTTACTTTCAAGTCACATCAAAAAAATTTGTTTATAAGCAAAATATGGAATCCAATTGTGGCTGCCTCACAGGAAAAGTAACTTCTCCTGGCATGACAGAATTTCAGCTTCCTCTTCTCTCTCCTGCAGCCCCACCCCCCACCCCGAAAATTTGCTCCATAAGGTTGGGGGACCCTCTGGAGCAGATATAGGGAGAGTATGGGGCACAAAGAAGGGAAAGTACATTTTATGACAGTATCCTTACAACCAAAACTTAAAATAAAATGTATCATTTAACAATAAGAATTCAACATTTCTCAGTTTCACTAAGTGGCCCTAAGACAATGCTCCTATTCTCAGCCTCAGCCCCCTCATCTGGAATGTGGGAATAATCACACCAGCAGACTTTACAGTTCAATATAAATACATCACTCCAAATACAGAAAGACCTGTTTGATGGCACCAAGCTTTTTTGAAAAGTTTCTTTTTTACAAAATGGCACAAGCCTTTGTAGGAACAACTCACTTCAGATGCTGAGCAGTTCCATGAAATAGGTTGTCACCTATGAAAGCTTATGCTATTTTAAAACAAATAAGTTTCAAAATTGTCAGCCGCAAGGTGCCATTGAACAGATTCCTCTATTATTTAAAAACAAAATCAAAAAAGGTTTCATACTATATAATCAAACATTACTGAAAATGTCTGTGAACCACTTTGCACACCTGGCGTTCCAGCCAGGTGGAGGTACAACTGCCATCTCCAGAGGACTCTTATAAAGGTAGGTATTGAACACCAGCATCCATTTTACTTATGCACCGGAGCCAAAGGGGAGGGCTGGATGTGAATATGGAAGGCACAGAGAGGCCTCTCATTCAGAAGCTCTCGCTACGGGGTGGGAGGAAATCAGAGCTCCACTGAACCCATAGGAAACCTCTGTATGCAGATACTGTGCCCAGTAAACTGACTTCGCCCTTGAAATGCATGATAAGTGATTATGATGATTAGATTTAAAGACAGATAGTGTGTTCAAAATTCTATTCACAAAAAGAGTGCATGCATGCTCCTAGCAAATAGACAACTTTATTGCTGACAGCTTTCAAAATTTGAGTGGACTTCCAAATGGTTTCTAGTCCTGCCTGTTTTGAGGAACACATCAGGAGGAACAGTTTTCCAAGGATGGGTTCTCCTTCCTGACATTTCATTCAACACACAGATGCTAAGGCCGAGGCCAGAAGGTATGTACCCATTAGATGCATGTACACATACAGTAATACATATAACATGTTTGGAAGCTAGCATCTGAATTACTCTTAACTGTCTTGCCCACGTTTTTCTGCAATGTGGTTCTAGTGCACCATTATCATTGCACTATGTGGGATGCTGAAACCTCAGCAGTACTGTTCCAAGTCTACAAAGAGGGCACGGCACTAAAATCTACATGGGTACTACTGGACTTAAAATGAAGCCTTCATAATTGCATTGCATATTTCAATACCAATGGATCATATTTCAATACCAATGCATCATATTTGCATTGATAAATATTGAAATTTTAGTTGTAATGGATGCATCGTGAGCATCTTGCAGAAAATAAGCTGCATCAAGAACCCTCAATTCCTTATTTATATCTAAGCTGCTAAATACAAACAGAAAGGAAAGAATGTAAAAAGTAATCTTCCAAAGAACATATAGCTAAACTAAATAAAGCAGAATATTAAGATGCATTGAATACAGACCTGGAAGGTTTTTTCTGTTTTGACATTTTTTGAAGTGCAAGTATTCTGCTTTTTCTTCATTGCTACATTCAGCTTTGTTGAACTGGAATCCTGTTTCTCTGGAGTCCTACTGCCTCTATTGTCATGTATTTCCAATAATGGAATCATCAGGAGGGATGTAGTATATATATTTTCTGACTAGAAAAAAGTTTAAGTCAAATAACTTAATTGAAGAATAAAAAACTGACATACAGGCAACTCCCCCATTTACATTCAAAGGCATCACGTGTTTAAGTGAAATTGTGGGCAATACGTGCATGCATGGTCACATATGTATCAGACATTCCTAAAACAGTCACTGTCTGTAACACAAACAATAAGGCCCAGCAGGTTCTTCCCTATCATTTAGAGTTTAGCAACCTTATAAAAGTGGCATACTTCAAAATAACCAGCATTTGGCAATATGACTTCAATAGGCTGTATCATCTTAATTCCAATAATTCTAGCTTGAAATATTTTATGGATCCAGATAAATGTGTTCTTGTATCTCTAACACAAAGACCTTTCTAGCATAAAAGCCGCCTATAAATAATAATATTAAAAATGCTCCATTACAAAATGAGACAAGACTGCTGTTTTTCTTGCCATTTAAAATCTAAATTTGGTAGTAATATTTTTAAAGCCAGTGTCATGCTTGTTTGTGCTACTTGTCAACAGAGAGGATTTCAAATAACTATGACTTACAGAAACAAATTAGTTTACATTCTACCTTAAATATGTGCATATTTTAATTCATGCTGATCACCTGTACATCTGGAACACTGTCTTCTGTGAAAAACTGGGCACCAAGCTCTTCTTTTTCCCAAGGATCCAAAACTAATGACTTCCTGACTTTCTTCACAGAAGGATTCTAGGAGCAACATTTTAAAGAAAGAAAGGCAACTACAATCGTTTCCATAATCCTTGCAATGCTAGAATACTATGTATTTTTAAATTGTTATACAGCTCCACATTTCACAGAAATCACTAAGCAGTTTACAAGTATCACAAGTAGATTAAAAAGTGAAAAATTCCACATTTTATAACAGCACAGAAATAAAACATTAATATTAAACCAAAATAAAATTAATGACTAATAGCAATTCCAAATTACAGAAATACAATCGACAACAAGCCAAATATACAAGTATGTATTTACAGGTAGCAACAGCTCTCTCACTTCTGCTATCTCCCCAACCTAAGCTTGCAACATAAAGTGGGGCAAAATTACACACTCCCTGCCCCTATGCAAAATTACACACTTCTCTGCTCCCTATCATTTCTCCCTCCAATAATACCCATTAAAAACAACAAGGGTGGGTGGTGCCCTCACCCTCTTTGTAAAGGAGCGTTGAAAAAGGGTAATGTAACTTACCTCTAGTTTGCAGCCCTTGTAGAAAGAATCCTCTTCTTCCTTGAAGAAGATATCTGTTCCAGTTTCCTCCTTTAAAACTTCTCTGATATCTTCTTCCAGATAGGCAAGGGGCTGTGACTAATCAAACAGGTAAAATACATCAAGCAGAAGGCAAGTCAGGAGATGATTTCTCCTAAATATCATGGAACTACCAGTATGTACACTACTTTTAAAAAAACCATTTAATTCCAATGCACAAGTAATTCAACTGTATTCTTATTTAATTTATGGAATATCCAGAAACAATCCAGCACAACACTATGGAAAGAGATGAGGACATTAACAACCAATCAAACCATGCTTCTCTATATACCTATCTACTAGTACAAAGGATTACCATTAAACTTTCAAAGGAAGAAAGAAACAACTGGTTTGAAGCAAAGTAGCATGGCCTATCATAGTATGGCCTTATATTTAAATAGAAGTCCCACTCTAATAATGATGTGATTTCTTACCCACCCTCCATTAGGAGTTACAGCAATTTAAAACTTAATATTTAAAACAGTTTAAAATCAATTACATTAAAAAAATGGGTCCTGATATGTGTATGTGTGTATGTGTATCCAAGCCAATGTGAACCAAAAGTTACGTAAAAGGAATATGAACCAAAATTCTACATACCACAATTTTCAGAGGACCATATTTTTTTTCTTGAGCAGCTAAAGCATTCTTAAATGGAGTAGGGGTCCTTGGTGTTGTACCTAGCAGCGATCTTCTAATAGTAGGTGTCCTAAAACTTTCCAAGAACCAAAGTTATTTATGCAGTGTGTTACTATTTAGATAGTCAAAATCAGTCATTTTAAGGATTGAATCCACTCCCCCACTTTCCTTTGATGGTATTTGCAAAGTAATTCTTCAGCGCATCTAGGTTCTGTTTTGTTTTTAATTCATATTTAAAGCCATTTAAAATCAATCATATACCTACCCTGCATTTTCTTTTTGATCTTTGGGTGTTACTTCTTTATTATGTAAAGGTGTGGTAATAAGAACCTTTTGCCCACAAATTGGAGTTGATGTAAAGGCAGGATTTTCAATGTTAAACTGCTCATTTCCAGAACAGGTGTTGAAGAACTGCACATAAAACAAGAACACAAATTGTTCCATGAAAATTGAGCAGTTTTGCTTTTATTACTCTGCCCCATACAGACAATTATGAGCTGTCCAACTTGTAACAAGAGAAATTCTCATTCAGCATCATGCTATTATGAAGATTTCATAAGAATGATTCTCTACCCTTATGTCAGAGAAGAACAATGGGCTGTACCCAGGTATGTTTTACAAGTGTAGAACTATCACTGGATACAAGCCAATCAGTTAATATCAACAACATCAATCAATCAATCAATCAATCAATCAATCAATTTATTTCTATACCACCCTTCATCTGAGGATCACATTGCTCTTTTTGCAACTAATGAAAACTACCTTTCATTCTACTTTGACCTTTTGCTGAACTTTTGAAGTACAGTGGTACTTCAGGTTACATACGCTTCAGGTTACAGACTCCGCTAACCCAGAAATAGTACTTCAGGTTAAGAACTTTGCTTCAGGATGAGAACAGAAACCGTGTTCCGGCAGCGCGGCAGCAGCAGGAGGCCCCATTAGCTAAAGTGGTGCTTCAGGTTAAGAACAGTTTCAGGTTAAGAACGGACCTCCAGAACGAATTAAGTACTTAACCCAAGGTACCACTGTAATCATTCCAATATTTTCAGTGATTTTCTGTAAAATTGTTGGCTTAAAGCTGTGTTGGATTTACACCATTCAGATAACACTGGAAACAATACTAATTTGTATGGAAGAGCTGCAAGCCATTTATAGAGCCAATCTCAATTCCTGACATGACACAACCCAAGACAGGTCTGAGTCACTTATAGTTAAAAAGTGCAGAACCAATGCACTGAGCAGGGAAGAGCTGCATACTTAACTACACAATTGTTACAAGTGAATGAATAGTGTAACATCATCTTTTCTTGATTTATAGGATTTAGTAGACAACCCTGCCTAACCTATTCAATAAAACCAAGTTTAATTACATTAATTTTATTTACCTGGGAAGGAGAAAAGGGTAGTGTTTTCACTGGTGTTTGTTTTAGTGCAAAATTGGAACCATTGCTACATGAACCATCGTTCTGTTCATTGACTGATGGTGACAGTCCAGTTCTAGTTTTCTTCTTCTTGCGCAAAATAGTTGGAGGAGTACTGAACTTGGCTGTTGTTGGAGATGCTGACTCTTCGTCGTCACTTGATTTTTTGCCATCTAGTACAACACTTACATTAAACTGGCACTCCATGGCCCCATCATTGTGCTGAATCCGCATTAGTTTTACTGGAGCTTGACTGACAGGGGATGTAGCCGCATCAGAGAGGTCAAAGCTGGTGACATCACTCCATGCTACAGGATCCTACAAGGGGGAGAAAGAAACATTGTGCCATGTGTTTATTGGAATAAACAGAATTATTTATTTCAACAGAATTGGACTGGTGGGATCAGTTGCTTAACTATGCACCGTCATTCTAGAACGAAATGACTAAATTTAACTCTAGTCCTTACGTGCATGTCTTTTTAGTTTGAATTCAGTCTCCTAATTTTCTCTCATCTTATTCCAGAATGTTAATTCCTAATTCTGCATTGTTTTTCTTTACAAAAACCAATAAAGCAGCTAATAGTGAAACACTATTATTATGTAGCACTTGCAATACATAGAACAAATGCTATATACAGTGGTGCCCCGCAAGACGAATGCCTCGCAAGACGGAAAACCCGCAAGACGAAAGGGTTTTCCGTTTGCGAGTTGCTTCGCAAGACGAATTTCCCTATGGGCTTGCTTCGCGAGAAGAAAGCCCATAGGGAAATCTCCGGGGACCTCTTTTAAATGCTGGCGGTGGGGAGCAAAGCCTCCCCCCCCTCCGGCCTTCAGAAGAGGTCCAGGAAGGCCGGCGGGGGCCGAAAGGCTTTGCTCCCCACCGCCAGCATTTTAAAAGCAGTCCAGGATAGCAGGGAAGCGCTTCCCGCTATCCCGGACGGCTTTTGAAGGCAGGCGGGGGGGAGCAAAGACTTTCGCCCCCCGCCGGCCTTCAGAAGAGGTCCTGGACCTCTTCTGAAGGCCGGCGGGGGGCGAAAGTCTTTGCTCCCCCCTGCCTGCCTTCCCGGGAGAGCGGAGAAACGCACTGCGTTTCTCCGCTGTCCCGGACGGCTTTTAAAGGCAGGCGGGGGGGGGAGCAAAGACTTTCGCCCCCTGCCCGCCTTCAGAAGAGGTCCAGGACCTCTTCTGAAGGCGTGCGGGGGGCAAAAGTCTTTGTCCCCCCTGCCTGCCTTCCCAGGGGCTTTTAAATTGCCCCGGACAGCGGAGAAGTCCTCCGCTGTCCCGGGGCGATTTTAAAATGCCGCCCGCCAGCAGTTTAAGATCGCCCCGGACAGCGGAGAAGTCCTCCGCTGTCCCGGGGTTTTTTAAAATGCTGGGGGTGGGAAGAAAAGCCCTTGTCCCCCCCCCCCAGCCTTCAGAAGAGGTCGGGGGACAGACTGTCCCCGGACCTGGTCTGAAGGCGGTTTCCATAGGAACGCATTGATTGATTTTCAATGCATTCCTATGGGAAACCATGCTTCGCAAGACGAAAAACTCGCAAGAAGAAAAAACTTGCGGAACGAATTAATTTCGTCTTGCGAGGCACCACTGTATTGTGCTAATGTTAATATTGTTTGTTTGTTTCTCTTTTGCATATTATAAAAAATAACTGTTTATTAAAGGTTGGAAATAAGATGATTCAGACTTACAGACTCAATGAGTTCTAGTGTCTCTGCAAATTCTGGAATGGTCTGTAGAGATGACAAAACCGCATTTGCCTCCACGGCCAAATATTTGGTAGGAGAGTTCTGCTGAGCTGTTGCAGTCTGGGTTTCATCCAGATTATAGAAGTCATTTGTTTGTTCCCCAAGGCCATTTAGGGCATTTGTCATACTATCTTCCATGATGAAGCCTCCAGACCAGTTAGAAAAATTTCCAGCTTGCTAAGAATACAAAAAGTGTTGCTTTTTATTGATATTAAACATGACAGATGACTAACATAAATTACTTTTAGGCAACCTAGGTCCCACGTGCACTATCCACTTAAAGCAGTATCTCCTCAATTTACACAGTCATTGCTTCACCCAAAGAATCATGGGAGCTGTAGTTGGTTTTTTTAGTGTTGTGAGAGTGGTTGGGAGACTCCAATTCCCCTCTCAGAATTACTATTCCCAGAGTTCCCTGGGAAGAAGGTCTGATTGTTAAACCACGCTGATTGGCATTTAGGCTATAGTTCAAGCATACTGGGATTCTAAGGAAAACACATTCCGTATGCAGAGAAAGAGCCAATGGCAGAAATAGCACAGAAGCTACTATTGTGCATGCAGCTACCTTCCTGCAACATTTCCTTTGCCCTCCATAATTTAGCAATGAAAGGTATTGAAAGCACCAACTTTCTTCTAAAAACTCTAAGATAGTTGTCCTAAGTAGCACATTATGTTATTCAAGCTATCTCAACTGCCCCTCCCTCTTGTCCCACTGTCCCAGTTGTACAGGGAAAACCAAGAGGACTCCCTCGAGGATTCCTGTATAAGCAAAGGAGAATGGGGAAGCAGAATACACATATGAAACAAATCAGAATCATAAAGCTCATTCATTAATTTGTTTAAAATATGAACAGTAAAAGATAATTAGCCATCATGACATCATGATATTTATACAAAAAGTTCTTACAGATGAGACTCTCTTTCTCCTGATTTCATTCTCAGCCGACATAAGTAACAGCTCAAGTTCCTTAATTTTTTTCTCTTTGTCAGGATCATCATCAAATGGCTGCTGGTGCATACATTGAAGGGAAAAGACAACACCAAAGGACAAAGTGTTATGTTTAGGGCACATTACTGAGAATGGCAACATATTTGCTGTTATAATTTTCTGCAAACTCAGTTAAACTTTGATAAGTTCTCATTTAAAACATGGATTGCCTGTGCTCGCTTGGGCAGCACATGTACTAGGGTTGGAGCGATACAGAGAAGATTAGCATGGCCCCTGTGCAAGTATGACATGCAGGTTCGTGAAGCGTTCCATTTTTAAAAAAAAAAATGGATTGCCAACACAGAGCCCACAGGTTCACATGCACCCAGAGGCCTTTCCTGGTGCCCATAAGTTCCACCCCCACTGTTCCTCCTGACTGCTTTTCAAGATTAGTTGCAACATAGGAGAAATTCTGAAGGATCACAGGCTCACTGGGGATGATTATTCCGCCACCCCATGCCAAAAGAACTCCTCACAATACAAGTAGTCTTCAAAGAAGCCCTCTGTTGGCTACAGTAAGAGGTTTTTGAAGCTTAATTACAGTGGAGGAGAGGTGATTGTGGGTTGCAGCTAGGGAGGAAAGGATTGTTGTTTTCCTGCCCAGCTGCAACTCTCCAAAGTCGCAGGACCTGAGCAGAGGAGCACTCTCCCCTCCAGCGGTTTCCAGCAACTGGTATTCAGAATAGTTTGTTTTAAACTACAGTATTATTTAATACAATGTGATAGCCAGGCCACTGTAGGCCACACAATCTCTATCTGCACACCCGCCCCAAAGAAAAGGGGTAACACCTTATAACCTTTGAAACTAATTTTATAGACACATTTTTCGCCTGCACCGAATTCCTCTCAAAATGCTCTCCTAGAGGTCACATTATATACAAGCCATTATTCATTTTAATGGAACTGCTGCTCAACACAATCCTGGTGATAAAGTCCTTAAACTAAAACATTTGCATGCTATCTGCCAAATATTTTCATAAAAAGCTTTAAAATTCATCATTATAGACAGAACTTACCTGAATGAAATTTGAAGAAGTTGTGACATGGTCAATGCAGTTGCCTTCTGTTGAAACATACTGATATCCTGGGATCTAACAAATCAGAACTGTTCTTTATACACTGATTTTATACACTTTATACACATTTTTCAATTTCAGCAATTTTTAAAAATTTGACACATACTTCTTTTCAAAAACTGATCAATTTGAGACAAATGAGGAACTCTCAGGTTATTAAATTATAAAAGAAAATTTATCCACCGTATCACTTTCATCACAATATCCATTTATCACACTTTTAATTTATCACAGTATCACTTGGAGACAAGAGATCATTTTCCGAGTTTAAAAAAAAGGCTTATTGAGGCGGTAAACATTGGATTTTTAAATAAAAATTCTGAAGATATTTCCTCAACTACCATTTTTTTAACAGCAATAGTTTCTTTGTGATATAAGTTTTAACAGAGTGAGCAACCTTGGTAGGGTTGTCAAGATGCAGTGCACATGCTCTTTGATGGAACTGAGTATCTTTACACATCTCAGTCTAAATAGCTGCCTAGTAGCTTTCAATGTTTCACTGTTGATATTTAAAGCCCTAAACAACTTGGGACCAGGATACATACTGTAGCAGACAGCCTCCCTTGGCATAAACCAAGCCCGTCTTTTTTGTAAACCGCTTTAATGTTTTTTTCTACAATCAAGCAGTATATAAATTTTATGAAATAAATATATTTCTAAGTTTTCACAAGGAGACGTGGGCCTTCTCAGCAACAGCACACACCTCAGGAATATCCTCCTTTGGGCCATTCATGAGGCAAAGACAGTAATAACTTTTAAATACCTCTTAAGAACTAACATTTACTCAACTCTTCCTGGACTCCAACTAACTTCCCCAACCTCTGTTTTGTACCCTGTCCAATTTGTAATACATAGTTTTGTTATTATTCTTCATCTGTTTTTGGAAACATTACTCAGTGTCATTTATTATGATGGTTCTTACACAAACCACTCCAATTTTTATTATATCCATCAGTATTCATCCATCACTATGCATTTTAATAAATAAATGAAACAGAAAACATCTATACCAGAAAAAGAGGGAATTTCAGCAGATTAGCTTGTCATGCCAGCTTCATCTAGGGAAATCCCTCGCTTTACATAACTATGAAAGGTACAGGAGCATTGCCTTATTTTTCACCTGGCTAGCCATAGCCCTCAGTCAAATTTCTAAAGTCCTTTGCAGAAGACTAATCTCTTCGAAGACCAAGAATGAAGAGAGAGCAGGAGAGGCAGTGTAGAGGGGTGTGTGAAAAGAGAAAGGGCTGCTGGGAGAAATAAAAACAGTGGCCCTACTCACCACTGGAGAGAATGCAGCACTTGACAGAAAAAAATTACCATCCATTTTAATATATGCTTCCAACTCCCGACACACACAAAAGGTTCTGAAGAACTTACATGTGCCTGCACTGGTATGTAAAACTGATTTGGGGTATGAAGATGGTCTGTAGATGCACAAGTTTTGTGCGGCAGTTTTGACGAACAAGGTCGCTCAGTCTTGATTCCATCTTGTAAATATCCTTCTTGTTCTACTTTTCTTCGCATAGTGGAGTTCCAATGATTTTTGATAGAATTGTCAGTCCTAAATCATGGGACAGATCCAGGCAAAGTAAAGCAATATAAAGTCTCATGTATTCAATGGATGAGAGTTAATCACCTTCTTAACTCTTATTGAAATGAATTAAACCATGAACACTATTTAACTTTGGCTGCATTGTGCCCAAAATGTAGAAATTATGTCGTTACATATTGCACTGACCTGAGAGCTTAGCTATATCAAGATAGAAACATGAGAGAAATAATGTCTTAAGAAGGAAAGATACCTCTCAGTACTTCTCTAAATTAAAAAGGGAAATTTCAAATATTTCTAAAACAGTACAATATTTCTTTTTCATACTAATAGAAAGGGACGGGGGATCTAAGAGGATTCTTCCTAACAGAAACTTGCACAAGTAGAATTTGGATTCCACCCAAGTATTAGTTTCTTTGTTATTGGAATCATAGCCGTCTGGAGGAAGAAATCTGTATTACTTTAACTGCTCTGAATATAGCATTAACAACTATTTAATTCAGATTTTAAAATAACTCAAAATGCAAGATAAATTGCAGAGCACAAAAGAACAAAAGAGGAAAGGTATGCTATTTGATAAGCAGGACATTTGTAATTACTTAATCAACAAATACTACAAAATCCACTGCGAGATACAGTGGTACCTCGGGTTAAGTACTTAATTCGTTCCGGAGGTCCGTTCTTAACCTGAAACTGTTCTTAACCTGAAGCACCACTTTAGCTAATGGGGCCTCCTGCTGCTGCCGCGCCGCTGGAGCACGATATCTGTTCTCATCCTGAAGTAAATTTCTTAACCCAAGGTAATATTTCTGGGTTAGGGGAGTCTGTAACCTGAAGCGTATGTAACCTGAAGCGTATGTAACCTGGGGTACCACTGTAATCCATTTCTTGGATATTTCTTCCTAGTTCACCCTTTAGAAACAAACTTTTACACTATCAATTCCTTCTATGCTGATTCTGGGGAGCACTTACACAGCTTAGCTCTGTAACATTCTTGGCATGGCAGGGGGTGATGGGAGAGGGGAAATAGATGTTGCAATATCAAGCAACATCATGGGTACTTGAAGAAACTAAAGGAGTTCAGTAGATTGCTGCCTGGTTACTTGAGCCAGAAGGCCACAGGACATCTAATATACCAAACTCCCTTCTTTCCTTTTCTAAGCCTCAGTGGTTACTGGTTTATGTAATCATGCCTGCCCAGAAACACATGCAAGGAAGGACCCCCCCCTCCTCCAAATACACACACACACACACACACACACACACACACACACACACACACACCAGCCCAATGAGCCTAGCTGGGAGAACTACTAGGTACTGCTCTACAAGTTTAAGAGAAATCTATGGAGGGACGCGGGTGGCGCTGTGGGTTAAAGCCTCAGCGCCTAGGGCTTGCCGATCGAAAGGTCGGCGGTTCGAATCCCCGCGGCGGGGTGCGCTCCCGCTGCTCGGTCCCAGCGCCTGCCAACCTAGCAGTTCGAAAGCACCCCCAGGTGCAAGTAGATAAATAGGTACCGCTTACCAGCGGGAAGGTAAACGGCGTTCCGTGTGCTGCGCTGGCTCGCCAGATGCAGCTTTGTCACGCTGGCCACGTGACCCGGAAGTGTCTCCGGACAGCGCTGGCCCCCGGCCAATAGATGTGAGATGGGCGCACAAACCCCAGAGTCTGTCAAGACTGGCCCGTTCGGGCAGGGGTACCTTTACCTTTACCTTTACTATGGAGATCAGTTGGGGACACTGGATGCTTGGCAGGATTGGCCAAGCAGAGGGACATTTATTGCTATGGCGCAGCCTACTGCACAAAAAATTGAGTTAAGACATGGCATAGAGAAGGGTGGAGCTTCTTTGAACATGTTAAACTGGGAGTGGGGGGAGGCCAGTGCCAATTATTTTGGCATAGGTTTCAGAAACCTAGAAATAATAGTGCGATTTTACCTTCCGGGAAGCAACTTCGCAATTTCAGCCCATCGATTTCCCAAGCGTTTGTGAGCTTCATAGATGATCCTGTCCTCCTCCTCAGTCCATGAAGATTTCTTTACCTCAGGATTAAGGTGATTATGCCAACGTTCTCGACATTGCTTCCCTATTCTTCCTTTTAAGTGCTTTGCAATCAAAGACCAACGCTTTGGACCATATTTCTGAACAAGCTCAATAACCTGGAACACAAATTGAACAGCAACAGTATGCAACTGATTACTATATAAGAAAACAATAGCCATATTCATGATAAAGAATTAGAGAATCCTAATTACATTTATTTAGGCTATTTTTACTTGAAAAAATTAGTAATACTGAAGTAGTACAAGATTGTGTCAAGCAAAATGATAAACATTTATATTTCAAAAGCTCCAAAAGACAGAGTGTCACTGACTTTTTAAATAAAAAATTGTACAGTTTCCAACCAATGAGAAAGAAAATGCATTTTAGAAAACAGTCTGAAATATATCACTCTTCCTTTCCACATACTGTGTGGCCAAGTACAGGGTGAAATTAGAAAGCTTTTAACATGTAAGAAAAACAAACCAATTGTTACATTTTAACACATCAAAGTTAAATACATGACAGTGTTGTGAAAAACTGATAGCATTATCCTATGGGAAATGAAATCAATTTGGGAAAATATTCAAGCAATCTAATTTATATTTTGGTTTTCATCCAAGTAAACTGTTAAGAGCACAACAATGGGACTGTGAACCCCATCCTACAATTGAGTCAGCCAAAAGGTAAAAGCAGTAAGGTAAAAGCAGGGTAGTGCACTCTTGGGCAATCCTACTGTGCTTTCAGAAACATAATTAATAATCAAGAAAAATATAGATCACTTACCCTCTGATCCTCTTCCTTAGTCCAGGGGCCTTTAATAAGTTCTGGATTCAGGACTTTTTGCCAACGGTGCTGGCACTGAAAATCAGAACGATTCTGCAGAAGAATGAAAAAAAAATCACTGTCCAACTGAAGACTCCATAAGGCTCCACTATACACCCAGAGCTTCCATTAGGAGCTTTGTTGTTGACTTCAGTGTGGGAGACATCTTGGCACATGCAATGGAGATGCACATGTGGCTTTTGAACTCTTGTATGTAAAATAAGAAAAATCTCATTGAAATAATTTCTACTTACTTGTAGATGACTAGCAATAAATGTCCAGTCACTTGTACCATGCTGTTCTACTAGCTTCTTCAGCTTTTCATCCTGTTAATACAGTTTTTAAAAACTTATAAATAGGCACATGACATTAGATCTAAACATAAAGAAAAGCCATTACCTGGTTAAGGCTCACCTCATCACGCGTCCATTTTACTCTGTTACATATCTTCTTCGTTCCTTTTTGTTGTGGTACTTCATAGTCATGATCTGCATAGTGAAGGTCATCATCATCTTCCTCACTGCAAAGTGCAAGCTAATATTAAGTTAACATTGACAGTGAAACCATGCTTACTCAACAGCTTGAGAAATCTTTTTTAAAAAATAACAAATCATCAACAGAAGGCCCAATTCCAATTGTGGAACAGTAGCATGAGGGAAGGACAGTTTTCCTTCATTGTTTTCCCATTGACAGCCCCTGCACTGCTTTCAGTTAAGAAAAAGATGTAGGGCATCCAAGCAAAAGATTCAAATATTCCATTTAGGCAGGATCCAATACGGTCCTGAGATTAATGTCCTGGGTTTCTCAACTTAGTAACATTTGTTTTATATAAGGTCTGTCTTGTTGAAGAAGGGTGACTACATAAGAACTTGTTAATTTTTTATTGGAAAACCACAAACATAACTACAGTAACAAGTGTCCAGATTGTATTAAAGGTGGCCCTGTGTACAGGGAAACACACCATGCATTTTTCTATGTTAAATTTATTTCTATTCAAGAATGTTGTGTAGCAAATAGCATTAAGCTGGGAACTCAGGATGAAATAAAAGAAATAGGAAGAAGTTTGTCATCACCCTTGTACCTCCTTGATGTCTGTGCGCCATCTACTGGACAAAAAAAAACTAATTTCAAAACTATTGGGTGTTTACATCAAAAAATTTGTCCATAGTTGTATCACACTTCCTTCCTTCCAAAAAGAGGGTATAACAATTAAAGAACAGGGAAAAACCCACTAGCTTCTCACCTCCATCCCCTTTACAATATCTATTTGTGACACAATATTAATATTTGTAAATGCCCTATTTAGACAAATGTTTCAGCAGCTGCTTCCCTTCAGCCTTTCTAATAAATGTGCAGAAATAGATATTTTACAAATTTCCAATACATGTGAGGTGTAAGGTTACCAAAGAGCTATGCTTTTTAAATTACAGACAACAAGTGTACTACTGGTACATGATAGTCCCTGGATAGCTGGCCGGTTTGGTGGCACTGGATACTTTAAAGCCAGTCTAGACAGATATATGTGCACACATGCATGTGTACAGGATTGGGGTAAAAGCAGACACTGAGGAACAGAGAGAAGGGGGCTTACAACTATATTGGGATAATAAAAAGCAGCACTATCTCTGAAGCATACTCTTTCCACATTTCCTCTGCCTTCATCTAACTTAGGCTTTGAGTGTTTATGGAGACAAACACCTGCAGTTTATAGGTTGCTTAACCCATGATGTAATCATGAATGTCAGCATAACTCTCAGTCACCAAAAGGTTTCCTTTTTTACATTGCTGGATGCCTTCCTTGGTGTGACACACAAAAGGAAGTGAAGCAACTGTTCCTAAATAGTATTGAAGAAATCCTATTTTTCCTAAAGATACTTCCCTGTAAGGAATGCCCTGTAAGGATTTCCCCAGTGTAGAAAACAGTAACACTACTTTGACGAAGCTGGTACTAGTGCCATGATGCAAAGTCATAAACCACTGTATAAATTCAAGTGAGACAAATAAGTTATCCCATGTAAACTTTTTAGGAACAGTGTTCCCATGTACTGTAATATAATACACCCAGCCACCCACACACCCACACACACTATGCATACATTCCTCATACACAACAGTCTTCTTTTTCTGAGGCCCTTATGAGATATGCTTAGTTTCCTATGTGTATATGATGAGCATGTACATGAGATGCCCACATCAACTGACTTCTCTCAAGATGTCATTCTTCAGGGAACTTAGCTCAGCTAGTATTTCTTTCTTTACTGTAGAAAGCAGTCACACTATTTTAAATTCTCTTTCTTCATTGAGAGAATGAGTAATTCAAAGTAGTCCCTAAAAATGTGGCTATTATTTGAATTCACAGTATTTCCAAGTTAAACACAGAATATGATTTGCAAACAAGTTCTAAACAGTGGGTTGTATTCAACAGAGCGCTAAACAAAATGTTCCATCAATACAAAAGAATTTTTCCTTGCACAACACAATGTTCTCCCTCTCTCCTCCCCATATGCCCTCTCAAATATGCTTGGTGGTGGTGGTGTTCCTCCAGAGCAGATTTGGGGGTGGTGTGGAGTGCACATAGGGAGAGGAAAAGGGGTGAAATCTCACTGCAAAAGCACAACTATTTAGTTGAATGCTACCCCATGGTTTCAACATTAAAAACAAACCTTAGAAAGAACATTACTGCTCTGCTTTGTAAAGGGGTATAGCAGGGTTGAGCCTTGCACATACAGTAATAAATCTTATGTTATATACATTGAAAGCTAGGAGACGACTCAGATGTTTAGGATAGCAGTTGGGCAGTTCTTGATGCTTCATTTGTCTTGTTTTTCTGCTAAAAAAATAAAAGTTTTGACAAAACAAAGAACAAGAAATACTGCTTAACACTACATTTGAACCAGGCCATAATATCCCATTTTAAGCCATGTTCACATTCAAAAAGTCATTCACATTAGACTTAGTCTGTCCATTTTTACTTGGACATAAGTCCCACTGATTTCAAGAGTGGCTTATTTCCAAATAATTGGGCATAAGATAGTTGGCTAGCATTTCCAGAGTTGCAAATAAAACTAATAAACACAGAATTAAAATTGAGCCCACAAGTGTGTGCATGTGAACACATGAGAGAAAAGTAACAGACTGCCAATTCAAACTAAACTAAAAAAAATTAATCCAGTTTCAATCATTTTTAATATTCTAATGAAAGTAAAAAGGCAGTTTTATGAATGTCAAAGCCATTAGCACACTACCCAAACTGCATTTGTAAGAACCATTGTTAACATTAATCTGATAGATAAGTAATTCCACAATAGTTTTTCTATCCTCTATCCTGAATATCTAGTTTGATACTGTACATAAACTATCTACACCAGAATGAAATTATTACACATTCTTGTTTTGAGATCTGTATGTCAATTCTATGATCACACAGGGTGTAAATTTCAGAGTGATTTGTTGTAGAAATACGAAAAAAATGTTTGTACGAGAATAAAACACACTGTACATGTCTTTATATGCAGGCAACACTCTCTCTCTTGTCAGGTCCTTAAGGTCAACATGGACATTGCTTTCCTCCCCGTTGCAGCCCCCCCCCGCAACAACAATAATTAGCTTTCTACCTTGCCTTCCCAAGGAAGAAAACACAGTGCCATGTCTCATTTAGAAACAGCTGTACAATCTACTATTCTCATACAGAGGAAGGATAAAAAAAGAAAAAACCACTGTATCGACACTACAGTAAATAAGCGACAGAGGGAATTACCAGGATAAGAGGACATGAATTACCAATATGAAAGGCTCTTTTGTCATTGTTATGTGACTCGATGCCAAAACACAAAAACAAAGAAAATAGGGTGGAGCCCAGAGGGCAGTATAAATTTCCAAAGGGGAAGAAATCCGAGTGTTGGAATAGTGCTGTAGCTGGGGGCAAGGTGGAGAACCAAGTGAAAAGATTACTACTGAATACACAAGATTCTGTGTCCCCTTGTGCTCTGTGAATAATATTAATGATGTCGGGGGGGGGGGGGACTCGACTCAGGTCGAGGCGCTGGGGCGCAAGAGTGAATGGACCAAAGGATCCGATGGTCAGGGCACGTGGAAACGGCAGCGAGGATCTCCTGAGGCGAGGGGATCTGTGGAGACGGCCGGAGGGCTGTCAGGAGCCCCCTGTTCCAGCGGATAGGCAGGGCTCAGGTTCCCCAAAAGTCCCGGGCAGCAGGCAGGGCGCTGGAGATGCCTTGGGGAGGGGGCGATCGGGAGGGTCTGCGGGGGCCACTCACCTGCGCGGCCTCTTCGCCATCCTTGGCGCGCACCATAAGGAAGGCGAGAAGAAGGGAGCGCGGCTGTCACCACCGGCCAAGGCGCGCAGCCCCCAGAGGGCGGGGAGGGGGCGCGGCTGCCTTTTAGCCCCGGCCGCGCCTCGCCCCCCGCATGGGGGACATGGCCTTACGCTCAGCGAAAGGGATGGGAAGCCGGGCTCCAAGTCCCCCGCCTGGGGCCTCGCTCGGCTGTCAAGGCTCGGAGCTCCTCCGGCAGGGCTGCTTTCCCCCAGGCGCCGCCGCCGCCTCCACCCTCGCTGGCTCCTTTTTCTTCTTTTTTTTGTCCCTGCCGCCGAATCTCGCGCCCAGCCTCTTTCCAGAGCCGCCGTTTGAATCTGCGCACGCGGACTGCTACGCCATTGGCTGCTCCAGAAAGCACGCGACCAAGCAGGGGGGCTGGTGCGAGGGAGGAGGGGGAACGGCCAGTAAGAGGGGAGAGGTGGCGGGATATGGAAGGGAGCCGGAGGAGGGGCCGAGGGCGGGCTAAGGCGCAAGGCATGCTGGGGGAGGGAGTCCTTTCGCCTCGCAGGGCTTGTGAGGGGACAAAACAACCGAAACGAAAACGGCCCGTTTTTAAGGGCAGTAGCCAAAGGCAACTCAGGAACGGGCAAAATACCCTCTGGGATATGTACGAAGTCAGCCTGTTGTGCCGCTTTCCTTTTCCCCCACGTAAAAAGTAGCGAGAATCCGTTCCTCTTACGCCGTACGGTATACAAGACTGGGCACTCGTGATTTCGCCTTTCTCGGGAGAGAAAAATCTGTATTAATTAACGATAATACAATTGCCTTTAAAAAAAAACACGCCATTAAGAAAAGGAATGAATAGCAACACTGCGAAGAGATTTTATACCTGTCAGAGAAGCAAAAAAAAAAAAAAAAAAACAAGGTCTCCTTCGAGCCGGAATCGAACCAGCGACCTAAGGATCTCCGTGTGGAGCAGCGCCTCTACAGTCCTCCGCTCTACCAGCTGAGCTATCGAAGGGACGTTGAGTTCGCTGCTTCTGTTTTCTGTATACAAAGTCTCAGTACAATTCCTGGAGGGAAAAACTGCACTGGCTAACGCATTTCAAACTCTTCATTGGCATTTATCATTATGTTTATATATTATTAACAGCCGCGTATGTAAACAATTTAAAATTAAGAGGGGTTTTTTTTAGGCTGGTTTTGACGGCAATAGATATGACCATGCAACTGCCAATAGTTCTATAATATCTCTAAAAAGTCATTTCAGTAGTCGACAGTAAATGTGAATTCAGGGGCGGCCTTAGGGGAAGGTCCACCTGAGCTCAGCCGATGCGTTTTTTTATGTACTCTCTGCTGCAGTGAGAAGCAAAAAGCAAGCGCCTGTAACATCCACCCGTCCGTTCCCCCCCATGTTCTATTAGTTTCTGGGGTACTAACTACAAAAATTATCTTCCTTCAATTAGCTTTAAAGTACTGTATGTTTCTTTTTCAACTTCAATGTCATTTGTGCTAGGTAGCTAGTTCACTTCAAATACAACCAAACGTTGGAAGCACTATATAAATTATTGTATAAATTACAATAAAATAAAGCTGTAAGGGGTAAGCTGGATGGCTTTTTATTTTATTTTATTTTATTATTTGTAAAGATAACATAATGGATATTCCAAAATTAATTATGCTTACTGAGATGGGAACTGTTACAAAACAGAAAACTTATTAAAAGTAAAATCTGTGACACATCTGTTGTGTTACATAGTGCAATGCCACTACTCAGAATGTGGCTTTTCGGCCTTTGGCTTGTGCAAATGCAGAGAGATGAGGGTTTTGAGCAATGCCGTTCTTTGATGGATGGGATAGCAAGGGATGGGAGCCTCTCATCCGCCATGGATCACATTCTGATGTGTTTCAGTTGTGAGAAGCTGAGCTCACTGCTGGCAACTGTACCTTGAAGTGCCAGGATAATTAGTAGTGCTACCCAGACATTCAGGAAAACACAAATGGAGATGATGTTGGCAAGTCATATGCACAGGATGTGACCTCGGTACAATGTGGTGCCCTTCCGTAGCTGTCAGCCTTCCCTTTTTTTGCGGGAAATTCCCTTTTTCCAGCGCAGTTTCCTGATGCTTCCCGCTGCTATCCTGGATTGTTAGATATCCCGTAGACTGTCCCCGGGACAGGTGAGACTGCTGATCCCTTATTTTCGAGGCTGCTGCTCCTTTATTTTCAAATCTGAAAGTTGACAGCTATGGGCCCTTATGGGCCCATCATCTGAATCTGAAATCAGATCATGGTAGTTGTTGAAGCAAGGATTCTTCTTCCAGCTGACAAGCAGCCATTGTTTTCAGGACTCCCTCTTCCCTGTTCTCCTCAACTGTTTTCCTGCATAACTCAGGAGCTTCAACGTAACTCAGTTCTCCTGTGCCAGTTTTATTGTCCACTGAGGCTGCCATAGTAACCTTTGCTCCGTCTCCTATATTCTGGAGGCCCTTTCCCTTCTAATCATAGCCTCCACGTCTGCTCTTCCTCTACCTATCTAGGTATGGCTGTATTTTTAGATCTGTTCTGAACTTCTTATCTCCATGTGTGTGTGACTGTGCCTCTCTGATTCTCCCTGTTCAGCTGCACAAAGCTGAGGCCTAGTCTGCCAAGTGAGCCCATTTGGAAAGAATGAGCCAGTGTCATGGGTGTAGCCGGGGGGGGGGGACAGGGAGGGGCAGCTGCCCCCCATCAATAAAAATCAATTAAAAATACATAGCTGAGGTTCTGCCCCCCCAAAAAACAAAAGTCTGCCCCCCCCAACAAAAATCCTGGCTACCCCCATGGCTAGTGTGCCTTCTCACTCTCATGCCCTCTGTGCTTCCTCCTTTCTGAATGTATGTTGTGTGTGTATCTGTTTAGTTGTGATTTTATTTAGCTAATTTTCTCACACTGCTATACACAATACATATGTACTGTTGCTGACCTGGATTCACAGAATTGCAGGGCTGGAAGGGATTCCAATATCATTTAGTCCATCTCTCTGCAATACAGGAATATGTAGTTGGCCCATATAGGCATTGAACCCATTACCCTGGCATAATCAGCCCCATGCAATGGAAGTAACAGCTGTTGAAGTGTTAAATGTGTCTATTTTGATTCATGTCAGTGTGCAATAAACAACCCCATTTTTAAGACCTATATGAATTTACATTTCTTATTAGATCTGCCATGATGCACTACTGCCACTGTCCAAAGGTTTACAAGAGTTCTATAACAGGTGTCTACTGAGGAAGCTTGCTTACAGGATGTTAGAAGTGTTTGAATACTGAATCATTCAAAATGCTTTTCAATAAGTGTTTGCAGCTTTGTGCGAAGACTCGATAACTACATTTTTCTGATCTAGCAATATTTCAACTCCTTTTTTTATCTAGCAATATTTCAATTCCACATTTCCAACAACTGAGTCATGCATTTAGTGGAGGAACTGCAGCTGTTTAAAGTCTGCTGACTACAGATAAGGCTGTACTATGTTGCTCAATAAACTGAAAGTTTCTAGTTGAGATCCAAAATATTTTGAATATAGAACAGGATGCATTTTGTGAAGTTCTATTCCACTGCCTTTATAAAACAAACAAACAAAACAAAACCCTATTTTGACAGGATAGCTTGCAGTACAATACACATATAAGCCTGCCAGGGAAACAGCTATACGGCCTCAGATGGATATTGTAACTCATGAATTATGGCCATTTCTATTTTTGAACGTTTCATGCAGACTCATTAGTTACATGTTCCATAAATAGGATGGAGGAGTTTCTAGTATGGTCAGCTGAGAGGGGCATGAGGATGACAAGATGTTATTTAAACCGCTAACCTATGGAAAGGCCTCAGCAAGTAAGCGTGAGGTGGGTAAATATCAACACTCTCAAGCCTTTCAGATGGAATTGGTAGCCAGTTTGTGCCAATGAAGAATCACTGCACTAGTCATAGAGATTACAGCTAACTCAAGCAAACTACAACTCCCTGTATGTTGCAACATTCAAAGGTGTTCCCTAACAACAATTTGGCCCAGTGAGCCACTGCACCAAGGCTGCAGCTCCAAGAAGCAGATTCTAGTACTGTACCTATAGAAAGGGGAAATTCATCCTGACATTCTGGCAACAGGACCTAACTCATTGTAGGTAGGCAGGGACAGCCATCAATATGTGCTGCGAGGGGCAGTTGTCTCCTCTCCATTCTTGCCAATGCTGCAAGAACCATTCTGGGCTCCTCACATGCCATTCTACATGCCTTTCTGTGGCTATGCTTGCCAAGCATAGGATTATGTTCACGTTGCAATAAACAAGGCACTGCAGCCCAACTCAACCAACTGAATTGGATGCCCAGCTGACATCCACAATACACTTCAGCTACAGCATTGGGCAGAATTCTGTTACAGTGGTACCTCAGGTTACATACACTTCAGGTTACAGACTCCACTAACCCAGAAATAGTACCTTGGGTTAAGAACTTTGCTTCAGGATGAGAACAGAAATCGTGCTCCGGCGGCGCAGCAGCAGCAGGAGGCCCCATTAGCTAAAGTGGTGCTTCAGGTTAAGAACAGTTTCAGGTTAAGAACGGACCTCCGGAACGAATTAAGTTCTTAACCCGAGGTACCACTGTATCTTCAAGGAGACTGAAACACAATTCTAAGTGCAGCCATCCACATTCACTTGGAACACATCACCCAAATGCAGCACCACATGACATTTGTAGATTCAACTCCCCAATGATTACACCCATGCAATTCTAGACAAGCTGTCAGCAGCTTACTGTAGTTACTAGAGGCTAAGAGCAGGCTGGGGTAGGGGGGTGGGGGGAGTTTTCCAGGCTTGTAGTCATGTAGTCCATATCATGACATTTATGGTTGTTATCTACTTATGTCCCCCAGCAGATTTTGATTATTCTCTGTATTATTATTATTAAACAACTAGGTAATCTTTTAGAATGGTTTTCATTATACATTAGTACTTGACTAGTCCTAATTGAAAATGTTTTGATATATAATTATAGCTAAGCAAAGATTAACAACTCTGAATTAATGCATTTTCTTCCACATAAGGATCAGGAAGTGACCTATACAGAGAATGAGACAGTTCTATCCAATATATTTTGTATCCTTCTGTTCCATCCACTCCACTCTATCTCACCTGGTTGGCAGTTCCTTCTGTGGCAGCATGTCATTCTTGCATTGAGCTGTTAGCGGGTGGTTTGCGAGTAGCAGCTGCCCTGCTTAGGGATTTTCCCTACCAGTTCTTTCCACTGTTATTGTTTGTGCCTGCCTCAAGGTTACCCCTTACGTCTGCTGGTACATCTCACGTAGTTTGAGTGGTGCGGTTTTGTTTCAGCTACATGCACAGGAGGACTCCAAACAGTGTTGCTATAGATACTTGTAAAACACTTGTCCTTCAAAGAAAGAAAACAACACCATACACCCTTTTCATTAATCTGCTTTTCGCATAGGCACCAAGGCACACCCCTTTTAACTCAGGGTGCGAAAACTGTGACATGGAGAGGCCTTGTGATGTGGTGCTGCTGCTCACCTGATCTATACAGTGCTTACTTATTGTTGCTTGCTGTGAAGTAGAGAGGCCAGGAGATGGCAATGTCCATACAGGGGAAACATACCTGTTGGAGCGCTCCACTGGTGCACTTGCACTACACTGATCTCACTGCTTCCTTGCCCCTTTATCTCGCACTATCAGCTGCACCACATGCACCTAGAGAATCAGGTGAACAGTGGCACACCACATCATCCGCCACTGTCAGTGACCCTTCAAGTGTTGGTCTCCAGTGCTCATCAGCCATAGCCAGCATGGCCAATGGTTAGGAATGATGGGAACCAGTCCAGCAACTTCTGAAGGGCCACAGGTTCCTCATACAGCTTTAGCTCATGAACTAGCCATTCCGCCTTGACCCTTTGCCCACATCCTGTAATCCAAAAAATCTCCTGAAGGTATGCTTCTCTGAAGTGAAGCAAATTTAAGACTAGCCAGGTATTAATGGATACAGTCTGTAAGTTACCCATGCAAATTTATGGGAGGAAGAGAGTACAAACCCGATAAATATTTAGAAGCAGAAACTCCACAGGCTCTTTCCCGCCTCTGAATCCAGTATTCTGAAAAATAGTTCCCATCAGCCTTATTTACATTTGCTCTTCTGCTTGCAATCCTGGGATATAATCATTAAAACATACTGGCTACATCAACATTTGACCTCTCATGTGGTCAATAAAAAATAAAAATAAAATTCCCATACTCAAGGTATGGGAAGGGATGAATCGCATCCAACTCTACAGAATTTACTCCCACTATAAATTAGGCAGGCACTATCCCCAATATGTTCTGGATGCCTGGTTAAAATATTTTAGTCCAGGCTTTTGCACCATTAATGCTGTTTTTTGCAGTTTTAATATCAGATGTGTAATGTAGGTTTTTAATGTTTTGTACGCTTTCATTTTGTTAAGCTGCTTTGGGACCCAGATGGCGACAAATGAAATACGATTTAAAAAAATAAATTCATGGACACAATTATGGAAGAACAGCTTGCAGATCTGTTCAGGTGAAAACCAATGGTTGCTGCTCACGTGTGGCTCACTTCCACCCAGCCATAGCAGCTAGCTCTGACAAAAGACAGAAAAAGCTGGCCTTTGCCCACAGTACTAATAACAATAATGTTGGTATAGAAATTAGGAAAGTTGTTTAGCTTATGTTTTTAATATAGCAATCAAAGAAAATCCCAAATACTGTACAATAAAGTGTAATATAGTACACTGTTATAATACACTATTGATACAATACAGATAAAAAAAAACAAATTAGTACAGCAATCACAAATAAAATCTGAGTGTGCTGAACAGCCAGCATTGTGAACATGGTATCATTGCTATTCTAATTGTATTCAATTTGTAAAGCACTTGCTGTTTTCAAAGGTTTCCTAAATATATACAGTACTAATGCTTATTTATACATTTTTTTTTACTCAATTACTTCCAAAAGTGCACTATTTCTCTTCCTGGCAATAACCTTCATTAAAATAAAATCTGAAAATACGAATCACTGTTCAGTCTTTTAACTTTACTACAATCATAGGGGCAAAGTTGGAATGCTGCCTTAAAGTATTTTAAATGCAATACTTTAAAATACTATGGGATATTCACAAGTATATATTTAACAAAGCTTTTTGCTGGAATGTCAGTACCCAAACTGAGGTTGTGACAGTCTGATTAGCATCCAGCATGTCAAACTGACCCAAAGAAAAAATAGCTTAGATCTGAATTCTAAACATACACATAATTGAGTTCCACTACAATTGGTGGAAATTGGAGATAATTCACACACAATGGGCTTATATGAAATCTAGGTGGGTTGCATGCGCACAGGGAAGAGCAGTCATCAAAGCCCTCCATTATGCAGATATACTCAAATTTGTCCCTTCAGAAAAAAACCATTTTGGTTTTGGAAAATACATCCTTTCTATAGCAGTTAGTATACAGCTGCAGCAATGGTCTTCTGTGATCTTTACTAAAGCAAAGAATAGATGTCATGTCTGGACACAAACACAGCAACTAAATACTGCCCCTATAACAAGTCAATTTCAACTGAAAATGTAGATTATTTAAAGCTAAATGAGAGGAACACATTATACAGGCAAAGAAGGGGAAAGATAAAATATTATTTGTAAAAATCAGAAACTTTGTTACACCTTGCTACTTTATTTTTAGCTGGGTAGAAGTATAGTACAACAAACATTCAAAAGTGAAATTAAGTGAGCAAGCCATTTTTTCAGTTGTGAAATAATTACGGTAAGTTTTTAAAGCTGAAACATCCAAGGGCTGACTCTCCAGAGAAATATAGAACAGTAATGTAGTAAGTGCACCTTGTATACCCACTAAAATACTACTAATGGAAAGCAAATCAGTATGCAGCAATTCCATAAATTTCTAGAATGCACTTACTTCTTCATTTTTCTTCTCTGATTGTACAGAATTTACTCCCTTCTGAGTAAACCAGTGTATTGGTGCTGCTGTGCTACTACTGTATTCCCACTTCCCATTCATATTTTTATATATACATTAAACTGGCTGTTCAAGAACAAGCTTTTTTGACCGACTTAACAGTGTTTGAAAGAAAACCATGGCCTTTCAATTGTCAAATTTTAGACCCACACACATCAGAAAGCCTGACGGTTGGTGAATAATAAGAGACAGAATTTTGAAATGTCTAAAGGAAATGCACTTCAGGCATCCCCTTGCCACATCTGAGATTTCCCATAAATTCATTTTATAGAGGACTCTCAATCACTCGCTGAAGCTGCAATCCTGTAACTAGTTGCATGTGCTTAAGCTCACTAAGTGAAATATATCATGTTAGTGGCAACTATGTATCATCAAAGTGAATGAGACCACCATTTATTTGTGCACATTAATCCCATTAACTTTGATGGAGATAAGCCTACATTGCACACTTGCAATATAAAAAATTAAATGTTAACCTTCCCCAACATACTTACAGCTACAGCAGTATTTTTTCCATAACACTCCTAAGCCAGGATGGGAAAACCTGTGGCCTTCCATGAATATTGGCCATGCTGGCTGGGGTGGATTAAGTTGAATGGCATCTAGAAGGTCACAGGTTTCTCAGCCCTGTCCTAATCCTTTACTATTTTCATTTTACAAACAGAGCATTGCAAACATATTTTCAACACATCACACAAGGGCAAGAATACAAAGTGAATAACTTTGTATTTTTATTTTCTGAGTAGGGAAAAATGAAGAGTCATAACACAATTCCTCAAGAGAAAGGATTTCTACAAGGAACAGAAAAGATGTACTTAACTCTTAGTTCACACCACATTAAATTATAAAATCACCCATACCTTCCCAACTTTACAGCTCTTGCTCATTTATACATGCATTTTTGTGTTAAGGATGTTGACAATTATCCTCCTTTGCACACAATGAAAAACCACCAAAGTATTTCCAACCTAAGAAGAAAAATATCAAACCACCAGGCTGTTTATCAACCCTATAATCCAAGCCAATTTTAAGCTAGCAGTGGCCATGATTCTCATCCAAAGAATCCTGGGAACCGTAGCTCTGTGCTATAAATCCCCCACAAAAAATATTTCCAAAAATACTGGAATTCCCAAGCTTATGTGATAAAAGCCAGAGATGTTAACTGAATTTTCAGGATTTAGATCTCCAGTGCAGATATCCATATGGTCAGAGAAAGAGTAGTTACATTCTGGTTTGTCTCACAAGCCATCTCATAATATATTAAAAGCTACCTTTTAAACTGGGGCATGGGATATTGCTGTGCCACCCCTGCAGAATCCCTTGCAAATGGAAAACACTTTGGGCCATGGCCACAAGTCTGGTTGTGCGTTTGTTAGAAGTTACAGTGGTTTTTTATATTCCGCCTCAAGCATCCTGTTCTGTGTGGCATGATCAATTTTAGAATTCCCTATTTACATCACATATTTCATTTCTTGACCAAATTAAGCAGCAAAACTATATATTTGAAATCATTTATTTATGAAAGTTGTATTTGTATGTTTTATATATAAGCAGTGCATGAAATAACAAAAGATTTAGTCCCTGAATGAGAAAAGCAAAAAGGGTGTTTGAATGGATTAATATAGTTGAATGAACCAAGGCAGTTTTACCTTCGGTTAATTTCCCATATAAAAAATAAACCTTCCCTTACTTGGGACATTTTATCATAGCATTGCTTAGAGGTTTCCTGTGTGATTATAACTGCAGAAAGTGTGAGCATATTTTCAGAATATAAACATTAATACAAACTTAGTATTTGTGGACCAGGTAAAACTTGCATGTTGAGTAAACACTGGCTTCAATAGCTAAGCACTTCAGATTTCTTTTCAGTATCTTTTCTGTATTATAAGTCGTTTACTGTTTCAAGTTTATTTTCATTAGATGAAGCAGTAATAATGCACATAAAATAGAAATAAGCAAAGAGGCAAAAGTGCAACATCAGTATCAAGATAAATATTCTATCTTTACGGAGCAAATACTATGGCTGCTTAGTAAAAAATAGCACTGTAGATCTGATGAATATGCTGTTTAAGTGGATGACAGTTTAATCAACGTGATGCATGAAGACTTGCATAAAAGTGAAACACTAAGGATTTCCCATTTCAGGGAGTCAAAAAGAAACTGTTACTATATAGCTGAAAATCTGATGAAACTTCTGTTAAATTCCATTAATCCAACATGCTTAGAAAGTGTTAATAGCCAGCACTGATAACCGTTATTTTTCAAAATCTTCCTGCACAAAAAGCAATTCCTTATTAGCCTGCTGCAGTTTCTTAAAATACTTGCATACTACTGCCTTTGCAATGTAAAGCACACGATAGTACTTTACCAACTCAAAATTAAACATGCAATCATTAGCCAACAGGGCAATGAAAAAGCTGTGCTGGCTCAGTCCGCCATGCATTGCTGCATCACCTTTGCTTTAGATTCATCTTATACTATATAGCACTTTGCCCTATCATTCTTTAAATGTACAACTTTTAAAGAGATCTCAATAAATATACGTGGGTTTTTGAGAAACCTGAAAATCTAAATGGATGCAAAGTGTTCAGATCTAAGGGAATGCCTCTGTATGCTGGAACCAACACACTACATTTGTCAGATTTTCTTTTCACATATTAATCTTTGAAACATAATGATTTCACATGGGCTGGAGGATTAAGACTTTAACAGAAATAAAATTACAAAAAAAGAACCCACATCTACAGCAGATATTCATCCCAGTGCATATTCTAATAACTAATTTACAGGTAACTGAGAGCTAACCTGGGCAGCAAAATGGCATATTAAAAGCTATTGTCTATCACACACTTGCTATCATGCAATGAGTAAGATATAATCTTTGAAACATACAAGATTCAATTACTAATCTTATGTGGCCCAGCCAACAAACATTACATTTGCACAGTAATCTCTTGTATTTTATCAGTTGTTAACTATTCATGAATGATCCATTGGCTCAAATGTATTAGTGATTTCTGCATCTTGACTATCCATCTCTTCAGGCTCTTCCACAGAATTTCCCTTCTGTGCTTTTGATCTTGTGGAGAATGTTGTTCCCACTGCATTTGACATGTTACTGTCAGTTGTTTCTGCATTCAGATGTCCGCTGCCACTTGATAAAGAAAAGGATTCAGACAAACCAGTCTGAGGGCTCCTTGTTTTAATAGATGGACTTGCGGCTTCCAGTTTCCTTTGAGAGAAGTCTTGTGTCGCCGACTGCTCTGTATTCTGATCCCGCATGTGTCTGTCCATTGAAGCCTGAATCGAAGAAACCATTTCCTGCAATTTTTTCCGTTGTGCCTCAATCAAATTAGGATCAAGCTGCCTGCTGTCTCTCATGGTTCCTACTCCAGGAGCTATCCGTATTAGCTCACTGTTTCCAGAATCACCTGTGTACACTGAAGACTCAGATTTAGCAGAACTTGGACTGAAGTCTGTGCTTGTGCTTTGCTTTCTTAACAGTGGAGCTTCCCTAGCTCTTTGATGAAGTGATTGGCTACCAGCTGCACTTCCTAATGAATGGCCTTTCCCTTGAAACGCTGTTATATTGTGAAGTTGCTCTGACTTCTTTTTAACTACGCCACCGCTACCTAACTTTAGGAGTCCATGTGAAGGACTTGCTTCCCGGCTTCTTGAAGAAGCTTCTGCTCGCACTTGGCTTAGGGCCTCCTTAACCAAGTCTTCAACATCGGCGCCCACAGGAAAATGCCCAGCAACATCCACACAAAGTTCCACTCTATCTTCTGCTGCATTGTACACAAAGGTCTTACCAGGCAAGTGTGGAAAAGTACAATGCCTACCATCAGCCAGACCTACAGAAAGGGGAAAGAGATATTTTTAAGTTTATATATTGCTTCTCAATGATGGCTGTGAAGCAGATAACAAAGCATACCAGGGTCACATTATAAGCACAAAAGGTTGTATCCAACTATGTTCAACTCAGAGTGGCCCCACTGAAATTACTGTACCTAGTTAGTTAGTCAGTCATGTCAATTAATTTTGCTGAGTCACCCTCTGATTCAGACACAACCCATATAGCACTAAAAAAACCCAAAAACTAAGGAAAAAACAAAAACGTAAGAGCAGACCTGTTGGGTCAGACCCTAAAGGACCATCTAATCCAGCATCATTTTTTCCACAATGGCCAACCAGATGTTTTTAGGAAATCCAGAAGCAGAACATGAATGTAACAGACTCTACCCAATGGCACATTGGAATACTGCTACTGCTCCTGGATGTTACATATAAACATCATGGTAGATAAAATATATATTTCTTAAGTTAAACACACAGCTGCTACATCCAAAATCAAGTTCTGGAAAAGCAAATGCCCTCTCGAATGGAGCTATAGAGCAGATTTCTAAAAGTGAAAGGGGACATTAAAAGACAGGCTTGTTTGGGCAGTAAATGCCATAACAAAAGACTTAAGCAGTAAACACTACTTTTATCCTTTCTCTTTAGTACTCTCTCATTATCTTCAACAAAAGGTTGTAAAAACTTGAATTGGAACTATTCAATGTAGTCTGAATAGGTCAATTATACATTTGTCACTACACTAGATACAATCCTTGTTACCTGCTCTTCTGATTTAGAGCACATTTGTAAGAAAAGCAAGAGTCTGAAGTTTAAATAATGACTATACAGGAGAAAGCAGTCTTTAGATACATCCACTGAAATGTAATAAAAGATGGCCATGTATATTACATTCCATTATTTCCATTTTAATATTGCAAAATATCTTCTGCAAGTCATCAGGTACCTTAAGTAACCAAAGTGGCAGAATTTGGTAAGGTAAAGGGAGCCCTGACTGTTGGGTCCAGTCGTGAATGACTCTGGGGTTGCAGCACTCATCTCGCTTTACTGGCCGAGGGAGCCAGTGTACAGCTTCCGGGTCATGTGGCCAGCATGACTAAGCTGCTTCTGGCGAACCAGAGCAGTGCACGGAAACGCCGTTTACCTTCCCGCTGGAGCAGTACCTATTTATCTACTTGCACTTTTACGTGCTTTAAAACTGCTAGGTTGGCAGGAGGCAGGATTTGGTAGAAACACTGTTAACAGCAGTGAAGAACTGCTGGCCCATGGGCTTAACTAGGCTTGCCAGGCCCCTGAATGTGGCCTGCAAGGCCATTTTAGGCAAACCACACCCAACTGTCAGTCAATTGGTATATGACATCAAATAGCAAGATTTGTTATCTCCAAGCCTAGATCCTAACACTGTGATGCTTAGTACTAAGATTGAAGATAAACCTTTGCCTGCTTTTTATAGTAAATTGCTTTTTATAGTAAATGTGCAGACACATTTTTTTTATCTTGTGGTTGTGCTTGTGTCTATTTTTAAAGTTGTTCTGTTAATAGCATTTTATAGAAGATGGTTGCTTTTACTCATGATTTGTTAATTATTTTATATGATTTATGTTTTAATTGTGATGTTCTATTATGCTACTGCTATTTATTGTATGTAAGCCACTTTGTGATGTGTGAGTAAAAAGCAGCAGAGAAATATAATAAATTTAATAATAAATTATCTCTGATCTTAACACTATTGGACCACAGCACAAAGACTGGAGATAAGATTCTGCTTGAAGCTGGAAGTTTGAATCACCTGACATCCTATGGCATCAGGTGATTGACAGGTTGGACGCCCACCCACCTATCAAAATGACATATGGAGGGTGGGCAGGTTCCATTTGTCCACCCCTGATATAAAGCACACAGGAAAGTAGAAAACCAGAAAGAAGGAGAGTGGCTTAGAGGTGTACAATTGCCAATACTGAAACGAAACGGTAATCAGTGGGCACTGACTATTATTAGCATCTTTTAATGAACTTTTAGATGTCATAGTGCAGACTGGGACAAGTTGTCAGAACAAAGATAATTATCTAATGTTTTTTCAACAATAAAGCAATCCTGTTCTCATTCAAGGTACTTAATGTCAAGCTTGGCAGAAAAGATGGAACACTGAAAGGATTCTAACATCTTTACTGTTGTTAGCTGCTCTGAGCCCGGCTTCGGCTGGGGAGGGAGGGATATAAATAAAATTTATTATTATTATTATTATTATTATTATTATTATTATTATTATTATTAAACTTGTATAGAAAACAAAATGATCAATTTGAGGGCAGAGAAAACGCTGAACTCATGTGGTAATTACAGCCTCAAAAGTGTGTCTGCATATGTGTAATAGGCATGCACTCTGATTAACATATTACATTGTACAGTAAGCCTGCAATTTATGCGTGTTCAGCTTTATGGGCTTGGGGGGAAATAAAAAATAAAATAAAAGGCAGTGGAAAGGGGTGGATACACACAGAGAATGAATTCTGAGGCTTTGTCACAACTCTGACTTGATGGAAGGAAAAGCATAATATAAACAAAGACTTTAAACTGTAAGGTGAACAAGCATTGGACTGGTGCATAGTGATAAAAAATTCCTGCAGCAGTCTTTCTCCATAGCTGTGCTGCAGACAAAACAATCGAGATCCTGCCTTTTTGTATCCTCTGAACTCAAGTCTGAGACTGTTTCTTTCAAACAAAACACATGTAGTAACCTAAAAATAAACCTTGGGTTACCACTTGTGTTTTGTTTGGAGCAAACAAACCATGAGGCCATGTTCAGAAGACATGACAAGCTAGGCTCTGGATTGTTTTGTCAGTGGCACAGCAGCAGCAGGTGAGAAGTGCCCTGGGAATTCTGCTCATTCACATTATAGTTTAAAATAAACCATGGTTTAACTTAATGTGATGTGCAAACTGAGCCACTGTATGTCATTCTGGAAAGTTCTCTAACTACAGAAGTAAAAGGGTGGAGTGGAATGACCTGCTGCACAATGAGACCAGCAAATGCAGCTAGTTAGATTGAAGCTCTATGTTTCAGGATTAATTGTATCACATTCTCCTTTTCAGTTCTTGACTTTGGCTTATAACACAGATTTTGTTCCTCAATCAAGAAAATGAGCGTGCACACAATTTAGTTCAAGAAGACAAGAAAAACTATTGTGACAACAGTACCACTAATTTAGAAGTCCTTACAGACCTTTACCCACTCTGTCAATTTCCTTTAAAGCCTGAAGCATTATACTTTTCTCTCTACTATAGCAAGTGTGTGCTGCAACCACATCAATGGCTTTGTATCTGTAGCATTCTAAAGCATCCTCCTCTGTTTGAGCTGCTCTGTGTCATTCTGATTTGATTTGCTATTCAGGTTGAATTTGATCTGTTAAACCTGAAGCTGTTTTATTCCCATAACTATAAAGGGGAATTAAAAAAAATAGCTATATTTCCCCCCTTTTCATATAACTGGGTGTAATTTGCAGGCAAAAGAGTTCATCCAGAGTGGATTAAGCTTGCCAAAGTTCAGGCAGACCCAACCAGTGGACTTCGTGCCAGGAAACATTAAAGTTGTTGAGGGTTTTTAAGAGTGTTTTATTTTCTAGCAGAATTGCATACAAATTGTATGTATTGTTCTCTCCTTTTGAGAGAGTGAAATTGTGATTAAAAGCTAGACTTGTCCGTCAAAACAGAAAATCCTCCCACCTCTCCATATCTCCCCTCTTGAGCTCTGGGCGTTTCCTCAGTCAGTTTGGTTTCGATTTTGAGAAAAGAAAACAACAAAGGAGATGTTGTGCATGGTATTGAACTTTCTGGAAAAACGAAAGTAACAGAGCTACTTGCAGTATGAGAACTCCCTGATCTGCCCTGACACAACTTGTTAATGGCAAAATCAAACTAGGGAACAACAGAGTCTGCCCTGAACAGACAGAGTCTCACCCTGATTTGCCTTCTTGTTTGGGGGTACACATGGCATGGTTGCAACACCCTCCCCACTATATGTATACATATGTACACGAAATTAAAGCTTCACAATAATTTTCTCTTAAAAACCATGATATACACAAGCACATAGTTAGAAATCATACCCATTGTTTTCTTCATTATATTGTAGAACACACCACCCTGATGGAACAAGTGAGGAAGTCCTTTTGCATAAGACCAGACATCTTCTCCTGTGGAACAGAAAAAAGGGTTAGTTAACTAGCATAATTATAATTGGTGGGAAAATATGAACTTCATTTATATATAAATACAAATGCCTGTTCCCAGCATGTCACTAAAGTCTTCCAACTTTCTACCACATTCTAGCATAACCAAGAAATCAAGACCGCAGTTGAGTTCTACCATCTTCTAGAGGAGTCAGGATGGTGATACTTCAGCTATACTGTAACATGTGAAGATACACAAAATTTTATTTAAAGTTTTCAGGTCCCACTTGCAATATTACAATGAAGGCAAATGGAAAGCATGCTAGAGATATGAAGGTCCAGAGAAAGAAGGGGGGGGAATAGTCTCTTCCCCTGGTTCCCGCCTCCCTTCCCCGGTCATCACATCTCAATAGGAGTCACTCTTTTAGTTTCCCTGGGAACCTAAGGGCCACTTCATACATGACAAAGTATTAGCAACACAGCATTTAGCTACACATATTTTACTGAATGTATAGGAGTACTTGGGTACTTGGAGGAATACAAGACAACCTTGATTTTAAGCATCAATGAAAGAGAATAGTACTCTGCCAATATATCTTAATAGAAAACTCAAGCTACATTAACTTAACTCTCAGAACCGGGGCTTGTTCTAACTGTAGCAGTTAATAAACCAGGATTTTAAGAAGTGGTTTGATATCCTATTTGTTTTAGCCAATCACAGATAGAGAACCATGACTTGTTCTGTTTGGACACTATGAGGAACTGTTGTTAATTCAAAAGGGAAAACTTTTAATCTCCTCTTTGCATGCAGAGGGAGGGGAGTTGAAGAATGCAGTTCCAAGGGTCAAGCGAGCATTTTTTCGTAACAACAATTCATGCTTGTTTGAACAAGGTTACAGTCCTCCAAGTATGAGACAGTTCTTCCATAGAAATAATAGGCAATTGCTACAAAGGTTCCAACTTCACCCTGACTACTCTTCACATAGTATGTGTGCTTGTCTTGTTTAATCCTAAAATGCCTACCTTCCCATCTCCTTTCTGCCATGCAATGTTTCCTCCCAACCAGCCCCCTTGCATGAACATGAGGGAACCCACAGTTTTGTTTCAGACTTTTTTCCCAGTGCTAAATACAGTGGTACCTCGGTTTATGAACTTAAACCATTCTGGAAGTCCGTTCTTAAACTAAAACCATTCTTAAACGGAGGCGCGCTTTCCGTAATGAGGCCTCCTGCCACCAGTGTCCTTCCACCGTTCGGATTCCGTTCTTAGACTGAGGTAAAGTTCACAAACCAGGACACTACTTCTGGTTTTGCGGAGTTCGTAAACCAAATCATTCGTAAACAGGACTGTTCTTAAACTGAGGTACCACTGTATTCTTTTCTTAAAAGGCTTCCTGACATGCATGCAGCCACAATCTCTTTTAGATACTACCTTTATACTTCATACTCAGATGAGAACAAGAACTACTAGGAAAGACGTGGTTGTTAAGAAATGGTTACAGCTGAAGAGATATTTTTCTCTGAATAACAAAAGTCATATGACCACAACACTTCATAAGGTTTGTTCTCAGTTAAAAGAAGTAAAGTTGCCAGTTTCACTTTTGTTTCATAGTTTCTACTCAGTTTCGTTTCACTATTAAGCTTTCAGTTCATAAAGTTACACACAAAAACTTCCATTTTCTTTTGAACAGTCATTTCCATCATTTTATTTTTAGTGCCTTAACACACAAGCCTAATTTTCAAAGCAGCACAGATAATGCAACTGCGAGTGCCAAAAACATTCATGACACTGTGCAAATGTTACGCCATTCTGCAATTATCACAAGAGTTTTATAGGGGGGGGGGCTTTTTAAAAAAATGCCTCAGCTGACTGGAAACCAAGCAATACTTTTGATGTCATGCACCCTGCAAGTTAATGGCAAAGACTGCAATACATTGATTTTATTTGCAACAGTGCCAATTAATTTGGTTTAAAAGGTTTCTTAAAATATAACCTTCCATAGAGCTGGCTGAATAGCAGAAATATGTATATTATATATACTCTCTGGACAAGCAGTTCTGCTTTTAAGTTTGTTTTACTTCACCAAAACCCTGTTATGCTTTAAATTAAGACAGGAAGTAAGATGAGGTGTTGCAGTAAATATTTCACAGCTTCATATATATGCTTTAAGTATAGTATTTATAGCAAAGGAAGCAAATGAGGAAGCAAGTGAGAATCCTGACACACAAAAACTCCAGCTAGTTACTAAAATATTAAATTTCTTCATAAGGAAAAATTAGGAATACTGAGAAAAGTCCAGTTATCAGAGCACAACATTACACAAATGAAGACATAAGATAAAGCTGGGAGAGGAGAAAAGTGGCTTTCAAATACCCCTAAAACAAAGGTTGGGGAATCTGCTGTTTTCTAAATGTTGCTGAACTATCATTCCCATCACTGGCCATGTTGGCAGAGGCTGAAACAGTAGTTACAGGTACTTTTTTTAAAAAAAGTAGTTTCATTATTTTTAAAAGGAGGAACAGTTGTGCAGCAATAAAACTACTAGCACATTTCCAAAGCTTAGCAGGGTTTGGTATGGTTTCAAATTAGAGGACTGACCGTGTGTTAAGATTCCTGCATTGCAGGGGGTTGGGCTAGATGACCCTTGGGATCCTTTCTAGCTATGATTCTATGAATTATGACACCAACTTGTATTTATCTAATAGTTGGTCAGATCATGTATGGATTTCTAGCTTTATAAAATTCAGAGTTAAACATATCTCTACTCTTTGAAAAGTGAAAAAAGTCTTTTCCTTACCCATAAATGTTGCTAGAAGACACAGAGAGTACATTTCCTTGTCGATTTGTTCTTGGATTTCCTTGGAAGCAATTTTACTAGTAACAGCAACATCATCAAGTTTCACAGCATGGGCCGAGTGAACTGAAGCGGTCTGACTGCTCTCCTCCTTGCATTTGAGAATCTCTATAGTTACTCTGTCACCATGCAGTAGAGGAACAGGTTCATTTTCCTGCCCTTCTTTGGGTGGCAAAAGCTCTTTGGGAGGAAAGCCAACTCGAATACATTGCAAATGGGGAGGAATATTAAATTCTCTAGCGATGCTTTCTTGCAGTTCTAGAAATGTGGTTGTGGATTTCAAAGTGAGCATGGCCTGCCGCCCATCATTTGTTGTTATGCGTATTTTCTTCTCTTTTGTAGATGTTGGGGAATAAGGAGTCTTTGTAGGTGTAGCAGGTGCAGAAGATGGCCCATCAGGAACAGAACCTGCGGAAGATGTTCTAGGTGGCACTTTTTGTGCTTGTTTCAATTTTTCTGTTTTGCGTTTCTGCATTATAGGTGCCTGTTCTGCAATGTTTTGCTGAATAGTTCTTTCAGTTTTACTCATATTTAGCTCTTCCCTGTGCAATGTTTTTGTTTTCTGACCAGTAAGAATAATTTTGGTTGGAAGTTGAGATTCCAAGTCTTGTCCTTGCTGCACATCATCAACTCTTCGGGCATGAGCACCATCAATGTTTACAGGCGTATAATCATCAGGGTTCTTTTTGGCTGTTTGATGTAGAATGGTATTGACAACTTTCTGGACAAGAATCTCACTGCCAAATTCTCCAGGAAAATGCTTGGTAACAAGTTTCATTGCAACATCGTACACATTGCTGTTTAGAGAAGGATCACTTTCATACTGAAACCAGTATACCGTCTCTCTCACCACTCTCCCACCCCACTCTAGAGTAATTGGGAAAGCTTCAGGGAGATTGTCATACTCCTTATCTTCCCAATAATGCTTGAATCCACAACCACATTTACCACCTGTTGATCTGGTATTAGTTCTGTCCCCATCCAAATACACAACAGAACCATCATTTCTGACACGACGCACCAATGTTCCATGGCACCAGTTACAGACAGTCAAATTACTCAAGTTATAATCAGGTACAAGTACATCCTTAACTGGATTATAGGCACATACCAAATTGTTAAGAGGGAAACTATAATTTTTATCAGGCCTTAGCTGGCCATGGGTACTTTTTGCCAAATTATACAGTTTCCCTCCGGGAGCCAACCATTCAGGAGCAACATGAAGTTCTGAAAGGGCACCACAAATGAGACACTTGTGAAGGCGGTTGTCCACCACTGCCTTTTTAGCAGCTGCTGTGACATCTTCAGGCTGAACTCCTATTACACCAGTCCTTCTATAGAAATACTGATGTACATCAGCTACTAAACTGGGATGAATGCCATGCTTATCCATGAAAACCTCTTCCATGGCAGCAACCAACCTCATCAAATATTTGTCTTGCAAACTTCTGTCACCCCCAATCACACAACTACCATCATCTTCCAATTTGATGTATTTTTTAATAAGGTCCTGAGGTACTCCCCAAGCTTTAGGAAGTAATTTCATAGGCAATTGAGGCAAAGCAGCACCTTTTATCCCAACCAGAGGAATATAATGGTTACGGCCAGAACTACTCCAGGCAATACAGAGAGGTTTGTTCAACATGCCATCTTTTCCCATGCATTTTTCTTCTGGTATCAATCCAGGTAGAAAAGTGGCAGAGTAGTCTCCTGAACTACGCATTCCACTCAGGGAATCCAAGAGGATGATGGGCCGGTGCAGTACATTGGCCAATCCAAATATGTGGATGTTTCGAAGGCCCATTGGTACACCCTCTGGGGGAACAAACAAAGGATCACATTCGTTTATGATGTCTTCCCATTCTGCCGCATCAATGAAGTCATGAAAGAGAGCTTTGTAGCGGCTGAGATTCTCCCTAAAGTGCTTCTTGAGATTCTCCCGCAAAGCGTGCCAGAACAGCTCCCTGCCCACCAGCGCCCGGGAGATCGCGTGCACCAAGCAATGGCCATCCCCATCCACGTGGACCGGGATTAGGCACTCCTGGCTGTTGTTGGCCTTCTTGATATCCTCCAAGGTGTCGTGCAAGTAGAGAAGGCTGCCGGACCGGTCTTTGCCATACCCTACCGTGTCGACATGCTCAGGCTCAATGAGGAAGGCACGGTCGCCCAGAAGAGCGCAGTCAAAGATATCCCCCTGGTTCATCTCGGTCAGGAGCTTGGCCTTGCCCGTCTGCTTGTCCATGCCATAGCGGGCCAAGATGGGAGACAGCAGCTTGCAGTGGTAGTTGGACAGGCCCATGACTTTCACCAACTCGGTGTTCTTCCTGGGGGGCCCCGCCCCGCTCACCCCCAGCAGCGCGTTCCGCAGCAAGTTGTGCAGCACCAAGTCCGGGTCCGTCACCTCCTCCACCGCCAGCAGTTGCCGCTGCTCATGGCGCTGCCCGCAGTCCGTGCACTCGATGCTCCCGCTGCTCAGAGGCCCGTGCGCCGGGAAGAACAGCCGCGCCTGGCACTTGGGATCCGGGCAAGTCCCCGAGAAGATCCTCCGGTCCCTCTTCTTCGAGACCGGCGCGGCCACCGGCTGCTGCTCCTGCTGAGGCGGATGTTGCTGAGGCGGCTGAGACATCGCTCCGCGCCTCCTCCTCCTCTTCCTCTCGCCTGCCTGCGGCCGCTCTCCTTCCCCGCTCCCTTCGGCTCGCGGCCCCTCACAGCTTCATGCCCCCTCTCCCCTCCCCACCGTAACGGACAGAGCCTGACAGAAGCCGCCCTTCGTCCTGACGCGGCGCACCAGCCCCAACAGTGAACGCGGAAGCCTCCGGCACCAACACTGACTGCCGCTTCACTGCCTTGGCCGTTGCCCGCAACGTAACGGCCTTTCCCCTCCCCTCCTTCCATGCACACGGCGCAAGCGCGGCGGGCTGAGGCACACGGTAAATGTAGTATCCTCCGCCCAGGAAGTCAGGTCTTGTAGAATAGGGATCCCAGTGATTAAAAGACTACCGGTACCAACATGCAACGCGGCACAGGAAAAACCGAGAGCCACGAAGAGGGATGTTTTTGCACAAGGACGACCGGGAAATGTAGTGTTTTCTGCCGCGACGGGCCGAGCGCGATCGAATAGACAGGGGCGCGAAAGAGACTACATTTCCCAGAATGCTTCACGACTTGCTCTCGTGGTTTATGGCGTCAGTGAGTTGACGAGGGGTAGGATGAGTGAGAGAGTTGTCGAGACGCTTAATGTGACATATGTAGCTCAGTTCGATGCGATCAATAGGTATTTCTCCGGGGCAAGTACATCAGACTGCAGCTTTCGACTAAACAAATCCTGTCGCCTCTTGGATTTGCTGTTCTCTCAGCCCGCAAGCTATACCTTATGGATACTAAGTCTGAGTAATTGAAATAACTACATATTCTTCCCCCTAGTGGGAGCCCTTCTAGGTCAGGCCAAAGGCCCATCTAGCACTCTGTTCTTACAGTGGCGAGTTAGATTATTATGATTATATATTTGTTTATGCCCTGCCTTTTTCCTTGATGGGACTCAAGGTGGCTTACAGATAAAAATATGAACTGCTGGAAACATAGGGGGAAATCTAAAAAGCAATTAAACATTGATAAAATTTAATCTATACACATATAGATGCTCATGGCAAGGCCTCAAGGAGGACCAGGGTGCAATAACATCCCCACTTGTGTTGCCCAACAATATATTTGTCAGAGGCATGGTACCTCTGACACAGTAGTCCACTGACTACTGGGAGTGAGATTATAGTTTAGCCATTTGCTGTGAGCAGTAGTTATTTTTGTTTGACCTGAGTATTTAAATATTTAGCTTCATTGGAAGGCCCCAGGTTCTAGTATAATGTGTGAGAGAGAAACTTTGCTCTGTCCACTTTTTGCGCATCATGCACAATCATATTTACCTTTTATATAATTTATATCCCAGAAATGAGATTGTGTAAGACTTATTAAGAATGGGGGCAGGGGGGAATACCTATGCTGTCTGTAAACATAGGCAGAAATAACAGAAAGCAAAAAGTACTCAGAGATTAGGGCTGTTCTAATAATTGCTAGTGGTGTAAAAGCTGAATGGAGAAGAATGTTAAATGTTAGTGCTTAATTCCATGCGAGTGTTTAATGTGAGATGAGTGCTCTTCATGTATGCAGATTTTTTAGTGTCCACACAGTGGAGCTAACATTGAAACATTTATATTCCCACCCCTATTTTATTAAAGATTATTTGTGCTTTTTTGCATAGGCAAAATGTTCCCTTTTGCATTCATTCTCCACTAGTGAATTCCTTTAAAACAAGCACTTCCAAACCATGCAAACTATATAAAGGATTCATTTCAACAGTAGAAGAAGGATTTGGATTTGGTATCCCGCTTTATCACTACCTGAAGGAGTCTCAAAGCGGCTAGCATTCTCCTTTCCCTTCCTCCCCCACAACACTCTGTGAGGTGAGTGGGGCTGAGAGACTTCAAAGAAGCGTGACTGGCCCAAGGTCAGCAGCTGCATGTGGAGGAGCGGTTCCCAAGATTACGAATCTACCACTCTTAACCACTACACCACACTGGCTCTTTGCATCAGCTCCTTGCTGATGCAAACTATGCATCCAGGCTGTGGAGAACCACTAACAATGACTCTGCCAAAGCCCTTGGTGATCAAGCAGGGATATAAGGGATCAGGCCATCCTTAAGGTACCCTGGACCTAAGTTGTTAAGGGCCTTGTAAATTAATATAATAACTTTTAACCTGACCCAGTAGTGTAAGGTGCAAACCAGTGCAAACTTTTGAGCACCTGAGTTATGTGCTGGCAATACTCTGTCCCCATTGTCTAGCCACAACTATTGTTGTCCAGACTTTCTAAACTATCGCAGGAATTCTGTCAACAATACTGTCAACTGTCAACAATACTAAATCCAAAACATGCGATCCTTTAACAGCCGCTTTGCTGGTTCTGAATTATTCTAGAGAAATATGTTTACTATTACAGTAATTTGAGGATAAATTGTAACTTCTCTTGATTTAGTGTGCCTGTGAAGCAGGCACCATTTCTGTGGTTTGCTATGGTCACCCTAGTCACACAAATGTTTTATTTTTCACCTTTCTAATTGAAATGGCATGGCCTTGAAGCCTAAGCAGCTCCTGCTGTGATCACATTAGACTCTATCAGCCAAGCAGTGTCTGGCCTGACCAATACATCACACTGGGGACAGACTTTCAAAAAGAACTGCTAGTACTGCAGGGATGTGTCAGTAGAATTTTTCTTTTGATGTTTTGAACCACCACAGTCCTGTTGCTCTGTAGTCTATTAAAGACCATTTCCTACTAACCATTAGGAAAATATTGTGCCTACATTCCAAAGAGGCTTGTGTGTAGAATTGGGCTTTGCATAAAGATCTGGCCGTACATGGTCACTTGGGAGATGGTTTGATGCTGCCAGTTTTGAAAGCCTTGGTCACCTGTTCTAGATGTAGCCCCCTACCCCCCAAAATGAGGCAATTGGCACTATCAGAGCTGGCTTTGCTGTCTGCTTTTTTGAGCCTATGATCCCAATTCAGCAAAGGGAGCCACTCGTGCAGACCTGGGCTCTGGACACAGAAATCCAGCAACAGCACTTGTACAATGCATTCCTATACATGCAGGACATATTTCAAAAGGTGGTTCATTTGCAGAAGCCTGCTTCCATGGATTTGGGTGCATCTTCTTATTATCATCTAGGTTTATACAATGTAGCAGACTTCACTGAATTTAATCTTTACTTTTGGGAAAGCACAGTTTAGAGCACAGTTGCTTCAGAATAGAGCTGTCAAGGTAACTTGGTCTGACCAATTGGTCTGAGTGGTGTAATATAGCAAGTAAGAGTATCGTCTGTAAGCTGAGAAGTCTGTCTTGGAGTTTGCAAACATGGAAATTATTTGGCAGGCTAATACTCCAAGTTAAAATCAGATGCCATGAAGGAAGAGGAGGGCGTGAGAGATTTTTTAAAATCAGTATTAGGTGAAAAAATCATTTTAAAGTTTTCCTAATATTTCAGGTAACATTAGTTCTGTCTTTTGCATTTCTGCATCTCAGGTTATAGTTCTCTACATTATACAAAACCACGAAGCTCTGCAACAGTCTTAGTATGCATTACTATTTATGAGTTACAAATGGGTCTTGCAACAAAATGTTACAGTAAGGAGTACTCCTGCTCAGGTTTCCATTTACTCCATTCCACCCATTTCTGTTTTTCCTGCCAACAGTCAGACAACATTTGATACCCACTGGTATCATGCTCATTGACTTGTTTTGCAATCCCCACCTCTTTTAGGTTTTCCCCCTAAATTGTTTTTGTACTTCTGCAAACCTTGGGCCTGTGCCAAGCCTACTGATATCTCCCTCATGTGTAGGCATTGTGTGGTTTTGGCTACATAAGGGCTGGCACTGAGAGAACTGAGTTTGCTATTAAAATATATCATGATTTACCGGTAATCAGGTGTCTTTTTAACCTGCAGGTCACATTATATTCCCAACCTAGAATGATCCACTTTGGTTGTTGGAACTGGGGCTGCATACACACCATACATTTAAAGTGTATGGCTTCCCCCTACCCCACAATAAACACCTGTCAGGAAGCTCCCAGAGGTTTCCAGATGTGGAGCAATTGCGAGAGCTGTGCTATGCTACAGGAGGCAACTAGCCTCATAAGGCATTCCTGTTTCTCACTTAACAGGGCCTTAGCAACACAGCTGCTTCTTTTGGCCTAGCATGTCTAGAAACATCCAAATCACCACATCTGGGATAGCAGGGGTGCAGTCCCGGACAGCTCAGGGACCAGATAAAAAGCAGATGTTGCATATAGCTTACCCACCTTTGCTCTAAGTGGCTTTAGCCAGCCTTCTGTTAGCAAGACTTCAAGCACCTAAAAACATATCACTGCAGTTACTACTGCTGCTGCTGTTTTTAGGATATCCCAGTGTAGATAACCTCCGTGTTTTTTTTCCTGGGGGTCCTCAAAGGTACGTAGTACTGGCACCTTTTTCTCCTAGAAGAAAAGCACTGGATAACCTTGACCATAAGATTACAGTATAAGTCTAGATTTAGAATGTGTTTGCAAGCCTGGAGTTGCACCCAGTCATTACTGATGGAGACTGAACACTTCATGCCAACACTCTGGGACAGTTTTCAGAATTTAGCAGCATGAATTCACATTTTTATGCCTAAATTTCTCCTGTGAACAGAATCAGGGATCTCAGCATATAGGGATTCAAATAGCCCTGGGAATCATCCCCCCGCCAACACTTTGTTCTTTCTGTTCTTTGCAATTTAATCAAGAGAAATGGCTGCCTTTTATCCATTGGCAGGACAGGCAAGGGCCAACAATTCAATTAGGAAATTACAAAGGGAATGGCTGAATCATGTGCAACACTTATCTAGAGTGTACCTATAGGCTGCTCCAGAGTGATGGCTTCCCTCCCTTCTGTTTCAGCTCCGTAGCACAAAAATGACAGAAAAGCACGCTGGGGAAAGGTAGAGACATTCTCTTCCACCCCATCCAGTGGGTCGTTCATCTGATCTGATAGGGTCAGCATGGGCTGAAGCCCCCTTCTCATTAGGATTATTGCTTCAGAAACCCTGAAACAGCAGCTGTGGCCCTGACAATAAAAACTGTTTGGCAAGCCTTCCTTTTTAGGGTTGCCACATTTTCTTCTAGCAAGGCTCCTGTCCCTGGCTTTTCAACTACAGGTGACTCCCAAACTCCAGAAGTGGACAGGGAAGCAAGATATAGGGAAGAAGATAAGGGAACAGTTTGGTAGCAGGCTAACAGCTGGGATCACATAAAAGGATGATAAGGAACTGTTCCCCTCCCACAAGCTTACCCAGCAGTGGCGGCAGCAGTATTGTTTTTATTTCTACTTTTTCTACATTCTAACTTTTTTTAATGGTCCAGCATTAATATGAGAAGTGCTGAATTGGGTGGTTGCAACTACTCAGGACCAGGTTACCCGAAAGACTGCCTTCTCTTGTATAAACCTGTAATATCACTTAGACCATCTGGGGAAAGTCTGCCCATGATACCTCATCCTGCAGAATAATGCAAGGCGGTGACATTTTTGTCCATTTTCTGCTATCGCCCCTGTACTGTGGCATGACCTTCCCTCTGCCATAAGTGAAGCAGCAAGCATCAGTTGCTTCAGACATCTTGTAAAGACATGCCTTTTTGCCCAGGGTTTCCCTGTCCCATAAGGCAGAACCTGTTTTAATTTGTTTTAATTCTCTGAATTTCCTGCTTTTATTTGTTTTTATATGCCTTTATACTAATTTGTACACCTCAGAGTTCTTTAAAATATTAAGCAGTTTTATAGATGCTTTTAAATAAATAGATTTTTATTATAAAAAAATTGCCATCTTAATTTCACCACAATGCCTCTAAGTGCAAATATTGCACCCTGCAACACTGGGAGAAAGATAGTGGCTGCATCTGCTCTGCTTAGCATTTATCCTGTTGGTACTGGGCCGCAACAGTAGAAAGTTATAACTCCTCTCCTCCCTCTCTCTCTCTCTCTCTCTCTCTCTCTCTCTCACACACACACACACACACACACACACGATGCCAGCATCAGTTCCTGTGGACCCTTCCTGGACAATTGGCCCTGGCATTTGCACCCATAGCCTCATTATTCTTCAGCTGTCAAATTTAATTCAGAGTGGCATAACCCACTATTTACGGTAATTTTTGTCATTCCTAGTACATATTCCAGTTTCCATATGTCTGACATGAATCATCTTGCTATGATAGATGCATATTTACGCACACACAACTAAAATTAAATTTCCCATGTATTTTGCTACCAAATGGATACCATGCATTATATTGCCTCCGATAAATTCTGTTGGTTGTTCTTGTTTTAAACTCAGTGTTCAAGTGCAAGAAACAATTCTGGAGGATTCACAACACATCGCCATGTGCATATCAGAACTGTTGGAGGAGCATTCATATTTTACTGGCACAGTATGATCTCATTTATCCAGATGTCCTCTATGACATCTAACCCTGACTGCAGTAAATAAATTATGGAATTCAATTGCCACAGTAATTCTGGAATTAAGCCCTGACACTACCACAAACTACCAGCAGATCCCAGTCGTGTGCGTTTGAAAACTGTAAGCAGATTTATAGTGCAAGCCAATGCATGTTTACTGGGAGGGATGCATTTCCACTGTGAACTGTAGGGCTCATAACAGAAGTTGGAAAGCTAGGCCCTGAAGAGTTGGCCAGTTGCATCTTAACTCTCCAATGATTGCTGTCACCTCCACTCCCATTCAAAATCACAGCCCCTAGATAGGAGGGGAACCTGGGCTGCTCAAGGAAGACCCTAAGACAACACACTTGCAGTTCCCTGCCAGATCCATCTCAGTTTATGGGGAATGAAGCCGGAACTCAGCTCTCTGACTCTCCCAGAGATCAGAGCAAGCTGCTGTTCTTTGACAACCCCAGTCCTATACTCCTGTAGCATGAGCCAAGCAAACCTGGGCCCATGGCAGATGCAACCCACCATACCCCTTAGCATTGATTATTGTATGGACTACATGGAACTGGCGGAAATGACTGGCAGAATTCGACACCAGGGAGAAGAGTCGGTGGAAGAAGATTGGAAGAAATTTAAAGTATATTTACAGAAACATTGCAAAATTAATGAATGTTAGAAGGATGCTGGAATGAAGTTATATGGTTTTAGCAGAAATGTAATAAAGAATTAAGTAAAAGTTGATTGATAATGGACCAAAAAGAAAAATGTAAGGTTAGACCGTTAAGATAAATTATAGAACAAAAATTGAAAAAGATGGAAAGAATTTGCGGAAACAATTAATTGAATTAGAATACAAAAAGGGAGGTGTGAGGAGGTCGATGAAACAAGTAAATGAAAGGTAAAGATATGGAATACTGGATGTATGTTTTTTTTTTAATGTTATTGTTCTTTTTCACTGTATTGTTGTATTGTTGGTTTTTTTGTTATTCTTTTTATGTAATGTTTGTCTTGTTAAATTTTTTGTTGTTTTCTCTCCTTTTCTTTTTTTTGTAATTCCTAAACTTCTAATAAATATCTTTAAAAAAAAAAAGCATTGATTATTGTAACTCGCTCTACGCGGGGCTGCCCTTGAAGCTGACCCAGAAACTCCAGCGGGTGCAGAATGCTGCAGCGAGGCTCCTTACGGGGTCCTTGCCGCGGGATCACATTCATCCAGTGCTTTACCAACTGCACTGGCTCCCGGTGGAGTACAGGGTCAGGTTTAAGGTGCTGGCTTTGACCTTTAAAGCCCTATGTGGCCTAGGACCCATGTACCTACAGGACCGCCTCTCCTGGTATGCCCCGCGGAGGACCTTAAGGTCCACAAACGACAGCACTTTGGCGGTCCCAAGTTGCATGGTGGTTAGATTGGTCTCAACTAGGGCCAGGGCCTTTTCAGGACTGGCCCCAACTTGGTGGAACACTCTGTCACAAGAGACTAGGGCCCTGTGGGACTTGACATCTTTCCGCAGGGTCTTTGGTTTGGACTCAGTCTGACCCTTATGTTTCCCTCCCTTTATGATTTTGATCTATGGGCTACTTTTAAAATGAGGCTGTATTTTAAATTGCATTTTAACCTGTATTTTAAATTGGTTTTTTTCCTATTATGTTTTTATTGTAATTTTACTGGTGTTAGCTGCCCTGAGCCCGGCTCTGGCCGGGGAGGGCGGGGTATAAATAAAATTTATGATGATGATGATGAATACATGCAAATGTGTTCATAAAGCCTTGGAGATAAAATGGCAAAATAGTCTTGCAAAACTATGTCTGGTGACCTTGGTAAAAGAATTAAGGAGGTTATGGCTATTCTGGTTCAACTAACTGAGGTCAATAACTGAGGTCAACACAGCTCTCAGCCCAGGATTTCATTATTATTATTTTTGCCTCTGATCATGCATTTCTTACATTAATTGAGATTATTAATCATCACTTTCAATATACTGTATACTCTTATCAACACTCCTTTTATGCAAGCGGTTTCCTAAATGTTCACTCATCCATACTTAATGAAGAAGAGCAGTGGTAAGACGGTTGCGGTATGAACACAGGATATGGCTGTTGAATTGCCAGGGATTGTGCTAAGATTCTAATTAAACGAATTAAACCTTCATAGTTAAAGGGAATTGTCAAATAAATTATAAAATGTCAATCCCTGTAGGCCCTACGTAGAGGCTTACGTTTGTATCCAGGCAGCATGCAGATGCAATACACCTTGCCCTGCATTTGAAGTGAGTTTCAAAATATATCTATATTACCGTATTTAAAAGTAAATGAGTTTCAAAAATTATTCCCTAATGTTGCTTCCCATACATGCATTTTATTTGAAACTAGCCTGAATTTAATTTCCACAGCATTTAAAAGTGCATTACAGTGCTTACCCTATCCATTCCCACAACTTTAGAGATCGCCATAAGATTGTCTACATCTATGGCTCAGCTACACATTGGATGTGTACTAATTTTTTTTGGTTGTTTCCCCATCAGATTCTTCTTGTTGAAAGATGTGCAGTCTGTCCCCACAACCCAAACTCCTTGTTCAAGGAAAAATTAGAAGAAACCAGCAAAGCACCTATGGCCTAATGTTCCTGTTTCGCTGATAGGAAACTAAGGCTGAAACTGGTTGTTGTTTTTTATATTACTTTTTTAAAAAGACTTTTGTATTTTCCATGTACATGCAAGGATATCCCACTTTGTCTTTGTGGAGAGGCTCTGCAGCAACATGAATTTATAGTGGTAAGCAGTGACACTGGGAGTCTTTGGGACCACAAGAAGAGCTTTGTTGGATCAGACCAATGTTCCTAATCATCCAGGATTTGGTATTGCACAATGGCATTCAGATGCCTTTGGGAAGCTCACAAGCAGAACATTAAGGCAGGCATAGGCAAACTCGGCCTCCAGATGTTTTGGGACTACAACTCCCACCATTCCTAGCTAACAGGACCAGTGGTTAGGGATGATGGGAATTGTAGTCTGAAAACATCTGGAGGGCCGAGTTTGCCTATGCCTGCATTAAGGCAACAGCCTTCTGTTGTTCCCAGCAGCTGGTAGACAACTTGGAAATTGCCTATCTTACTATTGCTTTTATTTGTCCCTGTATTTTTAGGCTGCCCATTAGCTGTCAGTATTCACAGGGTGGTTTGCAGCAGTCATATTAAAACAATAAATATAATAAACCAATAACTAAACCAATTCATTCAGCAAAACTGACAAAAAACTCACATACATCTCAGCAGCAAACCGGAGCATTTCAATTTTGGCCTATCTCAGCAAGCAAGTCCTTCATTGGAGGCTTTTAAGCAGAGGTTGGATGGCCATCAGTCATGTATGCTTTAGTTGAGATTCCTGAATTGCAGGGGGTTAGACTAGATGATTGTTGTTGCTGTTGTTTAGTCGTTTAGTCGTGTCCGACTCTTCGTGACCCCATGGACCAGAGCACGCCAGGCACTTCTGTCCTCCACTGCCTCCCGCAGTTTGATCAAACTCATGCTAGTAGCTTCAAGAACACCATCCAACCATCTCATTCTCTGTCGTCCCCTTCTCCTTGTGCCCTCCATCTTTCCCAACATCAGGGTCTTTTCCAGGGAGTCTTCTCTTCTCATGAGGTGGCCAAAGTATTGGAGCCTCAGCTTCACGATCTGTCCTTCCAGTGAGCACTCAGGGCTGATTTCCTTAAGAATGGAGAGGTTTGATCTTCTTGCAGTCCATGGGACTCCCAAGAGTCTCCTCCAGCACCATAATTCGAAAGCATCAATTCTTCGGCGATCAGCCTTCTTTATGGTCCAGCTCTCACTTCCATACATCACTACTGGGAAAACCATGGCTTTTACTATACGGACCTTTGTTGGCAAGGTGATGTCTCTGCTTTTTAAGATGTTGTCTAGGTTTGCCATTGCCTTTCTCCCAAGGAGCAGGTGTCTTTTAATTTCGTGACTGCTGTCACCATCTGCACTGATCATGGAGCCCAAGAAAGTAAAATCTCTCACTGCCTCCATTTCTTCCCCATCTATTTGCCAGGAGGTGATGGGCCCAGTGGCCATTATCTTCGTTTTTTTGACTAGATGATCCAACTCTACTATTCTATGATTTAAAGCCCATTCTCTGCCCCCACAAGGCCTAAGTTAAAAGATAAGTCTTGAGGTAAAGTCAACTAACTAAGGTGCTCTACATAGGCTGGTAACTCAAGCTGTTGTGAAAAGCGAGCGGCATTGCCAAACATTCTGTGGATGAAAGGAAACATAATACACACACCTTGCACCTTCACAGAAAAAGGAAGGTGCTTTATCACTTTCGTTTATGTCCACTTGTTTCCATGGGTTCAAAGGGCATGGCAGCTGAGTGGAAAAGAGGGTTGTTGACTGACTGAAGCGTGGTGGATGGTGATTGGGAAGAGGGGCTTTTTGATGGCAGCATCCTGTCTGTAGGAAGCTGTCTTGAATCAGACTATGGTATTGTAGACAGCATGCTAACTGGCAGCAGCTGTCGAGGGTTTCAGATGGGGGACACCCCCAAATTCCGGGGGTTGAACCTGCAACCTTTTGATTACAACACTGATGCTCTACCACTGAACTACGCCCCTTCCTGGTTGCCACAATGTAATCTTTTTAGTACCAGGTAGTGAGCCTTTTTACCCTCAAGTCTTTTTTTAAAAAACAAAACAAAACATGTTAACCACGAACAGAAATATCTGATGCTGCTTTTATCTGCTACTTTTAATTTTATCGTTAACTTGAGTGTTCCTCGCCCTCTTTCTCTCTCTTTAGGCTGCCAATAGCTTTATAGTTATTTATTCCATAAAATTTATACAGTTTGATTGTAAAAAAAAAAACACCCTCTTACAAAGAGAGAAAAAAATAAAATTGAGAAACATTCACTTGAAATCATCCAAAAGTTAAAATACTAAAAATAAATTAAAATTACCTCCACTTTCTAAGCACCTGGGTAGGCTTGTCTAAGCAAGAATGGCATAAGCTGCCAAAAAAATTAATAATTGAAAGGTGAGCACCATTTTCTGTGCTTTTACAATGGTACCTCAGGTTAAGAACTTAATTTGTTCTGGAGGTCCGTACTTAACCTGAAACTGTTCTTAACTTGAAGCACCACTTTAGCTAATGCGGCCTCCTGCTGCCGCCGCGCCGCCGGAGCCCGATTTCTGTTCTCATCCTGAAGCAAAGTTTTTAACCTGAAGCACTATATCTGGGTTAGCGGAGTCTGTAACCTGAAGCGTATGTAACCTCAGGTACCACTGTATTTGAAAAAACAGGCCCCATCTTTGTAACTATTTGCTGGTAATTTTTAAATACAGTACAAATACAGTACAGTATAGATAAAAAAACGGCCTCAAGAGAATGCTTCCTTTTAACAGCCAGCATTTCCCTGGCACGAGGAGGCTGTGACAAGGTGCAAACAGGTGATATACCTGTTGAATTTCTGCCTACGTCGAGCAGGGGCCTGCAGGGGTCACAACCGCCCACCAGGTGGCGAGACGTCCCGCCAGTTCCGCGTCACATGCACCTAAAACGCAGAAACTCGTCCTCGGATGACCCCGCCAGGCTCTTGCATCCATTCTGAGCGTCTCGCAGCGGGAGAAGCTGCATGGCGCCTCCGCTTGTTGTTGCAGCCGCAGCAGCAGCAGAAGTTGCAGCCGCCGACCTCGGACCCGCTGCAAGCTTAAGGTAGGTTGGCGTTTCGGGACAGGACTTGCCGGGCCCTTCCTTGCGCGGCGCACCGCCAGGAGCGGAGCGGGAAGGCGCTGGCAGGGAGGAGGGTGGTGGTGGAGGACGAAAGCTCCGTGGTGCGAGTGCGGGGAGTCCGGGAGCTGGGCTTGGGTGGGGCTCCCTATCCGGGCTGCCCACTGGGGAGCCTTCCCGCTTGGAAGTCTGCGTGCGGGTCTCTCTCCGCCTGCTGCTCCATGATCCTGACACGTCAGTGAGGAAACGAGCCAGGGCAGGGAGCGTTCAGAAAGGACGCGAGGAAAGGAGACGGAGGGAGGGTTTGTTATATCTCTCGGCGGGGAAGCGCGATGTTGGGCTGGGCAGGAGGAGGTACGACCTGGAGGGAGGGAGGGAGGGAGCCGTTAAACGCAGAGCTCTGCATGTTGCAAACGGGGCCATTGAGTTAGAAGGCGCTCGTTGCTGGTTGGAGAATCAAGGGGACCCGGAGGTTTGGCGCTGCAGTCCTGCGCGCGCTTTTGTGGCAGGGAGTCTCCTTGAACTCAGCTGGGTTTCCTTCTGTGTGGACTTGCCCAGGATCGTGGCGCAGTTGGTGTCAAAGCCACCGGAATTGGAGGCTGCTTAGATCCGAAACCTTGTTTGCTTCTGTGCTGTACTGAGGTGCTGAGCGAACGTCTTTTTCTCTTGCCTAAACAATCCAACTCAACTAAGGTAAGATAACAGGGCTTAGTTTGAGCCCTGGGGAATGTCAGGGTTGAGGCCTGTGGCATGTGGTTTCTACTCTGTATCAGGAAGTTTTTAATGTTCGATATTAAATTATTATTATTAGTAGTAGTAGTAGTACTCCAGAGGAGGGTGAATGCTTAGTTCCTTTATTCTACCCGCAGAATGACTCTGAATAGACTGCTTTACTTTCAAATGTCCCACAAGCACTCATTATATACTAAGTAATGACTGGGTGATTTTCCTCTTTTTCTCTTAACTGGTGATCTTGTATTATTTTGTGTATTATCATCAGCACCGTTACTGTCCTCTTTTTTTGCTCTTAATTTTCTATTACTTTGTTGTTGCTGCTGTTATTCATATCATCATCTGTTTTGTAATGTAATGTGGGAATTTATGCGGAAGAACTTGGTCACAAGGCATGAACAATATAGGAAAGTGTCTGAAAAGCGTGTTGTAAACACTTTTTCATACTTCTGCTCTCAGTTAGTTGCCAGAGAGGTAAATGATTACTCAAGTTAAGTCTTTAGGGCAGACCTTCTGTGCAGGCTCTTTTTTTCTTGTCTGTTTTATTAAATTGATGAACAGGATGAAGGAAGAGGAGATAATCCTAGAGGAAGCCTACTTTCCATTTGAGTGTAAATATAAGATTACACTGCTGAACTTTAATCTCAAATTTCCTGGCTGTTTGGTTCAGTTAATGGGCTCTTCTCAGCTTGCGTCTGTTGAGGGACTGAGAGGTTTTACAAAGCCTTGGTGTCTCTCTCTCAAATCCATTGTGTAGTCAACCATGCAGAAGCTTCTTATATTTCTTGTTGTCCCTTATTAAAAGTTCTATGTAGCAACTGGATTTTCTGAAAAATAAGTGGTGGTGGTGATGTGTAAAACAAAGTATGCCCACAGTGATTAAGAAGTTTCTTTCAAAATTATTTAAAGAAATTGTAATGCAGAATGTATAGGACTCTCCACCCTGATCACAGCCTAATCACCTCTGCTTTGACTCTTAGTTACGTATGTGTGTTACTGTGTGTCTGGTCTTTTCTAGAGGGATTTAAATCAAATATTTCCTACTTATCATTATTGGGGCCTGTTTGACATAAACCTGAGCCTCTTGCTGTATTTACTGCAAAATACTGTACATACGTAATTGTTTGTTGAGCTACATTTGAGTTGTTGTAAATTTTAATGGTTCAGAGTGCAATCTTCCAGCATCTTTCTGTGCATATCATGAAAGGGCATAAGAGGAGCAGCAAAAATGTCATTTAATATTTACTAGGATGTTTGTTTAATACTGCCCTTTCTGGGATGACTAGCGGTACTAAAGACAATAAACTCAAAATAATAAAATACCTGATCGACACAGATCAGTTTAATAAATATGAATAATCCCAATCTCTCCAAATTTGGGGAAGAGTTATTGCTCAGTGGTAGAGCATATGTGCTTCATTTAGAAGGTCTCTTGTTCATTCCCTGACATCTCCAAGTAGGGCTGGATGAGACCACCATAGTCTGAAATCCTGGAGAGCCACTGCCAATCTGTGTAGACCAGGGGTCTGCAACCTTTAAGACAAAAAGAGCCACTTGGACCCATTTCCGAAAAAACAACAACAACTGGGAGCCGCAAAAACATTGCAACATTTAAAACAAATATAACACTACATATATTGTTTCTGGCCTTAATGCTATATATACAGGATTGTGCAGTCAGCTGTCAATCTCAAGAAAAAAGGACAAATTAATAGCTAATTAAAATATTTAATTTACAACCAGGTAACCAGGTTAATGGGACTTTTGCTCCTGAACCTCAGTGCTCAGTGTCTGCACATCAGGGCTGTAAGACGTCACCTTCATTTTCACACAGGCTTGCAAGCTGTCATCTGTGAGGCGTGATCGGTGCTTGTTTTTAATATAGTTCATGTTGGAGAAGACCTGCTCACATACATATGTGGAAGAGACCACAAGGGCCATCGAGTCCAACCCCCTGCCAAGCAGGAAACACCATCCGAGCACTCCTGACATATGGTTGTCAAGCCTCTGCTTAAAGACCTCCAAAGAAGGAGACTCCACCACACTCCTTGGCAGCAATTCACCAAACTTTCACCTGCTTAAGTTTAAAAAGGGGCTTCAAGCAACTAAAAAGGGGCTTCAGGCAACTAACTCCACGTGGAATTCCACGCGACCGCGACTGCATAATCAATGCCACAAAATGCCAAAGAAAATTAACCAGGGCCCCAGTGAACCATAAATCATAATCAGTGCCTGATGTAAATAATAATTAATAATGAGGGCCCAATGTCATCCTCATCATTATAAAAATAATCCCTCTCTTCGTGCCGCCCAGCCTCCCAAGAAAAAAACCCCACTTCAAACGGTCACAAAGCACAAATTCCACGCGACCGCGACTTGCTATGCCCAATAATCAATGCCCCAAAATGCCATAGAAAATTAATCAGGGCCCCAGTGTACCATAAATCATAATCAGTGCCTGATGTAAATAATAATTAATAATGAGGCATTCGTCATTATAAAAATACCGTATTTTTCGCCCCATAGGACGCTCCGTCCCATAGGACGCACCTAGTTTTTTGGGGGGGAAATAAAGGGAAAAAAATTTCCCTTTATTTCCCCCCCAAAAGCAGGTCGGGGAAACCGAACCAGGTCGAGGAACAGCGGGATGGCGGCGCTGCGCCTCCCTGCTGTCCCCCGAGCTTGTGGGGCTGGCCGATGCCTGCGGGGCGGCAGGCTGCTATCCGCAGCGTGGGGAGCCTTGCCGGGAAGTCCGGCAAGGCTCCCCACGCTGTGGATGTCTGCCTGGCAAGGGGGGCGCTCTGCTTTATGGCGCCCCGCCCGCCGGGCAGCAGGCTGCTATCCGCAGCGTGGGAAGCCTTGCCGGGACCTCCGGCAAGGCTCCCCACGCTGCGGATGTCTGCCTGGCGAGGGGGGTGCTCTGATTTAGGGCGCCCCGCCCACCGGGCAGCAGGCTGCTATCCGCAGCGTGGGAAGCCTTGCCGGGACCTCCGGCAAGGCTCCCCACGCAGCGGATGTCTGCCTGGCGAGGGGGGTGCTCTGATTTAGGGCGCCCCGCCCACCGGGCAGCAGGCTGCTATCCGCAGCGTGGGAAGCCTTGCCGGGACCTCCGGCAAGGCTCCCCACGCAGCGGATGTCTGCCTGGCGAGGGGGGCGCTCTGATTTAGGGCGCCCCGCCCACCGGGCAGCAGGCTGCTATCCGCAGCGTGGGGAGCCTTGCCGGGAAGTCCGGCAAGGCTCCCCACGCTGTGGATGTCTGCCTGGCAAGGGGGGCGCTCTGCTTTGGGGCACCCCGCCCGCCGGGCAGCAGGCTGCTATCCGCAGCGTGGGAAGCCTTGCCGGGACCTCCGGCAAGGCTCCCCACGCAGCGGATGTCTGCCTGGCGAGGGGGATGCTCTGATTTAGGGCGCCCCGCCCACCGGGCAGCAGGCTGCTATCCGCAGCGTGGGAAGCCTTGCCGGGACCTCCGGCAAGGCTCCCCACGCAGCGGATGTCTGCCTGGCGAGGGGGGCGCTCTGATTTAGGGCGCCCCGCCCACCGGGCAGCAGGCTGCTATCCGCAGCGTGGGAAGCCTTGCCGGGACCTCCGGCAAGGCTCCCCACGCAGCGGATGTCTGCCTGGCGAGGGGGGCGCTCTGCTTTACGGCGCCCCGCCCGCCGGGCGGCAGGCTGGTCACCTCCGCCCCTCGCCTCCTCCCCTCGCCACCGCCCCGGAGCCGCAGCAAAGGCTTTAAAGAGCCGCATGCGGCTCTGGAGCCGCAGGTTGCCGACCCCCGGTGTAGACAATACTAAGCTAGATGGGCCTTCTAGATGGAGCTTCCTATGTTCCTATTCTGCTTGCAGATCAAAAACATTTACCCACTTAACAGCTTCTACAGAGCTGAATATAAAAGAGCTGTTTGATTGCTAACACTCTGAACATTTGTCACTTCCCCTCCCCTTTTAACTAACACAACTAGATCTGAAAAAAAAACTTTTTTCAGCTCGAAAGGGACTAAGTAAAATAGTCCTATAAAAGGCAAAGGGAAGAGAGATTCTGTCAGCAGCCATATTTCTTTATGAGAAAGAAATGAAAAGATTGGGTCTTAAAGCTTATATTGCCAGATCTGCTGATGTGTCCATACACATGTCTGTAAACCTGCATCTTACACGTGTTCACAGAAATATTCCTTTGGGGTTGTTTAGTGGACATGAAAGATGCCATTGCAGTGGACATGACTACTGAATACCAATGTCATTTTGCATATCTGGGGCATGTTGTGGCTTGGGAGAATTACCCCAATTTGTTGTTGTTAATATATTCATCTGCAGAAAATGGCTGAAAGTACCGGTAAGTAAAAATGACTCCGCTGTGCTATGGAACAGAAAAGGTGGTTAGTTCAATGCAAGGCAAAACAAAACAAAACAAAACAAAGCACAAAACACAGGCTATCCCAACCCACTTTGCCTTGAACATAAGCTCAATACAGTTGACTGAATTTTCACAGTGACTTCTTGGGGTACAAATGTGACTGGGTGTGGGGATTTTAAGAGGTGCTTAGTTGCCAGTTGGTGTAGTGGACAGCTCCCTGTACCTGTATGTTGTGAACTGCCCTGATACTTGTGGATGAAGGGCAGTATACTACTGCTTTCTTTCTTTCTTTGATCTGTGTTTCAAGTTTTCCTATCCCTGATTAGGCTCAGGCTTATTGTGGATGGATCTGATTCCATCCTGGGTTTCTAGAAACCCTCCATCAACACAGCAGGGAACTTCCTTTTAGAATGAGACTGGCACTTGCTTTCTCACAAGTCCTACAACGTGGGAAAATAGCAAACATGGCTAAGAGGCAAGGGAACAGGGAAGAAAGGCAAGGAGTCTAGCCAAAGTGAAAACGTCTGGCTCCCACAGTGATCTCACGGGGTCAGAGTGTATTGAAGAATAAGAATCCTGGAAGATTCCATAAAGTTAAAAAGCTTGGGTGTACAGGAGGGGTCTGTTTATAGGAAAATGCTTATCGAATTAGCATTAATTCAAGTGCAAAAAGTGATCTCATTATCATCACAGGGCTGGAAAGAAGCATGTTGCACTACAAAAGGCAGGGTTTGTTTTATATATATAATAATAATAATAATAATAATAATAAGAAGAAGAAGAAGAAGAAGAAGAAGAAGAAGAAGAATAAGAATAATAAATTATTTAATAGGACAACAGAAGATAGGTGTAGTCAGCAGTCACTGGTCATGACATTTAAATTTTCATGCCACAGACTTGCAACAGCCATGAGGGTCATTTTTCCTCTTAAGCATGATATGATTAGCTAAACTGTGTTTGTTGTAGGAATTTAGCTTTTATTTCTCAGGTAATGCAATCGAAGCTGCTTCATTTAATTGGGGAAGAGTAGGCTTGCTAGATGAAATCTGCTACTTGCACAGGATAATTAATGGGCAAATTAGAGGCATTACCTGCACAATCTATGGCTTGGTTCTGGGTGTGGGGGAATAACTAGGCATATATGTGTACAAGATCTATTATTTGGGGGGGGGGGTAATACTCCTTAACTACTGTGAAGAGGATTTATGGCAGGAACTGCTAATACTTCTCTTAGCTTAGGCTTTCTCCTGTTTCTTTGCAACAGGACCACCCTTGTTCAGAGCAAGCTGAATTACACATACAGTCTTGAGGCACATGAAGAGTTCCAGTTCGTAACTGGCTTATTGAGTCAGCATATAAGTCAGCGGTGGGAAACCTGTGAGCTGGGAGATATTGGTGGACCACAGCTCCCATCAACCTTTCAGACATGCTGGCTGGGAATGATGGGAACTGGGAGTTTGCCAATATTTCCCCACGGCTGATGTAAGTGTTCAGGATTATGTGCTCCAAGCCCTCTCAATCAGTGTAACATTAAAAAAAAAAAAATTCTAGAGTTAGAAGGCATCTCAGAGGTTGTCTAGTCCAACCTCATGTGATTGCAAAAAATCCACTGGTACAGTATCCATGCTGAAATAGCCATTCAACCTGTTTGGGTATTTCAGAGGTGATGCAATGGCCTTGAACTTTGATATGTTGCTGCCATGTTTCCCTTCACTCCCACACTATTTCCACATTGCTGTTTGTCTCATGCAAGCAGTTGTCTCTTGAAGACTACTTCCGAATTTATTTGTCTAGTATATGTCATCTCTCTCTCCCTCTACCTTTCTCACACCCCTCCTACTGCCCCCAATACTCAGGCAGTCCAGCCTTTGCATAGGGGCACCTAGGCACAAATGGCTTAAGGTATGGATATAACTCTGTCTAAGACTGAGCTGTGCAAGAAGAGCAAACTTATCCCTGTTAGATTATTGTTTACCTCTGGTAAATTATCTCTAGCCAGTTCTTGGAGAATGAGGTAATCTTTCTGCTCTCTAGGAGTAAACACAGCATTTACCTCTTTGTAACATCCTCCGAAGGAAAGGGTGATTTACTGGGAAGTGTTACATATTTTTCTTTTACTAAGAAGACTATACAGTAGGTGGAGGTGTTGGGATAGATTCTGACCGGAGGGAAGTCTGAGAGCTCTGGTTTCCCACCATCTTCCTCAACTTGTTGTAAATATGTCTGATCAGGAATATAACATTTTTCTGTTTTCTAAAAAAGTTTTTATGACATTTCTGGGAACAGAAACAGAGCTGAAAACACAGAGGTGTCGGAAGTTGAAAAAGAGGTAAATAAAAATTCCTGCAGTGCCAGGGGACATTGTCAACTTGCTCTGTTGCATGCAGTCAGGGCGACACTTCTGCTTTGGCTGGCACCCGGATACCCAGCCAAAGAGTTTTCCTTCCACATGTGGCTGAACCGCACAATTTACGCGACATGCCCCAGGCTCCTTTAAATCAAGTAGAGGATTGTAAGATAAAAAGGCTGCATGTGAATACACATGATGGAAATGGCATCTTCTGCAATTCAGGAGCCAGTGTGGTGTGGTGGTTAAGAGCACGGGTAGGCAACCTAAGGCCTGGGGGCCAGATGCAGCCCAATCACCTTCTCAGTCCGGCCCGCGGACATGTTTTTACATGAGTAGAATGTGTCCTGGTTAAGAGTATCGAACTAGCACTTCAGAGACCAGGGTTCAAAGCTCCACTCAGCCATGAAGCTCCCTGAGTGACTTTGGGCCTGTCACTGCCTCTCAGCCTAACCTACCTGACAGGGATGTTGTGGGGAGTAAATGAGAAGGAGAACCTTGAGCTCTGTGAAGGAAAAGGTGGGATGTAAATGCTAATAAATAAATGTTGTAAGGGATGTGGTTTCCATGGCAGCCCCCCCCCCCTTTGGCTTTGTAACTGCTATATTCAATTGTATGATCAGGCTAGCCCTGAAACCGTGCAGATTTTCTTTCAATAACTGTATATATAACATGAGTGAGACTTGTTGCCTGAGGAGAAATGGGGTATGGCAACATTACTGTATGGCGCTGCCAAGGGTTTGCCTTGGGTTACATGAAATGGTTCTTGTGCACAAAATTTAAAAGAAAACTGAGCTAATCATCACAATCTACTATGATAGATTAAAGAAATTTTAAAAAGACATTTAAAAAAATAAATAATAAAGCCCTTACTGTTATCTTTTTATATTTCTTTAAATTCATTTAAAATGTTTGGTATATGATACTGAGATGAAACAAGTGGTGCATAAAAGTTCAGTCCCCAAGTGGTCAGTGAGGGGGAAAGACCTGCTGTGCTCCAATGAAAGTGGTGTTACAGAAGAATACAGGCTACTTGGTTCATGTTAATTGTACCTAGTAATTCTAGGCAAAGGATCCTGTTTTTCAGTTCAGTGATTTCAGATGGCTATTTCTATCTAGCAGGGTATTGTCTCCTGCTGTACTTCGGTGAAGACTTTAGTCTTCACACATCACAAAATCAGGTGTTAAGCTGAGAACATAATTCTCAGTTAACATGTAAGCTAAGTCAAACGGAGGCTCTGCACAAATGAGCAAATATTTGGTGGACTCACAGAGCTGCTATGCCTCGGTGTTGTTGGGGTTTTTTGGTGGTGGCAGGTTGTTGCTGTTGTTTCTTTCTAGTATCTATAGTTTAGATTTAGTTGTGATTTATGTGTAAATTGTTTAGTTTGGCTGTGTATTTTAAAAATGTTATATTTATTGTTTATGACTACTTTTGTTATGTTGCATTTTGCATGTTGTAAGCCCCCTTCAGCATGGTTTGCTGTGGAAAGGCGGCATACAAATCAAACTATGTATGTATGTATGCATGCATGTATGCACCCAGGGCAAAGCAATGGTTTGACTTAGCATTACATCCAAACCTAGAGTTGTGGCTTGTCTCCCTGAGATGAACCACAAGGAGTAAAGGCCCTGGAGTGTGTAGAGTGACACAAACCATGAACAAGGTTTTGGATGTAACAGTAAACCAAATCATGGTCATTCACACAAACTCATGGTTTTGCAGGTTGCATGTGAACTGGGTCCCTGTACTGGGCTGGGAGCAGTGGGTGCTGTTCATGAATCCTGTCTAATCCTTCAGCTTTGTGATTTTACTATAACACATTGAACTGAACTGATTTGTAGAGGAAGGCAATGAAACTATTTGGTGTTTGAGGTAAAATCTCTGTGTCCTCTTCACTGTCTTCAAGTTTTGGCATGTTAGCTGCTTGCTCTCCCTTACTGTTTACTGTGCAATAAGCAAAGCAGGTGGGCCATTGTATGAAACTGCTCCGAGAGGCAAGGTTTTCTTATTGTTCTAGCAATTCATCTTCTGAATGAAATCTGCGGTGGCTTTAAGCGGACCTGGTTCCGAATTAGGGTTGCTTTAGTCTTGGACTTTTATTGCGGCTGCACAGGAAGCAACTGTTCATGAAGGGAAAATATAATTCCAGCCCTTACAATTGACTGAGTGGGTTGTGCAGCTGCCTCAAACCTGGAAGCCTGCTTCCTCCACGCCCTTAAATATGTCAGTTTAACACTTGGGGTTTTAAGGCATTCTTTTCATGACCTATGATTTTGATTGCACACCTTAGCATTTTTAAACACCAGGGGTCTGTAGTGGCTGCTTGGGGAATAGGAGGAGCCTGATGGGCATAGCTGTTCTCACTTCCTGCCTCACATGTCAATGGAATGGCATCCTGTGTTACCCCTGGACACTGTTCTCTCGTCCTGCAGTAAATATCAAGTATTGTATTACAATACAGGCCCTTGCTTTTTTGGCTGAAACTCTGGGGCAAATGGTTAATGCAGCCCCATCCGCAATGGCTCCTCCAGGGCCCATATGGACTCTGCAGACAAAAAGCAGTGAAGAGGATAATGAGACTAGCATGTAGAAATTATGGGAAAGGTTGGATAAAAGTTTGGATTTCTGGTTGGGAGCTGCATCTGAATCACCAAATGAGCAGGGCCTGCTGGAGTAGAGAAATGGGCTGACAGTAGAAGGATGCATGCCAAAGTGAGTAGGAAGTCCTTTTCAACGTCTTGTGTGTGTTTAAGCTCCCTCCAGAAACTTAAGATGTATCACACCGTTTCCTTGGTGCCTACATAGCAAAGATGTGGCAACTAAAAGGATCGAGGAAGCAGTTAAAAATGTGTCAGTGCATGCATGCCAACTTCAAATCCTGTTGCTCTTTGGGTTGGGTTGCAAATGAATTGTGGTGAGTTTGTGTGTGTAAAGTAGAGTGAGTATTTATGTAGGTGTCGCTATACTGCCCTTCACTATACTACACCAGGTGGTGCACAACATATCAAAACACATCAATGCAGAGTCTTAAAAATGATTAAAACTTCAGCACAAAATAGAAACAGCGTAAACTAAGGACTCAACCACACTTCTGCTGGTTCTATGATTTCTAGGCATGGGTCTGAGAGGTTTTTCTTTTCTCCTACTGCTTTCTCTAGGAAAACCTGCTGTTTACCACTGAATCAGAACAAAGGTCAACCCTCAGGACAAAACAAAGACCTCTCAGACCCATGCCTAGAACAAGTGCAAGTGTGGATGAGCCCTGAAATAACATAAAACAGCAGAGGGTATGATAAAAAGCTGCCCTCAGAAATACTACACCTCTTCACTTCCCAAAGCCTGGCAAAAGAAGCATGTTTTCCTCACAGAGGTGAGATGTACCCTGATGGTTCTGAAGTTTTATTGAAATAAACAGGCAGCTTGTCAACTAGGTATGCAGTGACACAGGTTGCAATGACTATAAAAGCATCCTGCTGCTGGAAGCTTGCTACTACGCCAGCGCATTTGGTTTTTAAAAGCAACCTATAAGCTATTGTGGATTATATCTAAGTATCTAAATGTTATCCAATTTTCCAGGGGAAGGAATGTGGAACATTAAGATATACACTGTAAATCATTTGCCCAGAGGACGTATTTGCTGCTGCCAAACTGAATCTGATTAATCTACAGTTCTATTTTTAATTATGTAAAAGTTGTTGATCCTCTACTTCTTCTTTTTTCTGTTTGAACCCTGACAAGTTTCTTGTGGAAGAGGCAGTTGATGTCTTACTGCCTCTGTCCACAACCTCCTTCATTGTCATTTTAGTTAGTGAAGACAGGAGATGGCTTTCAGGTAGGTGGGCTCTAGACAGGAGTGTAAGGACATAAATACTCAAGCAGCTTACAATGGGTGATATCCAACATTAGTCATACTTAAAGTAGACATCTGAAGGCAGCCCTGTACAGGGAAGTTGTTAATGTTTGATGTTTTATGCTTTTATATTTGTTGGAAGTGTCCCATAGTGGCTGGGGCAACCCAGTCAGATGGGTAGGGTACAAATTATAAAAATATTTATTATTATTAGACTAATTGAAACCAGTGGGTTTCAGATACTTAGGTCAATTGATTTCAGTGGATCTGCTCTACATATGACTTAGCTGGATTTTACCGAGGGGATTTACAAAGCACTAACACAGCTGTAGAGAGAAAAGAGCAATAGGACATAGACATTTTTCTGTAATTTACTGAGTTGTCAGGAAAGCATTTTTAATCTGTAATAATATTCTGCATTGCACTTGAACCGGAGTGTGTATGAAGGGGAAGGGAGGAATTGTGCCTCCATTTTTAAAAGAAGGGTTGTTAGTACGTTGCATAGCAGATGAATAGGATTCTTCATGCACTCATCTGCTGCCAAACACTGATGTTATTTGAAAACAAAGACTTTCTTCAGAGCAAAGTTTAGGCTGGCATGGCTATGAATCCCAGAATTATTTTACATTTGGATGAAAACAGTGGTGCCCTTGTACGTGTAGAGTGCTGGAAAGCTGCTCATCCCCAAGTCAAACCCTGGTAAGCAACTCTTTTTAATCTTGTTTGCAAATCCACTGTTCTCCTGGTAGATACTGAAAAACAAACTTGAAATTAAAAACTAAATTTGGGCTAAAACTATTCGAGCCTATAACAGAAATTGGCAGTCTCCTAGGCCGTGCAAGTTGATCAGTCACAGACAATTGCATTCATGCACAACTATGGCTGCAAAAGTGAGAAGCAGGTATGTTGAGTGTCCAGTTTCTGCATGTGTGTGTATTGGTATAACAACTTTGAGGCAAGGGAGTGAGTTATGCAGCCATCCATTTAGGTGAGAGCCAAACTAGACATGGAGAAACTGTGTTAAAACACCTGTTTGTTCTGTTCATCTATAAAGTGGGAATGGAAGTAGCCTATGCTTTGAACAAGGGACGCGGGTGGTGCTGTGGGTTAAACCACAGAGCCTAGGACTTGCAGATCAGAAGGTCGGCGGTTCAAATCCCTGCAACGGGGTGAGCTCCCATTGCTTGGTCCCTGCTCCTGCCAACCTAGCAGTTCGAAAGCACGTCAAAGTGCAAGTAGATAAATAGGTACCGCTCCAGCGGGAAGGTAAACGGCATTTCCGTGCGCTGCTCTGGTTCACCAGAAGCGGCTTAGTCATGCTGGCCACATGACCAGGAAGCTGTACGCCGGCTCCCTCGGCCAATAAAGCGAGATGAGCGCCGCAACCCCAGAGTCGGTCACGACTGGACCTAATGGTCAGGGGTCCCCTTTACCCTTTATGCTTTGCACAGGGGCTTGGGAATTTTTCTCAGCCCGGGGGCCACATTCCTTTCTAGGCAACCTTTTGGGGGCCACACGCCAGTGGTGGATTGGGCCAGAAGCAAAAGCAGGCAGAGCAACAAATGTTCATTTTATGTTTGTACAGTAGGTTTATTTCTTTTTTTATTAATATTTTATTAAGGGTTTTCTTGTTTACAGTGTAAGTGTAGTGCCTCGTATTTTTTCCCCCTCCATGTAACGTTTCTACAAATCCGTTTCATTTGTTGAGGCATTAGGGGGAGAAGAAAAAAAGAAAAAAAGAAAAAAAGAAAGGGGGGTGGAGGGAGGGGAGATGGATGGGGGTGGGGTCGGGTAGCGGTGTTTCTATTATGCTTAATGTATGTAGAGTTTGGTGTCAGCGTGCTTGTGTTGTTCACTTGTGTTCCTTTCAGTAGGTTTCTTTCTACACAAAAATTCATGACAGAGTTAAAGGGCACATTTAAACCAGGCAAAAGCATTCAAGGCCAATGAGGAGTTAGGATCAGGGAGAAGTGATGCGGCCTGCCCCATCACTGTCCCTTAGTTCCACTATTTATATGGCTGTCAGAGTTGCAAGTATCTCAGATGCAACATGGACAAGTTAACGTCAAGGATAGCAAATAGGATTATAACATGATCCAACAGCCTAATTTTCATTTTGTTATCACCTGAATTCTCCCTTATGGGACATCTAGTTTGGGACATCTAGTATGGGACATCTAGTTTGGCCCTACATTAATAATACTGATTTTAGAATGAGCCTTTAAATTATCTGTCTTCTGTTCCTAATCTGCATGTGATTTTTGACTTCTTAAATATTAAAGATGGGTTGGGTATACTAGGTTTGCTAGGCCAACCTTATAAATTGGGAACAGTAGGAAGCTGAGGAAGTTTCCCCCTCATTTCATAGCAAGAGTTGAAAATGCAAAATAGCTAGGAACTTGCAACAGTAGACTAAAGAAGTTGAATGGGTTGCTAGATTCTCAGCTCAAAGTGACGAATAGTCACTTATTAGTGCAAGGAAGGTCTGATTAGATCTATCCAGAGGTATTCAAGTACAGCTTGACTTCATTTATTTTAAAGGCCTCATTTGTTAGATGCTGGAGTAAGATTTCCTTATCACCTTGTTTTGACTCTGATGGCATTTCTTGGCAATGCAACCTATTTGGAGATGTTTGTGGAATTTCAGTGGTTGCCTTACAGGGCTGGCATAAATTTCAAGCATTCTCTTATTTTACTTGTGAAGCGCTATTCAGAGTGGATTTGGGGAGTAAAGAGCTGTCTCTGATACCAAGATAATGGAAAATCCTACTAAGATGTAGCATCATTCCACAGATGTGTATTAGACCACCATCTGCGTAATTCATAATTACTCTAACACAAAGTTCAGCCTCCTAATGTAATGGAGGGCATTGAGGGTTTATTTTTAGTGGAGTAACTGGTTTTTTGACAACAGTTTTTAGAAGATGGATTCAACCAGGAGGTGTAGGGAGCTGAGATCTTGCCATGTTGAAGCAAACAAATGGCTAATTACCAAAAGCCAGTTAGCTGTGCCTTTGCAACATCACCATCATATCAATATGGTCATGAGAATGAACTTTCAGTATCCTTTTATAACTGTCTAAAGCAAAATAAGCAAACCTTTAAAGTTTCTGATCTTTTTGGAAAGCTATATATCTTTAAAAAATGATCTAAACCTAATTATCAATTTTTTCACACAAATTCCTTTTTATTTAGAATGTATAGTACACAGCTGAGCATTAAAGAGAGAACCATTTTGTTACTATCATAAACTCAATAGGCTGCAAGATTTCCTACTTACTTACTTTTGCATTCTTTTTGGTTCAACTTAATTTTTCAAGTTCAAGTCTGAGCATATCCAGACTTGACTACTGTTTGGAATCTTCTCTGCTACAGTAGCTGTAAGTTTCTGTCGTTTTATAAGAGAAGATTATATGTGAGATAATTAGGTGCCAGATTGTAGGTCCTCAGTTTATTCTCTTTGTAGACTAGAAATGTGTTTTGTTTTGTTTCTTTTAAAAAGAAGAAGTAAGGGTGTGAAGTTTTTTGTTCGTTTCATTTTGTTCTTGGTAAATTATGATGAAATGTCCTTCACACAGGAAATAAAGAAAGAGAGATTTCTTCAGGAACTAAATTCTCTCTCTCGCTACTCATTGTTTTGGATCTACCAAGTTCTCCCCCTCCCATTTTCCTTCTTTTATTTGTCCATCATATGATCCCTAGAGTTAATCAAATTATTTTTCATGCCTGAAGTCTACTGCTTGTTTTAAAGTGATCATGAGAGTTGGTTTACATTTTCCGCAACTGACGTTTTATAAGTTCACACTACCCCATCTCTGTGTGTCACAGATAACTCTGTAAATATATCAGTCACTTCTCCTGAGATGAAACAGAGGTGATTTCAGAGCCCTTTAATGAACAGGAACACTTTGTCCCACTTTTATCTTATTTCAGCACGCTAGTCTTGAGCACAAGTGAGTTGCTTCTAAGAGTGATAGTAGCATGACTGTACCTTGTATCATTAGAAGCTGTTTAAAATGTGTGTTGATGTAATATTTGCTATTTGATACATTAATAAGTCACGATCTAAACTCAAATTGCATGACTAACTCTGAGTACCCCACCCAATGGTGCTTTTAACTTAATATTTTCTTTTTAGAAAAACCACCCATACTCTCTGTGCTTTCTGGCAAATAGACTTTTGAAACTTAGAAGTCTCAGTTTCTAGAGGAGTAGCTGCATTAGTTTGTTGCAATAAAAACAACAGTGTCTTGTGACACCTTCAAGTCAAACTTTAACGTTTCAGGCATTTTCTGCACTTTAACTGTAAACTTTCCAGATCCCTATGACACCAAGCTTTGAGGTTACTTCAGTTTCTTTTTTCACTGCACCTGTCATAATTGGTGGGGTGTTGAGGAGGTCATAATAGATTGGTTAGGTAGCTGTATCAAGACCACCACCACCCCCCAAAATTTGGGAGTTAGCTACCCCTGCTTTAGGCAGAACTAAGTACCTCTCCACTGGAGTTGTAGCCACAAGATGGCCTACCAAACAAATTTTGGCTTTTTACAATGCCTACGTGAAATGATTGTGTTAGTGTTCCACAATGCACCAGCTCAGTTTTAAATCTAGCAGTGTCTTGTCATTGACACATAGTAATTATATAGTAATCTTTATGGTAAAATTACTATCCCCAGGCAAATGGTACTTGACTGCAGCAGAAGCTCACGTGGTATTTATGGGGTGGAGTGGGGAGTACCGTATTTTTCGCCCCATAAGACGCACCGGCCCATAAGACGCACCTAGATTTTAGGGGGGGAAATGAAGGAAAAATTTTTTATTTCCCCCCCAGGTGCGCTGCGCTACACCAGGAGCTTGGGGCGTGCGGAGCTCAGCGCGCCCCAAGCTTCTGCGTGCCGGCAAGCAGTCCGCTGCCGCCCCAAGCCTTGCGCACCCGGCGGGACCTCCTGCCGGGTGCGGGAGGCTTGGGGCGGCAGCGGACTGCTTGCCGGCATGCAGAAGCTTGGGGCGCGCTGACCTCAGCACGCCCCAAGCTTCTAGGTGCGCGCAAGCAGTCCGCTGCCGCCCCAAGCCTTGCGCACCCGGCGGGACCTCCTGCCGGGTGCGGGAGGCTTGGGGCGGCAGCGGACTGCTTGCCGGCATGCAGAAGCTTGGGGCGCGCTGACCTCAGCACGCCCCAAGCTTCTAGGTGCGCGCAAGCAGTCCGCTGCCGCCCCAAGCCTTGCGCACCCTGCCTTCAGGGCGCCCGACGCTCCGAGAAGCAGGCTGCTATCCGCAGCCTAGGCAACCCTGTGGGACCTCCCACAGGGCTGCCTGGGCGGCGGAATTGTTCCCGAAGCGTCGGGCACTCTGCCTTCAGGGCGCCCGACGCTCCGAGAAGCAGGCTGCTATCCGCAGCCTAGGCAACCCTGTGGGACCTCCCACAGGGCTGCCTGGGCGGCGGAATTGTTCCCGAAGCGTCGGGCGCTCTGCCTTCAGGGCGCCCGACGCTCCGAGAAGCAGGCTGCTATCCGCAGCCTAGGCAACCCTGTGGGACCTCCCACAGGGCTGCCTGGGCTGCGGAATGGTTCCCGAAGCGTCGGGCGCTCTGCCTTCAGGGCGCCCGACGCTCCGAGAAGCAGGCTGCTATCCGCAGCCTAGGCAACCCTGTGGGACCTCCCACAGGGCTGCCTGGGCGGCGGAATTGTTCCCGAAGCGTCGGGCACTCTGCCTTCAGGGCGCCCGACGCTCCGAGAAGCAGGCTGCTATCCGCAGCCTAGGCAACCCTGTGGGACCTCCCACAGGGCTGCCTGGGCGGCGGAATTGTTCCCGAAGCGTCGGGCGCTCTGCCTTCAGGGCGCCCGACGCTCCGAGAAGCAGGCTGCTATCCGCAGCCTAGGCAACCCTGTGGGACCTCCCACAGGGCTGCCTGGGCGGCGGATATCTTCCTGAAGCCTGGAGAGCGAGAGGGGTCGGTGCGCACCGACCCCTCTCGCTCTTCAAGCTTCAGCGAAAGCCTGCATTCGCCCCATAAGACGCACCCAGATTTTCCCTTCATTTTTGGAGGGGAAAAAGTGCGTCTTATGGGGTGAAAAATACGGTATTTTGAAAGTATTATATAAGTGCTTACATGAGGTCTATTTCTGTTTTATAAAGAGCAGAATTCTCTTTGTATTGTGGGCCACACAATTCTGAATTTTGTAGAAGATCATGCATTTAATACCTTGCATCATATAGTACTTGTTTTGCTTGTTACTTCAGTCCCTAAAATTTATTAATTTTCCCCATTTCTTTCTTGCCTTTTATGTATATTTTACAATTTATTTTAGCCTCTTTATGGCAGGGAGTAGGGAATCTGTAGCCTTCAGGTGTTGGACCAGTGGTGCCATCTCCAACATTGGGCCCAACCTCTGTGCATTGAGTGAAGGTCTCAAGGGAGAGCAGCATTCCTGTTCATAGGGAAGAGCTTTCATGGGTACAGCCAGCATCCCTTTTCAGAACTTTACTCAGTGTACAGAGCTTGGAGCACAGATCCTGGAGGGCAGGAGATGCTTTTCTTTAGCTGCGTGGAGCCCTTTCGCACAAGAAACACTTGAATGTGGGAATCTGAAACCCATCTTTACAGCTCATGAATGTGCCTGAGTGCTACTGCTCTAATTAGAGACCCAGCCATTGTAATATTTGGAACTTGTCTTGTAATTTAAGTCTTGTCTTTAATTCCTCTGTTTCAGCTGCAAAGAAGAAAGCATTAGCACTTACTTAAATTTCTAATTTAGGCATTGTGTTAACAAGCAGGAGTGAAGGTCTGGTCACACATGACACCAGAGCTGAAAAGAGACATAATATTTTTAGAGCAATGGGTCTGATTTGGGAGCAAGCACCCTTGCCATTTTTAAATCCTATTCTTCCTCCAGGGCTAAGTCCTTGGGGTGTGGGGACAGCTTTGCAAGTTCTTCTCAGATGTTCTTTCTGCCTTCACCTTAAAAGTGTATTTGTACTTCTCTCATTTTTCAGCATATGTTGGAGCATGGCCACTGTGGGACAGAAGAAAGGCAGCCATTTAAAAAACGACAGCTGTAAATTCATATTCGCAATATGGCTGCAGAAATGCAAAACAAACGAAAAGACACACAGCTTATAGTTTTATGTGAAAAGATCATGGGTTTTTAGAAACATTAAAAACTAAAATATATGCAGCCCGTTTAGTAGAAGAGGCAAGTCAGTTTGCTTTCCCTTGTGTAAACTGAGCTGCTTCCTTGCTTGCATTGAGGGGACAGCTTTGAAATTGAGGAGCACTCTGTGCATGTTAGATGATGTCTTTACAGCAGTGTAGCCCTAAAGCCTGGCTGATTGCTGGCAGCTGAATTAATCAATAGTTTCACTCCTATCAAAGTGATTTCACAGGAGACTTCTGATTTTACCTCTCCCTGCAACGGACGTGCTCTGTGGGTGCTCCGTGTAGGAGCGATTATTGGAGGGATTTCTGGGGCTACGCGACTCCTAAAAGACCCTGAGCTGAAATATATCCAGCGGCGTCGGAAAGGGACCTCAGTATTCTACGCCTTTTCGGGCGAAAGAACAGGGAGACCCAGGCGCATCAAAGTGATTTCACAAGATCAGCCTTCACTTAGCAGGCACTCTCCAGATCTTTTTGCAGTGCAGCTTCCAGTGGCCTCAGCCAGCACAACTGTGCTGAATGAAGTTGTAGTCCAAAACATCTGGACGACACCACCTAAGGGAAGGCTGCCCAATATAATTTCCTAAGTGCTGGAATATGCATGTCAAGTAACTTGGAGCAATGGTGCTTCCTTTAGAAATACAGAAACATTATGCAGTGTTATAATACTGCATCTTCTAGCACATAAGACCATGTGGTTTTAGTTTACTCAATCAATTTCCTACCCTAGAGTGATTCTTCTTACATATGCACATCATTTAGTGAGAAACAGGAATGAGAAATATATTTATTATTTTGTGTATGTTCGGTTTCTGAACGTAATTCGTTCCAGAAAACCGTTCGAGTTCCGAAACATTCGAAAACCGAAAACTCAATACAGAAGCCTCAAAACGGAAAAATTAATACGAATAAACTCAATAAGGAAGCCGCTTTGGAAGTTCGACTTCCAAGGCGTGTTTGAAAACAGAAGCATTTACTTCTAGGTTTATGGCGTTTGAGTTCCGAAACATTCATCAACGGAGGAGTTCGAAAACCGAGGTTCCACTGTATTAGCAAATTTGATCAAACTTTGATAACAGCTAAGATTTTCAACCAGAGTTAAATGTTGCAAAGGTAGGTTTACGATGTCATCTTTGACAAATGTAACCAGTCTTCTCACAGGTGAATGTATTAGTCACAGACCTCACAGTGCTCCCTGCTAAGCTGAATTCATTAATATAATTTCAAGAACGTGGTTTAGAAACTGAATACCAAAGAGAGGGAATGCATCAGAGAAATTAAGTGTTTTATGCTCGGGATAATGCCTACTGATTTAGCAGTACGTTATTAGGTACTATGATATGCACAGTGTTTGTGCATGTGGGGTGGTGGTGGTATGTAATTGTGATGAGAGACTGTTTTAAACTGGCATTCTAAGTTAGCATTCAACTGCTTCATTTTTCCGCTTCACTTTAGTTAGGGCGATAAACGTTGGGAAGCTAAAATTCTGCATGTGTTCCTAGATGAATAAGGAACTTCAAACAGGTGGTATATGCATGTTTTCCTGAGTGGGGGAAAAAAACTTGATTGAGAAACCAGCAATATTCATGTGAAGTCCCAAGCAGGCTCCTGGCAATTGTGCCAATTGTCTGTTCAGATGGGAGAGCACAGATGGCTTAACCGAACCATCTACTCTTCTCTAAAAACAGGATTGATCCTACTGCCAACTGTTTGGTGCTGCGTGCTGCTGTTTTCTGCAACAGTGCTCACATTCCTCTGCTTAATTGTGCCAGAAATACTGCTGATAACTAAAAGACTCAAACTGAAGCGAGAAAACATTTGAAAGCATAACTCCTGCTTTCCCTTCTCCTTCCCGCTTTCCCCAACTTGTAAAAATAAGGGAGCTTGGCTAGAACCTTTTATACCTGATAGGTTAGTTCTCTAAATGCAGGACTTTAAAAAACCCCCACAAACCATCAGGGAAGCATTTAAATCTGCCGTCAATCTCTTCTGTAACCCAAAGTAGTCCTGTCCTTGCTAAGACCCCCTGAACCCCAGGAGAGATTTGGGTGCCAGAGGAAGCAGCTTCTAGGGGCAGAAGGGAGTGGGACAGTCACGTTCCTCCCATACAGCCAATTCTTTCTGGGGGGAAAATCCATGTTTATTTTAACACTGTTCAAGGAAGCATGCTTAGAATTGCAATCATATTTTCCAGTTTTCTTCTGTGAAAAGTGCTTTTCCTTTAAATTGTCACAAGGTCTAGCAATAGGTAGGAAGCAGGGAACAGTGAGCTGCTTGTCTGGGTTGGATCCTGCTCCCAGTCTCTAGTGTACACTTGGTCCTTAAGTTTCATTTTTCATTTCTGGCCAAACTGCTGTAAATGTCAAGCACATTTTCTCCTGAAGAAAAGCTTCAAGTGTTGGTAATTGCTGTGTCAGTGCAATTTTTCAGATTTTTGTTTCGTCGCCTGCCACCATACTTATGTTGACATTTCCCTACTTTACTAATTTATGGCTTTTGTCAAATGCACTGCAGACGACACCCAAATTATATTTTGAGTTATGGAGATGGTGTTGATTTTTTCAATGGAGAGGTGCAGAAGCAATGCATTGCGCTTCAGACAACAGCATAAAGAAATGTGCTGGGGACTTTCATAAATATTGCAGTACCTAAAACAGGGCAGTTGCATAACTAGCAAAAGAGGCTGCCGTGCAGCTTGCTCTCATCGCTGCTTATCAACCTTGGCAAATGCAGTGGCACATCAAAAGCATCAGGATAGTTATCCACTCTTCCAAATACCATTCTTAGAGTAAAAAGGAAACACTGATTATGATATTTACAAAAAAAGCTGTGGGGAAAGCTGTTTTCTTAGCATTCAGCAGTCTGAAAAGAAACTGCATTTATCCTTGCTGGGTTAGAAAATATCTTATTAGTGTTGGATTCTGCATGTTTGTAGCAATGTAATATGTGCTTGGGTGACCCAGTAAAAGATTTGCGTTGCAATGCCATTAATTCAATCTCTTCCTGCGCATAAAAGGGAGGGGAGATTAGAATTAGGGATGGAGGAGAAATTTGATTTAGTTTGCATTGAAACCTAGATCTTTCAAATTTGTAGTTTCTAAAACATTATGAGAACTGAAGCACCTTCAAAATTTGCACTTATCCAAATTGTGCAATACAGCTCTCCAAACCAGTGTTTACAAAAATGTTTACATTAGGGGGACTGCGTATAAAAATGTATACATTAGTAAAAATAACATACAGAATGCATTATATGAGGAAGAATTGCTAGTAACAATGTGTGCATTATTTAAAACAGCAGACAAAAATGTGTTTATCAGGAGAAATGAGCTGACTAAAATGCTGACAAATTGCTGCAGATACCTTTAGGACTGGAAAAATGAGAAACAACAACCCTATGGCAGAGTGCGGTTGGTGTGGTCCGACCTGGGTGTCACCACTGAGGGGGGGGCAAAAGGCCGGCGGCACTCACCGCAGGCCCTCCAGCGCGCATGAGCCATGCGTCTCTCCTGGGAGAGATGTGGTGGCTTGGCAGCATGCAGGCTCTTCGCTATCCAAATGGTCCGCCCGCTGCCTCCCCCCCCCCCAGCTGTAGGGCAGCTGAGTGGGAGAAGGCAGATAGACTCCGGAGGCCCTGTGGTGTGCCATGCCCCTATGGGTGGCTTTCCCTGCTGCTGGGTGCGCTGCCCGAGCGGATTCCTCTACCGCTGCCCTGTGGTGCTACTCTTGTATTTAAAAGCTTCTAACCACATCATGGGCTTGATTGTAGGGTTCCTTCCAGTGGGGAGCAGATACCACGGAAAAAGACCCCCACAACTTGCTTCATCCATGTGGCTGACAGCCTTTAGATGGTACAGGTGGGCCCATGGGGAAAGCACTTAGAACAGCGACTGTGTCATCTTTAAAGGGTTGTTTGTTGTTCTGTTTTCACTGCCTTATGCCAAGAAGGCCTCAAGGCAACTTGAAGCAGAAATGCGGTATAAACAAATACAGTATAATATATCAAAGAAAAAACAACAAGGAACAATGACTAAAATATCCATGTACTTAATACAAAGACAATTAAAATCCCACAACCTCAGCATGCTCACCATAAACACAACAAAGCCAACAAACAGCCCCATGACTATTAAAAAAGAAAGATCAGCGCAATCAGATACCTGGGAGAAGAGGAAAGTCTTGACCTGGGGCCCTCCTTGCCAACTTTTCAGTGCTAGGCTTGTGAATCTTCCAAGTAAAAAGAGGTGCTTCATTTAACAGTTCTCCCTAAATTTGGTCTATCTGGGTTAAACTAAACCATTTTTTTTAACCATACAGTAACAGTAAATTGTATTCATGGGGCATCAAAAGTTTATTCTAATGCTTTTTTAATTTTACCTTGACAAAAGCAAGCTTTCTAGATAGTGGAGATGAGGCTTGCAACACCTGTTCAAAAATAAGAAAGCATAATTTAAAAATGCACAGTTCGTAAGTTGCAGGGAGAGAACCTCCCAAATTTACTTAATTCACAGCTTGTATTTGAGAGCTGCTAGTTCAGTGTTTTGATTGCTGTTTTATAATTAATCATGCCTGCCCATTTCTCTTTGAAGTTTTGTTTTTAAAAAACACTTCTGGTGACTCATTGAATTAAAACTTGGTGTAACGTTGGTAAGAATGCTGGCAGATATGCCTCAAAAACAGGATTTTATAAACTGATGCCTCTGCAATGTGGACACCGATAAGCTTCTGTTGACTCCACTTCAAAGGGTGTTGTTTCGTTTTGGGAAATCCAAAATGCTGATTTTGTGAAAGCAGAGCCTTTAAAAATTTTAAACAAGAGCAATGTGTTTGCATTTTCCTTGGTGGTAATTAGTTCAAGGGTGAATTTTTCCTATTCCCATTCAGAACTCAGAACAGCATTGTTTAGGAGAACATAAAAAGTCAGTATATTTACTTTTGTACATAATGTAATGAGAAAGCTTTTAGCATTAATTAGAAAATATTATTCTAGCAGGAATGCACCACCTTTTGCTCCAGACCCGTGATCATTTTGATCTGAGAGAGCTGCTGTGACCCAGAGTGATAGTAGGCTAGATGAACAAATAATCTGACCTGGCATAAGGCAGCTTCTGGCCTTCTATGATGGGCATGCATATGCGAACAAATTAACTCATACTCATTCCTCACTCTTTGTGGATAGACAACCCTGTTCAGTATAGTGTTTTGTAATATTCAATTAACTTTCTCTTCTGTAGTAATCCCTAACAGATGTCCAGGGCTGGATCTGTGCAGTTTGTGACACTGATTTTTTTTTAACCAGTCTTCAGTGAAGCTACATTTAGAAAACCTGATGTTAAATAATTCAGACATGCAGCATCATCATGGTTACTTGTGATTCAATCTGTTGTGATTCAATCCACTGAAATGTGCTACTCCTTGTAAAGAGTGGAAGGAAGAACTGCATGGAGTCGCGTGACAAAGACCCCTGTGAATTGCCCACATTGGTTTTTAGTGGCTTTCAGAAAACCACAAGTGGAAACATGGGAATTCCAACTAATATATCAACTTGTTAAATTTCTAGTTGACTTTTTGACTTAACTAGATGGACTAAGAGGAGAGCACTGTCCTCAATTTCTTGCCTGAAGGAGCGTCTCCACCCCCATTGTTCAGCCGGGACACTGAGGTCCAGCTCCGAGGGCCTTCTGGCAGTTCCCTCCCTGCGAGAAGTGAAGCTACAGGGAACCAGGCAGAAGGCCTTCTTGGTAGTGGTGACTGCCCTGTGGAACACCCTCCCATCAGATGTCAAGGAAATAAACAACTATCTGACTTTTAGAAGACATCTGAAGGCAACCTTTTTTAGGGAAGTTTTTAATATTTGATGTTTTAACTTCTTTTTTAATATTCTGTTTTGAGCCACCCAGAGTGGCTAGGGAAAGCCAGCCAGATGGGCTGGGTATGTATGTATGTATGTACAGTGGTACCTCTGGTTAAGTACTTAATTCGTTCCGGAGGTCCGTTCTTAACCTGAAGCACCACTTTAGTTAATGAGGCCTCCCGCTGCTGCTGGAGCACGATTTCTGTTCTCATCCTGAGGCAAAGTTCTTAACCCGAGGTACTATTTCTGGGTTAGCGGAGTCTGTAACCTGAAGCATATGTAACCTGAAGCATATGTAACCCGAGGTACCACTGTATAAATAAATAAAATTCCACTTATTTTTGCTATCTAGATTTTCTCTTTACTTTGTTTTGAAAAATTATAAGCTGCCCTTCAATTAAATGGTTCTCAAGGCAGTTTTCAAGCAATAAATAATAATGCTATATGTGCATATAGGGTCTTCTCACAGAAGCCGGTTTTGTGCAGCAAATGCACATCTGGTAGTAATCTGCTGTGCACATCTGACATCTTCTTCCTAGCCCCTTGCAGGAATATCTCCTTTTCCCTCCGTGTTTGGATCTGGGAAATGCAGGGCTCCCCTCCCCATGCACGTTCTCCCTCCCACCCACCCACCTAAACATACTGTTGTTGCAACCCTTTTTGGAATGTATTTATACAAATGTCACCGATATCTACTGGATATGGGATATGAAGTAGTGACAAGTGTTCACATTCATACTGCTCTATAAACTCCTATTTATTTGCTTAAACATTTTTCTAAAATGCCTTTGGCTGTGCACCACCCCTCCTGGAATGCTTTCCCAGCTGTGCTGGAATCTGTTAATTCTGATCTCATGCTATCTTCATGAGGATTAAGATGACCAGAATTCTGCCTCAGCCACACGGTGACACTTTCCAACATGATTCTATGTATGTAAGTCCTATTGGCATACATTTCAGAGGTTTGCAAATAATGTGAGTTTGGAGACACAAGCTTGTGTTGATGCCATAGCCAGTCATCATGCCTTGAGAACCTTAGAAAAGTATTGTAGGGACAGATCAGCCTCCAAGAATGGCCTGCCATTATTTCCCCCCTTCTGGAAGAAAAGATACCAGGGGGAATATTTAGCAGACCAGTGGCTAGAAGGGAAAGAAGGCCTGGTCTCCAGATGCTTTTGAAGTTCCAAATGCCACCAGTCAGACAGCAGAGCTCAGGGATGAAAGGAAGTGGAGTCCAACAACCTCTGGAGGTCCACGGGTTCCGAGCCCTGATTCCAAGCCCTTGCCCACCTGCCATTCCTGGGCTCTCAATCACAGCATTTGGTACTGTTTTTCATTTAACACAAAAAGTTGGAAGAGTGGCTCACATGTCCCCCATGTAATTTTCAGTTTAGCTCTCACTGTAAAAGGAAATGAAGCTATCTAGTGTGAGGAGGAAGGTCGATTATCTACACTACCAGCTTTAATTGTCATTCCCAATCCTGGGAACTGTGGTTATTTGGTAATATTCATGGCTAATGGACTTCGTCCTAGCAGTACACTGGGGCCAACCTAGGATGGGGGTGAAGCGTTGAAACAAGAGTCCATAAAGCCATCTAACGACTTAGCTTCCTTTGGTTGAAAAGACCTGCAATTTAAGAAGAGGAGCTATGAGGGACCTAATTTACACTGCTTATCAAAGGAGAACACTCCCATGAGCAGGTTTTTTGGTGGAGGCTGATTGGCAGTAAAGAGACTTGAGGGTTCTTAGCACCCTCACCATGAATAAACATTTATAAGACTTCTAGGGAGAAGCCCTGAGAGTTAAACAGACAGAAAACCGATATAAGTTTGTGGAACAGTTGTACCCAGTTTGTTTGCCTTTATTTCCCACTAGACATAGCAAAGGGAGGACAGTATGAACAGTAGGTTGTTGTTATTATTATTATTTTATTTATACCCCGCACATCTGGCTGGGTTTCCCTATGGGTGGCTTACAGAATATATAAAACATAATAAAGCATCACAACTTTAAAAACTTCCTGAAACAGGGCTGCCTTAAGACGTCTTCTAAAAGTTGTATAGTTCTTTGTCACCTGAAGGGAGGGCGTTCTACAGTGAGGGTGCCACTACTGAGAAAGCCCTCTGCCTAGTTCCCTGTAACTTCACTTCTCGCAGTGAGGGAATCAGCAGAAGACCCTCGGAGGAGGACCTCAGTGTCTGGGCTAAGTGAGACACTGTCTGGGGTGGAGACACTCCTTCAGGTATACTTGGCCCAGACAGTTTAGGGCTTTAAAGGTCAGCACCAACACTTGGATGTCAGTAGAGCAGGGGTAGTGAACCTGGTACCCTCCAGATGTCGCTTTACTTCAGCTCCCATCAGCCCCAGACAGCATGGCCAATGGAGATGGATGAGTCCCACAACTTGCCGGTGGTGGCACGTTGCTCTGCATATGCTCAAGGACACTTTCCTCTTTATCTAACCTCGAACTCGGCAGTCCTTATCTCTGCAACAGAATGTACTAGGTATTTGCATAATTTAGACCTTGAAGATAATTTATTTTGCTCCGTGAGCCAGAAAAGGTCGTCAAAAGAAACGTAGGACACTTTCAGGCAATGTGTAGACTCCTTTCTGCTGGTGTACGATTCTCCTCATTCTACTCTGTAGCTATTTCGATTCAATTTGTGATCTTGCCACTATCAAAATGTGTATTTTGTCCTGCTTGAGGGATATTGGTGTCTGCTTTTGGAATTTGCTGTAACTCTGATTTTCCTTTCCCTACCCCAGCAGACCACTTTAATGAACAGTGTAGGTTTATTCCTTAACCTATCCAGGTACTTTCTGAGTAGCCTTTGAGCCCCACCATCAAGTAGCTGCTACTGTCTAATTAGTCAGACTATTAGACTGCTTAATTAAAATCCTTTAATTAGAGGAATCCACTAATTAGGCAGAGCCAACTTTCTAGTAGCATATTAGACAGAACAAGCATGGGTGGGCCAATAAATCCAAGATCCAGTTAAAATTGAATTTATTTAACTTTATATGAGTTTAACAAGGCATTAATTAAATTTAAAAGTGGGAAAGCTTGTAAAGTGCTCCAAACACATAACAATACAAGCTTCCTATACTACATGGTTCCTGTGATGTTCTTTCTTCAGGAGGCTCCTTAACGTTCCTGGTTGCAGAAAATAACCACTTGTTCAAGTGCAAATCATGTTAAGTACGTGTACTCTTAAAATAAAGAGGCCTCAAGAAACACTCTCCCACACACACAAGCACACACTCCTGGTCTCTCTTTAATGATTAGCGTCTCAATCAAAGAGGAATATTTGCATTAGGCAGCAGAATCATCATAGGGAGAATGAAAGGGGCAGGGGGAAGCAATAGCAAGGCAGGACAGGTTTATACTAAGTACTCATACAAAAGTATGCAACATAGGGAAACTGTAAAGTTTCCTTGTGTTGAAATGGTGATGCCATAGCCTTTCCTGCTATGTAACTGGCTAATCCCTGGTTTGAGTACCCGTGCGAGACAAGTCTTCCTGCAGTAAGTTGAGCACATAAACGGACAACAGTGACAAGCAGCTGGCTTGCAAGGGGTGGGTGGGAATTTTGATAATTCTGCTGGTGGATGATGGACTTTAATGCACAAAGGAAACTGGCCTGCATCCACACATGGTCAAGGAAAACTGAAACTTTCAGTTGTAGAAATATGGGGCTGATGATCAGGTTAAACTGACACACTTGAAAAATCCAGTGAGTTTCCTTCACAGTTGTGTATTCATCCCTTTATGGTTTCAGTTCCTGGTTTTTGAAGTGGGGTGATGTTTTCAGTTCTCCCTTCTATTTACTGGGGAAAAAATCTTGCTTTGCTTGCAATCTGTGTGGCGAGTAACAATTAGACAAGCTGGTAGCTGAAGACTGCAAATGTAGCCTGATAAATTCCCACCCATTTATCTCCAGGACAAGTTGACAGCATGTTGTGGTTCTCCCCAGTAATTTCTGCGGTTTTGGAACTTGCACAGTCTGTTTTACAAGACAGTCTGTTTGCTGTTTTGAGACCTTTGAACTACATTCAGTCACTAGAAGTGTCACAGCTCAGCCACTGGCTGTATTATTCATGCAGTCAGGTGCTTTAAAGCTAGCAGGGCACATAGCCTTAATGTGACTATGAATTTTGAAGATCTGCTGTGCCTAGCAATTACCGTATTTTTCGCCCCATAAGACGCACCGGCCCATAAGACGCACCTAGTTTTTTGGGGGGGAAATAAAGGGGAAAAAATTATTTCCCCCCCAGGTGCGCTGCGCTACACCAGGAGCTTGGGGCGTGCGGAGCTCCGCGCGCCCCAAGCTTCTGCGTGCGCGCAAGCAGTCCGCTAGCCTTGGGAGAGCCGCGGGGCTCTCCCAGGGCTAGCGGATCGCTGCGCTACACCAGGAGCTTGGAGCGTGCTGAGCTCAGCGCGCCCCAAGCTTCTGCGTGCGCGCAAGCAGTCCGCTAGCCTTGGGAGAGCCGCGGGGCTCTCCCAGGGCTAGCGGATCGCTGCGCTACACCAGGAGCTTGGAGCGTGCTGAGCTCAGCGCGCCCCAAGCTTCTGCGTGCGCGCAAGCAGTCCGCTAGCCTTGGGAGAGCCGCGGGGCTCTCCCAGGGCTAGCGGATCGCTGCGCTACACCAGGAGCTTGGGGCGTGCTGAGCTCAGTGCACCCCAAGCTTCTAGGTGCGCGCAAGCAGTCCGCTAGCCTTGGGAGAGCGGCGGGGCTCTCCCAGGGCTAGCGGATCGCTGCGCTACACCAGACAGGCTGCCGCCCCAAGCCTCGCGCACCCGGTGGGACCTCCTGCCGGGTGCGCGAGGCTTGCAGACACTCGCCCGAAGCAGGGGGAACCCTCCCGAGGGCTCCCCGTGCTTCCGGCGACAGGCTGCCGCCCCAAGCCTCGCGCACCCGGTGGGACCTCCTGCCGGGCGCGCGAGGCTTGCAGGCATTTGCCCCATAAGACGCACCCCGATTTCCCCTTCATTTTTGGAGGGGAAAAAGTGCGTCTTATGGGGCGAAAAATACGGTAACCCTTATTCGTTTCAAAATTCCAAATAGATTTTCTTTGACTATAAATTCCTTTGGTTATAAATGCTCCAAAGGTTTCCCTGTCCCCAGCCCACAGATCTGATATTTCAGGCCTTTTAATTGAACACAAAAACATAGGGTAGTATTTCAGAGTACACCTATTGTTATTGATGGATCTAACTTAGTCATATTCATTTATTTCAATGGATCTACTTTGAGTAAAACTTAGTTGAATGCCATCTCTTTTCTGCGCGGTGTCATAGCAGGACTCAGTACAGAGATTTACTTCAGTTTTAAAGCAAACTATTTTTTTTTTGCCTTGAAACTGTAGACATACTCCAGAGTTCAGTGGAGAGAGGAACCTTGTCCATTTCACTTAAAAATGAAGTAAAAAATGTGGAATGCTCTACCTTTCTTCCGCTGTGCACACACACTGTTTTTGTTTTTCGTTGGGGGTGGGGATAAAAATTAAGCTAGATAAAATTTTCCTATGTGGGAAGACCCTCCACAGTTCCTTGAGTTGAAACTGATAAGGAACTTGTCAATTTCACCTCTTTTAGGCTTTTCTGTCTCTGGAGAAACAATAGCAGTGTCGCAGAAGCTGTTGTGTATGGTCAGGCAAAGCCTGTCCAGCAGCAACATTTAATGGGATGTGGATATGTTGATTGGCTGTTTTTATTGGAAAATCAATAAAAATGATTTATTTATTTTTTTAAAAAGAGTGATTGCATGCCCAGCTGCACGGTTCCCCGTTCCCACCCCTATGCGCCCAACCTCTAACAGGGTAGAATGAGTGGACATGACAACTGTCTGGGATTTAAAATGGCCACAACTTTATTGATTTCAGGTGTAGGTAAGCCTTGCCATAGGGATTGGGCATATATCCCTCTCAGCGCAATCAGTGCCATTGGGACAAGAAGGCAATCAGTGTCATTGGGGCTACACATTATGCAGTTGGAACAAGGCATGCATAGGCAAACTCTGGCCCTCCAGATGTTTGGGACTACAATTCCCATCACCCCTAGCTAACAGGACCAGTGGTCATGGATGATGGGAATTGTAGTCCCAAACATCTGGAGGGCCGGAGTTTGCCTTTGCTTGGAACAAGAGAATCAGACTAGCAGGTGTATAAGCAAGACCCAAAGTTGGACGTGCAGACCATGGGAAGTTGTTTTCATAGTTGACCAAGTTAACAGTTGTCCAGCATTTCTAAACTATTATTTGGGATCGCTCATGTTGTGATGCAAGGTAATAATTTTATGTCTCATGATGAGTGGTCTAGCTGTCCTGTTTTTACTCTGTAGTAAACGCACCATGTCATATTCATTTTTAAAGAAAAAACTTCTATGAATGAACAGCCTTCATTGAAAGTCTAATTTAATAAATTGTTGCAGAGTAGGTTTTTCACTCACCACAAGGAAGGCAGGTGCAGCTGTAAGCATAAACTATAAACCTATAATCAGCTATTACTGGTTACTGCAGAAGCAAGGAGTAAAGGCGAAAGAGAAACTAAATTCACAACTCAAGAAGGCCACTTAACTTCCTGGGCATAGATTCATTAACCTTTTGGTGACCTTTTCTCTCAGTACAATGAGTATTAATTAAAGACTGTTGCTTATTCCAACAGAGATAAGGTATTTAAGAATAGGCTTCTTTAAGAATTAGTAATAGTCTGAACTTGAATGTGCTTGGAATGTGCTTGAAGGTGCTATCAAAATTAATAACCAATTTACCAAATTTTCAATAGGGCTATACTAAATATGGACAAAAGTTGATTAAAGAGCTAATAAGTAATATTGGTTGGTTAGCCTCTTTTAACTTAATATTTTTGCTGTGTGTAGGTCTGTCCTGCAGCCAGAATTGATCTTTGCAAAGCTGTGGTTTGCAAGCTCTTCATCTCTGACGTTACCCATTGCTGGATTTGTACCTTGCTCCCAAGAGACTGAAAGGTAAGGGATCCCTGCAAATAATCTCACTCTGCTTACAGTTTCTTTTTTTTAACAGTTGTGCTTTGCTGTAAAGATGTACAATCCAAACTTTCCATATTACCTTTTTCCCCCGTGTTGAAATAAACATAATGGAAAAACCTTCATATAAACCAGGCATATCCAACTTTTAAGAGACTGAGATCTACTCCCACTATTAAAAAACTGGCAGTGATCTACCAAAGTTGTTGTGCTTTTGGGGAGCGGGTCCAGTGATCTACCATGGACATCCTGTGATCTACCAGTAGATTGTTGGACAACCCTGATATAAACTATTGATGGGGGAGGGGAAGAGTTGCAAGACTGCTGTGCTCCTTGAGATTCTAGCAGATGCTTTATGAAAGTCATTCATGCCACAGTTATGCTATGATTTTTACAGATGGGACCAAATCAAGATGAGATGTGGGAGCAGCATTGGTCTGTACAGACCACGCTTTTGCAAGGAAGTTCCCTTCTAAATCAGCAAGTATTCACTGCAGATTTCCCCCCTGTCTCACTAGCCTTGAATTACATTACATTCCTGGACTAGGAAAAGCCTGTTACTTAATGCTAATTCCTGGAATTCATGCCCTAGAGTCGTTCAGGTACAACATGTACTTGTTCTTCTTTAATCTTCTCTGAGTTGGAGGCACTTTATTCTTTTGACTTTTGAGTCGTTTGCTGGGTTTAGCAACTCGTTGGAAACAAAGGCAATAAGCTGTCTGAGCAGGGTCCACGTTGACATTTCTTGTGTACAGATTCCATTTAATGACGTTATTCTCGTTGTCAAATCCATAGTGATGGGACCACCATGGCAAGAGCTCAGAAAAATCCCAACCCCAACGAGTTCAAAACCTACATTCTTGTTATGGTCAAAGAAGTGTATCAAGACAAGGCAAGAAGTTCTCCTGCTTGGCTAAGGATTGGACATGATACCCACACAAATCAATATCTGCTGGAGAGAGAGGTCCTATCAGTGTACCACTCTGCTAGTTCATTTATGTATTAGATCTCTCACCTTTACTCCAAGGAGCTCAAGGTGGTGGCATACATGGTTTTCCCCCTTCCCATTTTATTCTCACCACAGCCTTGTGTGATAGGTTAGGCTGAGAGACAGTGACTGGTGCCCAAGGTCATGGCTGAATAGGAATTTGAACACTATCCTAGTCCAACATTCAAACTAGTATACCACCTGGGCTCTCTGTACTAATTATTTCTCTAATTATATGTTGCTGCAATGTCCACTTTGGCGGGCGGGCGGGGATACTTAGCAAACTTCTCTGATAATTCAGCCTCCTGCTCTATGTATGAACTCCACTTCATTTCTTGATGAAAACATGAATATGCATAGTATATTTGCATTTTAAAATACTATTGGATTGTTTGTGTAATAAAACCTTGGCTGAATTCTAAGATCTGACTGTTAATTGAAAGAAGGATGTTCTTAAGCAGAAAAGATAGCTAGAAACAACAGCTCAAGCCAGGATGCTAGGTGGTTTACAATACTTTATACATCTGTTCTTATTTCCTGTTTTCAGAGCTAGTAGCAGCTATTAATGGATTTCCATCTTTTCCAGATTCTCATGAATTGAGCTTGATTACTTTGTTTTGTTCTCCATATTCCACAAGAAACTCTGTAATCTTTAGAATGGCCTCTCTTATCTCTAAATGACTGAGAGTTATCCTCTGAGTGGGAACCTTGGTCTTAAATACTTCATAAAGGGAACAAAAGTCAAGTGATTGTTGCTGATTATTTTTATAGGTGTTAAAGGTGCTATTAACATTCTTGTTTGTCCTAACAACCAGCTTTGGGTGTAGGTTGCAGTTTTCCTTTCATAGATTAGAAACTGTGGCTGAGAGCTGGTGAGTTGCTTCTTAGCTAATGAAACACAGAAACCAGTGTTTTGTGTTAATGGGATAAATTAGGCCACAACTTTGTTGGTTACAGATGTGAGCGGTTTTGGCTTAGGCATTGGAACTGAACCGACTATATCTCTCCTCCCTGTCACACAGGTAGTCTCATAAGGGTCAACCACTGGTAGGGGGAGCGCTATTGATGTACATAAATTGTGAGGGCCCCCCCCAGGGGCCCTGATGGAATCGTGGCATGGCTGTAGCCCATACCCGGGCTTCGGACGGGAACCACACCCCTGGATCCCTTTAACAGAATACCCTTAAAGAGGAGGGGCAGCTGAAGGCCACAACCTCCCCCCCACAAACCATGTTTACAAATGCCTAACTGCCAAACCTTACAAAGTTGTGACAATTGCTACAAGGCAGGCGAAAACCATATGGCTGGTGCCAATTTGCTAAGTGGGAAAATTCCCACCTGCCCCCCGCGAACAGGCGACCAACCGTAGTCCATAGCAAGGCCAAGATGGAGAGCGCATAAAATTAGGGCGGGGGGGAGGGGGAGATCCGGCACAGTAGACAAAGGAGACCGAGCCCAGCCACGCAGAGGTTTAAATCCAGGTGAGCCGTGCCCCCAGTCGACCTGATTGGTCGGCCATGGAGCGTGACGCAGCCGGGAATCCAAATGATGCAGGCGGCATCACCATGCCTCCCCCCTGGGAAGGGGAGTGGTCTTGCCATCTATGGATGCCACTTACGCCACCTATGGATGCCTGTTCTGAAGACAGGTCTTAAAAGTCCAACATCCTCTGTCCAGAATTCCATACTGGTTCTTGTGGCTCTTTTCATATTTGCTGAAAACAATTGCTTGCATTTCCCCCTCCCTCTACAAAAATGGTTTAAAAGACAAGCGTGTCTGCACAGAAATCGGGGACATTTATTCACAGTGTGTACATGAATGTGGGCCTGAGAGTCTGCTTGTCTTAGAAATACGTATTAAAGTTATTCAAATGGATTGAAGTATGTTGTATTTCAATGAAAAGTTTTGTTTTATTTAAGTAATATTGTTTAAAGGCTTTTTTATTTTAAATGGCTTGCTCTAAAAATTAACCAATCTGAAAATTAACCGATTAACACACCAGAATGGCAGTACGTGAGCAAATATGAGTTAGCTTAGTTGCACAAAATAATTCTGACAGAAAAATAGGACACAATCTAGCTGTATTTATGCAATTTTCCATTGTGTGTGTGTTTTAATACAAGCAATTTAATCACATGTTTTAACTCTTAAATTAGTGAGACTGATCTACATTTGATTGATTTACATTTGCCTTGATCATGCTCTCAATTTTCGAGTAAGCCAGTGTAGATCAATAGAAAATATTTTTTCGTTGCTCTTGATAATGTATTGCTTTCTGTCAGTGCCTGCTAAATCCAAACAAACCTATTTTATAACCTTGAATTTCTCAGAAGCAACATAATTCTGAGCACAAAACTAAATTGGCTCATCATAATCTATATTTTAGTAGGATGTTTAAAGCAAGCCTCATAACTGAATTTTGAAGTGCTTTGTCACTTCAGCCAACACAAACATGGGTGTCTCCCTCACAGGAGAATTACATCACAGTGGCTTTATGGAAAAATGGGAGAGCACATACAATTGAAACATAGACTTCTATTTTAAGATGGGAACTATTGTAGGTGTATATTATTTAGACTGGGTATTATATGTTGACAACTTGAAACGGTATCAGCTTTACTAATATAATAACAATCATGTTCTCTGTGCCTAACAAGGGACCATAAGTGCTTTTTTTTTTTTAATGCTAGAGAAAGATTGCAATAACTACTGGCTTTTGAAAGAGAGAGGTAGCCATTGATACTTTGCTCCAGTTTGCCTTGTTGAAATCTGGGATCTTTAGTCCTAGACACAACTTGCCCTATAACTTCTTCAATCACTTTCTTAAATGTTGCAGATGGAGCTTCTACCAACATCTGTTTACATTCCTCAACTTTTTAAGATAAAGCCTGGAGAACAATTCTGTTAAACTTTGAAAGAACCATTATTTTAGTTTGCCCTGATGTAACATTATTTTGTGATTGTGGCTGTCTGACTGTTTTTTGTTTTCCTAATGGAGCAACTCAGTTTTCTGCATATTTTTGTATCTGTGTTGTTGCTGTAGATGCCTGCATATAATCATTTAAATTTGACCTAGTATAGCACTGCCTTGATCTATTTGGTCATACTTCTTTAAATGCCTTAGTGTACAGAGTAGGTCTTAATAAGCTTCCTGTTATAGTAGCACAAGTTAAACAGATAATTCACCCACTTTAGATTAATAACAAAACACATTTTAGGTACTGAACCACCACTTTTGGATGGTGATAGGAATATTCTTGTTCTTCAGAATTACCTTTCTATTATAAATATATAAGGCTATTTAAGAAAGAAAAAAAGAAAGAAAGATAAATTTATTGGGGATAAATTAAGCAAAATGGTCAGAGCACCAAAGCAAGAACCTCAAACTGCTGCCTCTAGAGCAACTCACTGGAGATAAGAGTCATTTGCACACTGTCAAAATGCAGAGAAGAGGAGCAGAATTGCACTCCCTACCTTAATGTGTTGACACCACCTTTTGTACACATGTACAAATTTATTTAATTTATATCCTGCCCTTCTTACCATAAGGGCCAATGAAGTATCATATGAGTAGGTTGTGGGAGATTTTAGCAGTCAAACCTAGTTGTATTTCAATGAAGTATTTTACCTGCATTATCTTACTGCTGTTGCATAAAGGAAAATGCATGACTGTGACCACAATTAAGTAAGTAAAGCATATTTAAACTTACTTCAAAGTGTGGTCTGCTTCAGTGCATGAGGGTGGGGGAATCAGCTGCTTCTTGCAGCTGAATATATTAAAATATTTAATAGCCTATTTCTATGCTTCATTAATCTGTCGAACAATGGGATTCAATACTCTGCTACTAGGGCTCTCTGTGTGCTAGCCCCGTGGTTTTAAAAATAGGCACCACCAGCCACTTTTTTTTGTTTGTTAACCCACACATGTGGGTCTCTAGAAGAGTAAATATAATTAATGTATCCTCTTACCAATTCCCATCACAGGTAGGGATTTAATTTTGAGTAAACAAGCATACATAAACAAACAAATGCCTGCCTGCAAGTTCCAGCAAGGAAGTTCCTATCTCATCTTGGCCACAGACTAACCATGTGGCTTTAGGCAAACCTTTATTTCTGTGCCCCTACCTGTAATGTAATAATAATACTAATCTATGTTATATTCCTCTTGTAAGGATTAATAAGAAAATGCATGAAAAGCTCTATGAATATATCACATATGTTACATAAACAAGTTACAGTAGTATTTTGTTATTTACCAACCATGTTTTAGTGATGGTGGTATTTTGGAGTTAAAAGAACCTAACGCAACTGGTACGTTTCTTATGTCTGCATATACAACCACCAAGCCTTACTATAGCCACGCTGCTATTATTCTTAAGACTTGACTGCCCTCCAGTTCCCAGGACATCTCACTTGTATCATCTTCACTTTATACAAACATGGAAAGATAACCTTTATTTAGAAAATCATTAAAATTTAGTTTGCAGCCATGATTCAAATCAGTCACCTGCTGAACTTTTTGTTTCGTTTTATTTAAGGTTTGCATGATGGAATTTAAATTTACACAAGAGAGGCTGCATGTTTTAGATCAATACTGCTGACATTTTCTACATTTTGCTATACCTGGTGTGGTGGTCTTGAATTTTTGCCTAAAGACAACATATAATGGATGTCAAGGAAAGCTGCCCAAGTGTTAGCATCCCCAGCTCTGATGAACACAGAGTGAAGAAAAAAAGATTTACTGTAAGTATGTGAGCATAAAGCACTTTTCTCAGTCAATGGGGGCTTATTCTTGTGCTCCATTTCATATTCAGTTAATGGCGTGGTTTGGATGTAATGTTGAACCATTATTTAGCACTATGTGAGCAAGCCTTGGGCTGACATGGTTTGCCCTCCCTTCCTGCATGAGGAAGAGATTAGAAGTATGTGCTCCCTGTTTACACATCCAAATACTGTGGTTAGCTTAAACTAGGCATAGGCAAACTCAGCCCTCCAGATGTTTTGGGACTACAACTCCCATCATCCCTAGCTAACAGGACCAGTGGTCAGAGATTATGGGAATTGTAGTCTCAAAACATCTGGAGGGAGGGCCGAGTTTGCCTATGCCTGGTTTAAACGGTAGTTTATTTAAACAAGCCAGAATCAAAGCATCGTTTATTATTCTGGCTTGTTTCAACAAACCATCGTTCAGATTAACTCAGTTCAGATGAAACAAGAAGCAAGCCTGATGTTGATTGATCCCTTAAAACAAAATAAAAAAATTCCTTCCAGTAGCACCTTAAAGACCAACTAAGTTAGTTCTTGGTATGAGCTTTCGTGTGCATGCACACTTCTTCAGATACAAGAAGTGTGTATCTGAAGAAGTGTGCATGCACACGAAAGCTCATACCAAGAACTAACTTAGTTGGTCTTTAAGGTGCTACTGGAAGGAATTTTTTTATTTTGACTATGGCAGACCAACACGGCTACCTATCTACTACTGGAACCCTTAAAACAAAATATGTTTAGTGTTGTTTCCAAATCATGCCTATTAGCATATATTCAAACTTGGGTGTGAAGGTTAATGTGTTAACTCTGATTTTATGCATATTGTAGAATTTAGTACACATAAAAAAGGGGAACCCAAGGATATTGTAACACTTATGTTGTTAAAGGCTTTTAAACATCTGAACTGCATAGCAGATCAAATTTATGTAAGTTGCTGATCAGCATTATAAAAAGCAGAAAGCAACAGCATAGACAGTGGATCTTTTTATTTATTTAAAAAACCCCATTGAATGCAAACACATTAAATTACACTATTTCCCCTCTTTGTTAGTCTTGGTGCCTGCCTTTTGCTTCTGTTTCCCTTTCATTGTTTCCTGTTCTTTCTCCCCACCCCATCCCAGTAGCTTCTCTGGATGTGATTTGTATTTTTATTCTGTGTGTAATTTTGGCATTGGACAACCTTCTGTATTTTGTTATTGGACTAAACAATATTTCAATAGTATTCTTCTTCAGTAGGTTTTGGAAATTGCTGGATTGTAATGACAACAGCCTAGTACTTCTTTCAAAAACATGGTCTAATTTTGTTTTGCTGAGCAGTTTCCTCTGCAGCTGAATGATGTTGACCATCATAGCACTCTTCCTACCCTCTCTGGCACCCCCTCCATCAATATAATGCAAATATATTGTAGCTGTCTCTCCTTACCTCCGAAGGAAAATACTGTTCCTTGATGTAGCCAAAGCAGAAGTCTTGTTAGATCAAAATGGAACTTAAAAATGGGCCTTGTTATATCAAAATGGGACTAACAGGAAGCGTCAGGATTGTAATAGGTGTGAAAAGGAAAATATTGAGTGGACCAGTGAAAGAGGAGATATTTAATACTTTCATCCTACACCATTCCTAATTAACCCCTCCCACAAGCTGCTCTTAGAATAGAGTAGAAAAAAACAAAGCATGACGGGTACACCCTTTTTCCCCACTGCAGGTTGTTTTGCTGCCTGGAAGGGTAATTAAAGGTAAAGGTAAAGGGACCCCTGACCATTAAGGCCAGTCGCAGAAGACTCTGGGGTTGCAGCGCTCATCTTGCTTTACTGGCCAAGGGAGTTTGTGTTTGTCTGCAGACAGCTTCCGGGTCATGTGGCCAGCATGACTATGCTGCTTCTGGCGAACCAGAGCAGCACACGGAAACGCCATTTACCTTCCTGCCGGAGCAGTACCTGTTTATTTACTTGCACTTTGATGTGCTTTCGAACTGCTAGGTTGGCAGAAGCTGGGACCGAGCAACGGGCGCTCACCCCATTGTGAGGATTCAAACTGCCAACCTTCTGATTGGCAAGCCCTAGGCTCTGTGGTTTAGACCACAGCGCCACCCACATCCCATGGAGGGGTAATTAATTTGGGGAAAACTGAAAAGGATTAGGGTCAAGGTGTCTCCTTTAGGACCGCTGAAGGAAAAGTGTTTCGCATGCATAACATAAATAGATAAGAAGGTTGGAAAGGCTAAACTATATTTTTATTTTGGAAATGAAATGTGAGTCCTCTGCTTCATATGGATTAAGGGATATAGTGTTATATGGATTGACTAATTAAGAGTGAATGTCTTCTTGATAGTAGGTAAAGAATAGTGAGGACAAAAACATTATTTACATTTACTTACAACATGCAAACAAGAAAGGATATTTTGTTAATTGTTGAGTTCTTATATTTGTATTTGAAAATGTTCTTAAAAACATCAACAACAAACCAAAAGCACACAATGAATTTAGAAACAAACAAACAAACAAACAAACAAACAAACAAAAACTATAGCTCCTGTGGCCATATTAAAGTGAGGAGGTAAATAAATCCATTGGGAGATCTGAGTTCACATAACATACATTATGGCCTTCTAAATTGGTTTCTTGAATTCCAAAGTAAGTGCAAACTCAGGATTTAATAGTTTTTTTTTTTGTTTTTCATAATTCTTTGAGAACCAGAGGGTATGCTGGTTCTGCTGTGGAATTAATGAGCTGCACTTCCTGATTGTTACTAGCAATAAAGCATTTTTTTGGGATAATATCTTAAGAGGTTGGGCTGATTAGTAATATGTGTTAGTTTTTACTGAAAACAAAAACCCAAATAATCAACACATTCAACCTGTTTTTCTCATTTGCATACTTATATTTTTACTTTGCTGTATGATCATTATGTGACAACTCATATAAAAACTTAAATTATGATGGTGTAGACCAGCCTTTCTCAACCTTGTGTCCCCAGATGTTTTTGGCCTGCAACTCCCATGATCCCTAGCTCACGGGACCAGTGGTCAGGGATGATGGGAGTTGTAGGCCAAAAACATCTGGGGACACAAGGTTGAGAAAGGCTGACAGTACCTAGCAAATAGATGGCGTGAGACGACAAAAATGATTTTTATAATTGCACATACTATACATCAAACTCTTTCCAGTTTAGCTTTGTGTGACAAACCTTGTTAAGCTACTTCATTATAGTTGGAATGGTTGGGAGTTTCCACTTGGCAGCAATCAATATGCCATTAGTAACACATTACCAGCTACTTCAGTTCTTAATCTGTACTATTATTTATACATCTTAATCTGATTACTTCATAATGCAGTTCGAGTTCACATCCAGAAATGCTTATCCAGAGTTTCTTAATCTGTAAACATTTCCATCATTTGTGTTTTAAAAAATCCAATTTTCTCCCATCCGTCTTTTTCAGCAGTTTGAGTAATCCAAACAGTGAATCTATTGTATATTGTCTAGTGTTAAATACCACTGGGTTAATAGTAGTAGTAGTAATAGTACTATTCCATTTACCATGGTTTTTTGTTATGCTTATACTGGCAGAAATAGCCAGAATGGGGGGGGGCACTAGGGGCGCTTTGGAAGATGGCCGACAATACCATCTCTCCGACCCACACGGGGTAATTAAGAGATTGTTATGGGAGTAGGCAGCCTCCCTTGTTGCCCCAAGGAAATGGGGAACACTGCCCTTGCCTGCTGTGCCCATAAGTCACCCCCTAATTCGAAAGAAGGGGGTGAGGGCCCTAGGCAGAATGCCCCCTTGTGGACCTCGGCTCTCCTGGACGCTGTCTCTGATCGCGCACTAGCTGCAGCAATTTGGAATAATTAATTATAAAAAAAGCAAATGCACATATTTCATGTGAAGAAGGGGAGTGAAGTCTGCTAATTTAAGTAACCTCTGCGAAAGAAGACGACGGGTTGGAGAAACAGGAATATTTTACGATGAAGATACACCAAAGGCTGGGTATGTTGACAACGGGACTGAATGGGGGAGACGGGAACTTTTTTACTTTCCTTCTATGTGATTTACAAGAACCCCTCCTCATTAGAATCGTCGGTTGAACTGACCCAAGCAGGATGATTAAGGTCTGTGTGGAGATAAACTTTAACCAAAAGTATGCTTTATGGAGATCGAGAAGCAATAAGAGCTTTTGGAATGGCGCAGCAATTAATTCGGAGTCGCCATCTTGCCAAAGGATTTATAGCCGGGAGGAAGAACGGACTTGTTTTCAGACTGCATTCCTGGTGAATCTCCTCAGAGGTTTTGAGAAAGGAGGCAGATTGGTGAAGATTAATGACGCTAAGACTGTTTTGATGTATGGAAGTGATGTTATATGGAAAACGTCTGGATATGGCTACTGGATAAAAAAAAAAATCCACGCAGGATTAAGAAACTGTTCTAACCAGCTTGTGGAGACTATCAGAGGTCACAAAGAGAAAGGAAAAATATATGAAAATAACAACAAGAGATGTGAAAAAACAACAAGAAAGGACTGGATAGTACTGTGAACATCATAAGGTTAGATTTGTGGACATTAAAACAGCAGTAAGAAGCAAGAAGTTGATTGGATCCCCTTCGGAACTTGAAATATGGGTACCCCCAACAAAAATTTAAAATTCGGCTGTGTAATTTGGAATTTATGTAATTTGGTTTGATTTGATGTGATTGGTCAGTTAATAAAAATTATTCTTAAAAAAAAAAGAAATAGCCAGAATGGATGTGAAAATAAATTGCCATTGATTATTGGTTAGATGTTTCCCCTGGTGTCCTTTTGCCATGTATACGTACTGAATATGTATACTACTATTATTATTTTTTCTTGATTTGCAAGTAGCTAATAATAGATGACCATACAAAGTAGAATTTGCCTTTAAAAAATGTACCTAGCAAAGCTATGTGCAAATTAATGTTCCCTTTGAATCAAGAGTCTCCGTTGTAAATTTGCAAACCATACATTTAATATAACATGTACAGCTTTGCAGCATCTAGTCCTGCCCACTATAAATAGTGGCTGTTCTAATTTCTAGAGAATATGTTCTCTAATCATGCACAGTTCAGTTATTATGGAAGGTTACTGTTCTTGCACTACATTCTTTTTAAGCAATTGCTTAACTACTGTACATTTTCAACCCTTTCAGGATAAATCTAACATAACTCTATAGTTTATATCTGCAACTTTTCACTTTCATTAAAGTTTCATTTAAAAGCTACCCCTAGAAACATTTTGTTTCCCTGGATGTTAGGCCCTGGAAATATTGTAATAGTCTGTTTTTACTGGCATAGATCAAAAAGTATCTAGCACAAGTGAAAAGGCATATCCATTTGTACAAGAGAGGCCAAAACCTTTGCTGACTCTCCCACCCTTCTGCAGCCTCCACACCTCTCTAATGATTCCCCAGCATTCAAGACTGACTCTTTGATGAGCACCGTGGGAAGAAGGAGAAAGGAAAATCCCATTCCATAAGTCATGTTTTTCTCACGGGTCCAGGGATCCAAGATACTTAACAGGAGATAGCAATGCTGAAACATGCTGTTCTATATATGCAATTTTAACAATAAGCTCTTATTGCTGTGGCATTTACTTGGAGCCTCTGTTTTGGGTGTTCTGCACTGACGCTCTTGGTATCTTCATGTTGAAAAATCCTAATGTGTTCAGCAGCCCTGTATTGGAGAACGTAGTGGGCTTTCTGTCTTATCCTGTAATTATGTATAAAACTCAGGCTCAAAGATTAAATAGGTAAACAAGCAACAAACGTACACAGGTTCATTAACTCACAACTGTGTTATTTTAATCTTTGCATTTCTCACTAATTTTACTTTTGTATCCCTACAGGTTTACAAAGTTTTGGTCTCAGTTGGCAATAATGAATGGTTTGTCTTCAGGCGATACGCTGAGTTTGATAAACTGTATAATACAGTAAGTAAAGGGAGTCGTGCTAAAATTGAATCAAGGAATGACCCTCTGCCAATACAACTGTGTCTGGAAGGTATCTATACTCCAAAGTTAAACTACCTGTGTGTTTTGTGTATTTCAGCTAAGGAAACAATTTCCCACCATGAACTTGAAGATTCCTGCTAAAAGAATATTTGGAGACAATTTTGATCCAGGTAAGTCACATAAGTTCTTTTCTTCTTTTATTACTCTTTTTAAAAACAGTGTCTGCAGAGGCTATTTTTAAAGCCTACTTAATGGTTGGAGTTAGATACCATAGGCCAAAAGTCGGTGGACTTTTTTGTTTGCTTTTTGCCTTTATGGGAAATCCTTGCCTATTAACTACAACTTGCCAGTAATTTTCACACGGTGTAACTGACGTGCATTGATTGGTGAATGTGTGTTCTCTGTCTTTCAAAATCCACAGAGTATTAATTCAGAGTAGCTGATTGCCAGAGTGCAGTGTCTGATTTTCTTTCCTTGAAAACATTTGTCTGTATAGTAAAGGAAAACATTAAGCTGATTTACCTTGCAATCAACGTCATACATCTGCTTGTAGACCTGAAAATACACTTGCAAGAAAAGGGATGGGTAAATAATGGAGGACCACAGGGGTTTAAAAATCCTCAAGCTACAAGTACAACATTGCACATGCGACATTTGGATTTTATGTAGAAGTGTATGATGCAGGCGATGGTGAATGTATGGCATTAGGTTGCATCTCCTCAACGTCCACATACAAATGGTATGTAAGCGAGATAACAAGCACAATCTCGACAGGTCTTTTAGATGTGACCCCCCCTGCCCCCCTTTTGAAACTCCCCTGAGAATTAAAAGCAGCTTTTCACTCAGCACAGGATCGGGCTAGAGTTCTGGGGCTTGGGGGAGAACGGAACGAGGTATTTTTGGCATGCAGGATTAGTTGCATCATTGTATGGCTTGTGGATGAAGGTGTTATGTTTTTCCTGGCATGTCTATGTTCTAAAGTACTGCTGCAAAGTAAGAAATGCTATTTGTGTTTATAATTCCAATAAACTCTAACATAGTGTCTGTTTAAAGTTATTTTTAATAGTAATACAGTATGACTGGGTTATTAGAGTTCTTAGCTTTTGAGCCATCTGATCTGCTGGTACCACATACTTGTAGCGCATAGTGTTTGTTTATGACCCTCCTCTTGGGGCACATTTTATGTTGATTCTATGTGGACTGACATGTGGCACAAACCCTTACCAAGCAAAGGGCTGGTTTGACCTTTTAGTCTCTCTGCACAAATCTGTGATTAGATCCCTTGAAAATCTTGGTTCAGTGCTGACTTAATTCTATTTATAGCTTAGGACTTTTGAAACAGGTTGAAATCAAGACTTTGTTAATCAGTGGAATTCTGCCAACTCAAGCGCATTAAGGATCAGGGGTTGTTGTTGTTTTTATTTAAAAAACCATGATAGTGCTTAATGCAGCAGGTTTCATGCACATCACTACCATTCATTTGTTATATTGTAAGTGGTATATTCTGGTCCATTGTGGAATGTATAATGCTAATAAAATATAAGGGATGTAAATTACTTTCCATTTTAGCAATTCTGTAAACAACAGACCAATTTATGCTTATTTAAATGCAAATAAAGTTTCTGTTATATCTTCTCAAACTCAGCTGTCAACCTTGTTTCATTCAACATGTCCTTTCTACTGCATATATTATATCCATACATGTTGCACCAGATTTCTTTCTTTGTTAAATTTTGTAAAGATTGGATGATAGGATAATAAATGGGTAATGAAGCAAGTATCTACAGGGTAGGGAGAGGTGTGCTGTGGGAGGTGGAGCAGGCCAAGTAAGGGGCACACAGCACAGGCACTTAGTGATTGTGCCAAGTGCCAGACCCTCCTCCAACTGGGGAATTGCTGTTGTCGTATAAGTCAGCCTTTGAGACTGCTGCTGCTGAATGCCAGGTCAACTCTGAATAAGACCTCCCTCATCCATGATCTGATTATGGATGAGCAGGCCAATCTGGTCTGTATCACTAAGACTTGGGTGGGTGAACAGGGTACAGTTGGCATCACCCAGCTGTGCCCACACAGTGCAGTATCTGGGTAGACTTGAGAGTTGGGGAGTTGCTGTGGTCCCTAGAAATTCTCTCTCTCTCCAGGCCCTCTGTCCAGTTGTGGGGTGGGGGCAGGATCTAGAGTGTGTGTTCCCAGCATTAGACAATCAGGACAGATGAGAGAATCTGCTGGTTCACCTCCTGCCACGCTGCCCAGCAGTGTCCTTGCCTTTGCTGAAAGAGCTGGTCTTGAGGCTTCCAGGACTGCTGGTTTTGGGGGACTTCGACATCCATGCAGAGGCAATCGACAGCTCAGGACTTCATGGCTGCCATGACGACCATGGGGCTGTCCCAACATGTCATTGGCCCAAGCCTTCTCTCCTCCATTTTAATGGTCTGAAACATTTGTGGAACTAAAACTGTTATTTGAAAGGATTGGTGCGTATTCACATGTATTTGTGTATCTCTTATTGTTTTTGTAAGAGCTCTTATTTGTCTGAAGACCAGAAGCTTCTTGCAATCTGGTCTAGTCAGTTTCACCAACCCATTGACCCTTAGAGGATACAGTCAGGATAACAGGAGCATGTGGACCTTTGTCTTTACATTATCGAACTGATTAACACTGAAGTAATCTGAAAAAAGTGTAAACTTCAATTTTTAAAAAAAAGAAATCTAATGTATGGTCCTTCCTAATTTTCTTTCAGATTTCATTAAGCAGAGAAGAGCAGGGTTGAATGAATTCATTCAGAATTTAGTACGACAGCCAGAACTTTGCAATCAGTAAGTTAACACACACACATATATTTTCCTAGAAGTAAGGGTATGTTATCAACCGTATAAGGAAGCTATTTACAAATTGCTTCTAAGTACTCCACTATAAGCAGTTTTGTTTTAAAAAAATGCACCTGTGACTACCAGATGCTACACATGCAAAAAGGAAATGCTAATCACCATGAGGTCTTCCTTGAGAGTATTTCAGGGGCATCTGCCTGACCATGATTAGACAGAATGCTCAACTAGATGGACTGGTTTGCTCCAGGAAGGAAGGTCTAATGTTCATCAGTCATTGACTTCCCTAAATAAGACTTATTATGAGATTTTTTTAAATCCTACCTTTCCATCCCAAAGGAAAGTTCTCAAAGCTGTTAATTTCATACATATAAAATTATAATTAAATATTGTGCTTGCCTTTGATAATCATAATTCAAGCCTCAATAATACTTTGAAGTTACACTTTATCTAAATAGAAGAAACAGAGGTTTCTAGACTGTGCAGTTTCACTAGTTGGCAAAACATGTTAGTACCTTAAAGAATCTGAAAAGAAGCCCGGACGTACTGTTTTTCTTAGCCACATGTCACTATGCAGAGTTAGATGTTCCTGAAGTGCTTCAATAAGTTTAATGAGGGTACAAAATTTGAGCTTCTCTGACTGGTTCATCTTCAGAAACTGATTCCAGAACTTTCTGAGGAATTTGCCTGTTGATGCCAGCCTTCCTGTCACCAGCCTGGTGGCTTAATGAAATTGACAAATGTGGTCTGGCTCATGATGCAATTGAATTTAGACATTACCTTATCAGACAGTGGTCTTGGGTGTGTTCCTCGTTTTAATCCAGAGCTCTGTAATATGAGGCTGCTGGAGAGATGGGAAGAAAACTTAAACTTGGGCAAAGTTTAAAGCTCCATTTTAATTCTGTGCTAAGGTGGTAAAAAAGCCCAAATGTTGCCAATTGAGCTTTCATGTTAAAATAAATCTATCTCTTAAACATTTTATCAGATAAAATCTCTTGCATCCACCCACACAAATTTTGTTATTGGTGAAGTCTGAGAGCAGTATCTGAATTATCTGCTGATCCACTCCTGATAGGTATTTTAAACTCTTGTTGTCCAAGGATGTGGACAACATACTTTAAAGATCTGAAACACCCACTCTTGTTCCCTGATTTGTAATCCTCCCTGGGCCATTTAAACTTGATGCACTCTTGAATTGGCTATTGCACAGTGCTCTACACTGAGCCGCCTTTTGGAGACTGTTCGGAAGCCTCAGATACTGCAGCATGCTGAGCTTCTCTTGAGAAATAAGGGTCACAGGGAGCATGTTGTTCCAGTTCTGGCTCAGCCATGTGGGTTTCTTTTAGTTTCCAGGTCCAACTGAAGGTGCTGACAGTAGCTTTTAAAACCTTCAAGGTCTGAGGCCTGTATCTCTCCAGGAGTGCCTCTTTCCAAATGTACCTCCTCATGTTCACTGATTAAAGGGGGAGGCATTGTTATTATACCCATCCACAAGGGATATAAGAATTGTACCAGGCATAGGCAAACTCGGCCCTCCAGATGTTTTGGGGCTACAACTCCCATCATCCCTGACTACTGGTCCTGTTAGCTAGGGATGATGGGAGTTGTAATCCCAAAACATCTAGAGGGCCGAGTTTGCCTATGCCTGAATTGTACGAATACAGAGCAGTACCTATTCCATGGTAGGACATAAGCCAGCTGAGGCAAGTTTGGCAACTTCCTGGGTGACTTCCCTGTAGCTTGTTAACACGAAGCTGGAGAGCCAGTGTGGTGTAGTGGTTAAGAGCGGTAGTCTCGTAATCTGGAGAACCGGGTTCGCGTCTCCGCTCCTCCACATGCAGCTGCTGGGTGACCTTGGGCCAGTCACACTTCTTGAAGTCTCTCAGCCCCACTCACCTCACAGAGTGTTTGTTGTGGGGGAGGAAGGGAAAGGAGAATGTTAGCTGCTTTGAGACTCCTTAAAGGGAGTGAAAGGCGGGATATCAAATCCAAACTCCTCCTCCTCCTCCTCCTCCTCCTCCTCTTCTTCTTCTTCTTCTTCTTCTTCTTCTTCTTCTTCTTTCTTTTTTTTAAGAAGGCTTTTAGCAGAGTTCATTGACCGTGGCACTAGCTTTTGCTGCTGGAGTTTCTGTTGCTTTGCATTTGGTTGTGTGCAATTTTCTCTGTGCTAGTTTAAGTTTAGTTTTAATTAAATTAGCAAATTAGAAACAGAAAATGACAGTAATGCTGAAGGTGTTAGAAAGGAAATGGCTTATTCCAGGTGGTGTTCACAAGTTATCCAATTAGTATACACTCTAGAAGTGGAAGTGGAAATTTGGTTCTAATTAACAAACTCTGAAATTGTAACATGGAAATTGAATAAAAACAGGGAATAATGCAGTTAGATTAACTCCCTGATTTGATTCAGTTTCCGTCTTACGTAGTCATTATAGTTTCTGCTCCTGTTTTATTTATGTTTATGTGCAGATAATTTGGTAATGTTTCTTTCTGACAGTAGTGAAATAGAGAAGCTTCCTCTGCTCACATTGAAAAAGTATAAATGTACTATTATTTATAATGGATGGATTTAATCTCCACCCCTTTTTTTAGCCCAGATGTCCAAGCATTTCTTCAGATGAACAATCCAAAGCACCATTATGATCCATCTGAAGATGAAGATGAAAGGAACAGTCAAAAGGTAATTAAAACTTCTGGGTTCCTTCCTAGAAAGTGTGGATTCTTGTTGTACAGTGTAATGGAAAGTAAAGCACTGCTTGTATCTCTTCATCCATAATTAGAATTGTAAGTCCACATGATATTTCATAAACGGTAATTCCACTATTTGAATCTTGGACTACTTTCTATTCTTCTGCCTATTTTATTGCCATGCATCCGTTCCAGTAAAGATTATGACTATTATATTTATAATATTGGTTTGGATCCTTTGGTCTTCCAACAGCCAAGTTACAAGCACATCTAGGATGTTAAAATAGTAAACATAACAACAACAGATGCTGCTTGCTTATCATCAAAACTGCTCTGAGATTATCCTAGTTCTAAGGAAATACTCAAGGCCAACTCTCTCACTACTTACTTTAAAGCCTTGTATACATATTTTGTTCATCTATTATTCAGTGCTTGGTGTACAAAGTGCTGTCTGATCTTATAGAATCATTAGTCATAGTTAGGGTAGATCTATTGAGATTGATAGGTCTGCTCTTGAGAATGTAGGAATAAATGTTCTTTCTAGCAAATAAAAATAATTAAAACTTTGATGTGACTCTTATTATTCTTTTGTGTCCTCTTTCTTTCAACAGCCAAACTCTACCTCACAGAATATCAACCTGGGGCCATCTGGAAATCCTCAGTAGGTTTTTAGTTAAATATAAACCGAACGTTAGACTGAATTTATTAACCATGAAAAAATTCAAGCAGCTCCATGCATGTATTTGCCCTTTTGAGCAGCTTTAGAAGAAGTTCCTCCTCCCCAAATCAGTACCAATAGAATATTTCTTGTGAGCTTAGTGCAAACTAAAGGGGGAATGACAAAGTTCTGGGAATCTGGTGAAACAAATGTTGAGCAAAAACAAGCAAGCAAAACCAAATGTGGAGGACAGTGATGAATAAAAGCAGGAAATGCTATGTGGATTGGTTGTTGCTCAGAGAGGCTGCAAAGGAGTAGATGCCTGATGGCTAAATGGGAATTGTGGAAGAGAGTACAGATAATATAGAAGGGATGGTCACTTGGAAGAGAAATAATGATGGTTGGAATGTGTGCCATGTCTGTCATTGGACTGCTAAATAAAACCATCTTGACTACTTTAAGTAACCCTCTTTTTCCTCAATCCCTTCCAGTGCTAAACCAACAGATTTTGACTTCCTGAGAGTTATTGGGAAGGGCAGCTTTGGCAAGGTAGGCCTAATTTTAATTGTTTTGTGTATTCTTCTGTCATACTTTTCCACCTGAGCTTCTTTTGTGGAGAAATCCGCTTTTGCTGATGGCATGAGGTGAGGGATTATAGCACACGTATTGCATACAGGGAGTTATATGTTCAATCCTTTACATCTCAAGGGGAAAAAGGAATAGCTGGCAGGTGATGAGAGAAACTTCTGTCTCAGGTCCTGGGCTGCTGCTGCCAGAAAGAGTAGCAATAGTGGTCTACATTTTAGAATGAATTGATTTTAGAATGTATTTCAATTAATTGATTGTGATTTTATGTAAACTGTGTTATTTTTACTGTTGTTAGCCGCTCTCAGCCCGGCTTTGGCTAGGGAGGGTGGGATATAAATAAATATTATTATTATTATTATTATTATTATTATTATTATTATTGTTATTGTTATTATTATTACTACAGGGACAGATAGTCTTGATAAAGGCTGCACCCTCTGTGTATTTGTGAAAAGCTAAGAAGTTGAAATTTAGTGGTGTTCCTTTACTTTTAACACTTTAGTGCAAGAACAGACTTTCACACTATATGCAAATTCTTCTTCAGGTTCTTCTTGCAAAACGAAAACTGGATGGGAAGTTCTATGCCGTTAAAGTGCTGCAGAAAAAGATTATTCTCAACAGGAAAGAGGTGAAAGGAAATAGATATTTTATTTTTCCCTCCCAATTACCAAATTGTTCCTATTTACTTATTGACCTTTCACTTCCTTGCAGCAAAAACATATTATGGCTGAACGTAATGTGCTGTTGAAAAATGTGAAGCATCCATTTTTAGTTGGATTGCAATATTCATTCCAAACTACAGAGAAGCTTTACTTTGTTCTGGATTTTGTTAATGGAGGGGAGGTAGGTATATTTTTGGGTCTTTGTATTGTGGCAATGTGGTGCCCATTGAAATCGACAGAACCGCTAGTTTAGACTCACTTAGAAGCTGCAATAATGAACTGAGTCAACTTAATTCAAGATGGTTATATTGTTGCATCACTTAGATTCTGTAGCAAGTCTGCTGGAAATATGGTGTTGATTCTCAGCATATGGAACAACCAGCTTACGCCATCACAGTAGCAGTTTATGTTAGCCCCACATCTAAACATAAATCTACCTCATTTACCAGCTGTGGCCCAAGTATGCTGGGTCTACAGATGTGACAAAATAAGGAAATGATTAAAGGAAGGATGTGAAGGATGTGAATGATTATGCACATAGAGAATCGGTTTTCACTGTTTTTATAGTTGTTCATAGGGAAATCACCAGTTCTACTAATCTATCATTAAGAATGACACCATCTATTTTGTTTTTAATGCTGCATTCTTTTAACTTGCACTCTGCATATTTGCAGCTCTTCTTTCATCTGCAAAAAGAGCGTTCCTTTCCTGAACACAGAGCCAGGTTTTATGCTGCTGAAATAGCCAGTGCATTGGGTTACCTACACTCCATAAACATTGTATACAGGTAATAATTTATAATAATTACAGGTAATAATTTACAACATTTAGTTGTAGTCTAAATGACCACAAATCTGAATGCCAGCATTTTGTATTATTGTATGTGCATTTGTTTCTCATGCTCACAAATCATGGTTTCCACAGAGGCCTGATTTCTTTTTAAAAGCTTATGTAAGAGAGTGGGTATTATTTGCTAAACGTGCTACTTACAATCCTATTCTGAACTATCTCTTTCTTTTTGTGCGCGTGACCAGGGATTTGAAGCCAGAGAATATCCTTCTAGATTCACTGGTAGGCATTAAATATATTTTCCTGTTGCCCCAGGTTTTATTTTTAATATGATCACTAACAACCTGCATTATTTTACAGTAAAATGTTTGTTTTCAATGCAGGGGCATGTTGTTTTAACAGATTTTGGGCTTTGTAAAGAAGGAATTGCTACTTCAGAAACTACAGCAACATTTTGTGGTACACCAGAGGTATGTAAATTTCTTTGCATGACTTAAGAAAATATTTTGCAGTGCATTTTGCAAAACCTTGCTGTGGTGGGGAGGAAGTGTTTGAATCAGTGGGTCTGTACCAATGTAAGAGACAAGCTACATGCTACTCTGTGCTGGTGCTCTTTTTACTGAAAAGCAAACTCATAGGGCTTTGTCACAAGGGCAAAATAATTTCAGCTGCTATGTTTTCTTAGTGGGGAAAATGTTAGTGCATATATGGGCCTTGTAGTGACAGACTTGGAAACAATATTTTAAGTATACATTGTAAGAAAATGAGCACAGGCTAAACATTGGGGGGGTGTGTGCTATTTTATTATTTATTTAATGCATTGGTACCCCCCTCTTCAGCCAAAAAGGCTTTCAGATCATTTTTTTAAAAAGGAGGGTCTCCTCCCTCAGACTTACAACCTAAAAGATGCAACACAAAGGGAAGAAGGGGGGAAAGTACATTTGGACACCAGTTCTCAAAGTTACAGTTAACTATAATCAGGCCCATGCAGAGATTGGGGACAGCCAGGTACACATACCCTGTGCCTCAGAAGGCTAAGATGGCTGGCTGGTCCAGCCAGGCACTGGCTGCCTTTTTGTTTGTGTTTATAACTTTATTCTAACAAGACTCCCACCCTGGGCCTCAGACAATCTTCACAGACCTGACTACAGTGGTGCCTCTGGTTATGTACTTACTGGTAATTTGTTCTGGAGGTCCATTCTTAACCTGAAACTGTTCTTAACCTGAGGTACCACTTTAGCTAATGGGGCCTCCCGCTGCCGCCACGTCGCTGCTGTGCGATTTCTGTTCTCACCCTGAAGCAAAGTTCTTAACCCGAGGTACTATTTCTGGGTTAACCCGAGGTGCAACTGTATAAGGATTCTTTAACAGTGGACCAAGCTTACAGAATCTTTTCGTTAGAACAGAAGAGCAAAGGCAATGAGTGCACAGAAATGTGTTTCAGTGCTGCTATTAGTGATTTCTAATATTACTAGATTATAATCAAGACATTTTTGCGCTGCCTTTGTCAGAGTAACAATGCTCTCTCATGCAATATTTCATTTGGCAAGAGGAGCTGTATCTCTGAGTTAGTCGTCAAACTTCTTTTCCTCTATAGTACCTGGCCCCAGAGGTGATCAGAAAGCAACCCTATGACAACACAGTAGACTGGTGGTGCCTTGGTGCTGTTTTGTATGAAATGCTATATGGTCTGGTAAGAATTTTCATGTTTTTCACGCATCATATTTAAAGCAGTACTTCCAGATGTCTCTGCAAAGCGGTTGTTGTGGGGAAACAGAGAAGAGTCTTTGTCTTCCTGTCCTATTGTGGGGTTCCGCTGTTGGAAATGGGATGTTGGCTCAGAGGCACCAATGCTCTGATTTCACAGAACTGTTCCTATCATTCACAATATTAAGAACACATCTTACATTCCAGATTCATATTTATGAACAGGTTACTTGGTTTTGTTGGGCTTGACTGCCTAATAAAATTTGATAAATACTTAGCAGATCTTGTTGCATTGTCTAGTGCTGCTTTTGGTTTTATGTTGTTAATTTCCTGACTTTCTACTGGAAACAGATTATGTCACCCAGCACAGATGGAACAGACAACTGAAGTGGCAGTGATGTTATTCATTGCTAAATAGAATGGAATTAGCTAGAAAAGGCTGCCAGTGTCAATGTCCAGGACATAAGCAACATGTTCTCATTTGCTCTTGTATTTCGCCTGGATACCAGAGTAAAATGTATCTATTACAGGCTTGTAATACTTATGCTGAAGAGTATGTTTTTTTCTGCATTTAGGAGAATGCTGGAGAGGGTTACTCTTCCTCTTTTTTCTTTATTATAAAATGCTTTACTGACCTTACAAAAGGCCACAGAATTGCTTGCACTACAAGCAATTTTTGTATATAGTTGCTATTTATATTGTTCTGGAGTATAACAGTTTTCAGCAAAATTCTTAAATCAGCTATTAAGAAGGGCTGATAGTGCTTCACAAGCTACTTTATGAGTATCCAAGAGACAAGTGGTCCAAAGTGGTGGTCAAAAAGGCCCCTTTCTTGCCTTTATATGACATGAACTAGCCACACAGATTAAACAGGTGTTCTTGACTATTCTACCTTGTGATCTCTGAAGTGAACTCTGTCCAATCTAGCATGAGTGAACATTCCAAATTATTCATTTATCGACATTTCTTGAATAAGCCTAGTGATTTTTAGTTTAGCATCCTAATTGTGTGTTTTCCTTGCCCTCTCCAGCCGCCCTTTTACTGCCGTGATGTTGCTGAGATGTATGAAAATATTCTCCACAAACCCCTACATTTAAGGCCAGGCATCAGTCTTACGGCTTGGTCTATTCTGGAAGAACTTTTGGAGAAGGAGAGACAAAACAGACTTGGAGCTAGAGAAGATTTTGTACGTAATGTATCTGAAGAAACCAATCAATCAATCAATCAATCAATCAATAGGCAATGTCAAGCTTAGAGTTATAACATCAATTTAGAATTCTAAATATTGACTTTCCTTTGAAAATTATCAGTTGCCAAGGCAATCCTAAAAGGTGTGGAAATTTATTGATAGGAACCATTTAAATAATCTGAGTCTGGCTACTGCAGTTGCTTTAAGTAAACAAAATGCCTTTTCCAATTAGGACTATTTCTTTAGCTTGGCTGGCTCAGCATAAACTGAAAACATATGTAACACCCAAGTAGTTATGCCCCCCCCCCCGAGTTATTTAGTTTTATTTATTGTATCCTGCTTTTCCTACACAAAAATAAAATCCCTTATCATTGCTCTAAAATATGTGTTACTCAAATGAAGTTGTGAAAGTTTATTCAAATCCTGCCAGTGAATCCAGTCCATTCTGTTGTTTCTGCAAATAAACTGTAAATAGTTCCCAGACTCTTTTGAAGTCCTTTTTGTCCTCTTGTAGTTTGTCTGTTAGCTTAGCCAATTCTGCATAGTTCATTAGCTTTACTTGCCATTATTCCTTTGATGGTATTTCTTCTGTCTTCCAATATTGTGCAATCAAGATTCTTGCTGCTGTTGCAGCATACATAAATTAGTTTTGCTCTTTGTTCTGAGTAAATAGCTTGGACTCCCCTCATATATTTTCTCCAAATTCCATCTCTTCTGGGACTTTTTTCATAAAGTCCCAAGAGATATTATCAAAGGCTTTCTGTGCGTCTATAAACATTAGGGCCACTTGTTTTTCATTTCTAACTTCCAGGTATTCTATTATATTCAAAATATTTCTTATATTATCTTTCATTTGTCTACCTGGTAGAAACCCTGCTTGGTCTCTATGAATATATTCCTCTAAAGCCTTTTTTAATCTGTTTGCTAAGATGTACGCAAACAGTTTGTAATCATTGTTTAATAGAGAAATAGGTCTATAATTTTTAACTGACATCAAATCTGAATCTTGTTTTGGAATTAGTGTTATGTATGCTTCTTTCCATGTCTCTGGAACCTTCCCTATTTTTAGAATTTCATTCATCAGATCTTTTAGAGGGTTCACAAGCTGTTCACTCAGTTTCTTGTAATACTTAGGTGATAGCTCATCCAGTCCAGGCGATTTCCCAACTTTTGCTTGACTTATTGCATTTAAGACTTCTTGCCCTGTTATTTCTTCATTTAATACTGCTAACATCTGTTTTTATTTTTGGTAAATTACTCTTTTTAAGATATTCCTCTATCTTTGGTGTCTTTTCTGTTCCCTTTTTATATAAATCAGCAAAGTACTTGACAAAGGCAAAAGACTGCTTTCTGATCAGTATAAGACAAGTGTATATGTATCATGCAATTGTATCTTGTATTTCAGCTTGAAATTCAGAGGCATCCCTTCTTTGAATCTCTCAGCTGGACTGACCTTGAACAAAAAAAGATCCCACCGCCGTTTAATCCTAATGTGGTAGGTACAATAGTTCATACTTCAGTAAACTGGAATATAAGAACTCATTCAAGAAGTAATTACAGTTAGCTATAAAAAACAGCAGCAATAAAAAAATATGCAAAAAGAACTTTGAAAAAAAAGTTTCAAGCAGAGCTTTAAAGTAATCATAATGATGAGATATACTAACACTAGCAAAGCAATCCTATCAGGGTGTAAAGATCTGTGGTGGAGCTACTGCTATTTCCTAAGCCCTGCCCACTTGTCCTGGCCAGGGCAGAAGGTATGGACAACTATTTTTATTTTTGGTTCCCTCCATTACTTCCACCCATAGAGAGGGAGGTCCACAATATCATATGGACCCTGGAACACTCTCCCTGGTAAGATTGTACCATTGATTATTTTGCTGATAAATTGTTTTGTTGATAAATTAATAGACCTTCCAGTTTGAACTGAAATATGAAATACTAGAGGTAGAAATCATACCTTTTTCTTACAACAATTTGTATGTTTTATTTCCTAGTCTGGTCCAGATGACATCAGAAACTTTGACACAGCATTTACAGAAGAAATGGTACCCTGTTCAGTTTGCATTTCTTCTGACTATAATATTGTAAATGCCAGTGTGCTGGAAGCAGATGATGCATTCATTGGATTTTCTTATGCACCACCTTCTGAAGACTTATTTCACTAAGATTTCTGGATTCTAAGAAATACTTGCAAGTCATCTTTAGATGGACTGGAACGTTTTGATTGTGAACGGATTCAAAAATATGTGCAACTAGTGCCTCATTTGAAATGTTGAACAAACTTTTTCTGCTGTAATATGAGGAACCTGGGCATTTTGGATTACTTCCTTACGACTGTTACACCTGCTGTACAAAAATACTTTTTGAACCAATACCTTTAGTTAGCTGTTCTTAACTTTGACTCTCTGTAAGAAAGGACACTGACTGTTTCCCCCCAAGTTTACATTGATAGCTCCAAATTGTCTGTCTTTCAAAGCAGCACACTTTCTCATTTAAAGGCCTTTGTAAGCTATCTAGTGACTTTGTGCTTGAAATGTTACTATGCAAATATTTTTGTATAGCACTGTTTTTTTAAAGAAGATAAGCATACTCTGCACAATTTGCTTGTTCTTTAAGCCAAGGTGATTTATTGGTATCACTTCTTCTTAACTCCAAGCAAGAATCTGTACAGTATTTCCCATCTTAAGGCCAAACTCTGCCACCTTTAGTTATACTGGGCCCTGAATTGCAACCATTACCACTTTACTCAAGTAATTTGATACATTCCATTAGTAAAACCTAGAAATGTGCTCTCTAGGTTAAATAAAGGTGGAACAAATTAGCCTTAAGTATTTTTTTTTATATATAGCAATGCTTCTCATAATGACTATAACGTTTTTCCTCTTCTTGTAGAAGATAAATGGCTTTTTCCAAAGAAATATATAAGGAAAAAAATGACTGCATTTGTAGAAGGGAAATTTTGTTCTTGTGTTTAGAAAACTAATATATTTCAATTTGATTGTATTAAAATTCACTTTCATGAGATCTATACTTTGATTAGTTCATGCTTGGATTAAAAAAAAGCTAACACAGTCCATTTGTAAAAAGACTGACTGGCCACAATAGACACATTTTTTTACTTGCCCAACTCTCCTAAATCTAGTGTGGAATTTTGTGGCTGGGGAAAACAGAAACCTCAAAGGAATTAATTAAATATGGAATTTACAACTTGAAGAAAATAGTTCACATGTCTTGCTTCCACTGTGGCCATTATTTGGATTTTTATACTTCCATCTAAAGTCTTGAATCATGAAAAGAAAATAGAGAGAGAGAGAGAGAGAGAGAGAGAGCGCAACAAACCCCCCAAAAACAGAACAAAATCTGGGCACTAAGAGATCTTGCAGTATCAAGCCAATGCAAACAGACTGCAACTGAGTGCCCTTGGTCAGATTATAATGGCACAATCAGGTTGCCAGGGCCCATGCCAGCAACTGGGGGCTCAGACTCTGAGCTTTGCTTTAAAAGTAAAGTAAATATCTAACCTTCCCAGAAGGAAAGTTCATATTGAGAGACTAAGCTTAGGAAGATACCTAGCACAAACTAGGAACAAAAGAGGAAAAGATAAAAACCAACAGAATTAAACTACACTTGGCAGAGGCTCCAGACAAACAAACACAACCGGTGTCCAGCTAAAAGACCCACTTTTGTGCTAGATTAGTGCATCTTTTACTGGGATCCCAAAAGGAAATTACAATCCAGCCCCCAGCAACTGAAAGAAATGCTTCTCTCACCTCAATCTAATACCCTCATGGCAACACTCCCATTGGCTATTGCTAGGTAGCAGGCACCCACCAAATTATCTGGGACTTACTTCAGAATAAACACGTTTAGATGTAGGTTTCTTAGTTTAGCCACTCCTTTTTATACAAGTACTTTAATACAGAGGTCTAATTAATCCAGAATAAATATATCCTCGTCTATTTATATATCTTTCATTCACAAACATGTGCCAACAAAGGGGAGGGAAGCAGATATTTCCTTTTTTTCATGCTTTGAAAATGTGTAAATGCTTTGAAAATGTGTAAAGAAAATTCAGTTTTGTTTATTAACGATTGGATACTATCACTATACATATACACGCTTACATACATACACACGCACTCCTACCAACTCCTTAGGTCAGGGGTTCTCAAAGGGTGTGGCAGGAGAGGAGGGCAAGTGTGGCGGGAAGATTCAAGGACAATCAAAGAAATAAAGTAGTCATGTTCTGTGTTATAAATCAAGCACTGCTGTTTTGTTTTCCAATGTGTGTGGCACGAGCAAATTTGTATTCTGAAAGTGTGGCCCAGAGAAAAAAGTTTGAGAACCACTGTCTTACTTAAACGTGTTTCAGCAGCACTTTCATCGGTGGCCTAGTGTGTTATTTAAAACTCAACAGTTCCGCAAAATAAAAATGTGCATTTCAGGCTCAGCACTTCTGAAAGGAAAATCAACCACATTTCAATAACAAAAAAATCAGAGTCACTGACAGGCTTTAGCTTCTAATATATAAACTACTTAAATGAGATTGGCACTGCACTTTAGTGCTTCATTATGTACAGGATTGAAGTGGAATGTTCTGTCCTGCCCCTTTAAGTAATATTAGAAATCAAACCCTATCACCGAGTGCGAGTTCATTATTTTTGAAATATTATTGCTTTAGAAGTGTTAACCTGGGATTTTTATTTCTGCAAAATTGTTTCATTTTTATAAATACCCTAGACCACTGATGAAGACTGCTGAAATGCACTTGGTTGATATTGTTACATTTTTTTCAAAGATTACTTAAACTAACAAGCCTAAATCAAAATAGGTTTCCTCTGAAGTAGGATCCAGAGAGTTCAGTAGGACTTGCTCCCTTGTAAGATTTGCTAGGATTGCAGTTTTGGTGAGATAGTAAGTAATTGGGGGGAAATGTAATCTGAGGTAAATTTTGTGCCTGTGATGCTTTTTATCCTATCAGAGTTGAGAATATCTCTGCTGACAGCAGAGTTGTGGAACAGAAACTTGAAAACATAAGATTTGGCAGTAGGATTGCTGAGCAACAGACAGCGTACACCTGAAGTGGATGTTGACCATTGTTTCTTTCTGAGGAGTGTTCATATGGAGGGAAGTTTGAAGTCTGGCTCCTTCTCTGTGCCTGGATCAGCTCCCCTTCAGAGAGACACAAGGAACAGAAAGAGGGGTGGAGGTTCAGTGGTTTTATTCCTCTGAGTGAAAGGCTAATGAAGGAAGCAATGGCAGTACTAGAAAAAATATGAGGGAGGACAAGAGAGGGCAAAACAAGTCTGAGGGGGAAAGTTCTGTAATAGGCATAAATTGTTAATGAAAATACAGAAAGCTTGTTCATTTGCCCAGGGCCTGCTATTGCCAGCAGTGCTCCTCAGTGGGGGTAGGGAGAAAAGTAGGTTTTTTGGGGTGGGGTGGCTAGACACTTCCCCACTTTTGTCCTCTGGAGTGCCATCTCTATGACAGGGCTCTAGAATCCCACTTAATCAGTTTACCGTCATCTTTCAGTCACACATAACTATGGGTGGGTACAGATAACAGTTTTGCCACAAATCTGCTCATGATTTGCGGTAGGATCTTGACCACTTTTCAGAATTTATTATTATTATTATTATTATTTTATTTCTAGCCCGCCCATCTGGCTGGGTTTCCCCAGCCACTCTGGGCGGCTTCCAACAGAAGGTTAAAAATACATTAAAACATCAGTCATTAAAAACTTCCCTAAACGTTAAATTAAATACATAGAGCCACTTATATCCTCCTGCTTGTAGGCTGAAAATCAGCTTGTGGGGGAGAACCCATAAGGTTAAACAGCTCCTCCTTTTGCTGTTGTGCTAGTCTTCAACTTAAACATACAGCCACTTCCATGGATGCTTTTGGAAAAAAAACAAGACAGGGAAATTGTAAAACTGCATGCAATGGCTTGTGTGAGGCTAAATTCAAGTGTGCTGTTAGATTCTTTTCACACAAACAACTTAGTTGGATTTTTTAAATGCACCATTGCAAGAGAACTGTAACACATTGGTTTTGGCATGTCTGAAGAAGAGACAGAGCTACATTAGTAATGGCAGTAAAGGGTGACAATGTAGTGGGTGGGCCATTGCAACATCAGTGCAGAAATGGAAGGGTTTTGAGGCCAGGATATAAAAGCATCTATAATGGAACTGTGGACCTGAGGGTGCTTTTTAAAAATGGAGCTTTTAAGGAAAAAACCAAAATTGTTGAGCTTTTGGGGGTTTTTTTACGTTAGAATATGTGTTTGCTCTACAATTACTCTTTGTTTTTCATATTGAAATCCCTACCCCATTATATCCATGGTGGAAAATGACACTTAAGAACTTAGATTTAAATCACCATTTAAATTATTTCACCCAATCTGAATGTGAGGCACATATACATAGGTGTGACACTGATATCTTTGGTTCTGTTTCTTGCTGAGCCCCCCTCATTTCAAATTGTTCAGCAACTGCCCAGTTGGTGGCATAGGGTTAGATCCAGAGCTCTCTGGTGGGTAGATTATGCTACTGCTCCAGACAGAACATACAATTGGGACTATTTGAATGGGTATTTTTGACTTTATACCAAGCATAGTTCTTTGAATAGTGTTCCTTGTGCTTTATGACCAAATGGGGATTTGAACCACTACAGTACACTGGCTTTGGGTGGCCAAATTAAATGCAACTCTATTCACACTGAATGTCTTAAAAGTGAATTGTGTGGGACAATTGGGACACTTGTGGGGAGTAAGTGTATTTTATCCCCCATTGCAGTCTTAATCTGGATTCCCATCCCTCCATGACTGTTTTCATTGTTGAGAGGGAAATTCTCACTGGATGGAACAGGAGTTTCCTAACCCCCAGTACAAATAAGTGTAGATATAGTGCTCACTGTTGGGACTGCAGAGAAATCAGAGTACTGGAAAATCTAAAAGCCATGTAGAATATTTCTAACATGTAGTTTTTACAGTTAAGATCATCAGATGCCCAACCCAAATTCCTTATGCATTATCTAATTTCCTCTTAATTACATAGAAGTCCAACTGAAATATGTTAGGATTTAAATTCTTGACAAAACTGATACAGCAAGATGTTTCCTTTTATAAGAGTTTGGATTTGATATCCCACCTTTCACTCCCTTTAAGGAGTCTCAAAGCGGCTAACATTCTCCTTTCCCTTCCTCCCCCACAACAAACACTCTGTGAGGTGAGTGGGGCTGAGAGACTTCAGAGAAGTGTGACTAGCCCAAGGTCACCCAGCAGCTGCATGTGGAGGAGCGGAGACGCGAACCCGGTTCCCCAGATTACGAGACTACCGCTCTTAACCACTACACCACACTGGCTCTCTTATAAGATTTATACTGCAATAATTTATTATAAATTATTTAAGACCAGAACATAGTGAATATATTTTATTTGTCCTTTAAAAAAAGAAAGTAATAAAGATTCCACCCATATTGCTAAGTACACGTCCACAAGACTAATGCTTTGGCTTGTAATCTAAAGCATATTCCAGTACTCGGATCTTTCTCCAGTATCTGAATAAATTAAGCAAGGCTTTGCATTATATCAAGGATCGTCAAACTTTTTGGACCAGTGGGTGCATTTTGAATGTTAAGTGCTATCAGCATCAATCAGAAAATGACTGCCATGGGAGCATAGTGTAGTGTAACATAGCTGTCATGGCGAGCATTACATAGCAAAGAAATTAAAGAGAGTCATTATGATAAAGCTTTTCCTATAATTGTATTTCTCTAATAGAAAATGATTAACCTGTTGTATTTCTGCTTGTCTTGCAGCTGTTAAAAGGCACAAGAACCCTCTTTTCCCCTAATGCCAACCCCAACCAAAGGCTAGGCTGCCATCTTGTACCTACTTACCTGGGAGTAAGCTCCATTAAACACAAGGAGACGTATCTCTGTATGGACATATACATTGTGAGGACAGTATACACTGCACTCATTTTAAAGAAAATACTTGGAAGGGTACCTGCACAATTTGCTTCATAAGTTTCTTTAAAAAGAAAGAAAGAAGAAAGCTCAGAGTTGGGGTGGGGGCCTGCCCAGGGATATCAATCAAGGCCTATGCAGGTGCCATGGCATCAACCTCTGTATTATATAATTCATTTTCTGTAAGTGCTAATGATAACTTGTCACTGCAGAATTCTTACTGCATGTTCCATTCGTCTTGACCTTACTGACATATCAAATTCTTCCCCATAGTGTGATCTAAGGGTTTAGTACTGAAACAAAACCATCTAGAGAAAATGAAGCCAGACCTTCTCAGAATGAAGGAAGTTGCAATGATCTATCTTGACAGGAGTGGTGGCCTTCAGAAATTTGTGAATGCCTGCAAATTATACAATGGTAGTATTTAGCAATTTTTAAAATTATAGTTTCAATCAGTGTATGGGCAATGTTGATGGTTTTTACTTTCTACTCTTACAGATTCAAAGCAAAGTTATGCCATTTTCCAGTTTCCTATATTGATAAATCCATCTGATATTATTGAGTTGGATGCTACCCTTGGAAATTACATTTTGCATAAACCTGTGAAGGCCACTCAAATTTTTCAGTCTGTAAGGAATCTCATATATTTTGGTGAAATTTGTTAATCACTCTTTTAAACTGCAGTTGCCTTATGAAATGAATTGGGTTTTGAATTATAGGTGTGTTTTACAGCAGTTAAAACACTGTCACTAATTCAGCAGCTACAGACTGAAGCTCAGGTAGGTCTGACCTCTGCTTTTCGTATTTCACTTTTTAAAGAAATTAGTTGTATTTATAAAACAATATAGCTTCACTGACCTTTTAGTTTGTTGCAATATATCTTCTGAAATGCGTTCAAGGCATATCTTAATTATAGTAAGCTTCCTTGGAAGTAAGCCCTGTTGACTTCTGAGTTGGCATGCATAGGATTCCACTGTACAGTGGTACCTCGGGTTAAGTACTTATTTCGTTCTTAACCTGAAACTGTTCTTAACCTGAAGCACCACTTTAGCTAATGGGGCCTCCTGCTGCCACCGTGCCACCGGAGCACGATTTCTGTTCTCATCCTGAAGCAAAGTTCTTAACCTGAAGCACTATTCTGGATTAGCGGAGTCTGTAACCTGAAGCGTATGTAACCTGAGGTACCACTGTAGTATCTGTTATTTATAACTGGCATCATCATGGTATTTCTGTGTCTCTTTTTTTCAGATGAGCATAGTGCTGAAACTAACACATTTACCTTCCTTGCCCAGTTATATTTTCAGTCTTTGCAAATTTCCATTTGATTATACTTCTCAGAGATTTTATATGGCAGAGGGAATAGTTGTTGCAATGTCCACTGTAACAAAATATACACAAGGAGCAAGATTTGTTTGTTGTGATGAAAACTGTCCATTTTCTGAAGGTACACCAACCTGGAATCTTGAATTCTGTTATAACTTACTGACTTACACCAGTAAATTCAGCTTTTAAAAAACATACCGTAAGCTTGTACAAGACATTGTATATAAAATCTAATACACTGCATGTTGCTGACATATTTGCGAGAGCGTTATAGACCTGTGATTTCTCATACTGGATACACATGAACATCGTTTCACAAACTGATTTTCCTACTATCAAGCAGATCATTGGCTATAGAAGGGAACTCAGAGGAGAAAGCAGAGAAGATAATTGATCTCTGTGTTCATAACTTTTATGCTTGTTTGTTGTGTTTAGATGCATCTGTGTGCCCTGCACTACACTGGCTATTTCATTTGCTATTGACCATACCACTCAGCAGTAGTGTTCAGTGGATTGTTCTCAATCGTATATTCCAAAAATTAAAAGATTATACTCTAATTCTGTTGTCTATCATGCAAATATTTCTGTTTGCTGGTGGACAACGGGTGGGATTCAGACTTCTCCTTCTCCATGGACAAAACGTTCCATCCTCTCCTCTCCCTGCATACTGTTCTGGGAGTTGTTCTGACCCCCTACAGTGGATTTGGAGATGTGGGGGAGGGGAGGGGAGGGGAGGGGAGAGGGGAGGCTCAGCAGGAGCCATTAAAATTATTTCCACTAGCATGGCAGGTCTTAACTGAATCTGACTATCATACATTATAGTCAACTGAGGACTCTGTATTAAGATGGCAAAGCAGTGTGCCATTCAAACAACTCTAAAAGGGGATGCCAATTTTTTTGGCACTTGCCCCAAATGAATGAATCAATATTCTTTTCAAGTAGGTACATTATCAGAGATCATTTGGTGATAATTAATTAAATTAAATTGGAATCCATTATAAACCAATATATAGCACTTTGTGAATGTTTAGAACTTTAAATATGGTCTTTTATACACTTCCCCTAGGATTTCAGTATATAAGAGTACATACTCCTGGAGCGACAGAATCTGCAACAGTGAGAAACAATTTTGTGTGCACTTTGTGTACTTCACCACTGCGGGAAGATATGAAATACAGAGTACTTGGTGGTAAACATTATATAGTAGTTATTAGCCCTAAATTATACCATTTCAAGAGCTATATTTTTATGGTGAGGTGTACTATTGGGCAACAAGAGAAAGAAAAAGCATGGAGGAGGGAGTTCAAAGTCATCCCTACATTGAGTGAAGCTTATAATGTATGCCCCATGGTTGCATTGGGACTCTGATAGGCTCCCCACATTCAGACTCCGAATGTGTCTGAAATACAGATTTAGCCCAGTCTCTTAGCATTTTATAGTGTGTGAAGAAAATCTAATTAGTAAGCTTATTTTTGAATTCACAAAGTTTCCTGAGGTTTCAGTGATGAATTTCTTTCATCAGACGTTCACATGCTTATAATTTAAAGACAAAATGCTAAAAGGGAAGGGGAAATGGTGGCTACTCCCATATGTCTGTTGGGATTGTCCTTGTAAACTCTGTACAATTCAGGAAAGGACTGCACATTAAGATATACCGTCATATTCTGAGGCCATTTTAAAACATTTTTTTAAAATTTCCGTTGTGTCAACACAAAGGAGATATTAGCTGGTTTAAGCAACTATAATGGGTCAGAGAAGAAAAGTGCCTTTGTACTACCTTGTACTTTTTGTTCGTAAAACTGGGTTGTGTTTTTTTTAAAAGGATTTTGGTAAAGAAATTGCCCCATGAACTGGACAAAATTGCCCCAGTTTTGTTAACATGAAACCAGCACAAGAAAAAAGTACCGTATTGGTCCAAATATAAGCCACACCCGCAAATAAGCCGCACCTTTAAAATTCAAGGCTTAATTGTGGGTGCGGCCCACCTCCCAGCACTACTGCCCTGAACAGGGGATGGGGGGGGGGGACTTCCGGGTTAGCGCCTCCGGTAATGGCTGAATTCCTCTGATCGGGAGGAATTTGCTTCATGGAAATTAGGGTCTGGCCGCCACGGCGAAGGCGGGGACCCACAAAAAATCACAGGCGGGAGAAGCCTGTGAACGTGAGATTCGGCTGGCACCTTTTGCGCCTCCCCTACTTGCGGGGAAACCCGGTTTCAGGGATCCGGAGCAACGTGGGGTGAGTGGCGCGGTGCTTCGAATTGACTGCTTCTTTCACGGAGCGAAGCTGCATTGCTGTTGCCGGAGAGCGCTGACTTTTTCCTGTGGACAATTTGATCTTAAAACAACTACCCGTGAGTAGAATGGAAAATTGGATTTTTAAACGTCTTAATTTGGCACCGAAACGGGGAGGTTTCAAACAGGAAGTCCGCCTTCCCCTTTTGTAAATAGACTGAAGCAAAGAGGCTGCAAGCGAAAGTCTTGGAAAGCCTTTCATAAAGGATTAAACTTCCATCGGATAAAATCATCAAACCCCCCTTGGAAGCAGGAGAAGAGGGGGGCAAATTTTAGATCGCGTAAGCCTGCAGGAGAGAGTAAAGAAAGTCAAATTACCACCGCTCTGAACCTACAAACGGGCTGCTAGTAAGACTGAAGTTTTGGATATGCTCATTGACTGTGAATAGATCGTTTGTTGACAGTAAGATAAAGAAGAGAAATACATTGTTTCCATTGTCTCCTTCTGCGTTTAAAAAGGAGTAAAAGTAATTGAAAATTGAAACTAACTATTGCTTGAACTGTGCTTAAAAAGATTGATACAAATAGAAATTGTTCCCCCCTAGAGGAAGCCTTTGAAATTGTTACATGAGCTGAGCTGGGGGAATTTCCAGCTGCAAGATAAAACTGTGAGAATCTGGGATTGACCTTGGACCGTTAAGAATGTTGACAGAAGAAGCCTTAGTGGTTGCACTATGTAAGATTAATGATTCACTGGAACAGCTCCATAAGAAGACGGATGCGATGACTATAAAAATTGATAACTTGGAACAAAAAGTGACTAATTTGGGACAAAAAGTGAATATTAATACAGAAACTATTCAGGAATCGATACAGGGATCCACTTTGACATGGCAAATTGAGGAGAAGGCGGGGGAGAAAGTTGTTGTTGTGGAACCTAAAGTAGCACAAGTGGAGAGGGAGAGAGCCCCAGCCTTACAGATGCAATTTGATGACTATAAGTTGATGCCTTTTATGACTGAATTTAGAGAAAGTCAGACTTTGAGGATGGGAGCCCCGCTTGGACCGGAGAAGGAAAGTTGGATAGATCCCTTCATGCATGGATTTATTGACCTTTGGGACCTGGACTTGGGTCAGGAGAAGACTGGAGTTGTGGGGACCGCCAGACTTGGAGGAACTTTGAAATATGTCTGGAAATATCTTTTGAATTTTAGTTTTAACTATGGAGATTTGGCTGACTTGTCGAGAAGGAATAAAAACATTGCTAGGTGGGAATTTCCCTGAGATCTACTTTTCAGCATCAAAGGAAGGAAAATAAGAACAAGATCAGGAGAAGACAAAGTAAAGTGTATGTATAAATATGAAGAAGACTTGCAGAAGGGACTTGGAAAAGAGTTAAGAGCCTCGGACAGATCACCAGGTTGATGGACTATATGGAATTGACGGAAATGACTGGCAGAATCCGAGACCAGGGAGAAGAGACGGTGGAAGAATATTGGAAAAAGTTTAAAATCTATATATGGAAATAATGTACAGTGGTGCCTCGCAAGACGAAATTAATTCGTTCCGCGAGTTTTTTCGTCTATCGAATTTTTCGTCTTGCGAAGCACGAAATCCCATAGGAATGCATTGAAATTCAATTAATGCGTTCCTATGGTCAAAAAAAGGCCAAACAAAGCCAAATTTGGTACAACAAGAGTTTATTAAGTGCTCTTTAAAGTCACACATACTGTAAAGAGCATTTCAAAAATTGAAGGAACAATAAATTAAGTTTCTAAACATGACAGAAAAACATTTAAAAATCAACAAAGTGTACAGTACATTTTCAAAGACTCTGGGGGACAACTCGAAGAAGGTTCTTCTTCCACTCTTTGCTTCTTGCTGAAGAACCCCCTCCTCAACTGTTCCCCCAGCCACCCACCACACAGAAATTCAAATCCAGATTTTTTTAAAAAAACAGCAGAGTGGCCCAATGGTCACAGAAAATCATAAAAATGCAGGAAAAAACCACACAAGCTTCCAGATTCTTGCAAACCCCTCCTCAACTGTTCCCCCAGCCACCCACCACACAGAAATTCAAATCCAGAATTTTTTTAAAAAAACAGCAGAATGGCCCAATGGTCACAGAAAATCATAAAAATGGAGAAAAAAACACACAAGCTTCCAGATTCTTGCAAACCCCTCCCCAACATCAAGTCCTTGAATTCCAAACACCCCAACCCAAAATCCAAAACCCCCCCCAAAAGTTTTAAAAGTTTAACTACCACACCGCGTTCTATGAGTTGCTCCTCGAAGTCAAGTCGCAACTGTATTAACAGTGTTAAGAAAAAGGAAACAAACTTGCAAGACGTTTTTGTTTTTCGTCTTGCAAAGCAAGCCTATAGGGAAATTCGTCTTGCGAAGCAGCTCAAAAAACGGAAAACCCTTTCGTCTAGCGAGTTTTCCGTCTTGCGAGGCATTCGTCTTGCGGGGCAACACTGTAAAATTAATGAGTGTTAGAAAAATGTTGGAAGGGAATTATACGGCTTTAGTAGAAATGTTTTAAGGAATTAAGCATAAATAAGTATTATAGTATTAATGGAAAATAAGGTTAAAATATGTTAAGATAATCATATGACAGGAAATAGAGTAAGATGGAAAGGATTTGCTGTAATAATAGAAATGGAATACAAAAAGGGAGGTGAGAGGAGGTCGATGAAACAAGGGAATGAAAGAGAGGATATTGAGATGGTATGATGTGTGTTTTTTGAACTGTTTTTGCTTTCGTTTTGTTTAATGTGTTAATGTTGTGTTGTGTATTGTTTATATATTGTACTGTATTGTTTTTTCTTTTTCTTTTGTTTCTTCTTTTCTCCTTTTTGTAAGGTTTAAAAGTAATAAATATTATTTTTTAAAAAAAATGAACAGGGGATGGGGGGTAACCAGCGCCAGTGCTCAGCACTCCACTCCCCAAGCTGGTGCCCGGTTTCAAGCACACTGCATGCCCACCTCCTGGCACTACCACCTCCCGGCACTACCTCCCCAAGCTGGCGCCGGGGGAGGTTTGGGATTTGCAGGTGTGCTGACCATTGCCCTGCACTGCTTTGGGCGGGGTGTGTGTGTGTAAGGTCATGAATATAAGCCAAACTTTAATGGCCCGATGCTGGTTATATTTGGACCAATACGGTAGCTTGATCCATCCATCCCAAGCCTGAATGCAGGTTTGGTATTTGTCTTGCTCAAGACAAACCATGAGATGTAGAGATGTAGCAAGGTTTGTTGTATGGCTTGCTGCTTGTGTTTTGTCTTGAATAAACAAAACATGAGCCTGGGTTTGGATGACACACTAAGCCAAAACATAACATAGTTCTCAACAGCACACCCAGAGAAGGAGCAAAACAGCTGCAGTCTCCTCTCTGGGAGCCCACATGTGCTAGTGTTTGCGCTAAGTCATAGTTTGGTTTAACATTTTATGTGATTCAGATCACTTTATAACTTCACTTTTTTGACTTTTTTTGTTTTGTCAACATAAGGTATAAAGCTTAGGAAGAGTAGTACAGTACTAAAGAATTCAAGTGGATATAGTTCTGACTGTTGGGATGATTTAGAATTCCTTTTCTTTAATAATACTAATCCCAGTTGGGCAAATGGCTTGAGATGGACTTCTGATTAATTTTTTAAAATGTAATCTTACGTTTTTCTTTTTTAAAGATAAGCAGGTTATTGAAATAGTTGATGCTAAAGCAATTAGTGCTTTTCAAGGATTTTCCAGCAGTAAAACCCCTTTCAGATTTCAATCTTTCACAGTTTTTCTAAGAGGTAAGTTTTGTGTTTAATGTAAATTTTTATTATTAGGCTGACAAGTGTGGCAGAATTCTGTTAGTCTAGCATGCGTTATACAAAATAGCATTTGGATGGAATAAATATTTCACTTTCTGAATAGATATGCCTATCAATCAAATGTGAATGTATATGAAGAGAAGCTCATATATTAGGAAAGGGGAGTATGTGAAAATAAAATGTAGAGACTCTTTTTTAAAAATAAACACAATCTTATCTTGTCCTTGGAATTTGACTTCCTCCTTTTAGTTCATATGATAAAGCTTTTCTGTAAGTAACTAGGTTTTGTAACATCCTTCCTCAATCTAGCTACTTCCCTTATTCTCTTGAGATGTTTGCCATTTCTGGTTTACATAATTCATCTTCACAGATTTTAAAATAGGAACCTATTTCTGTGTTTCAGTTTTTGTTGTTTTTAAATGGTTTGTTTCTGTCCTGTTGAGACATTCTACTGAGATTTTTCTCCTGCACACATCTAATTGAAATAACTTGAACAACATCTGCTTTGTATGAAATGCCCCGAGAGTGTGGTTTTTCTTGCTTTAAAAGTTTGCCTGAAGTCTTTTTTAAAAGCCTTCTGAACACAGTTGACTGCATGTTGAACCACATTTTAACCACAAAGTTAAAAGTGGATGAACCACAAGGCTGAAATAGGTCAATTATGGAAAAAGTAGCAAAGGGACAGTACTGGCAATATATAAAACACTACTCCAAAACACTACAAGTCCCTTTACCACAATCAAAGCTGAATGGGAACAAAGCTGAATGAAATAAACCCAACCCAGTGGTCAAAGCTGTGGACTAAACCACCCTTTAAGTCCCTCTCAGGCAAGAGAAGGGAACTGAAACTTATGTACAGGTGGTACCTAATACCACATAAGCTGGTGATGATACACCCAGGAATTTCACCTAAGTGCTGGAGAGGATCCACTGGCACTGACACACACCTCCACATGTAGTAGGAATGCCCCAAAATTCAACCTTTTGGGATAACAGTCTTACAAGAAATTTGTAAATTAACAAAACAGGTAATAGAAGCAACTCCAAAATTTGTCCTACTAAATTTCTTCCAAGGCAAAAATGCACATTCACATGACAAAAAACTTATAAACCACTTACTCTCAGCAGCTAGGAGTCTCATAACCAGGCACTATGGGAAACTGCCGTACGAGAAAAACTTCTCAACAAACTGAAATGACCATGGGACAAACAAAGGATGCCTTTACCCAAGTGTGCTTCCCTTCATCACATACACAAGCCAACAAGACAATGACTGATCCCCCGCCCCTGACAACATATGAATCAATATGGCTTATGTAACCTAACAATGCCCCCCCAAAACACTACCAATCAACTGCAACCAACCATACCTTGGACCCTCTGACCTGTTATTCTGCCAACAAAAATAAGACACCTATCCAAGTGACACTGACAAAAAAGCTCCACTCATATATGCAAAAATGAAAGTTTAATGTCTCCTTCACCTTCCCCCTCTCCTAAATTTCTTTTTCTCTACTTTCTCTCCTCTCTCAACCCCACATTGTCTACAACAAAAAAGTCTCAAACTGATTGTATTTTATTTGTATGAAGGATGCTACAATTTAAAAACAGAGCCACTGAATGTACTTTGGTTACTTATGGAAAACATGTCAATAAAAACTTTTAAAAAAAAGTAGATGGATTTGGTCACATGAATGCAGCTTTGTGTTCAATCTTATAAATGCAGAAGGAAGATGGTGGGAATGGATCATTCCTAGAGGTAACTCTTATTTCTATCCTCATAAAGGTAATCTAGCCTTTATAGACCAAACTACATAAAGCAGTAAGCTGGGCAGAGCAATCCTATGTGTGACTTTTTGCAAGTTAGGGAAAACTTTCATCTTCAGTAAGCCGTTTGGTTAACAAATGGCTGTTTTATTTAAGCCGGTTTTCAACTGTCCCTGGTTTTTGAATAGTTTTTACTGCTTCCATGTTGTGTTGCTTCCTGCTGCTCCTTTACAGTGCATGTTTACCTGAACTTTAGTTCAATGGCCCTTACTCCCAGGTAAGAGCATTCAGAATTGCAGTCTTAGTACCCGTAACATTTAAAATTGTTTGTGATCTTTTTTCCTGTTAACTACCTAGCTTTTATGAATAAAGGCAGGGTATGTCTTAAGCAGATACATACATCTCTACATGTTTATTTGCTAATTTATAGATGAACTATCTAATAAAATGGAAATAGGAAACAGGTATAAAGTTATAGGAATTCCAGTCTGTATGCCAAGCTGCATACAAATCACACTTTGCCTGGAAGCCAACAGTGTACATCTCTGTAATCGCACAGGTAAGGCAAGGGGATAGTTGAAGTAGGTGTGCATTCAGTTCCTGATTGAACAAGTGGAGATTTTTGTGTTTGTGTGTGTGTGTATGTATATGTATAGCAAACTTTTTGGGACTTTCTGTTTGATTGAAATTTGCTTCTTCCCCTCTCCCTCTCAAATATGAATAAACAAGCTGTGAAAGTTGGTTTGAATAAATACAGATCACACAATTCACACTGTGTTTTAGAGGGCACTCTGTCTGCTATATCAGTTGGACAAGAATTAAGTGAATGGTAATAGTAGTCAGAGAGTGCCCTCTACCTATTAATTTGTGATCCAACAGCATTTAAATGACTTCACATTTGAGACTTAAATTACTTTTAAATGTGTTTATAAAACCTACATTGCCTTTTACTATCAATTATGCACTCTCCTACATTTACATTTACAAATTGCCCTAATAGTACTGGCGCCTTGTGCAGATTTTGTTCATTGGGTTTCTTTGTGGGCTTGCATTTCATCTGTAGTTCTGTGCTTATTCTGTGGTATCTGACTTTAGTCATATGAGTTAGGATTTAGCCACATTTCTGCTTCTCTCCCCTGCCCCCACTCCTGGAGTAAACTACTCTTTAATGCTCAACCAGAGCAAACAACAATTTGGGTTTTCTCTTGATCAATGTTTGCTCCGATTGAGCACTGAAGAGCAGGTTTTCCCTGGGAAAGGAGTAAGGCAAGATGAAAATTGCTCAGATCTGTGCCTAGAAAGCATGGGTCAAGGGGAAAACCACTCGGATCCAGACTTTCTTGACACAGGATAAGCAAAAATGTGGACAAGCCCTTAGATATGTCTAGGTTAAGTCCATTGTTTGCAGTTGGGTGCTCAGAGTATGACTTGGTTGGATACCACCACATTGTAAAATGCCTTGTTGTTTGTAGAAAGGAACCACATAAAACTATATACAGTGGAACCTCGAGTTGCGAATGTGATCAGTGCAGGAGGTACGTTCGCAAGCCGCAGCGTTGTGTCTGCGTACGTGCGTGACGAGATTCGGTGCTTCTGCACATGCGCTGAAACTCAGAAGAAACCTGTTCCGGTACTTCTGGGTTTCGGCGCGTCCGTAACCTGAAACGTCTGTAAACCAAGGTACCACTGTAAATGTTCAAACAATAGTTTGTACTTAATGTCATTTAGACATCATGAGGGCTAACTCACTGTGAACAAAGTCCATACATACTGAAATTGGGTATGGATATATTCTTTTGGATCTCGCCTGAGGATACAAGGTAGGATTTTCAACTGACAGCCTGAGCAAACAAAGCACTGCAGAATTGGGAGACCACATAGACACAGTAGAGAATGGCCCAAGTAATAGGGGCTGTTGAAGGAATAGCCTATTTTCATTTAACAAAATGAAACTGATTTTAAAGTGTTCACACCTGAGAAGCAATCCTATGAGCACTTAGCTGGGAACCACGTGAATCTACATGCATAAGACTGAGCTTAAGGTGGGTGTTTGTAAAACTGTTTTTCTAGTTTTGTAATTACAAATGGAAGATGTGAAACTGAATATATTTGTAAAAATTGTAAGATATGTTGTTCATATAGATTTATTTGGCTTTGGTGTGTTTTTGTATTAGGCCCTTCCCAGATCAGTGAAAAATTTAAGTATCTTCTTTCTTTGACTTCAAAGTCGTGTTGGAGATTTACAGCTCTTCTGGCCAATAGTTTTGCTTCACAAGTACTTCCACCAGGCATTAACAACACTCTCAAACTAGCTATATTGTTAAGTCTAGTACAGACAAGTGACAGAAATGACTTAACAGCCGATTACCTGGATATTTTGGTATTGACGAATGATTCGCTAATATTAGAGAGGTAACTAAGTGCTCTTTTCTTTAATAAGCAGATTCTCTCCCCCTTTTGTAGAATGACTGTGTATACCCTTTTATTTAGCTTTGTGCAAAGAACAATGTTGTTACTGCAGTTGTTCCAATTTCTTATTTTGCTTTTAAAGGAAAATATGTGAGGTAAAACAATGCATATGCTTCTTTATTCCAAGGATAGAATTATTCTACTGAACTGCAATGTCATGTAAACTAAAATTATTTTTTAAAACACTTGATTTCTTTTCCAAATGTATTACACATTCATAACTAAGGTATCTACTTTGCCCATCACCTAGAGTTATGAACTACAGCATTAGTCTTGTTCCACGGGGCATACGGCATATTCCATCTGGTGAAGTTTTTCCTACTGTGTCCAAAGATAAGCATGGGACTGGAACTGCAAGCATTCAGGCTAATAGTGCTTTGCTGGCCAAAGGGGGAGTATGCTTCATTGGAGAATTATCTTCACATAGGAAGGATAAGCTTGAACAGTTGCAGTCAGGTAAACCAACTGAAAGTTTTGTATAATGTAGTACCTAAAATCTGGCATACCTTATTTCAGTTATCCAAATGTCCAAATACACTTTGACTTAAAAGCTCCCTTATGCCAGGTTTCTGTCCATCACAGTATTTTTTCCACAGTAAGAAATCAGAACTGCAACAGCTTTCTACACCTCAGAAGATATCACATTTTGTATGAGTGTGTAAACCCACTATGTTTAGTCACATGGGCTTGCAAATGACAATTCTTGCAGAAGCACTTTACTTGCCTTGATCAAATGCAGCTTGTAGTAGTTTTCATATGAGAAAGAGCAAAACACTGGGATATTGTTTGTCTGCTAGCAGGGCAATGTATTGATAAAGAATAATTCTTTTAATCATTAAAAAATAAAAAATAACTAAGGTGACATTCAACTGTGCCTGTAGCTAGTGGAAAGGACTTCCGCTTGTGCAATGAGAAGGTCCCTTCCACTCCTGGCAGCTTCCACATGTCCACCAAACCTACTGTTGTCATATCTGGAGGTCCCCAGAGCAGATGTGGGGGAGGGCATATGTGGTGGATACAGGGGAAAAGATTGGGTATCACCACTACCTTCCAAGATAGAAATTAGTATATTATTCACCAATTTCTATGTCCTCCAAAATAGGGAGCAGTATATCAACCTGTTATCTGCTACATTTTGATATGCAGCACTTCCAGTGCATTTCTGTAATCTGAATATATAGCATGTGAGCTATCTTCTTTAAGACAATGGCACTATGTTGTTTTCATTCTTCAAAGACCTATTTATAGTGAAATAAATAAAAAAAACAACATCAGATTTTAAGTAGTCTTTATTGTCTGACTTTACAAGTACTTGAAGGAAGAACAACGACTATATTCATCCCTGGAAAGAAATATGGAGAAGAAATTGATCAGCAGGTTACCCTTCCAATTCAAACCAGTTTTTGGTCATTTATTGATGTGGATGCTTCTTGCAAAAAGCATATCCAAGGAGATAATACTCTAATAGGCCAAATGGTAAGTAACATTTCTTTGCTAGAATTGCACAATGACATTAATTAAAAATACCTAATAGCTTTTAGAGTGACACTGATATACAAAATTTGCAGCCACTTTCTAGAAAGTGATTTCCTCCAGTCATGCAATCTATTTTCATCAGTGAATTGAGGTAGCTTCAACAATATTAAAACTAGGACTAGAGTGCATGCATGCGTTAAATAGACCAAGAATGCTAAATGAAATGTTCCAAAATGCGTTTCTCAGAAAAACCACTGAATTTTACATTTTTCTAGATACCCTCAATCCCAAATAATTCACTTGCTGGTTTTGTCTGGAAACTGTATGAAATTCTGTTCTGAAATATAAATATTGCTTTTGTCTAGGATTTAAGCTTTATTTCAGCTAACGTTATAGACGCTTTTTGGCTTCTGATACACTGCAATGAATCAGCATTTTCCAATCCAGTTCTTCCTGTTGTGAATCTCCTTTTAAAAAAGGCCATCAATCCAGAAGATACAGTCTATGCTATCTCCAAACAGTTTGGAACACAAGATTATGAGGAGGTAACTAGACATTATGAATTGAACCAAACAAGAGGGGTGGTTTGATAAGCTGCTGTTCTATCAATCATATTTCAGATTATGTGCATTTGAATAATTAAGATCCCTTTTGTTCCTCTGCTACTTTAACTTCAATTTGTACAAGTAACCAACTTACAAAATATATGTTAAGTGTCTAACTAGACATATTTGCTAAAGGACTCTTCTGCACTTTATCAAATTCAGACAATTTCAATGTCCAATATTCAGAATAGGAATGAGAACTTTTCTTACACTAAATCTACATCTTTAGTAAAGCTGTGAAATCCAACAGTGGCTTCAAAATACAAGTGAAAAGAAGCAAGGAAGGTGTTTGACCCAACACTTACTTGACTGCAGAACGGTGTACCAACCGTGCTAAATCATGAGTATCTTAACTTCCATGGTGATTGGTGTAAACTGTCTTAAGCGCTTAGGAAATAGGTTGAGTTTGTATTTATGCAACCACTCATATAATCCACTTTTTTCCCTATTTTAAAATCACGTTCTTTGTAATGTGAAAATGTCAAGAATAATGAATTGACAAATTATTAATATTTTAATGAAAATTGTGTCTTGGAAAATACTTTTTAAAATGATACACCTGACATTTAAAGATCACTGGTAAATCTAGTGATTTTTCCACAGAATTCATAAACCAATGAAATAATTTATGTCATTTTAGTTCCTTGCTTTCTCCAAAAATTTGCATGTGAAACTCTGTTCAGAAGCGGAAAGGCTGATTCACGGTTACTACTTAGCAAGTCGCAGAATCAGAACACATCCTGTTCATGGATCAAATCTCTCAGCAACTGCACTGAATATCTTGTAGGTTTTCATTTACATGTCAAGTATGTGTTCTTCAAAATTTGTATTTAACCTGTGTAATAATTCTGCATAAGTAACTATGACAAACCCAAATCTGATGGCTATAAGCCAAAATATCCCTTTGTCTTCCATTAGCTGGGAAAGAAAATAGGATCAGTCATTCCACCATCACCATGTTCCTAATAAATTTCCCCTTAGCTCTGTAAGTTTTAGACATGTGATTGTTAAGTTCCTGTTTCTTAAATTGCAATAGCTTATCTGTATAAGTTACATGTGAACAAATGTGTAATTTCAAGCAGCACTAATCCTAGATTTTGTAAAAAAATTATAAAGTTTAAGAGCTCAAATGCCATTTTATATAACTTTCCGTTTTGTTAAATTTCTGAATATGATGTATCAGTTTAAACTTGACTCTCTTAGCCAGCTTTTTCAAGAGAAGTCATAAGCTCCTTCCAAACCTCACAAATAGTAATCTAATAGAGTTGCCCACCTCTCTATTATCATTAATACATAAAGATCTATGTATACATTATACATTAATTAACAATTGGGCTTGCACAGTAGAGGGTATTTGCCTTGTGCACTATAGCTATTTTAACCACTATGGCTCCATCAGCCTAAAACCACACCTCTATTTGTACTAGTAATTGACCTGAATTATATAAAAAATACGCAAGTCCCATTTCTCCCCATACATGTCTGTAGCAGCTACATTTCTCTGTGTGTAAAGATTCATACAACATCTCTGGCAACAGAGACTTTCAGTTATTAAAATTTTGTACAACTGATTTAAAATTATTAAATTTATGTTTGTGCTGTAGGATTTCACTGTCTAAAGCACATGCTAAGCTGAGTTTAAGAACAGAAGTACTTGAAGAAGATGTTTTGATTGCTGTATTACTATTTGAATCATCTCTCACTTTAAAATACGGTATAAACCTTTTAACTGAACCTTTCTTAATGAGGGCTATTAAAATAACCACGTAAAATCCTTAAATGCAGGGTGCTTTTCTGCTTGGGCTGAAAAGCAGAGCTCCAAATACCAAATGTCTGGTTACCTCTCAAGGTTTTGCTTGTCCACCCCATTCTCATTTCCATGGATGAGATTTCTCTTCCCTTCCTTTTGTGTTGACATCACCATCTATTGAAGAGTCTGCACTGAAGGGCACTGTCAGAAACAAGTCACTTGACGTTCCTGCACTTGGTTCCTATAAAGAGCCCCTCTTTCTCACACAAAATATATTGCGTCCATCTTGACCAAGATGCCACTGTAATGAGTGAATTCAGAGAAGTGTCCAGTGCATCATCTAGTCTGGTTTTGTGCGATAAATTTCAATTACTGCTATTCAGACTCACAACTCCAGGTACTCCTGTAGGATACTGATCATGTGGACCCATTTCAATTGGATATGCACCCAGGATATGAGACTAACAGCTTTGGTTGATAAGTTGAACTGGGATTTGAATTGTGTGTGTCTTCATGCACTCATATTAGCTCCCTTGGAAACAGCATCCTTAAAAAGAGCATTTAAAAAATGACAGGCCACCTTTAAAACCAGAAATATATTTATTAGTACAGTGACAGAGAAAGATTGAATGAGCCCAATTCTAAGAACCAACTATATTTTTGCATATAAAAAATTTTAACATCTGAAAGTACTTATAGATGGAGAAACATTCTGCCCATACTTACTGTGTTCAGAAACCTGTTACCTACATGGATGCCTATCACTGGATATTTCTGTGAAATTTCGATTGATGTAAATCACATTTTCAATTATACTTTAACATTTTCTAGTTAAAATAAATTATATAAGTTTATTCCTCTACTTTTATTTTCACAGGTGCTTCTGTGTTTTGTGTGGCCCCAAATGCCGTGTTTCCATTTGAACTCAATAGTGAAAACTCTCTGAATCAAAGGGATATTTACTTGATGCAGTGCCATCAACAGTTGAAACAATTTGTTGCTACATATGGACCTGCAACAGATGTTCTTATTAGCGAAGATTAGTTTATCTGCAAAATGAGGTCTATTTTTAAAAATAAACTTGAATGTGTAAATAGTTGTAAGATCAATTCATGTAGTTCTTAATGTTTGTCATACATACATTTTGAGAGTCAGCAAAACTGATTTCCCTGTTGTCACATTAGAACATTGGAAATATGAAGGATGCAATGCTTGGTCACAGAATTCTACTATTTCAGACATTGCTTTTCCTTTCTAGTCTTGCATTTCTCAGGGCGGGGAGGAACAGAGGAAGAAAACATTTTCCATTTTGTGAAAAGAGATGTATGACATTGGTTCCTGTTATAGCCTCCCAAGTTTCATGAAAAAATAAGAGCAGCTTTTACTATGAATGTCTTAAATGGAGTGTAATTCAACTCACTATTGCTATATAGACTATGTGGGAAAATAGTCTCTTAAATATATTATTATTATTATTAATAATTTTTCTATTTATTACCCTCTCTTTAGTGTAAGGTCCCAGGGCATTAAAAACAACATTAAGAACATATTAAAACAATGAAAGGGTTTTCAATATCCTGAATAACAATGTTACCGTTACTTTCTTTGGGTATGTCCCATGGATGTACGTTAATGTAAGGGCTTGTTCACACTTCCACTTGTCGAATTGCTTTCCACTGGAAAACCCACTCTATAGCACTGAATCGGAGCAAACATCAATCAGGTTTTCTGGGTGGTGGGGCAAATGGAAAACCTCTTGGGCCCATGCTTTGTAGTCAAGGAACAAGCAGCAGCATGGATGAGCCCTAACACTTTGTTCTCAATGGGGGGGGGGAGATGGTTGCATATAAGGCATACATTAGAACATCAAATATAAAATATTTGTGGTATAAGGATTGAATGAAAATCAGTTCTCTAAATTTCAAAAGATACTGAATTTCAAGCATTACTGTCAACTGCATCTAGCAGGAAAAGAATGCTGAATTTGATGGGCCTTTGGCCTGATCCAGCGGAGCTGCTCTTATGCCATCAGTATTCAGACAGAATGGCTCCCTTTCATAATGTAATCTTCTTAGCTTTAATCTCAAAAATTTCTTATTACAATAAAATAAAATTTCTTTTTCATACAACAGTTGCAAAACAGTCAAGTTTGGTTTCTTATACGTGGATTACAGGTTTAGTGAATAACTACCTCAAACTTGCAAGTAGCACTTTCATGGTTGAAAACGATTTGACAATCTGGTCTCATTTCTGAATACATCCGAATTCAGGAAGGCACACAATCAAAACATCCACTGCAATAAAAACAATTAACATAACTTTATAATGTTCTAAGTAATTATGTTACTTGGGCCATTTAAAGCTTTACTGGCATCTCAGAATTAGGAAATACACATCAGTATAAATTCAGATGGGTAAACGGCAAAAGGAAATCATCACTGTGCCAGCAATGCAATTTTTAATATCTATACTGTACAATGGAAAACACGATTTCCTAAATTAAACTATTTCCATAGCTTTGTAATTGCTTGCAGAATGAACCCTCCAGTTTTTTTTTCCAAAAGCAGGGAACAAGAAAAGTCATATACATAACAATCTGAGGTTGTATGAAGTGTCATCAACCTCCCAACAAGGTTTACTGAAAAGGAATATTGTACAAGTAAATTTAAACTCAAACTATGTGTCTATTAAAAACTAGTTTTACTAAAGCACTTAGTTAAAATTTTAAAGAGTAACACTTACCATTATCCATACTTTAGGGGTCAACAGGGCATCTTGACAGACCTAAACTAACAGAATAATAAGACATTTATAGATAACCAGCTGAAAATACTATTTTAAAAATGTCAACTATGTAACTAATTGTTTGGCTTGTACAAAAGTTGTCTTTTATCTGAAATATATACAAACGAGATCTGTTCCAGAGGCCCGGCCATATCCCGAAAATTCCGTAACTGGAGGACTGCTTCTGGGTTTGCTGCAGCCGTAACCCAAAGATTCCGGAACCTGGAGGTTATGCAACACAAGGTACGACTGTATTTTCAACATACCACGAAGTACAAGTCATCATGCTAGTCATCCCCTGCAAAAGAATAATTTTATCATTGAAAAATAATTTTCACAGATCCTTGAATATGTGAAGCGGGGGGGGGGGGGTTCTTGCCCATTGAAATGGTACTTTATACCAAATGCATAATCATGGTTGGGTGTCACAATCAGCACAGATACAAGGAGCTTATGGACTGTTTAGAACCTTGTATTTGACCCTGTATTTGTTGCTATTGAGGTTAACAGGGATAACTTTTTAAGTGTACCGTGGTACCTCAGGCTAAGTACTTAATTCGTTCCGGAGGTCCGTACTTAACCTGAAACTGTTCTTAAGCACCATTTTAGCTAATGGGGCCTCCTGCTGCCGGAGCCCGATTTCTGTTCTCATCCTGAAGCAAAGTTCTTAACCTGAAGCACGATTTCTGGGTTAGTGGAGTCTGTAACCTGAAGCGTATGTAATCTGAGGTACCGCTGTACCTTGAATCAACTGCTGCCTGATAACAGAACAGATGACTAAACTTACTCCACAAATTTATCACTCACACTTGAGATCTTGAATTTGCATGAGATGCTACAGCCTAAGGCAGCAGTATGAAGTGGAGAGCAAGTCTTTTTGTAGTTAAAACTGCTGTAAGGTGACCCCAAGATCCAGACTTCAGCCTCTTAGGACTCCTAAGCTGGCAATATTACAGTGGTACTCAGTTCTTAACCCGAGGTACCATTGTTTTCATAATATGGATCAACTTACCTTTAATGATTTGCGTAGTTTTGGTTTTCCCTGCAGAATATTTTTGTGCAATGGCAGAGTCCGGGAACATGTCAGCTACACACTTTTTGAAGTCGTCGCAGAAGGTGAAAGAAATGTTGTGTTTGGCACACAGCATGGCCATTTTAACCTCTGCATTTCTGACCTGATCAGCCTCTGTGGTATTGCTAGTCACAAATGTGGACATCGTCGGGGCATGTTTCTGTGCCTCTAGCCCGCGCTTGTGCTTGGCCGATTTTTTATGCTGAGTGACATCGGTCCTTCCCCCATGGGAGACACTAAAATTGCAACTGCAAATTGTGCAGAATGCATGACCATGCCCCACTCTGCTCTTCTTCAAGAAGCTAAATTCCTTTTCCCATTTCTCACGATACTTGCACAGCCTCTTTGCTTTTTTCAAAGGAATGTCTTCTTCTTCTCCACCTCCATCCATCTTTCTTTGTTTGAAAAAGAAGAAAAGAAACACATCAGAGTAGCCACACATGCAATTTGCGAAGAGATTGCTCTCCTGTAGCAATCCTACCTCCTCCACATTCATACGTGGGATTTGAGTGGAGTAACACATGACTGGAAAGGTTTGCAGTTCCAGAAACATAGGTGTGCACTGCCTCAAAATAAATTTAAGAAGTGAACAAAAGAAGACTCACTAGGAGGGCATTGCTGAAAAAATGTCAACTTTGTAACCAGAGGTTCAACTAAATAGAATCTAAATCATATGCACCACAAAGCCTATGCAGCCTCAACTTAAGATGGCTCCCTGGCCTGGCTTTGCAGCACAACACGTGCAACAAAATGGCGTCCAGCATTCAAAAAACCCCTCAGCTTGCATTAACTAGTCACACACACACACACACACACGAGAGGCGGTGACAGCCTCCCCCCTCGCCATGAGATCGCCGCCCACCATTTTAGTCAACCAGCTCCTTTCCTTTCCCCCACAGCAGTCAATCGAAGGAGCCTCCAAAACAAATCCAAAAGCCCCCCCCCATGAGATCGCCGCCCGCCACTGTACTCAACCAGCTGCTCCTTCTCTTTTCCCCATGTGCCCCTGCTCCAGACAGACCTTATGCCTGGCAAGGGTGAGTGTGCTGTCGATGTATCCATCCGATTCTGAGCACGGGTAAGTTCTGAGCCCCTCCGAGCCAAAGGCTGAAAGGCGGAAAGCCCAGCCAGCAGCCAAACGAAGCCTCAAGCCATGGTTCCCACAGCACAGCGACCTGGCAAAGGGATACAGCAGCAAGAAAACCACACCGCTGAAGCAAAGGCGAGTCCCCAGGCAACGCGGCCAATTTTATCGGCACAAGGCATGCAAGCTCCATCCCCTAGTCGTTCTCAGACTCCTTATTGGTGAGCAACACATCCGAGCAACGCAGCTGAGGAGCCTCCCTGGCCGGCAGGGAGGGAGGGAGAGGAGCTGCTTCCTTTGAAATCCGGGAAATTTACGGGATATCTATTAATCCGGGATAGCAGCGGGGAAACGGCACTAGAATAAGGGAATTTCCCGCAAAAAAGAGAAGGTTGACAGCTATGCTCCTTTCATCCATGGAATGCTTTTGATCCAGTACAGGGATCGCACTGGCAGGCAGGAGCAACTTTTGCACATTTCCCCACTCCTTTCCACAAACTTCCCTCCCTCCCAGACTGTTTTGGAGGGTCCCCCAATCTTCCAAAGTAGATTTTTAGAAGGGGTAATAGGGGGATTAGCAAAGGTTGTCTGTCTCCACCACATCCTATTAATGGAAACTCCACTAGGTGGATACTCCCAAAGGCAGAAGCAAAATCTGGATCCAAGCCAATATGTCTGTTATCCTCAACAGCTGTTGCCTTCAAAGCATATTGCTACTTCCCATACAAAGCATTTTGCCAAAGTCTACTCAACCTTTCAGACATGATGTGATGTGGCTACTGCCATTCATGAACACAAACTGCAAGGCAATCCATCTATCCATTTCCTCTCCTTAATTAAAGAGCAGAGGAAAGCAGATGGTACTAATATAGGAATCTACCTGTACCAAATGTTGGTTTCCGGTAATCATTTCTTAAGCTTAAAATTGAGTTGCTCTTGGAAAGGGTAGCTATGCCTTAGTTTATCCAATCAGCAGATGCTAAAGTAAGTTGGTTTAAATTGTTAATATATTTTCTCTGTTTTGTGTGCTTTCATTACAAAGAAAGCTCATATATGCAGTATTCTTAAGGGTTCATGTTGTTATACCTTGTTGGTTGAAACAACAATGGAATCCCAGACAAATGATTCTGAAGCCACTGAGCGTAAACATAACAGTAGATTTCATTGTCAGAATATGATGAGAGGAACTGCGAAGGCCATTAGATCTCAGTTCCAAAAATCATTATGGGGTGGTGTTTCCTTGCAAAATTAAAAGATTTTATAGAGACACCATGTTTCCAAAGAGTTTTTTTTTTTAGGTTTATGTTATCTGGCAAGTATAAAATATGAACTAAAATTTCAGGATTAAAGTGAACTTTGCTTTGGGACTCCAGCTATGTGAACAAGCACAACATATTCCCTACAGGCTCAGTTCAATCTGAAAACTGAGTATATGGTATTTCCTAGTACCATCAAGCCAAAAATAAGATTGCTACACAGTGACGAGGTCATGGGTCAGGGCCATAAGACAACTCTCTAACCAATTTCCCCACTGACAAAGAGGCAATTTATCATTATAGCTAGGACATTCAGCTGATGCTACTGATTTATGAAGACATCAGTTCTAGTAATGATCTTCAGCTGTCTAATTCATCATCATTCAAACAACTTGGCAGCCTGGAAATAACTCAAAATAATCAATACTAGAAGTACATTTTCCCCATTGTGTTTTCAACAGACGACAACAGACCAATTAATTAAAATATAGGTCAATTCCAGAAAAATTATACAAAGGAAAAGAGGGCCTCACAATGCCATAGTTAATGTACCTCCACTTTCAAATATATATAGATATCAGCTGCATGCACACACACTACTTGTGCATTTGTGTATAATGCAGAGCTTTCCAAACTTTTCACGTTGGTGGCACAATTTCTAGACATGCATCATAGCACGACACAGTAATTCAGTTTTACTAGCAAACCAGAGGTTAAACTAACCCCTTCTAAGAGATTCGGATACATGCATAAATTGTAATAATGAAATGTATGGGGACACAACATCTCATGACTGTGCAAGTCACCTTCTCATACATCATTAACAGATTTCAATAATTTTAGCTAATTCTTCTTCAATTAGTGAAAAGTTTCTCCTTGCAGTTTAAAGAAATGGAATTCTGATCAAATCAGTCGTGGATTTCAACACTTGGGGAAGTAATGATGAACTTTCTCTCTGAGCAATGTTAAATGGTCAGCAATTAGTGAGCTGATATCACATTTTAGCTCGCACTTAGAAGTTTTGGGAAACATTTCAAAATTTCCTTTTTTCCCTTTCCTTTTCCATTTGTTCTCTCATAGAACAAATTTTATCTACCACTGTTAATATATTTTCTCCTTTTTCTTGCATACTGGTATTCATTTTATTCAAATGTTCAAATATGTCAGCAAGATATGCCAATTTTGCACACCAAAGTTTGTTTTGAATGAGATCACAGAATTCCTTTTGCTGATTTTCCTCAAAAAGTTTAAGCATCATTTCCCTCAATTCATATACAAGACAAAGCACTTGACCTCTTGACAGCCAACAAATGTCTGTGTGTAGTAGAAGCTTTTGAAAACTTGCCCCCATTTCTTCACAAATATGAGCAAATAATCTTGATTCAAGAGGTCTACTTTTAATGTAAATGACCATTTGAACCACTTTGTCCATAACTTTTCTTAATTCATTTCCAGTAGTGTGTGACTAGTGCTTCGTGATGTAAAAAGCAACAAGTAATTATATTTTTATTCTTTCTTTGCTAAAGCTATAAAACCCTTTGTTGAACCAACCATTGAGAGTGGGCCATCTGTGCATATTCCTACACAATTTAACCACTGCAAATTACTTTCCTTCATGAAGCAATCTAAAGTTTTAAATATATCTTCACCTCTAGTTCTTACTGGAAGTTCTAGACAGCAGAAGAATTGCTCAATAATTCTGTCAGTATGAATGAAACATGTAAAAATAAATAATTGTGCTACTGACATCTGTTGCAATGTAAAGATTGTATCATCGTTTTGAAAAATATCCTTCATTTGCAGCTTAATGTTATCAGATATGTCTTGAACATATCTTCCAATTGTGTTATCTGCCAAAGGGATTTTATTAACTTCTTTTTCAAATTCTGGCCCAAACATTGTTCGAACAATAGCACAGCAAGATTCCTTTATGGTGGTTTCTGCAATAGTGTGTGGATCCTTGTTTTTGGTAATTATTTGAGCTACCAAGTAACTTGCCTTTTAAGCTTTCTCTAACATCTGCATTCTCCTTATGAGTGATGCAGACGGCTTCTTTATAGGTTTTGAAATCTCAATAAAGTATTCCACTGCTTTTTCTGACAAATGACTGTGTTTTGAGGTAAAATGACTTCAACTTGTTTGGTACCATACTTTCATTTGTAAGTATATCCCTACAAACGACACTGGGGAAAAGGATTGTTTTCATTACCAGAAAATGAATCCCCGTTTCATATACTGTAATCTTTACTGTATAAATGAGGCTTGGAATTTTTTTCCCTTTACACTTCTTATATACTAAAGCACTGTTCAACAGTTGATTCTTGTATAGTTTCCTGTACAGCTGCTATATTATGTTCATTGTAAACGCCATCTTCACCAACTTTTCTTAATTAGAAACCTATCCATTTTAGGGGGTAATTCAACTGCAATTTAAGTAATTAAACATGAAAATAGCAGCATCAGCACTTAAACTCCCTCAGAGCAGGTGTGGTGGTCTCTGCAACAAGTGCAAGGCCAAAGTGGTGGGACCCAGCAGCCAGTGAGGGTGGGTGGCAACTAGTCTTGGCTACTGCAGGGAGAAGACTTCTTCCATCCTGGGCCAGGGCCTCATGCTGGCCTGGTGCTGCACTGGCCCAGAGGCAGGAGGGCTGCAAGAGAAGAGGGGAGGGCTAGCACCCAGCCCAGCCAGGCAGGCAGGCAGGCAGCACATGGTGGGGCGGGGCAAGCGAATGAGACGCCAATGGTTCCTTGGAAAGCATGGATCATCAGATCCGAGCACCTGACAAGCAGCCTCGACCAGGGAGGAGAGGAAAGCGTGCGGGCAGGCAGGGTGGGGAGGCTCCTGTGCAGCATGGCAGCAGCTATTCAGCGGGCTGCCCGCTCCCTTTCCAGCCCCAGGGGGAGCTGTGAAACACCTACATATTGTGTCACAACAACACATATTTGGGAAAGCTCTGGCATGACGTGTATTAACAATCCTCTATTTTTCAAGTTACTACACGAGGAATATAGATAACATGACAATAGCACGTTATGACAAAAACTGCTTTTAGATAAATGCAGTAGAGTCCACCTGCTAATGGAATAGACAACTTTACCTTCATCTCCTTTCATTGGTTAGGTCGGAGGGGGGAATAGAAGAGTGGGCTGGAGGCTCTAAAGAAGAGAGTGCGTAACAAGGCTCCCCAAAACAACCACACATTCTATAGTTCTGCCAGACAGCTATAAATTGCATTCAAGAAGTGCCAAGCCCCGACCAGTTATCAGGCGCGGGAGCCGCGCGGGATCCTCTTTGTGAGGGAGCGCAACGTGGCCCCGCCTATGAAAAAAGGCATCCAGACCCACAACGGTTCCCCCACCCGCCGCCGCCTCGGCCTCCAGCTGAAGGCGGGAAGCTCCCCGCGCGCTCTACCCGCCACGAGTCCTGGCCTAGCTGAGTTCAAGGTACGTGGCGAGGAAGAGGGAGGAAACGCAGCCAGGCTGGTCGGCGCGAACACACACTTTCGCCCAGGCAGCCGCCGCCGCCAACGGTAGCCCAAACCGCCGCCTCCCCTCCACTCTCGCCCTCAAACGGCTTACCTGTTCTGCAGACCACGCGAAACCCCGCAGACCTCCATAAGAAAGGAGCGCGAGGGTGGCCGGAACCGGAATTATAAGTCTATGGAGCACGTGACCAGCCCTTCCCCCCGCCCCACCCAGCCACGCGCCTTTTGCGCTCGCTCTTTTCCGGGCGAGGTGGCCGACAAGTTAGTTTCGTTGCTGGACTACACTTCCCATCATCCCCCTGACAGTTGGGCCGGGCTTGCTGAGGCTGACGGGAGTTGGAGTCCAACATTTCATCGCCTTGGCTAACCCAAAAGGCAACAGGGCAAATGCTTTTTTTTTTTTGCCAGAGACGTGCGAAAAAGGTTTTTTTTCGGGGGCGGGGAGGCGGGAGAATCCATGCTGGTTGCGCGCCAGAGATTTTGGGTTTTGAATCTCGCACCCTCTCGCGGTGGAAGAAGAGATCAGCTATAGCTTTTCTCTGATTTCCAAAGTGGTGGCAGTAAAGACAAGAATAATAAAAAAAAGTCTTGTGGCACCTTTAAGACTAACGTCATGCCCTCCAACATTTCTCTGATGAAAATAGGGACACCCTATTCTATAATAATCTTCTGCCCACCTAGCAGATCGAAAGCACGTCAAAGTGCAAGTAGATAAATAGGTACTGCTCCCAGAAGCGGCTTAGTCATGCTGGCCACATGACCCGGAAGTTGTATGGTGGCTCCCTCGGCCAATAAAGCGAGATGAGCACTGCAACCCCAGAGTCGGTCACGACTGGACCTAATGGTCGGGGTCCCTTTACCTTTATTCCATAATAATAATTTTACTGTTATACCCTAACCATCTGACTGGGTTGCCCCAGTCACTCTAGGCGGCTTCCAACATATAAAAATAGAATAAAACATTAAAAAAACTTAACTTGCCTTCAAATGGCTTGGGGCTGGATAACGCCATACCCTCCAACATTTTTCCAATGCAAATAGGGACATCCTAAGGAAAAGCGGGACAATCAGAAACCGGGACGAGATTATCTGGGAAAATCCAGGACTGTCCCTGGAAAACAGGGACACTCGGAGGGTCTGACACATTTATAACGGCATAACCTTTAATGGACTACCCTGTCTTAATAAACGTGTTAAGACTTTAAGGGGCTACAAGACTGGTACCACACTTCCACATCATGGAAAAGTGTGTGCTCTAACATGGGGTGCACCAAAGGTGGACAAGTGCCCCCCATAAGGAGCTCTCCCAGGTCTCCCCCACCTCACTTGCCTTCCCCTGTTGCTGGACTCTTGCCATTAATATATTAATGTTATTTTTCCTTCCTTTAGTACGTAAGTATCTGAAGAAGTGTGCATGCACACGAAAGCTCATACCAATAACAAACTTAGTTGGTCTCTAAGGTGCTACTGGAAGGATTTTTTTAAAATTTTGTTTCAATATGTAAGACACTCAACTTACCACCCCAAAAATACTTTGCCATGGACATAGCCGTGAGGGGGCAGGGAGGGGCAACTGCCCCTCTAAATCAATAAAAATACATAGCTGAGGTTCTGCCCCCCCCCAACAAAAGGCCTCCCCCTCCCTAAAAACCCTGGCTACGCCCATGTACTTTGCACATTCTGTGCTCCCCCATAATTTTATCTGGTGCTGCTCCCACTCCATGGGGTGGCTTATTGTTTATATAGCAGCCTCATTTGAGATGCTGCTGTACAAGATTAAATAAAACAGATCCCTGCCAACGGAGCAGACAAAGGAAACACACCCAAAATATAAATAAATAAAAACATACACATATATAATCAAAACATTTAAAATATTATATACAATGCGCTTTTGGGTTCATGTTTATAAGCTGTAATTACAATAGTATACCCTCTAGTTAAAACATTTTCTGTGTTAATATATTCTATGTCAATCTCCATTTGCTCCCTTAGAGACCACATGGAACAGAGCAGTCTTTGTGCAAAGTAAAGGCTTGGGGCAGGTGGGAGGGGGACTCAAATGAAGAGAAAAATGAGATTGGGGGAATCACATGAAGAAAAAAAATGAGATTAAAGTCACGACTTGTTCCAAATTATGGATTGGTTAGCTATAAATGTATACATTTTTGTATGCCCACATGCAAAAAAATCATGAGGTGTGTATTCCAGATCATGAGACGCACATGCATTTTGATGGAAGATGTTTCTGTGAGAACTGAGGAACGGGCCAGAATTACCCAGCACCAATGCACAGGAGATGCGCTTGTGACATTATGCCTAGAAGGCCCACAGAAACAGCTCTCGTGAGGCTTTGAGGCTGGGATTAAATGGCAGGGACAGGCTCCTTTTTCGATTTTAGTATGGGGGTGGAGGGAAAGCTATGCTGGAAGTGAGGAGTCACACCAGGGTTCAAGCATTTTAGGCCTTAGTCCTATGCACACATACCAACTAGAATAAGTAAAACTGAAACCAGGTATTCTGAGTAAAAATGCACAGGTCTTGCTGAATGGTCTTTCTTGAAATAACTGAATGATGTCAATAACAAAGGAAGTGTTCAGTTTTATAAAGTACTAGTGCTTAGAAAAGGTACTGTTAAATATGGGGAGGAATTATTCCTCTACAGAGACTGTGTGTCTGCAAGTCACATTTTTCACAGTTAAAGCATGGGAATGGTAGCTGGAATGGTTCCAGAATAAGCCATAGCGATGGCTGAGTCAAAGGCTAATCAGTTGTCATTATTATTATTTTAAAGAAAATCCTAATATTATAATAAAAAAATTCCTTCCAGTAGCACCTTAAAGACCAACTAAGTTAGTTCTAAGTTAGTTGGTCTTTAAGGTGCTACTGGAAGGAATTTTTTTATTTTGACTATGGCAGACCAACACGGCTACCTATCTACTACTAATATTATAAGACATGATAACATTCTTAACTCCTGTACCGCAAAGGAATTTCCCAAATATTCCTCTTAAATGCATTTTATTTTATTTTTGGCTTCTTGTGGAACAGTTTCATTTCTTTGATTCTGACAAATCATAGCAGTTTTTAAAGTATTTAATATAAATATTAAAATTCTGTAAAATCATGTATAACATATACAATAAGAGAAGATAACTAGGTGAACCTCTACTGCACTTATCTTCTAACCACTTTGCTTACATGCTGCAAATATTTTAGCTGAACTAGCTGAGCATGCAAGCTCTGTTTTCTGGAATGAACAGATCAAGCTATAAAACATGTACACATGTTGCAGTATAGAAGTACGGTAAGCTTTCCCCTCAAACATTAATGCAGTTCAGACCGTAAAGCAGAGATAAACACAAATAATAAATTATATTACAAACCCATAATATTGCTAGATTCCATACACAAAGCTGCTTACATTGTGGTTTTGTTTTTGTTTATTGTAATGTTCTCACTTGACTATTAACACACATTCATTTTATCAGTGAAAAGAGGCAAATAAATTCATCTGAGAAAAGGCTCTTGAACAGTAGATGCTTCCAAAGGTCATTTGGACCTCTGCGGAAAAGCAACAAAGAGTCTTGTGGCACTTTAAATAGATATATTATAGCATACGTTTTTGTGGAAAAGAGCCCACTTCATCAACCACATTTGGTATTATCCTAATATGGCAGGTATTATACAGTGAAAATAATTGTAAAGAGTGAGGTCAAATTGTAATGAAACAAAAAAATACTAAATTTTCAATATGCAGTATAGAAACTCCATAGTGTAAAAAGTTTGCATTTTATGGTTAATTAATATTTGCAGCTTATTGAAATTATATTTTATTGCAGAAGCATCTTAATTCTACACACTTAAGATGCAACACAGAAATTCATATCCAAAGTTCATATAAACACAGATCTGCTTTTTAAGCTCCTTCTTTACAAGATCAGCCAGACTACACTGTAAACTCTATAGATGTTTTATATAAACACACACACACACACACACACACACACACACACACACACACACAGGCTCATGCTGATCTATCAGTGGCCATTAGCCACAACTGCAAAATAGATCCTCCATGCTCAAGAACCCTATGAATACCAGATGTGGCCACAAACAATGGCGGAGGGCTGTTGCTTTGATGTCATGCTTGTGCACTTTGTGAGACAATCTGTGCAGTCATTTTTGGAAACAGGACATTGGAATAGATGGATCGCTGATCCAGCAAAGCTCTGTTTAAGTTCTTAAAAGCTTGGATGCATGTGAACAGCCAGAAGAATGCACACCTGCGTTTCTTGAGGGATATGTTCAGAATGAATCCCTTCATTGATAGTCCATAATTCTTATGTTAATCACGAACCTTGTTGCTTTAATGCTTGCAAGTTGTCTATTGGGTCAGCTCACACGTTACATTCAGCCATTTCCTTCACAAATGGGATGGATTGCTTGTTGACTCAAATAATGTTACATTCGCCAGGAGTTCATGAATCTCAGTTGATATCATGTGTACAACGCGTGTACATTTTTCTATTTCAGAAATCGTGGCAGTTGTTTGCGGCAGGAGGACCATAATGCACTGCTCACCCAAATAGACTGCTTCTGGACATAAAGAAAGCAACCTAAAGGAATGTGTGACTACCTTCAAATTCAGCTTGTCCACCTACTTCAAATGGTGTCAGATACAATTGGGAGGAGGGTCATAGTTGCTGGAAGAAGTGTTTTAATTTAAATATATCCAGCATAATAAATACACAGCATTCAATATAAAAACATAGCATTACATTTGTGAATTTTTTGAAGTTTCTCCTTGATTTGTGTTTTCTGTTTGCGCTGAGTGACCCAAAAACTGCCCTGTAGCTCCAATGTATAGCCTTGATCGCATTGGCCATTTCTAGAAGACAATGTATACAAAAGTACACAATAGATTAGTACTGCTTAGGTGTCATGCTTTCTGAAACAAAAGAGATGAATGAAACTACAGCCGTACCTTGGAAGTTGAACAGAATCCGTTCTGGAAATCCATTTGACTTCCAAAATGTTCAAAAACCAAAGTGTGGCTTCTGATGGGCTGCAGGAAGCCCATCGGAAGCCACAGAAGCCCCATCGCACGTTCAGCTTCCAAAAGAACATTTGAAAACTGGAACATTCATTTCCGGGTTTCGATCATTCGGGAGCCAATTTGTTCAGGAGCCAAGGCGTTTGAGATCCAAGGTACGACTGTATACTGAAGACACACACACACGAGTGCCTTGATAGTAGTAATCCACTGTGTTCAATAGTGAATAAACTGAATGCCTCTTTCATCCCTCAGGGGATAAAAGGGGGTAGACCTGTGGGTTACAGTTATCAGGGATATAAACTAGAGAGAGGGCAGGGCATGAGGCTTGCTGACCATTTGAGAGCAAGGCTCTGGCTATGGAAGAAGGAAGGACCTGTTAGGGTGCCAATGCTGTGAGACCCTCCACCTAGGTTCAGGTTGTACATATGTGTAAATAAACCATATATCATAAAGACACCACAATCTCCGTTGTGCCTCATTAGTCAAAAAGGAAACACAGTTAAGGTGCACCTGCATTTCCTGGAGTTTCACACGGCTCATGGAGATTGGGGTGGCATGTTAGAATATGTATTTTTTAATGAGCAAGGGCCAATTTAATACCACTAGTGAATAGAATGAGTACAGGAAACAAATAAGTGAAGAGCTGCTTACAGTAATAGTTTGCCTGTTTTTTTCTGATTAGCAGCCCTTTAAATTAGCAGTTTCCTGAACTAAGCCAAGAGGGAACTAGTTCAGGAAATTACTAATTAAAGAGCCAGTAGCCAGGAGGAGCAAGCACTGCTTTAACGCAAAGTAAATGAGAGGCATTTTCTTGATTCCACTGAACTAAAAAGATGACTTCTTTCAGTTCTATCTGACAAAGAGTTCTACTTCTCCTTTACATCTGCAGGTGTTGCCATACGTCTGGATTTTCCCATATCCAGAATACTGCTGTTGGCAGCAGTGTCCGGGTGGAAACCAAACAAATGTCCTGGGAAATTCGGGCGTATGGCAGCCCATGCTTTTGCCATTTTCCCATACAAATAGCTCAAAAATGGCTTTTTTGCAATTTTGCCCCAAAAGCCAACTTTGGGTAAAAAAAGCTCAACATTTCTGTCTGTTTGAAATATGGAAACCCTATTTCATTCCCTCTGAAGGAGCAGCCACGCAGCTTAGGATGTCTGTATCCATTTCTATTGCTTGAGGCTCAGGTGGCCTTGGTGGTGGTGAGTGCCTTGTAGCAGCTTGGCTGGTGGCCCAGCTACATCACTCTCTGGACAGGGATATCCTAACTTCTATCATCTATGCTTTGATAACCTCTAGGTTAGATTACTGCAGTGTCTTATGCATAGGGCTGCCTCTGAAGTCAGTCTGGAAACTTCAGTTGGTGCAGAATTCAGCAGCCAGGTTGCTCACCGGGGCAAGGCAGTTTGAGCATAAAATGCCAATCCTGGCCTGACTGCGCTGGCTGCCAATTAGTTTCTGAGCCCAATTCAAAGTGCTGATTTTTACTTAAAAGTCTTAAATGGTGCAGGACTGCAATACCTCAAAGACCGCCTCTTCCCATATGAATCGACCTGGACCCTGCAGTCGTCACCTGAGGCCCTTCTTTGTGTGCCCCTCAAAAAAGCATCCAGAGGGTGGCAACATGAGAACAGGCCTTTTCTGTGGTAGCTCCCCATTTGTGGCAGGCTCTCCCCCAAGGAGGCTTGCCTGGCACCATCATTAGACATCTGGTGCCAAGCAAAAACTTTCCTTTATAACCAGGCCGTTGGCCTTTTAGAAGTGGGCAGGATGTTTTTAATGCATTTCAATTTTCTCTTGGTTTTAATGGACGCATGTGGGACTTTTTGTCTGTCTGTTTGGTTGGTTGTAAGCTGATTTGGGTTGCCCTGGACAAGATAAAGCAGCTGACAAATTTAATAACAAATAACAAAAGCTTTCATGCTCTTCCTTGATTCGGCCTAGTAAAAGAAAACCCCTTTGTTTTGCATTGCTTACCTTAACTGGGTGCAGATAGCCATCCCCTCTCAGCGTGCCCAAGCCCTCTCCGGGCAACTCTTCTTCATCCTGCAAGCTGCGGGTAAGGTGAGCAATGTAGGTAGTGGCCAGGAGCAGCACGTCCAACTTGGAGAGCTTGGTGTCAGGTGGCACAGAGGGCAGGGTTCTCTGCAGCTCCAGAAAAGCATGGCGCAGAGTCTGCACTCGGCTGCGCTCTCGGGCGGCGTTTGCAGCTGCTGGCCTCCCCAAGGCTATTGCAGTTCGTTGACCAGCTGAAGAATCTGTGCCAGACACACTGGCTGGCAGAGAGCTGGAGTTAGAGCAGGGCGCAGTGAGCTCCTTGCAGTTCTCTGATACATTTCTATAGTCCATTGGTGGAGATGAACCTGCAGCCAACAACAACACTTACTTTCCAAGTACTTCAGAGGACGATCATAGTTACGTATTTTTAATGTTGTTATCATTACATTCTGACCTGATGATTTTTTTTAGTATTACGGCAACACTTTGGACGTACAATTTGTTTTTCGCTTTTATCACTGTGTTTTCAGGGAACACAGCTCATAACAGACAGTTCATTAAATCGGTATAGAACTGATTTTGTAATTCTTGAGTACAATCTGCATGGTTGGCCACTAGTTTTAGGCAGTGGTGTAGCGTGGGTTGGCAGCACCCGGGGGCATGTGGAGGAAGCGTGGGTGGGAGGGAAACGGATGGCGTATGCTGACCCTCCAGTGTCCCTATTTTCCAGGGACATACCTGATTTAGAGAAGCCATCCCAATTTCTGATTTGATTCCAAAATGTCCCACTTTTCCTTAGGATGTCCCTATTTTCATTGTAGAAATGTTGTAGGGTATAGAGTTATTCAATCCCCGAGCCATCTAAAGGCATAGGTATAGGGATTTTTTAAATGTTTCATGTTCTATTATGTTTTTATATATGTTGGAAGCTGCCCAGAGTGCTGGGGCAACCCAGTAAGATACATGGGGTATAAATAGTAAAATAGTAAAAAAAAATAGTAAAAACAGTTATGGAATTGGCTGTCTCTATTTTCACCCGAGAAATGTTGAAGGGTATGAGTATGCATGCACATTCAACTGCCTAATGGCATTCACATCACCTGTGGCCAAGAACTGTGGTCATGTACAGAGTTCAGGCAGTTCTAAAAGACTTTCAGAAAACAGTGGCTGACCTGAGAGCAATAAAATTGGAGGCAATCAGAAGCAGGTAACTTTAAAAGTATACGTTTAGGCGGAACACCAGTCAAACTTACAAGTTTAGAATTTACTCACATGCTTAGAATTGCATTCTCTAAACAGTGTTCTCACTCAATGAATTAATTTCCGCTTTTGCACCAACATACTGTGACCTTAAACATTAAGGGTGCCCAATAAAGTTATCTACAGAAATGGCAGATATTTTGTTGACTGAGCTGAACAGCACATAGTACTCTTCGCCAAGTCAAATTGTGTAATGACAAAGGCTGGACAAGTTATTTTGGCACCCAACTCCCAAGGAAGAAAGTAATTAAAATACAATAAAAATATTAAATAACTCAGAATTTTCTGCCCTTTCATAAAATCTGAGACAGTTTCCTCACTCTGCCTAATGGTGGGGCCAGCATCACACAGCTTATATTATATTTGCTCAACAGATGGATTTCTTCTTAAATAAAAACCACCCCTAAAACTATGTCCAGAGCCCAATTCTGCATTCTGTAAATAATATCTTATTATATTAAGTGTGAAAAATCAAATTACACAGAATCTGACTCTACTACGTGGGTAATAAATGGGCTGTCCTTTTAGAATAAAAAAAAAATACACTTCTTCCAGAGGTTAAATATTCATTCTTTCTTTTTTAATATTCCAGTAGAAATTAAACTTTAGTTCAATCTCCTCTTTCCTTTTAAAATATAAACATTTGGCAGAAAGATCCACACCCTATTTCCTCTGGGCTGGTGGATGCTGGGGGTGGATTGTTCCCTAAGTATTTTGTTTTGTATTGTTTCACAAAAGATTCTGGTAATTAAATAACGAATGGCAATAAATTCTATTCGGCAAGGTTTTGATTGGAATGACTTCTATAACTTTGAAGAGAAATTGTTTTTCTTCAGCGTAACTGAAATATCACCACTTTGGAAATTATTGGTAACAATAAAGTTACTTATTTAATTGCATAAATGAGTGTTCAGATGATGTTATGTAACATGAAATACTGCTTGAAAATTCTGATTGAGAAGGATTGCAATTCAGGACCCTTAAAATAAAGTGCTTTTACTGAATATATGTTACAGTAAACAAACTGAAAAGAGATGGTTTCTTGTAATTTCCAATTTACACTAATCTACAAATTAAAAAAGGTAAAGGTACTCCTGACCATTAGGTCCAGTCGCAGACGACTCTGGGGTTGTGCGCTCATCTCGCTCTATAGGCCAAGGGAGCCGGCGTTTGTCCGCAGACAGCTTCTGGGGAGCTTTTAATGTGTTTTTGTCAGGATAAAAGAGCAAATGATCGTAACGTTGGTTTGCATCTGTGAATGAGATCCTCTGGATTTCCCCCCTTCTGTAAACAGCACCTTGCCATTTGGGTGCATACTGTACCACTTGGGTACTCAAAATTAGGTGTGTGGTTCTTTCAGTCATGGCCATTGTGTACAGTCATAGAAATACCTGGAATATCTATGTATATGTGTTTGCATATACCGTATTTTTCGCCCTATAGGACGCACCGGCCCATAGGATGCACCTAGTTTTCAGGGGGGGAAATCAAGGGGAAAAATATGATTCCCCCCCCCCCCGCAGCTCTGGGAGCAGTGGACAGGCTGCATGCACCTGTGCGCTACTCCAAGACCTTCTCCCTGCTTTTGCGGGAGGTGGCGGAATTCCCCCACCTCCCGCAAAAGCCCACAGGAGCCCCATGTGACTCCTGCGGGCTTTTCGACCAGGAGGGAAAAGGGACTGAAACGGCCAGTCAGTCCCTTCTCCCTCCTCGGGGAAAAGCCCCCAAGAGCAGCGCGCTCTTTAAAGGGTGCGCGGCTCCTGCGGGCTTTTCTAGGAGGTGGGGGAATCCCCCCCCCTCGTAGAAAAGCCAGCAGAAGCCGCGGAGCCCCTTTAAAGAACGCGCGGCTTTTGCGGGAGGTGGGGGAATTCCCCCATCTCCCGCAAAAGCCCAAAGGAGGGTTGGAGAGTAGCGGGAAGGCGTCGCACGCCTTCCTGCTGCCCCCCATCCTCTGGGGCTGGCGATGGGGGAAGCGCTGCTTTCCACACCGCCAGCCTCAAACCCGGGTTGGAGAGTAGCGGCAAGGCGTCACGTGCCTTCCCGCTGCCCCCCATCCTCTGGGGCTGGCGATGGGGGAAGCGCTGCTTTCCCCCACCGCCAGCCTCAAAGAGCAGACTCTCCTGGCTTCAGCAGAAGCAACGCGAAGCCTCCGGAGCGCAGGCTTCGGAGGCTTCGCGTTGCTATCGCTGAAGCCAAGGAGTCTGCATTCGCCCCATAAGACACACACACATTTCCCCTTCATTTTTGGAGGGGGAAAGTGCATCTTATAGGGCGAAAAATACGGTACATTGGCCAACATCCAAAGACTTCTAGACACATACCTAAAATGCTTTAGTGCAAATGCTGAAGCTTTTGCCCATTTTCATTTCCTTCCACAAAGCTTTGCATTGCAAGAGAAGCTCCTCTGGAAGGTCTTCTGACCTGCAGGAGTTGCTTCTTGAAGTATATATGCAAAAGGCTGAGATACAAAGGGGAGGATGAACAGTTTTGTGCTTCCGATTAGCTCTTTTGAGTATATATACAGTTGTCTGCATGTACACACAATCAGCAAGCATAAATTATTACAGAAATCAGAGGGACTACAGATCAGCTGTATACTTCAGTCCCACAGATTTCATTGGCAACGAGTTTGAGGAGATTGTGCTCCTTGTACATGTATATATTATGTATTTATTGAATCTAGTATATTTCTAGGAGTCTTATAAATTAGATCTATCTATCTAGTTGGGTTAGTAGCAAAGCCAGGGACCAGTTTGCAAAAGGAAACCCAGTTCTTAACAGGGCTGAATCAAACTGTTCTGCTATCCCAGGCAAAAATTTATTTTGATGCTCAGTCTTGCACTTCATTGTATATAGTGTGTGATTGGGGTGGAAGGGTGTTTCTGCAGGGGTTTAACAGCAACTCATCAATGGGACATAGGGAAGGTGCTTCAAGTGGAAAAATGAATGGAGGGGGAACGAGCCTAACACACATTCTATGCCTATAGTGAGAACAGGATCGGGACCACTGGAAGAACCGTATTCCCATCTCAAAGGTTTCCCCTAGTTTCAGAATCTTTCCCTGTTCCATTCAAGTATTTTGCAAAAACTTAGGGTGATGAATGCGTCTGATTCTTATTCTTGTACTGTTGCAATTGTTAAGTTTTTTAAAAAACTGAATACTGTCATTGCAGCAGACTGTCGTCAAAAACAACAAAACTACTGATATTATTATTATTAATTATTATTATTATTATTAAACATTTAGAGCCTAATGTTTTCAAGGAGCTGAACAAGGTATCAAAAAACAACACAGCCCCTGCCATTAGGCTTACAATCTAAGGGACAGAATGTAAAGGAAATAGGAAACATACACTGCAGGGAATGTCTAAAATGTAGTAGTGTGTAATTTTAATGTTGTGTCTGCCAAAATGCTTTCCATGCAGAAGATCCCAGGTTTACTCCCTGACATCTCCAGGTAGGGCTGGGAATGTCTGTGGTCTGAAACCATGAAATGCTATTGCCTGTCAGGGTAGAAAATGCTGAGCTAGGTAGACCAATGGTCTGACTTGGTTTAAGGCAGTTTCCTGTGTTCCTGTTCACACAGAAAAATTTACAGGCACAGGCTAATTTGCAGTTTCTGTGGTGACAGTTTTCCTCTTACAGTAGACAGAGAAAAATCGCTTCTAAAAGAGGCACAGAAACTCCCATAAACATTATTTATACACATGTAGGGAAATAACTGATCAAAATCTATATGGGATATTTAGTGCATCATGTGTCACCTGCAGTTTATAACCTATATGCATTTATTTTCCTTAGTGCAAATCTGCATCAGTATCTTTTTAACAAGACCCTAAAGATAGACTTGCAAGTAGTCAAGGGTGAAAACCAGTCAAGATGGTCCCCAAACTTCCAGTGGTGGCATTCCAAAATTAAGTGTATTCCTATAACCGATTTGGAAGGAATCAGTGCATTTTAATTGCCTGTCATTTGTTTTAGTATGCCCCCAATATTTTCCCTTTCAGGTTTTAGCTCCTTTGCTTTTGATTTGTTTTGTCAATAGTTGTTTTTTAAATTAATTTGCCTGAATGCTCAGTAAATATTCGGTGCCCATTGAACTGCTATAGAATGTGTACATTTCCTTTCCTGGTCGAGGATTCCAACAAGTAAATTATATTAGTTAGCATCCAACAAATACACTGTAAGCGAACAGCTGAGGATTCCCTTAAACTCTTTTACACTTGAGGGATTTGAAAAATGTTTGATGATACAGAAGGATTCTAGGTAGTGCCTTATTGGGCTTTTAGGATCTCTTCAGACACCACTTTGGCTGTAACATCAGTTAACTGGGAGAAATGAACAGAGATGTTTAGGGAGTAATGAACAGCATTACTGCCACCTTCCCATTCTTAACATTTATTTGAACAAAGAGTAGGGGAAAATCAGTAGGACTTATTAGCAAATAAATTCATCAATCAAAATTTTTATTATTTGGAAGTCTTATTTGAATGAGGCTTAAAGCCAAGAAAGCACTAAATTTAGCATTGCCGCCCAAGTATTTTTATTACAAATTAAACCTAAAAGGATAAAGCTAGTATGCAGCATTGTTTACTTAGGAGCATGCCCCGTTGAACTAAATTCCTGCTACTTATGAGCAAATGTTTATAGGACTGCAAGGGAAGAAAAAGTAGTGCAGAATTTCCCATTCAACGTTCTAGGTACAACAATTTCCCCAAGCATCAGTGTGATTTTCACTACTTTATTGAGCAGCCGCATAACACATTTTGACTTTCCGGCACTGAAAAAACAGCAGCTGACTGATTTCGCATCCGAAAAGCCAGGAGCTTCTAAGAGATCGAGATATTCCCTATTCCGAAAGCCCACAAATTCGCACCTTTCTTCAGTTGAGCCTAGAATAACTCCCGACACGAATCAATAGCGGCAAGACTTCGCGCACAATCCTGCAAGGAAACAAATATCACTTTCAATCCCTCCTGAGTATAATGGCAAGATGATTAGGGAGAGCTAGCCAATCCAATTTAAAATTACCTGCTTCTTGTTGAGCCTACGGAGTTCGCCAAAGCTGAGCGAGCCCGCTTCTCTCCATTTGCAGGCTAACTTTTATTCCCAGGGAAGTTATTGAGGCAACTTCCAAGAGAACATGTTCAAAGGGCAGACAGACCACCAAGATGCATCTCTAAAGCAGCACTTTTTGAGGAAACCGTTTCGGGCTTGATTTCCCAGTGACTGGGTTCTAACAATAAATGAGACTGCACGCAAATACAGAACCAGAGGAAATATAACAAAACAGCACAATTGTCCGTTACTGAGATAGAGAGAGCAGAAAGTTACATAGGAAAGCACTTACTTGGTCTTCTGGGGTGAGCACCCGGGGCAGAGAGGCGCCTGGCCGGCCAGTAGTTAGGTAGTCCAGGCTGGGGGGGAGAAGCGCGTCTCTCTTATAGACTTCCGAGGGGCTCCTCCGCCTCCTCCTCCTGCTGCTCCTCCTCTCGCATCGCCCCCTGTCCTTCCTGGCGAGCTCGACCTCTTTCCCCTGCAGGGGGCCGAGGCGCCTTCCGACCGAGAGCGGGGCTGCTGCCTAGCGGCAAAGCAGCGGCCTCACCTTCATCCTCCTCCACCCGGTCTCTCCTCCCGCTGAGCAGACGCAGCTCTCATCTGAGCCACAGGAGTTTCTTAGGCCACATGCTGGCATCCACCTTCAAGGTTTGGTCTGACGCCAGCTCCTGATGAGGAGAAGAGGGCGCATGGGCATGGGCAGAGTGCAGTGCTTATCTAGTGAGTAGAACCAGGCATGGGTCTCTGGCAGGGTTTCAGCCAGGCAGGTTTGAGGCGAGGGCACCTCTGATTTTTGTCAGTTACGCCTGGCGTTTTGTTTAGGGGCCCAACCAGGGCCGGATTTAGGTTTGATGAGGCCCTAAGCTTCTGAAGGTAATGGGGCCGTTATATGCCCAGCTGTCCTTTGTCAACAACAAATTGTGGCTGCTTTTTGTGTGGAATATATGGTAATTTATAGACCTAATAGGTATCAAAAGCCATTTGCACATGCAGAATGTAGGCACCCTATATATAGAAATGAGCAAACCAGTGATATTTTAGGGAGCAGGCTAGCAGGCGGGGCCCATTACTTACTTCATAGGAGCCTACACAACACAAAACACTGTTGCTGTATGTAGGTTTTAGTTTATTTGTTTTTTATCTTATATTTTGGAAATGTACATCCAGATTTTTTCCCTTTAATTTTTTTGGGGGGCCCCAAGAGAGTGGGGCCCTAAGCTATAGCTTGTTTAGCTTATATGTAAATCCGACACTGGGCCCAACCTCGTTATTTGAAGAAGGGGGTGGTGAATCAAGCAGGAAAAAATCTGGAGGTCTGCTAATTATTCTCCCTCCATGCCCTATGGGGGAAGGCATTAGCATGGGTGTAGCGGGGGGGGGGGGCAGGGAGGGACAGCTGCCCCCAAAATTAATAAAAATACATAGCTAACTGAGGTTCTGCCCCCACCAACAAAAGGCCTGCCACCCTAACGAAAGGCCTGACTACGTCCATTAGGCCTCTGCTTGCATCTCCCCCCACAGATGAAAGTATTAGTTCCTCAAGCTCTGGATGGCTATTTGGTTTTAAAACATGCACAACATGCCCACTGTCAGTGTTCTGCAAAGTTAGAAGTTTAGCGTACAAACTGTTAATGCTGTCAGGCAAAAGAACATGAGACAATCTGCCCTGGATGAGAGGAGTGGCTCATCTAGTTCAGCTTCCTGTTCTCAAACTGGCCAGCCAGAGGAAACACCACAAGCAGAACATGAGCACAAACACAGCACTCTCACAACTCAGCAACTGGTATTCAGAGGAAGATTGCATTTGACAGTGGAGAAAGTGCATAGCCATTGTGGCTAATAATAATAATAATAATAATTTATTATTTGTACCCCGCCCATCTGGCTGGGTTTCCCCAGCCACTCTGGGCGGCTTCCACAGAAACCAAAAAACACTAAAATATCATACATTAAAAGCTTCCCTGAATAGGGCCGCCTTAAGATGTTTTCTGAATGTCAGGTAGTTGTCCATCACCTTGACATCCGATGGGAGGGCATTCCACAGGGCGGGCGCCACCACCGAAAAGGCCCTCTGCCTGGTTCCCTGCAGCCTCGCTTCTCGCAATGAGGGAACCGCCAGAAGGCCCTCGGCGCTGGACCTCAGTGTCCGGGCAGAACGATGGGGGTGGAGACGCTCCTTCAGGTATACTGGGCCGAAGCCGTTTAGGGCTTTAAAGGTCAACACCAACACTTTGAATTGTGCTCGGAAACGTACTGGGAGCCAATGTAGGTCTTTCAAGACCGGTGTTATGTGGTCTCGGCGGCCGCCCCCAGTCACCAGTCTAGCTGCCGCATTCTGGATTAGTTGTAGTTTCCGAGTCACCTTCAAAGGTAGCCCCACGTAGAGCGCATTGCAGTAGTCCAAGCGGGAGATAACTAGAGCATGCACCACTCTGGCCAGACAGTCAGCGGGCAGGTAGGGTCTCAGCCTGCGTACCAGGTGGAGTTGGTAGACAGCTGCCTTGGATACAGAATTGACCTGCGCCTCCATGGACAGCTGTGAGTCCAAAATGACTCCCAGGCTACGCACCTGGTCCTTCAGGGGCACAGTTACCCCATTCAGGACCAGGGAGTTCTCCACACCAGCCCGCCCCCTGTCCCCCAAAAACAGTACTTCTGTCTTGTCAGGATTCAACTTCAATCCATTAGCCGCCATCCATCCTCCAACCGCCTCCAGGCACTCACACAGGACCTTCACCGCCTTCACTGGTTCTGATTTGAAAGAAAGGTAGAGCTGGGTATCATCTGCATATTGATGGACACCCAGTCCAAACCCCCTGATGATCTAGTAGCAATTGATAGCCTTATCCTTCGTGAATTTGTCTAACTCTCTTTTAAAGCAATGCATGAGGTGATCTCAGGGTGCCTGCCCTGTAGTAATCCGCAGGATTAGCGCTCAACTCATTTTCTTGCATGTGAGACACCTAGAACTTAATTGATTATGATCACAGCCTTTATGGGCCAAAACCTAGCGGTCCAGTCCTATATGCAGTGGCACACAATGGTGCTTCCTAATTTATCCTACGCACTCGCAATAACCAAAGTAGAAAGCAAAAGACAAAGCCAGGCAGTGCTATAGGATCTCACTGTGTGGATGAGACAGTTGTAGCAGGAATAAAATTCAGATTGATTAGGCGTTGGGGTGGAAATTAATACCCCGTTTTATTACAAAATCTATGTACCACTCAGTTTCAGCACCTCTCAGGTGGGCACCAAGAGAACAAGGGAGGCATTCATGTTGAGTTCTGGCACCTCTTTTTTCCTAGAAAAATAGCACTGCTCAGGACCATTGATTTCAGTGGGTCTACTCTGAGTAAATATTAGTTGGCTATCTAAATAGAACCTTAGTTGGTAACCTGATCACTGCATTTGGGACCAGTTAAGGTTTCTTAATCTTCTTTAAGGGAAGTCGCAGGTAGGGCACATTATACTGTCTAGTCTGGAGATTACCATAGTGCACATTGTGGTGGCCAAATCATCTCTGAAAGAAGCTGTAGTTGGCAAATCAGAACAGAAAACACATTTTGAGAACTGGGATACTGAACTAGAGTACGCTTCCAACAGAATTGCTGAATATATGTTGAATCATCAGAGCAAAACTGCTAAACTGAGCATCAATAGAAGTCAGTTATTAAAATCTGAATTAAGGGCTTAAGGCTCATCAATTTCAATGGGAGAGCCGATTTTACACTTAAATCTCTCCTGTTGAAATCAGTGGGGTTTTGAAGTCCTTGAGTTTCACTGGTTTGTGTTCTTTATGTGGAAACAAGATATAAATATAAATAGAGCTCAGGATGGCTGCCCGACTAATTAAACACACTTTTCTGCATGAAATTAGCTGGCGATTAAATTCTTTGGAGATTTTTATTTACCCTGCTCTCACCTTTCCCTCTAACTCCTAGCTTTAAATTAGGACTGGGGACAAGCTGCTTTGATATGAAATCCAAAGGATTGTGTCAGAATAAAACCCAAAGCTGGCCCTGAGCCAAGTTTCCAAGCCATGGACCACAAGATGCGAACGGACGCTCTCAACAAACCATTAGCCGGTACCTTATCTCACTCTCCTCAAGGAAATAGTTGCAAGCTCTGTGAATTAATCATCTTTCCATTAGAAGCCTGGGAGGCGTTTGCACGATTGAAAGCAATGCCTATATTCTCTAGGTACAAACGCTGAAATTGTTCTTTATGAAAATTGTTTGGGTTAGGATAAAGTAACCGTTTTGCTCGAGGGGAGTAATTTAAACGTTGGGCTCGGAGGTTAAACAATCTTTTCATAAGTTCCTTTTTTCTTTTCTTTTACTCCCATTATTCTTTTTCAGAATTTGCCAGTATTGACCTTTGCCAAAGAGTAGAAAGTCACGGCTCTTCATATTTTCCAATAACCTTTCCCACAATTAATAAACAATGATATTTTAAGCATAGATAAATAAGATAGCAACTCTTTTAAGTTGCCATTTGAGAAAGGCATCACATTAAAATAGCCAGCATTAAGGTAATTTTAATTTTATAGTTTTATCATTTGTAGTTAGCTGCAGTGGTGCAGTTTGGTCATTTTTAGGCTCCAAAACTTAATGGTCTTTCAGGGGCCTCCTCTTCCTTCAAAATCTGGGAAGATTGGGGCCCTTGAATTCTGACCCAAAATCTTACCTTCATGGTACAGCTAAATAGCTGTCCCATGTGCATGTTTGTGTGTAGATAGTAATTCGCTATATGATATCCACCAAACATCACTAGTGCTTTAAACAGCTTTTCACGTTGGGTTGTATTCAGTGTAGTGCTAAGGATTTCTCCTTGCACAATGGAATGTCCTCGCCTTTCCTCCCCAAACATGCCCCCTAAATCTGTTCTGGGCATGCCTGAAACCCTCCAGGGCAGATTTGGGGATGGTGTGGGGTACGGGTATGAGGTGGTGGGGTAAAATCCCCTTGCAGGGGGAGAAGGGGCAAAACTGGATCTTTTCAATTAAAACCATTTCTACCAAAACACCAATCCCAGGACCCATTTGAGAAATTTTTTTGCAGGTAGGAAAACAAAAATAGGAGAATCTGTTGGGTTTTCCATGCATTCAGCTATAGCCCTTATTAGGGAGACTGTTGTATAACAGATTTTCCATATGTTTGGGGCAAGTGTGTGTGGAGCGCAATACCACAGAATATGAAGACTGTGGGCCATGCTCTAGTAATGACAGTACTAATTCTATGTGCTTTTGGCATCCCCACAAAAGCAGAAGCACACTGTGGGGCAAATCACATTTAAAATTTTAAATCTATTTGTAATACAGCATATGGGCTTGCTTTACAATGAAAGAAGGGAGGAAAAGTCTGCCCAAGTCCCTAGTCATGCCTGGAGTAGATTTCTGAAACCCTCTTGATATCCAATAATATTATAAAAGTACACAGACTTACTTCATTAGTGGGATGGACACTGAGATGGCCAATATTAGTTTTTACAACTATAGCAATTTGAATATATACACATATTTAGAGATGGTCCCATTATTGTTCCAGATTTTGATATCTGGTTGCTTCCACCTGGCCTAACTCCATATGATAAATCCAGATTTCAGAACAAGAGATAGAATTCTGTGTATGCACCATTACCTCACTCTAAGCATATAATTTTAAACATTTATTTTATTGACACCCTCCCCCATCCACACACACACAATTTAGTAATTGCACAATGGTGACAATGTCTCAATCAAAACTAACAGGAAATTTAAAAACAACCACCTGCACTGCTGAAGCCCAAAATATTCTGTGTGGGAAGAAAGGACAACTCATTGCTTTGTTCTCTCCAATAATTTTAACTGTGATACTCCACCGTTTAATCCTTGCATCATTTTGGAAATACCCCCAACTCCAAGTTAGTTGTTCTCCCTTGGAGAAAAATAATAATCTAAAAATCCTCACCAAATTCTTCTCTGAAAATTGTGCTGGAAAAATGGGAATGCAAAAATCTGGGACAGCAGTGTTTGACTGGATTTGAAATCTATCCCTAAACACATTCAGACTGTAATCCTATATCTCATTGAAGTAAGCTGAACAGAATTCAATGGGACTTTGTTGGTAGTGTTCTATGTATGTGAATATATATACTAAAACACACACAACCATATATTTATGGGACTCTGAACAATAAAAAGTGATATTTGGAGGCTGGAAATTACAGTTCAGCAACATTAATGAGAAGAGACATTCAAAATAAATAGGCAGGGTGTAGAATTTTCCCAAACAAACACTGGGAATGAAATTTTGATTGTGTGATAACATAGACACAATAAATCAAATCTTTGACCCAGCAAGACAGAAAAATAAAGCCTGATTTATTTGTTGCCCTTTATGTAGCCAAGAAAATTAAAATATTTGGTATTAATTGTAATTAGGAAGTGGAGTCTAGGGAAAAGTTATGGTAATTTAAAGGACAGATGATATAAGATGCAGGATACTGCAAAACAGAAAAGCAGCAAGAATTTATGCTGCTTGTTTCTAGAGTAGTCCCACTGATTTCCATGGGATTACTCAGATGAAGTATTTGGGTCTGCAGCTAAAATTCTTTCAGGATGAACAATGCTTCCTTTGGGAATTTTGGCTTTTATTCATTTATAATCCCAGTTAAACTGAAGTACAATAATTTAAGCCAACTGGCACCCTCTCCTAAACACATTTACTTGGCATTAAGTTCCTCTGAAATCACTGGAACATGTTTCCAAATAAGTGTGTTGAGGACTGTGATGTAAATCAGCTTAAATTCCAAGCAGATTAATTTAAATGAGGGCCAAATTAGACAATATAGGAGAGATGCATAAACAGTCCCCTGATTCCCCCCCCCCTTTCATTTTAAATGCAGCCATGAAGGGCTAAGGATGCTTAAATATTTCCTTGCAGGCCATTTCTCTAATCAAGTCATGCCCCCAGCTGTTTCCACAACCATAGGGTCCTGTTCTTTTGCCCTTTGGATGAAAAAACCAGGGAGGCATTTCCCCCCAGAATAACAGCCTAGAGGGCAAGAATTAAGTCTGTTTTCCTCCAGCCAAGGTCTCCAGCATCTTACCCAGTTTGGCCATCAACTGTGAATCAACCTATGATGACACAAAGAGATCACTTATTTTGCAAATTAAAGCAAATCAAATGATGTTCAAAATTATGGGTACAGGATACTGATTAAAAAGAGAGAGCTCAAGGGACCACAGCTAGCAGGAGAGCAGGTACTGTGTACACAAGATGCTACTAATTTGGTTCTTGTGTGTTGCATGAAATGACAGCAGACTTTGGAATTGTCAGAACGGTCACTCTAATGGTGTAGGTCCATGGACTTCTGGAGATGTGTATCGGTAGCCCCATTCTTAGCTGCAGGATGATGTCCAGAGAGTAGAGCTGGGAGAGTGCTCTTCAACCCAGTTTATCCAATGGAGTGCTCTCCCCAATGCTATATGAAGCCATTGAGGGTAGTCACTAGGAGTTTTGGAGCACGGTGCCATATGTAGGCAGATGATACCCAACTCAATTTCTCCATTATGCCCAATCTGTTCTAGATGGGGTTCACTCCCTCTGAAGGAGCGGGTTTGCAAGCTAGAGGCACTTGTTGATTCATCTTTGTCATGAGAGGCCCAAGTGACCTGTGTGGCTTTTACTAGCATTGCCGGGTACACCAGCTGCAACCATCTCTGGACCAAGACAGTCTGACTACAGAAGTCCATGCATGGCTAACCTCAAGAATCACTGTAGCAAACTTTGTTGGTTTGGTTGTGTTATCTGGACCAGAAGTTGCAAGTAGTGCAGAATGCAGAGGCCAGACTGCTTACAGGAACAGGTTACTAGCAATATACTGCTCCTTTGCTGAGAAAACTGCACTGGTTGCCAATTTGCTACCATGTCGGGTTTAAGGTTCTTTTGTTAAGCTGAAGCCCTAAACTACGTGGGGCCAATACTAATTTCTTATGCTCTACCTCAGTAGAGCATCTTCTGATGCTCTTCTGATGGGGCAGTTTTGTTGGTAGAGACCCATGGTTTGGTCAGCCTTTGCCAGGGACTGAGCATTTAATGTGACAGGCCCTGCCTGTAGCAGCCCATTACGAGTCATCTTTGTCTTCTTTTAGACACCTTTTGAAAACTATTTTTCAGGCAGGCCTTTGAATTGTGAATTTTTTACCTACTAGTATGTATTGATGTTATTATATTATTGGTTTTATGTTGTACACAGGCTTCTATGAAAGTGTGGTATTTTAAAAAACATTTACCAACATACAAAAAGGGCCAGCAAATAGTGCCTATGTGTGGGGACTTCAAACAAATGTTGCAGTGTTGATTCCTTTTGATAGTCAGGATAGCTCCACGTCCTTTGTCAAAATACTCCATCTATCTTTCTGCCATTTTCCATCCTCAGCAGTCACCGGTCCAACCCAACTGAGCATATGGAGTCCTCATTGGCCTGTTTTGATAGGGTCTTTTTTCTACCGTAAGTTTTTATTCTGCTTTAAGCTTTTTCTGCAAACCTTGGGATTTCCCCATGCACCTTTTCTCATTAAGACACCTGTGTACTTTACTTTAAACTTTTTATTTATGAAGTTACATATATTGGATCTGTTATACAAAATATTGCTTTTGTATTATGAAAAATTACTGTGTCAGCAATGAAAAACTTAAAACATGCCTTAGTGTTTTCTGATTAAAATATAAAACTTTCTCCACAACATTCAGTTTTTCTTCATAGTTGGTTTGATGCACTCATTTGTTCTCTTGATAACACAAAAAGATGTTGCTTTTCCAGTATCTTCTTAAAGAGGCATTTGTCTTAGGAGGTGAGGTTCAGACAGGTTTTTCTGTACATTTTGAGGATTCTTCAGGGATGAATGGCTACATGAACAAAACATTGTAAAGCAATTATTTTAAAGATGAAAATAATTCTGGATACAATAACAGTTTAATGCCATTTGCCTCCATAGATGTGTTTATATTCTATGCTTAAGCTTCTGTTAAATTCTGCATAAGTGTTCAGTATGTAACTAGACTAGACCATGTTCCACAGACATTTATTTCTGGCAGTACATTCAGGCTGCAATCCTATACCCACATTCTTCTAAACACAGTATGTATAGAAGTGCACTATAAATGGCTATATTTATTTATAAAAATATTTTAGCTACTACCTATTACAATCTGCCTTGAGCTGGTGTGCACAGGTATAAAACACAAATCACAATGAATCTGTTCAAGCAGCAAGATCATAGTGAAATGAATATGATTGTAGCTGGTAACCCTAAGGGAATCAGTATCTGACTCCTCCACATTAAATGTGAGAAAAAGCCTGAGTGCAGTTGTGTTTTTAACAAGCACCAAAATATCATCAGTGTTGGTGCTTGTCAGAGGGGAGGTGGTTCCATAAAAAGAGGGCTGCTGCAGAGAAGGCTCTTTCCTTAGTTTTTGCTCACCAAGACTGGTATAACTAAGAGGGCCTCCTCGGCCGAATAAAATGCTTGAACGGAGCAGTAAGGAGAAAGATGCTCCTGTAGGTTTTCTAGCCCCAAGTCATCTAGGCCTTATAGGCTAAAACCAAAACCTACAACCTGGCCTGGTAGCTTATTGGCAGCCAATGCAGCTCCCTTAGAAGTAGTGCAATACACACATATCTATAAAACGCCCCCATGTATAAGATGCCCCTATTTTTTGGGACTCAGATTTAAGAAAATGGGGGGAGATGGCCCCATGTATAAGACGCCCCCTAATTTTTGACATTTTTTTAAACGGAAAAAAACCCTAGTCTTATACATGGAAAAATATGGTAATTGGACACTCCACAGTGTAACATAATAGCAGCAGTCTCCAGCTTACAGACCAAGCTTAAGGAAAGCTCTACACAGAGAGCATTATTACAGTAGTCTATTCTTGATGTTACCAATACATGGTCACAATGGCCAGGTTATTTGCGTCCAGGAATAGGTACAGCAATGTCGATATATGGTACTCCTAGTCCTAGCCATTGTAGCCACTTGGGATTCCAGAGACAGAAATGAATCAAGCTACAATCCCAAAGTGTGTGCTTCCTTCTTTAGAAGGGAGAGCAACACCATCCAGAACAGTCACATCACCCAACTGCTGGACCCTGGAACCACCCACCTCCATCCTGTCAGGATTCAATTTCAAATTACTTGCTCTCATTATTACATCCAGACACAGGTTCAGAACCTGTACAGCCACATCTGATTCAACTGTAACAAAGAAATAGAGCTGGATAGCATCAGCATATTGCTGACACCACATTCTAAATATCCTGAGGTTCGCTCCTAACGGCTTTTTGTAGATGTTAAATAAACAGTATAGTCCCCAGTACAGTATATATGTTCAATGGTACAATCCTATGTATGTTTACTCAGAAATAAATACAATTTTGTTCAATGGAGATCAATGCACTGTAAGTATGCACAGGATTGCAGCCTAAATGTTAAATCTAAAAAATCCCTACACAATGCAAACTGTAATACCACTAGAGCATACAATGACTGCTGTATTATCATTGGTTTCTATGAGATAAGTAAAAAATATTCATTTGAGGGTACAGCATAATCTTGTGGCATGTCTACTCAGAAAACAAAACCTCAAGTTCAATGGCACTTACTCCCAGACTGTGGGTATGGAAATGTATTCTTAATAACTGCTTGATATACTCGTGTTAGGACTAGAAAGATATGTGCAATGCAAATGAAAATGCAGAACACTTCTTATCTGAATTTCAGTTACCCAGTGCCTGATACTTGTATTTCTTTTGTGTTCTTTGCACAGATGTATACTCTGTATTTTACATAAATAATTTCCCCATTTATCTTAATTCTGGCAATCCAAATGTTTTCCAGATCATTCCGATAAAGGAGTCTGTTCTCTGTCTAACTGCAGAGCCCAGCTAGGGCGGTCTGCTGTGGAGACAGGTTTCCACTGGGAGATTTCTCCTGACAGGAACTCAGAATGCTACTGCCAGGCAAGGGAAGGCACATTCAGAATTCAGCCATGCTCATGTGGTCTTCTGCAGTGTGCATATATTGCTGAACAGGAAATCAGTGCAGTCAGCTTTGATAGTTTCTGGGGGAAAGTGAGGACTAGGCTGAGTCCAGCATCCGGTTTCCTCTCACTGCAAGAGACGATTGGCACTTTCAGTAGCGAAGGACAAAGGGAGAATCCTTGAGTTCAATGATAGTTCGACAGTTTACTGGTACACTCAGATATCTTTGGATCACATCCTATATATGATGCATAAAACCCAAGCAGCTTTAAGGCCAAGGATCTCCTGACTTTAAAAAATACATGTGCAAGAATCCTACATTAGGTTCAGGAAGTGGTTCTGGGAAGTTTTAACCTCATACTCCATTCCTTTTTTAAAATCACCCCCATTGCTACTAACTGTGTTGCGAAAAAAAATACAGACATGCATTAGAATCAGCTGCATATAAAGTCTGCACAGTCAGCACTGATTCGGTTTGCCATGTAGATCAGCAAGGTATCAGCGTAGGATATCAGAGTTATTGGATTGTGGTGATTTTGTACCACTTAGGAGTGGATTGGCAGAAGGATCAATTGAGCTCTCCTCCCTTCCAGGCTTTCACAGTAAACAGTATTAGAGAAGTGGTAGCAGACTGTATGTGTGCTGTTTCTTCACTCCAATCACCCTATAAGGGGCTTTTGCCCCCAGTAACTTCCAAATATGAACTGGAAATCCACACTGCCCAGCGTGCACACAACATACTACCAAAATGACATTCCAATTTAAAAAGAACTATCACAAATAATGTTACACATATATAGTTTGGCCCTATCAGTTACAAAATGTGATCAGCCTAAATCAGAATTTTGCTAAAAAATATGAAATGAAAAAAGGAAGAATTTCAAAAACAAAAATTGTTCAAATATCAACAAAATAGTCCCTGTGTGCTACAGTTGTACACAGGAAGCTGAACCTCCCTCTCTTTTAGTATGTATTCTCTTGTCAATATAAATTTTAGTGGATTAACCTCTGTGAACCCATCTCTCTAAACAGTGCACTTCCAGCCCCTCATTTATGCAGAACTTTCAGTTATGCAGAAGTTTCATATACTGATGGACTCCAAAGGTATGCTAAAAGAAATATACCTGATTTTCTCAGCAACTCTGTCTTCTTCATGGACGGTTCGATGGGATTCTTTACTATAAGGAGGTCTATGCATCTCAGACAAAATTGCAAAATTTGGTTTTTCTTTGGTCATTGGGAAATAGTAAATAGGAAAATGTGGGTGTTCTTTGTCATTGTTATCTGCAGGGTACACAAACACATGCATGCATTAATTAATTCCAAAAACTTTTTTCCTGAAATATTAACCAAAACAATGAAGACATGGTTACACCTGCAAAATATATAATAACTAGATAAAGTGGAAATACAATTTAACAGAACCATGGATAATATATGGAAGTATAGCATTTTTCAAAAATAAACTATAAACATTACTGATGTGCATGTTTAATGTCAAAGTGTCTGAGAACATTATCCAAGCAGAATTTTCAGCTAAAAATTGGAAGTAGCAGAAAAATGATAAAGAGAAGCCTTTGCTCTGTTACTCATTTTACAAACTAAGACTCTGGAAAATGACATAAATAGGTAAATAATGATGATGATGATTTTTTAAAAACTACTTTTACATAGTGATTCTCTACAGGCAGCAATACTATAACTGCTCAACTGTACACAATAAAAGTACATAAACTTTTAAAATACTGGGTAAATGTAGTTCAAAATTGTTCCTATAAAATATTTTGAAGATTTGCTACAGAAGATAAATAACTCATTCATCAATCATTTTACTGCATTATGAAAAAGAGTGAGTATACTTTATTTCTTTAGAAGATTTATCTACTGTACTTCGTACAAGCCAAAGGGCAACAAAATCAGAAAATTTAAAAACAAAGCATAAAATAACACAACCCCCAAATACATAACATAGCAACACAACAATTTACTAATACTATCAGCAGCAAACTAAGCTATTTTTCCAGTCAGGTCTCTCATCTTCCAAATGCTTTCTAAAAAAAAAGTGAATCTGAACTAGTCATACCTCGGGTTAAATTTGCTTCAAGTTGAGCGCGTTCAAGTTGCGCTCCGCAGAAACCCGGAAGTAACGGAGAGTGTTACTTCCTGGTTTCGCCACTTGCTCATGCGCAGACGCTCAAAATGACGTCACGCGCATGCGCAGATGCGGTGAAAAGCGGATCCCATTCGTATCTAGAGGTACCACTGTAATGGCCCAACTGGGAAGGGAATTCCACACAAGGTGCCACCAATGAAGAGGCCCTTCCGCAGGTCCTCACACTATGTATTTCATCCCATTTAGAGGTTACAAAGAAGACAGCATGGGCATGTCAGTATAGCAAAAGGCATTCTTGCATAAATTTGTGTTCCAGGCTACTTAGGGCTTTACATGTCAAAGTAAGCAACATCATCTGGACCCAGAAAACAATTGGCAACTGATTTTAAAATAGGAGTAATATGCTCACAGTGTGCTACCCCTACCAGCATTCTGCACTAGTTAAAATTTTTGGAACACCTTCAAGGACAGTCCTAGATAGAGTGCATTAAAATCCAATTTGGAGGTTACAATAACAGCCATGGCTGGAATGTCCCTATCCAGAAATAGCTGTAGTTGGCATACCAGCCAAAACGGGCATAAGCTCTCCTAGTCGTAAATGACAAAGATTGTTCCAAAAGCACCCCCAAACCATGCACCTTGTTGTTCAAGTGCAACCCCATCAAGTACATGTTCTGCCAACTCCTGGGCAAGAGAACTACCCACCCACAGTATCTGTGGCTTGCCTGGATTCATCTTCAATTTACTGATCCACATCCAGCCCAACACTGCCTTCAGACAGACACTGGTTCAGGGCCTGCATTGCCTCTTCTGGTACTGATGGAACAGAGAGACAGAGTTGGGTGTCATCAACATACTGATGACAAGTTGCTCCAAATCCCCTGATGGCTATTCTCAGTGGCTTTATATAGATATTAAATAGCATCTGCAACAAGATTTAAGCCTACAGAACTCAATAGGACAACCCCTACAGGTCAAGCAGAAGTCATCCAATACTGTTCTCTGGAACTGTCCTTGGAGATAGGAATGAAACCACTGCAGTGCAGTGCTTCCAACTCAGGGGGTGCAGTATACCATTGCCAATAGTACCAAAAGTCACTGAGTAAGCAAAGAGAATCAATAAGGCCACACTCTCCCAGTTAATCTCTTGACAAATGTCACTGATCAGGGCAACCAAAGCAGTTTCAGTCACTAAACCTGGCATGAAGTTAGAAAGAAATGGGTCTAGTTGCTTTCATCAGAGCATGCTTGAAGCTCCCTGTCAGCTTGCTCTTGCCAGCCAGGAGGAGTAAGAGTCAAGAAGGCACATGGTTGGCTACATACATTAGAGCAGCTTGTCCATGTCCTTGTGTTGCAGTATTTGAAACTGATTCGTAACAGCGGACCAGTCAGTCCTCTGGACGGCTCTATAGGATAACCAAACTTAGCATCCAATTTAGAATGGATCTGAGTAACTTTACTCTTGAAGTGCCTGGCAAATTTGTCATAGCAGGCCAATAATGGGACAACCTCCTTCATCTGGGAAAAGCCTTTACCACAAAGGAAAGCTCTGCTGGATGGCTACTTTAAGATGTAATATTGGCAGAGAAGTAAGCCCATAACCACTGCCACACAGTAGACACAAAGATGTGCTTGTAACCGTGTTTGGTCAGATTCATCTAGCCATCACTCTTCTTGCTCCTTGAATTTAGGTTCCTCAGTATTCCAGGGAGCCATTTGGGTTTTACCCTGTTGAAGAGAGCTTCTAGGAGCAATCCTTTTGAGAACTGCTTCAGAAGAAGTATTGACCATGCCAGTTGAAAAATCCCCCCACAGCACTCACCAAAAGACTAAACACTCCTAGCAGTAACCTTAAAAGCATTATAACCTTTTCCTTCTAAACAGCCTATTTTCTTAATTTTGTAAATGATCATGAAGATAAAGTTTGTGTACCAAAATGTAAATATGGTGCATGTTCATTCATCATGCTTTCTGTCCTGTTTTTCTTCCTGGCATCTCTGGATGCTTTCCAATTCATCAGGAATTGCCTTTCCATTTCTTTTATTTCTTTTCCATCGAGGGACTCTGAAGAGGTAATATTTGTAAACATGTATCAAGAAAATGCTGATTAACTCTGGCTTACCCAATCCTTTCCTAGATGTGGCTCTGGTATTCTTAGGAAGTCAATCATGGATAAACTTTTGCCTCAGTATGAATTGTTCTTTCACCATCAATGATTATGCCAGACCTGAAACACCAGTTTGTTTCCCTAATCTCCACCTGCTATGGTATAGGTGCTAGATTCCTAGCACAAGAGAAAATCTCATCTCCATGCTTCAGTGAGCCCTGCTGTGGGGTAGCACAACAACCACCGGTGCTCTACCAGTTCTTTGGCAGAATCTAGGAAAGCTTTCATGGGGGAAGAGGGTGGCTGTGCCAGCATCCTGGGTGGCATCCTAAGGGCTTCTGTAGTAGTTCTATCAGCTCAATCTGATTCTGGCAGGTGACTGTGTGCTTTCCTCCATGTGAGCTTGAAGGCTTCATTCTTCATAAGAAATACAGCAGATATTTCTCAGTTGGATATTTCAGACAGGGCCTCTTTGTCTGTGGCACCCAAGATTTGGAACAGTCATGGGAGGTCTGCCTGGAATCATTACTGTTTACTTTTAGAAGAGTTTTATTTCAACAATAATTCTGAGTAAATGTACATAGGATTGGGTGGTGGCTTGTTATAGGCCTCTCCCTGGACCCCTGTGGAGAGTAAGAATTGCCTCAGGTGTCTAGGCAGGTTATTTCTACTAAAAATGTATTTTGAAGGTTGCTAACAACTAATAAATATATGGGACTGGCAAACTAGTAATTTTTTTGTGACCTAGTAACATCTGTTGGCCTATATAGAAGTCTAAGGCTACAATCCTATACCCACTTAGCTTACATATTCACAGGAAATTTGTTGTATGGTATGCAACACAATCCTAGACATGTCTACTCAGAAGTAAGCCCCAATGAGTACATCATGGGACTTTTTCCCAGGTAAGTGTGTTAATGCATGGATTAATTTCTGGTAAAAGAAAAGTGCTCTCTGAAAGTACATTATTTTACCAAGGGATTTTGATTGCTGTATAACTCTGTCCTTATATTTTGGTTTCTGGCAAACAGGATTTCCATTCAGCTCTAATTTGCGCAGGTTGGTCCATACACCCAGCACAAACTCCAAGTCCTGCAAATACCAAAGAAAAGAAAATCAATACTTTTGCTAACTTAGCTCAGTGCTGTAACTAAGTGGATTCATAATTCTATTTATTCAATTAAATGTAAACTTCCTAAAGTAATGTTATTTACACAGCTACCTTTATAAAGTAATCACATGATGGCATGCAGTATGTTAAATTAAGAAACACAATGCTTTACACATAAAGCCAAAAAGCAACCTTCTAATAATTATTCCTTAAACATGATTTCAACCCTTTGATCTTCACTTTCTACTGTAAAGGTAAAATGTAAAATATAGGCCAAAATCCAGAACACCAGAAACACATAAGAACATAAGAAGAGCCTGCTGCATTAGACCAGTGGCTCATCCAGCATTCTGTTCTCACAGTGGCCCACCAGAGGCCTGTGGGAAACCAACAGGATTTGGGCAAAAAAAGAGAACTCTTCCCCTCCTCTAGTTTCCAGCAACTTGTATTGAGAAGCATTGCTGCCTCCAACAGTGGAAGCTGAGCATAGTCATCATGGCTAGTAGTCATCAATAGCTTGTTTCTTCATGAATCTGTCTAATCTTTTCAAGCTACCATTTGCACAGGTCTTCATACATATATATAAGATGTTGCACAATACATGTGCTCAATTATAGGGGCTTACATGCAAAAAAATCTGTATATATGGCTTGATTTTCCTCATGCAAGTTGCATCAGGGCCTACATGAAGAAAATAGACTCCCCATATGTGGAGGTATATCTCTGGATGCCGGCCATAATGTAGATGACTGAATATATATGAAACCTTGGTAGATTGCACTGGAATATTACTACTGGTTGTTGTTGTTTTGATGGCACTCTACAATATACAAAAACCCTTCACGTGCCAATGAATTCAGAGTTGTTTGTTCATGGAGAGGAAGCCACAGGTAGATAATTCTTTCATGATTATTGTAATTATTTAGAATAAAATTAATAAATTTCCTCCACATCTGTTATTTTCTTGGCCTGAGCTAGGAGAAGGAAAGTTTTGTGTTTTTACATAACCTTTATCTAGTTTGGGTTTCTTTCTTTTTTTATTAAGGGCAATCTGACCTAGTTTTTCTTTTATATTACTACAATATATAAACTGGTTAACATGGCTTGTATGACTTATAAGATTTGGCAGATATGGGACTTCTTGTGGAAATGCACTGCTCAAGTACCTTCTTATTGCATTTCTGGATACTGTTGTCAGCAACCAGAAATAATAGCACTTGGCAACTGAATTGAAAGTAATTTGCTTTTTCCACCAGTGGAGAAATATTTTCACTTTCATCTGTGTAAATATTCTCTTTTTCTTGATGCTCTTATTGAAAATTTTGTAACATGCCACTACCTTTACAGTGACTTAGATCCTGAGAAGTGCCAGCGGAAGTTGATGACCGTTTAGAGTGTTCTATTTGTTTTCAACTTTTTTTAGAGTTTTGCTCACTATACTGTTTTGCCATGGCTAATTTTAACTCACATTTTTTGTAGGCCACCCTGATATCTCTACAAAGGGAGAGTTATAAATATGTCAACAAGGCAGCTTTCCTTACCACCAGCTCCCCCTCCATCGGCAGTTTCACAAGCTTCTTCTGAGAGTCAGGGACTCTCCTGAATGAGGTAGGCTGTGGGGAGAACCACTGAAATTCAAGCAGAGCACATTCTCTGTGTAGAGATCCTGCTTAAAGAAGATTGCCTCCATCTCATTTTCAGCAACTCCCTTTTCACACATCCCAGGCCACAGTGCTACCCTTATTCTGGAGAGTATTTCACCCTCAGGAGAGGCTACTTAGAGGACTGTCAGTGAGGAGTGGAGAACGAAATTTACCTTCTGCCAACCCTCTTCCGCTGGCTTTTTTCAGAACTCAAGTTATTATCTATCATTACTGTATTTGCATTCCTGTATGTCGTTTACAATGATTATCACGAAACACTTGTGGCTCAATACACAGGGATGCACACAAACAGTTCTATGACAAAAGGTGTGTTGTGCCCGCCCTGCTCCCAGATAGATGAGTGGCAAACGCTAAGTTTTTGAAAGGGTTTACCCTGCACAGAACCAGATTTGGATCAGGGAGGGGAACTGCATTGGCAGGTCCTGTCTACACGTATGGTTCTCTATCCAGTTTCAGACATACATGCAGAAGCTTCATGTCATGTCCTAGCTAGATTAAATTGTTGGAAATGTTACTTTTCCATGTACAACAGAACCTCTTAAGCTATTCAGCAATATTTTCTAGTGTCTACCAGTTATCCACACAAACCAGATGCAAGGAGCAGGAGAGCAAGGGTTTCTTTTTACTCTCCAGTATTTCATATTTGGGAAAATCCATAATCCTTGGACTGTTAAATTTCAAGTTTGCCAGAGGAGTCATGCAGAAGATGGAAAGCAACATGGAGATTTTCTTTTAAGCTTTTCCACAATGAGCTATTTATAGAAACATTCTGCTTCTGTAACATTAACCTCAAGGAACTGTTTTCTTTCATAGTTATATACATAATATTCTGCTCTGATTACTAAATTAAAAGGCACATATTATTTCTCACATATAAAAATATATCAGGATGTATTTTCATATCAGATACAGTGTTTCGCATATCTAATGTTTTGCGTATCTGGACAATTTGGCATTTTATTTCCCAAACTGAAACAAAGTCCAAGTACATGCAATTACATTGGCTCACATTAATCTCTTATCAACCTAAACTCTGCCTTTGTTGTCTCCATAAATGTCAAAATTTACATTGTAAGATCCATTGAAATCATCTTCCTATACTTGAAAAACTAGAATGCACTTGAAAAATTAGATCAACTAAAGCTGGTTTTGAAAATGTAAAATAGTATATATTTCTTGGAACCTTGCTAAGTAAATAGCTAAACTTTGATGAATGTACCCACAGAATTTTCCAGATTTTTGTTGACTACTACTCACTTGATAAATGATCCAGAACCTGCTCACGCCATTGTATGTTTATCTAAGAAGGTACTAATCCCATGTTGAAATATGATTACCCTTTGGATACGCTCTAGTTGTTCATTGCCTTCCTGTCTCTAATAAAGTGCTTTCACTTTACAGCCTTTCAATAAGCTATACTAAAGGGACTAGACACTTTTTTGGGCAGTCTGTTTGATAAATGATCATGTCATGCTATCACTTAGAGGTCTGCTACAAAATACTAAAGAGCAAATTATATTCTAGGCAAACTGTGGGAGGTGAAAGCCTCAGATGACATCCGTAGTACTAGCAGCAGCCTTCTTCCCAATTAATGATGGCCATTTAAGAACCTGTATTTGACCAGTGTACTCCAATTTTTATCGGCTGTGTCTAGCTCAACTGCCCTAACTACATCTGTAGACAGCAATTTGTCATCATTCTGACGGTCTGCCATTATCTCTTTCAGAAAATCTATATTTTCTCTCTTGTTCCTGACTGAATTGTGAAGTGAAGGAATTCATCTTTTTGATATCTTGTTGTCATAATCAATAATGGCAAAAGGTTGAATAAATTAAAGATTTACAACCATATTCCCAGAACACTGAACCAGCGTAAGGCTTTCCGAAATAAATAGGAATGGTACTACTTTAGTTATTTAAAAGTGAGAGTCTTATAATCTGAACCTATAGACCATAATCCATGGTTATGTGCATAAAGGGGGTACTCTTGTGCGACATGGAGACAGGAGATCCATTTTTTGGCATACATGCCATTTGGTTGCATAGAACAAAATGTGAAACCTTGGAATGTGTATATGTGATTAGGATCGCAGAGCTGACAGTGCTAATTGTCTGTTTGGTGGTTCATAGGACAGAGCATCACATCTGTACCCTAGGATGTAGCTTTACCTAGTAACCACAGGGATTAGTATTTTAATTTTTAAAAAGCGTAATCAGAGCCTTCTAGGTTAAGCCAAATGCATCCTACATCTTGTTTCTTATGGTCTTAAAGAGTTGCCTATAGGAAGCCCAAAGTTGTGCATGAGAGCAGTAGGCCTCTCCTACTGCTTCCCAGCAAGTGATACGCAGAGACATGCTTCCTCTGATCCTGGATGTAATATATAGTCACCATGACTAATAAGCATTGATTACCTTGCTCTTCATGATCTGTTTAATCCTCTTAGATAAATGTTTTAGTCTATTCCGTTATGGTTTTAACTTTCTGTATGTTTTAAATTATGGTTGCAGTTTTTTTAGTGACAAAGTTACTGTTTTATCTTTTTTTGTAAACCACTTTGAGGTTTGCTTCCTACAATCAAGCAGTATATAAATTATATGAAATAAATAAACAGATAGAAATGAGTGTGATAAACAGTGTTGTAAAAGCCATAAAGTGAAATGGGACTTCATCATTGTAGGCCACAGAAAAAGAAAAACATATCCATGCATATTAACTTTAAATTATCCCATAAAAACAAATAATTCAAACCACTGAAAGATTATTAAATATTAACTGCCTTAATTTCCCATATATGCTTATCAATCTTATTTCCTCTTTATTACCTTCACATGGTGAATTTGGTTGTCAACAGCTATAAGGTGGGAGATATTTTCCAGAATTGCTAAATCACTCACTTCATCAATATTATTATTGCTGATATTCAAAACTGTTAAAGACTTCTGCAATGAAATTAACATTTAAAAAGAAAAGTCAAAAGTTAACTGCTGAAATCATATGTGGTTACTAGAGAATAAACCTGATTAAACTTAGTGAGACTAACTTCTCACTAGAGTAAAACATGCATAGCACTGCACCACACAACTGTATGTTTTATCAGCACCTCATAACGAACACTTTGGGCTCATCTACACTTTTGCTTGACCCATATTTTGATTGTATTGTGTACTGGTTAATTCCCCTGGGACTGAGAGCCTTTCTCATTGTTCTGCAGCTGTGCCTTGTGAAAACCTGATCTTACCCACTAAGTCAGATCTTATCAGATGTGCCGAAAATTTGAAGTGAGATAACTTGATTTTCACTGGATGATCAGAAAAGCTCTTGGACCTGGAGGAATTAATCAGTACACAATACAATCTAAATAGTCTGAAACTGGGTACTTTTAATGCTCTTTCATAATACAAATGGCAGTAAATTGACCATGAAAAAACTACGATGAGGAAGAAAATACATACAAAATACAAATATAGAGCTGTACTTTTTTGTAGCTTCAGTTTTGAAGTTGTCAAATGACAAATGAGTAGTGAGAAGGAATACAAGAGGATCAGGTTTTGCTGCATCTAATGGGTATATATAATACATATAATGCTTATAATTAACCTGTGCTTGCTCAGTTTTAAATGGAAATTTTAAAAAAGGATTCTATAGCCAACAATCAACACATTTCTTGCAACCTTGGTTTGTTTCATACGATTACAAAAAATTATAATAGGGTTTTGCTTCTAAATTAAACATACCTAACTGAGCAAATGCTCATTGTCAACCAAATGTTCTTGGCAATGGGAATGACAAACATATTCTATCAAATGATGAGAAATGAATGCAACATAAATGATTACAGAACTTATTGCAAAACAAAAAGAATTACCATAGAACTCACTACTATTGGACACCCTTTGTTTTACACATATTTTTTATGTGCAAATAGTAGTAGTAGTAATAATAAAAATTAACCCTTTTGCATTCATATCCTGTGGGAATGTAGCTCTTTGGCAAACAGATATTAGACTTAAAAATAATTCTTGTAATTTTTTCGCAATCAATATCTTTCACCAGATGTCACTGAAACTCTATATTCTTACCGCTAGTGAATGAAGACTTCTTGGGTCAAACAAAACCTTTTCTCCCAGGGGAAGCTGCTGGCTTTCAACATGTAATTCTCTTAGTTCTTCTAAAGTCTCTAAGCCTTCTACTACAGTGATGTAATTGCCGCCCAGATACCTTAACAGTATATAAGAGGTTTTCAGTTCTCCCAATTTGTTTTAACTAATGCACACATTTCCAAAAGTAAAAAAAGTGTATTTTATGACAAATAAAGTGTATTAAACTAAAATCCCAATTTCCATAGGGCTCCATGGAACCATCACAGAGTTTTCTACAAGCAAATCTATTTTGTAAAAGGTGAAAGATTTATAAAATCTGAAGAGAAATCAGAGTATGCAAATGTATTGAGAATTACCTGGAAACAACCCAAACAAAATGAAAATGTTTTAAAGCAATGTATAGAGGCAGGGTGGAACGTTGTCCTATATAATTCATTACTTTATTGTAGAAATATTAATAATAAAATGTAAAGAAATATTCCAGATATTATCAATTGCTAATCTGAAGCGTAATCCAGGCAAAGGAAAAAACTGTAAAAATCAAACTGATTTCAGTGGGACAGAGTCAAACATATGCTTAACTCATCCAGTAAAATCACTAGCCAAACTTTGGGTTAATGTGTTCTCGGATTAATGAAATATGTGAACAAAATTATCATATTTGAAATAAAATATTGACTATATTCAGCAAGTATATACAGTAGCTATATTTCTTATATCAATTTACACATCAGTTAATAAATCCAATAATAATTTTAAACTTACAATTTTTCAAGTTTTATTAATGATGCTAGATTTTCAATTCGTGTAATACAATTGTTCTGCAGGTATAGGTGTCTTAGGTTTGTAGCAAAATCCAAATTATGTATTTGTCTAATTTGGTTATCATACAAATAAAGGACATTAAGGTTTTTACACAAAGACAGGTCATCCTAAGAGAAAGAATGAAGAAAGTGTGTTACTGTGTAGTTCACTCATAAGTAAAATGCTTCAGCTCCCAGATACAGCCTTTTCCTACTGCATGGGCTTCTTTATACTTCAACATTTTGATCTTACTATCTACGGTATCCTTGGTAGATATAGTTGTAAATATAGAATGAATGGATACTATCTTAATTTATGATGGCTAGGAACTAAAGAATAGCACGCTGTTCTAAATATCTAAGGGGCCACTGAAGTTGTCCTCCCCCCTATGTTACATAGCAAGTTACCGTACTTTTGAAATGGTAGAAACTTTCAGAAGCACTTTATTATTGGGCATGGGGGTCTGCTGTTCAAAGGAGAAAATGGAAAGTTCTAACTGCCCGTAGCCAAACCCTTAGGAATGCCTGAACTAGTTCTTCGGATCTCAGCTCATATTTTCCAACTGACAATTACACTAGAATTGTATATCATTCCAGAATATAGGGATGCTATGATCTCCCCAAATTTCAAGCAAATTTCTGAAAGCAATACATTTACTTCCACTATACTCAAATATATTTAAAACAAACTATATTTCTGATTTAAAACTTTCAGTACAAATGAAAGGTGCTTTAAATTAACTGTTACTGTCTTTTAGTCAGTAATTTCAAGCTGATTATTGTAATGGTATAAAATTTAATTTAAAAAATTCCCTCCTGACTCTTTTGCTAACTGAAAGAGTCTTGTTTTTATTGAAGTTATGTAAGCACCTCTGGCAGACTTTTTGGCTGAAGAGCAGGATAAAAATGCTTTGAATTGCTATTAACAACAGAAAGCAAATAACAAATAAAAAAGAAGTTGTATTTTCAAATAATCAGTGTATTCTTACAATTATATCTATATTTTTATTTGATAACTTGAGATGAGTCGTTTTCCTCAAGTAATGGGCCAAGGACTCATCTCTGCGATTCTTCTGATTGAGGCTTTTACCAATTAGCTCCAATGTTAGTCGAACCATAATCTTGCAGTAAAGTCAGTTTTTTACTCCCAAGAATTCAATATCCATGTATTCCTTTTTGTCACACAGGGCCTTCAAATAAAACAAAAAGTTGTAAAGTATATTTCAGAGTCATAAAATTATTGTATACTCTTTTTCCAACATTATTTTCTAGTTACTATGAAATAATTTAATTACAATGAGATTTTCTTCTCATTTTCAGAGACATTCTTAGTCATATTCCTAATAAAGAAAAGATTAATGGTAACAGATGTCTTCCCAAATTTTCTACAGACTATTATACTAACATCCTAGCTCTTTATATAGAAGCAGGACGTAGTAGGCTAATGGTGTTTTACGGTAATTTTTAAAATCTGTATAAAATTCCATATGAATAAAACCATTACAATGGTACCTCTGCATGCGAATGGGATCCGTTCCGGAGCCCCGTTCGCATCCTGAGCTGAACACACCCCATGCCTGCCGTGATTCGCCGCTTCTGCGCATGATGTCATTTTGAGCGTCTGTGCATGCGCGAGCGGCAAAACCCAGAAGTAACCCGTTCCATGACTTCCAGGTCGCTGCGGAACGCAACCTGAAAATGCTCAACCTGAAGCTACTTTAACCCGAGGTACGACTGTAGTTTTGAAGGGGGGAAACATAGTAGTGATCAAGTACTACAGTATTTCAGAATAAGCTTTGTTTCTGTTTGAGATAAGGACTTCTGCTCAGATGGCACCTGTCATCTAGGATTCTTATAAGTACGTGTGTGTGTGTGTGTGTGTATTTCATAGGGGCAACATTTTATTCAAAGCTTTTCAGTCAAGCTACACCTGACTTTATAATCCTAATTTGGAATTAAAGTCCTATTAACTATCTTGAAATTGAGTTCCTTTTAAAGGGACTCACTTCTGGCTGATCACAATTAAACTGGTGGTCACAGAGTGACAATACTGCAAATATATATATTTATTACAAAAACTATGGGTACTTTAATAAAAAGTCCTGGGGCTTCCTCTTCTTCCTGATCCCCCACCTCACAAAGTACTAGAAAATGCTGATCCCAGAACCTTAGAGCTCCCAACACTACTGTATATGTGAGAAGATACACAGAATTGAGTCAGGTAAGCTCATTTCAGTACAGTGGTACCTTGCTTTACGAACTTAATCTGTTCTGGAAGTCCGTTCTTAAACCAAAGCATTCTTAAACCAAGGCGTGCTTTCCCTTAGTGGGGGGTTCAATTTACACTCAACAGGAAGCGGAATGTGTTCTGCTTCCAAGGCAAAGTTCACAAGCCAAAACACCTACTTCCAGGTTTGCAGCGTTCTTAATTCAAGTTGCTCATAAACTAAGCTGTTCTTAAACCAAGGTACCACTGTACTGGCAAATCTGATGAATGCAAAGATTCATATCACTATGATATTTTTAAAATCTGAAAACCTTTCATCAAATTGGAATGCTTTTTACCCAGAAATGCCTCTAGAATATGGAATTCTAGGACCTTTTAAAAACAAGTATAGTGCTATATTGTGTTCATCTTGATCCAGGGACAATCCTCATATAACAGTTGTGAGAAAGATGTCCTATTGATATGGGCAAGAAATAAATTTACTGCTGTTCACTACTTCTAAATTAAAATGATCTGTAGAAATACCAGTGCTTGACAAGTAGAAAAAGCCCAGGAAATGGTACAGCACTGCTGGTAGCAAAATGGAACTTCAACCACTTTTTATGTTTAAGGGTCAAATGAATTTGAACTCTTTTTGAAATTTCAAAATTGTGTAATGGGCACGATGATTAAGCAAGGGCATAACCAGGGGGGTGAGCTGCCCCCTCAAATCAAGTAAATATATAAAAATACTTACCTGTGACACAACTGGGCAGTTAGTTAACTCAGTTCTCTGCCCCCCTAACATAAAGCCTGCCCCGCCTAAAATAAATTCTGGCTTCGCCCATGGTTCTCTGGTTTGCCTTTTGTATAGGGGTTATTCAGCGGATGAAAGATGGTCCTTACAGTAGCAATGCTTCTAGCTGAAGGGGTGGGGAGAATCACATTTTCCCAGCTGCAAATATTGCAGCCTGACCATTAATTTTGGGTAAGAGGCAATACCCAGAAACACCCTTTTCTGGAAAGATGTCTTGAATCCCACAGAACAAGCGAATGCCTCCTCCTTTTTTGCAGGGGTCGGATTAGATGCTTTTGGGGGTCCCGACTCCCTTACAATTCTGCGATGTGTCAGGCAGGGACACTTCAATTTACTGTTATGCGTAGTGGGTAGCGCTGGAATCATCTTGGCGTGTTAAAAATGCTGAAATTAGCCAGGATTTTTGTTGGGGGGGGGGAGAGGCTTCTGTTAGGGGGGCAGAACCTCAGATTCGTATTCTTTTGCGGGCAGCTGACCCCCTCCCAGCTACACCCATTCATACAGTAAGAAGAGTGGGGGAGATGGCAAACGAAGCACTAGCATATCTGCCTGCATCCCTAATCGCTTTTCTCTCAGCTTATCAGATCGAGCCCAGACTGGGGGAAATAAGTGTCGGAAGGGAAAGATTGCCAAGAGGTGGGGGCAGTTTCTACGGGGCTACACACAAACCACACTTGATACGGGCTCCTCGGAAGGACTGTCGTCTCCCTTCGGACGAAGTGTGGCAAGGGCTAACGCGCCTACACTAGCAAATTATATGATGTCTCAAGAAGGCGGCTGGGCCGTCGTAGCCCCGCTATTCACCGACACCGACGCACACGGGTCTCCTTCCCCACTCACACGAACTCCACGCCCTTCTGCCCAGCGCTTCCCCACAACCTCTTTCCCCGCCAAACGCCAGCGACAGGTAAGGGGACGGGTCGCAGCAGGGCGCCTGTGAACACAGGCAAAGAGGCTTCGCCGCCACGGACGGAGACGCCAAGCGCGTTGCTATGGAGGCAGAAAAGGTCGCCTGTCCAAACACTTTCGCGGGCAACGGGAGGCACAAGAGCGCACCTACGACCCGCGCAGCGAAGCGCGCTCCCGAGTCGCGGTCGAAGCGGGGAAAGGAGCCGGGAGGAGGAAGAAGGTAAGGGTTTGCGCACGCGCAATTTCACGTCTGCTCGGCGCGGTCGCCGCCTAGCAATTGCCTGTTGTTGGGTCTTCTTCCGGCGGGTTGAATGCCGCTGACATTCGAAACGGCGCGCGCAGCTGAGTTCGCGCGGCTACCTCACAAAGGGACTTGATTCCATTTTTTATGTGTGAGACGTATCGTTTAACGGCCGAATCCTCCCCCCCCCCCACTCCCCGCTTTGTTAAAGATATAGGGAATATATAATAAAGTGTGCTACAGAACACACATTTTTAATGCAATTCTAAATTGTTCGGACGACGACGTCGTCAATAGGGAAAAATAATAATATACCGTACTTCCAAGAGGTAGACTTTCTTTTTTACTGTTTTGGGGTTCATTTTGAATCTGCCCCGTCCCAAACCTCGGGGTTTGGAGCTGCTTTTCCGCGCAGTACTATTACTGAAGAATGATAATAAACCCGCCGTTCTTCTCGTGGACCTTCTAGATTATTTTCCTCAGCTAATGTTTGTCGAGATGATTGGTTTAGCCAGCCAAAGCTGAACACTCCCTTTTGGGAGAGCTGTGAAGTGCATTCCTGTGCATGTTTGTCTGGAAGTGCCATTCATTTCAATGAGTCTGAGGTGGGCTTCTTTCTCCTTAGCATCTCGTTGGCCGCTGAGGACACCTGTTATGAACTTTGCAGGTAAACTTTTGCTTCAGCTGCTCCACTTAAGATTGCAGGCAGGAACTCTTAATTTGAAGGAAGATTAAGCCTTCCCCATGCTGTATCTGCGCATTGTTTTTTTAACTGGACACCTCCAACTGCATTGTGAAATGGCACACTCCATACAAGGCTATACCACCACCTAAGTAAAAAATGGAATTATTCAGTTGCTGTTACTTCTTTTTTAACCCATCCATTTTGCTGATTAGAGGAAAATGGTATAATGTTAATGTATTGCAAAGCTAGGACAGTATATAAAATTCTCAGGCCACCTTAGCAACTTTAGTATTAAGGTGGACAAGAAAAAAGGCTTTTCTAGAGTAAAATGCCTTTGTGTAATCAGGATTCATCATGCGCAGAGGAGTGACATTATTTTTTATGCACCCCCCCCTCCTTTAATGCTATACGTGACATCATAAACGGTAGTGACAATACACCAGGAACACAATAGCCAGTTCCAGTGTAATGGAAGGGATTACTTGGGATGGGATGACAGGTTGCACTAGGGGTTTCCCGTTTTTTAAACATTTGGGGAAAACATGCAGTTATTCCCAGTGGTGAAGGAGTCTACAAGGGAGTTGTTTTTTAAAGTCCATAAGCTAGTATGGCACTGCTGCAGCTGGAAATGGATAGCTAAGGGCTAAGATGGTTGGGGACCCTCCAGCCCACGGAACAAATCTATGCAGGACATATAATTCAGGACATATAATTCTAAAAACAGTTGTTACATGAAGAAATCCTATTTAAGTTAATGAACCATAAATATGCTTAATTGTCACTGGCCTCGGTTCTGTGCTGTTATAAGAGCACATGTTGCCTAATGAGTTTTTGAGTTATCCAAGATGAGCTTCAACATTTCCATTTCTTCCTAGCATTTGGCAGGATCTATAAAACTTTTAAATCTTTCAAATTTGGAAAGTTCATTTGCCTACTTATCAAATGACAGAAAATATTACAATATAAACTTATTCCTGTATTTCAATTTGCAATCAAAACTGACTGTGCCCTAAAGGTTGTTGTTCTGGGAAATATATCCCCTTAAAAGGGGGCTTTTATATTATTAAACTTACCTTGCCCTCAGACCTTTGACTTGTTTGTAGCTGTAGTTTTTGCAGGTGTCTAAAGCCGTCTCTGTTACTAATTCAGTTAAAAATATATTATTTGAGATTTAAGAGAAAATATTTGTTCATCAAGATTTGAAATAAGATTCTAATCTACTGGCATAGAACGTTGAAATATTGTCTGTGTATTTTCAGGGTGTCAGAATACAAGAAGTCTTTGTCTTTGAGGAACTCTGTAAAGTAAATTTTATGTATATGGTTAGTTAGTTCACTGTCAAGGTACAACTATATCAGACAGACCCAATGTCAGCACTTGGCATTCTGGGGCAGCTGCTGAAGTCCACGACTTTTTAGGGGCCTGCAGTATGTATGTAGGTATGGAGAGGGGGAGGAGAGGAAGAGAGACTGTTTATCTGAGCAGCCCTGGATGGTTCTACCTGAGCTGCTATATTCATCTCCCACAATGCCCCTGACATAGCATCATCTGGGGACATTATGGGAAATTAAAATAGTGGCTATTCTCAGTCACCCAGTTCTGCTTGGAATGCTCTAGCTTGCTGCCGCCAGGTAAGTTTCAGAGGACACACCCAGAGGTCACCTTACCAGCGCGTTCTCTTGAGCCACTTCTGACAGCAGATGCCTTTGACAATGCTACTTCTAGCTCTTGTGAGGCACCTGGTCATGCAAAGACTGTTGTATTGTGAGGACAGAGAGATAAAGCCAAGGCAGAATTGCTTTGCTACCTCTGTGCGTGGATTTTTATGCTCACAGAGCTGCAGAGATCAGTTCAAAACTTCATCACACACAAATGGCCTTGGAAGATGGGTTTGATGCCCTTCTTTCCAGGCATAGGATCTCCCTCCCACCATTTCTGGCTGAAAGTTTGCCCAAGGTCATCCAGGAAGTTCAGTGCTTAGGATGGATTGGAACCTATCCAACACTAGCCACTAATGGTGCCCTGACTGCCTGCTACTCCAATCAGTTTTGCATGGTTGCTGAGTTGAGTGGCTGCTGAATTGCAAAATCTAGACTAGCACTGTAGGAGGCTGTACTACAACCAGGCTTTCCCAGCAATGTATGTGAAAAGGACCCAAAGCTACCGATACTTCTCTATAATTTGGCCCAACTCAGTGCAGACAACGCAGGCAATAAATATTAAGATCAGATCAGCTTCAAATCAGCCCCACTATCCACACAACCTTACTTTGTGATAATAATTGCTTTTGCTTATAAAATTCATGCCACTATAATCTGGTTTGCTGCCAAAAAGGCACAATCTAATAACAATTAAACACTTTAAAGTTCTATTGGGTGTGTTAAATATTGTTCTATTGGGGAGGATGCGGCCCATTTGGATCCCTTCCAGTTGGGATTCAGGCCTCACCACAGGACTGAAACTGCCTTGGTCATACTGGTCGATGATCTCCGGCGGGCTAGGGACAAAGGTGAGAGCTGTTTTCTAGTTCTACTGGATCTCTCAGTGACTTTTGATACCATCAACCACAATATCCTTCTGGACTGTCTTTAGGGGTTGGGAGCTGGGGGCACTGTTATACAGTGGTTCCGCTCCTTTCTCCTGGACCGTGTCCAGAAAGTGGTGGTGGGGGATGAGTGTTCAGACCCCTGGGCTCTCACTTGTGGGGTGCCTCAGGGTTCCGTCCTCTCCCCCATGCTTTCTAACATCTACATGAAGCTGTTGGGAGAGATCATCAGGGGGTTTGTGTTGAGTGTTCATCAATATGCAGATGATACCCAGCTCTACCTGTCTTTTAAACCAGAACCAGTTAAGGTAGTGAAATGGGCACATACACCAAAAGAGATAAATATCACAATTCAGTGTAAACACACATTACTTTTAATAAATAAAGTGTTTAGCTCTTAATATCTATTGAAAATCAACATTTGTTAGGATAATTCATAGTGGACACAGTGCGTTTTCAAGAAGGCACCACATTGTAAACATTCCCCTCCCATTCCTGTTCTTATTGAACACAGCAAAACACTAGCATCCAGCAAACACCTTTCTTTCACAACAAGCAGTAAAACTGCATTAGTTTAAATGTATTTGTTTAAATCCAAATTCAAGTGATACATCAAATGAATGACTGTTACTTTCAACAACTGGGGAAAATGCAGATGGTTATAATCACAAAAGATTGCATGCAACACATATATTAATTTCCTTTTTAATAGTAGTGCCATTGCTGTTATACATAAGTGCTAAGGTAACTGAGTCTAAAATAAACAGAGAAATTTACACAGGAAATGATAGATGAATTACATAGGAGTTGAATGTAGACTTCAGTAAAAATGAAGGTTTCTAAAACAATTTAATTTCCTCTCAAAGGGTTCATGCACTTTCTCTCCATTATGATCCAAAACTGTATTCTCATACATTATTTTACATAGTGCGTGTCCCAAATTAGCTCATCTTTATTCATATGAAACTGCCTCAATTACTTAGGCTTCCCTGCTAATACCTATACTGTATATGATGTGCATACTACTGGACATTGGCTATGACATGTTACTATTTGAAGTACAGGAGCTCTCATGTCAAACCCCATAATCACACCCTAAAGCGGTCCATATCCATGACTCCTAAAAAATACAGTAAGCTGTACTAATATTTCCAAAAAAGCAGCAATACATAGCACAACACCCATTTTATTGGTATATCATGGATGTTGGACTATGATGCTGGTCTAAGACTGTGAAGATTTGTGTTTATATCCATGATCAGTCATGAGGTTTGCAGAGTGAGCTTGGGTCAGTTACTGAGTCTAGCCTATCTAACAAAAATGTGCTAGACCCACCATCCAAGCTTACACCACTGACAAATACTTTGTTAGCAGCATATGTCATCACTCCTCTTATGAAAAGGTACTGGAGATGTCTTGCTGATGTTCCTACTCCACTGCATTACTGAATGTAAGGTTATCAGTGGCTGCGCGCGCACACCCACCCACAAACCCACACACAAAAATGGGAAGAGCACAGAAGGTGCAAAGTGCATTTTTATGGGTGCAGGTCTTTGAAGGGTATTGCACAAGAGCCTTTCCATTCAGATGTTTTGGATTACAACTCTCACCAACCTTAACCAGTATTTAAAAACACACAGAGACATTTTCCTAGACCCCTGACAATTTTATAATAAAATTAACAATTCATTTGTCTCCATTATGAATGATGAAAGAATAGGGGCCAAAACTGAACCACTTTCTTTGTTAATATGACTGAAAAATGTGAATGTAGTTAATCAAAATGTGCCCTGAAGGATTTTTTTGCCTTCCATTTTATTAGGTCATTTCAAAGTTCAGCATAATAGTGCTTAACTCCAAAATAAATATGAATGCTACTTAGCTTACAAGAGGCTCCCCAATTCTGGTTGTCCCTATGCCTTGGCAAAAAAAAAATAGATCTACAGTCAAGCCATTAATCATTGATATGATCAAATACAGTTCAGCAATTTCTTTCTTCCAAGTACTTAAAACAAGTTGTTATCAAGCTCATTTTGATACATTTGTATCAAATATTTTTTTTATTATTTGATTTATATTCTAACCCTTAACAAGTGCCCAGGGCAGCTTACAAAAGAATTAAAATTACAAAAAAAACATACTAAAGCAAAAATATTAAAACAACATTCAAACATCACAGTATAAAAGAGCAATATAGAAGAAGCAGAGTTATCAAACACCAAACAGCTTAAAAGCAACAATTAAAAACCCTGGGAAAATAAAATGGTCTTTGGCTGGTGCTGAAATGCCGTCCAGTTTGGCACTAGAAGAGCCTTCTGAATAAAACATTGGATAAAGAGTGGAATTTTAGTAGATCTGAATGCAAGAAGAGATAAGATTTTGTGACTTCCAAGTACAATAGCAACACATTCTGCATCCTGTCTGTCTTAAACACAGTATTTGCTGTGATCCGTGTAGCTATGAACATGAGAAAAAACCCAAAGTGCTATATTTTTTAGTTCTGTGTCAGTATCTACACATCTAATGTTATCAAGCAATTTTAAGATACTCATAGCACAATTCTATGCATGTTTACTCAAAAGTAAGTTCCACTGTATTCAGTAGGATTTGTTTGCACAAAAAAGTTGTGCAAAACTGCAGCCTGGAGAAAATCAAAGAAAGACTAATTTTTAATCCATTTTATCCATGTATGTAACACTTCATTTGCAGACACCTTTACAATCTTTTTACTTCTGAGATATCATTCCAATACCATTCCAATATTATGTATGTCATATTTTGTTTTCAATAAACCAATACTATAAAATAGTACAATTGAAAAACAGTGTAGAACAGGTAGGGCTATTCATCCTGTCTCCATTTTAATATGGTCCTAAAAAGAGAGAAGAGGAAAAAATGGCTGTGCCAGCACACCAGTAAGCGTGCATGTCTCTTTTCCACAATCTGCCTCAGATGTATAACCTCCCACTAGGAGACCCAGATCTACATCTACTGTAAAAGAACATCGCCACCGGCATAATTATAAAAGCGTAAGTCAGACAGAGCAATGAGATAGAAGTATTCCAGGTAAATCCCTGCTTCCCTTCACTCAGTCAGCTGTGCTAAAACATTTAGAACTACAGAAAATCTACAGAGTCCATCATGCAAGTTTAGTACAAATCATATAAACAACCTGAACTTGGAAGATGAGTCTAGAGGTTGATTGGGGGGGGGGGGGTTGGTCATTTTATAAAGCAACGTATATACTTATGGAGGAACTGGATAGTTCAAAAGTATTGATGAGTAAATATGTGGAGCAATTCTAAGTCTTCAACATACAATGCGTGTGTCTACAAATGCATCCACATTCAGACTTAAAATGTATACAAAATATGAGAACAATACTGCAGTTGTAGCACTGTTTTATGTAACTAGTTACTCAAGAAAGCTATTGCTCCTGCTCACCAAAGTTGCCATTGCAGTTTAACTAACTTTAAAATAATCCAGAAATATAGAAGAATGCTGAAAGGTAAACAGTATGTTTTCACTTAAGTTTATACAACGAATTTAGACACAGTGCAGACTTCAGGAGCATAAATGAATTCCTGTGCATGCATGATTCTTACATCTGCATCATATCATTCACACAGTTTTCCTGTAATCTTTTATCTCTGCAACATACCATATTCAAACTGCGAAACACTGAGAATAATTCCAAGCTTTGTGGCCTTGTCATGCTTATTTTCAAAAGGTGTTCACTGTATACCATTGTACTCTTGTATTGTGCAATATTGTTCAAAATAAAAACTGGCTAGACATTGTGTTGATTTTAAAAACAAGGAACCTCCAAGCTGGAAGAGTTTTTGTATATTAACTCCAACATATCTTAAAGTGATAGCTTCAAATCAGTGAGAATGCATTGCAGAACAATACTGTTCAATGAAAGTGGCTTCCTTTTTCAGCAGTGCACCAATCACTTACATTTTGATTCAAGCATTATCAGTTACCTACCGGTAAGTTCCTTGAAATCTTAAGACTAGACCACATTTTAAATTTGTAGTACCTGAACTTAAATCAGGAAATAAACTAGTCTTGTGGGACAGTTTATACACTTACAGGGTATTTATACTTGAACAGAATGGAGTTGATAGAAGTGGGTGCCCAGACCTCTATCTGTACCCTATGAAAGGGTGTTAGGCTCAGCTTATACGGTGTGCAGCTTACTTACATCCATTGGCTTGACTAAAATAAGATGCTAATTTGTTTTAGAGCAACAGGTAAAGAGCGACAACTAAGAGGAATTATGGACACTTAAATAGTTGGTTTCTGAAATTATTGAAAAGTATGTCCCAATTATGAGATTTTTCTATTCCCAATGTAAAAATAAAGGGGGGGGGCTACATCCAGTTGAGGCATCTTGCTTGCACAAGAGGGTCTTCTTACTCATCCTCTTTCCCCTTGCTTCTGTTCTAAAACAGATAGCGATACCAGAGGAAGTCTCACCATGACTGCTGGTAAAATGTTGTTTCTCAAACCATGCCTTAACAGCATTATTTAAAAATTTTATACCTCACCTTTCTCCCCAAAGGAGCCCACAGTAGCAAACAAGTAACAAAACAGTAAAAACTTCTTTAAAACTATTCCAGTACAGATGCAGTAATCCACGCAACAAAGTTGGTGACTAGAAGTGCAAAGCGATCTTGGAAAACACAAGCCTATGGAGTCTACATAAAACAGTTACACAGGCTTTCAAGACAAAACCACAACTACCATGTTCACAAATGTGTTTGTCTGTGTCTGTATTCTAGAGGTTTGAGCTTCAAGAAGGAACTCTGCTCTAAGACATGTACAGAGCAGATAATGTACCAGAGACAGATTGTAGTGTTTTTTGCACTGAGAAGTAGAGAGGCTGCTTGGTCTAAGCTTGGGACAATTTACGGTTTCTGGCTCAAGAGTTCTACATGGGAATGAGAAAGAATGATAAATTTCAGAGATAAAATTAAACAAAGCAAATGAAAAAAGCAGCTGGCCATTTTAAAGAGATCTTTATTGCAGATTGACAAAGAGATAAATTCTAAACTTCCAAAATCCAGAAACAGTCACAATTATTGTTCTTTTGAAGCAACAACCAAAACTTTATGGTAAAGAACAGATTACAATAAATTTTAGAGCACTGTTCTTAAAATTGAGCAAAGAGGTGGTAGAGATGATTTAAAGTACAACAAATTAACTGAAGATTTCCATTCTGGCTTCAGCTCCAAACTGAACAAGTCCAACTAGGTATGTTTGTCTCCATTCTGAAGATACGTATCGGTCGGTGATATACTTCAAGCAATGTTAATTTGATTAAAAAGTTTGTCCTTAATAACCTGAGACATCAATCCATGTATTGCTTCTATGGTGGTCTTGCAGCTGGGGAAAAACAAAGGCATAAATTTAAAGTTGGCTAAATGCAATTCTGTCACTATATTGCAAGTTATTCAGATGTCTAAGAAGCTCACGGTGCCCATAACCCCATGAATCTCTACAACCATCCAGTTATGAAAAGGCAGACATAGCGTCTGATAGTTGACTGAACTGTTGTTTGTTTTAAAAGGTAAATTCAAACATGCTTTATATGGAAACATACAATTTCAGACATTATGTGTCTGACACCTCAAATCTAAAACAAAAAGAAATGTCAGCTATTGTACTATGTCAATAGTAGTTTAAAGATCTGAGACAGATACATAGAGAAGTGGTATATTGTTTCAATATACACTAAAGTTGCATGTTGCATGCACTAAAGAACGTAAGAGAAGCCTGCTGGGTCAGGGCAATGGTCCATCTGGTAAAGCATCCTTGTCTCACAGTGGCCAACCAGATGCCGGTGAGAAGCCCGAAAGCAGGACATGAGTGCACCAAAGCCTCACTTATGATTCCCAGCAACTGATATGCAGAGGCTTACTTCCTATGATCGTGGAGGGAGAACATAGCCATCATAGCTAGTAGCCGTTATAGCCTTATTCTTCATGAATTTGTCTAATCCTTTTTAAAGCCTCTCTTGTTAGGTAGGGGCCATTGTTACTTGTAGGAGTGAATTCCACAATTTAACTGTGTTTTGTGAAGCACTTTCTTTTGTCTGAATCTTTCAACATTCAGTTTTGTTAGATGTCCAAAAGTTCTAATGCTAAAACATCTCTATCCACTTTCTCTACACCATGCCTCACTTTACACATCTCTATCATGTCTCCACTTTTCTCTAAACTGAAAAGCCCCAAATGTTGCAACCTTTCTTCATAGGAAAGATCCTCAATCCCTCTGATCATTTTGGTTGTCTTTTTTTGAACCTTTCCCAACTCTACCATAACCTTTTTGAGGTGACATAGTATTCCAAGTGTAGTTGCAGCACAGATCCACTTATCGATCCATTGTGTCAATCTCTCCTCATACTTACTTAAGCTTATATTCTAAAGATGACATAAAAAGAAAAATGGTGGAACAAATGGAATGGTGGAACATCTAGGAGCTCCAAAGACTTAAAAAGAAAACTCAATAATCCATGAAACTGGCAAGTGATATGTCACAACAGCCCACAGGAAGTGAGTAAAGTGATTTTAATCATAATAATTTATGTTCTGAAATCATATAGTTAAGGAGAAGACCTTACCTGTCCCTTGTTGCTTTGGCTAGTTTGTCCTCTGATTTTCTGTCATGGGACTCTAAACCCAACATGAAACTTCCTCGACCCAGTTGGGCTTCTGATTGTTCTAATTTCTCTGATAGATCAAATACTTGCCCAGTAGTGTAGTCTGCATTCTGCATTTGGAAGATAAGATTTTACGTTTCTTTAACTGCCATTAATGCTTCTAATTGGAACAGTATATGTTGAGCGAGTAACCACCTTTAAAACATTTACAACCACTAGACTTTGTTTTGTGCGTAAGGCAATAATGTAATTAAAATTCATTTAAAGCACTTTAGTTCTTTTAAAGTTTACTCTGTCTTTTAGCAGTAGCCAGTTAGAAATTAAATTTAGAATATTTAGTTGCTAGACAAGATAAACAGCACTCTCTGAAAAGATGCAAAAAGCTGGAGGGAAGAAAGTTGGCCTCTTTCCAGCTTCTTTCCTTGCAATGAATTCAACATAAAGTTTGCAACAGATTTGTGCTGACTGATCTGTAATTGGATACAAGATCACTTGCACAGAACATGTACGCTGCACAGGCTTCTCTTGGGTTCCACTTCCATATACCTCTCTGTTCCTGTTTCGTTTTATCTTCCAGCCTACAGAAAGAACTTCCAAAGTGCTTATTTTTGGAACACCATACTGATCAGGGTTAAAAGTCACGAAGATACTTACAGTAAGCAAACTAGATGAACTTAGTGTGTTCACCCAGTATTTGTTCCACAAAAGCTCAAGCAACTTGCGATCCAAAGAGGATTTGAAATAGGAGACTTCTAAAGCATAATACCTGTTTTGCAAGAAAAGTATATGAACAACTTTCAACATGAACTGCACAATGAAATGTTACATTTTAAAAACTCTCAAATATAGACAAATCCCAAGAACATAAATGTGACCAAGAAATAATGTCATCTTTCCTTTTAAAAGAAGTGGGGAGACTTGTGGTCTTCCAGATGCTGCTGGACTCCAACTCCCATCAGCCCTAGCCAGGATGACAAGAGTTGAAGAGCCATAGGTTCTCTACCTCTATTCTAAAACAGTCCAGTACACCCAGTATGATAGTATTTAAGGGATCATTTCATGTCTGCAATATCAATCGTGCCTTGGTTCCACAAAGTGCCACACAGTAGTCTTATGCTCAAAACATATACCAGAATGATTGTATTGTGGATACTGAACTATCACCATAACCCTTCGCCTGAGCTTTGAATAGGGCAAAACAAACACCTACACAGAAGTGGAGAGGGGATAAACAACAGCCATAGAAAAATCCAAAAACAAAACAGTGGACAGCTGCATATTAGATATAGTTCTCAATGTGCTGCAAGGAAACTTTTATCAAGTTTAATGCTTCTTGAGGAAAAACTGCCCAGAACAACTTTTCTACTAAAACTCATTTAAGCAACACATTGTTGATAAAATTTCCACACAATGCATTGGGAATGCTGCTCTACAGAGTACCCCTCACTTCTGGACCAACTTTTTCGGGAGCACTGGAGTTTATAGGGAGAAGAAATAGGAGAAAATTGCCTCCTCCCCCTTCTTCCAGTGGAGTATTCCATGAGAAAAACTCCTTTCAGAGAGGAAGTCTGGAACCTCTTGTCTGTTAGTGAGCAACTGTCCTCTTTTTGTTTCAAAAGGAAAACAAACCTCCCACCCCCCCCCCTCAATATATGACTATCCAAGAAGCCTTGGGTATTTCACAAATCTTTTCAAACATTTGTTTTCAAGCTGGAAAACATTTTGAAATCTATCTATGAGGAAATAATTCCTTACTGTTTACAGTGCACACCAAAGTCTTCTATTTTATTAAGTGGGATAGTCTGATATTCCGAAGGGCCCTCATCAGGAGGTTTGTAGCCCTGAAGGAGAAAGAAACAAATTATGATACTGAAGTTGTAAGGCAACATCTTTTCATATAAACAGATCCAGATTTTTCCATTAGCATGCTGATGATACTCAGGCTTCATTTATCCATAACATCTGAATCAGGAGAGGCCAGGCTGGCCATGGGATGGTGTCTGGATGCACTGGTGGGATGGATGTGGGAAAATAAGTTGAGCTTGAATCCTGGCAAGACCCAGAGGCACTGTGGACGAGTGGTAGTTGTTGTGTCTGATAAATTGGTCAACTGCCTGTCCTGGACAGGGTTGCATTCCTCCTAAAGGAACAGGTATATATATATATATAGGGTGCTTCTGGATCCAGCTCTGTAAATGGAGGCCCAGGTACTGTCAGTGGCTAAAGCGCCTTTTACCCAGCTGTGAAAACTATGGACCAGGAGAGCTTGACTACAGTAGTTCAAGCATTGGTGACTTCAAAACTGAATTACTGCAGTGCACTCTACATGGGGCTTCCCCTGCACTTGATTTGAAAGCTGGAATTAGTGCAGAATGCTGCAGCATGGCTGCTGACAGAATATAATACCTCTGCTCAGAGATCTGCAATGACTGTCCATTTGCTACAGGGCCAAGTTCAAAGTGTTCCTTTTAGTATACAAAGCTCTTAACAGCTTGGGACCAGTTTTCCCTTACCCTAGATATGCCCAGTACACAGCTCTCATATGTGGAACTGGCATGATCACAGGTGCCACATAATACTCATTTTGCCTTTGTAAGAAATCACTATTTTAGTGTGGCAGCACCTACACTTTGGAACTTCCTACCTGTTGACATCAGGCAGGCACCTTCACTGTATTCTTTTGGCAACTGCTGAAAACATTTTTGTTTAGGCAAGCCTACACAGACCTGCAGAAGTTACATGTGTTTTATATATTTTTAGCTACTATTGATTTTAACAGTCTTTTAAATATTTTTAGATGCTTGATAATTTTAATTATCAATAAAAAGCATTTGTAATGCATTTGGAATGTTATTTTTTCTTACAATCAAACTGTATATAAATTTTGCTAAATAAACAAAATAAATCCATAGGGTGGATCCTTACATCATATACATTTGGTTATATAATTATTGTTACCTTAGGATATGTTCTAAAAGCTCCAAGATTTACTTTTCCTGCAGATATTGTCCTTGTTGGATCAATCTGTAAAATGCATTTGAGAATTACTGTACAAAATGCACTCTAAGAAGCAATTGAACACAATTTTCTTAACTCTAGATCAGGCACTTTCAACTCCCAAGAGACTGTGAGCTACTCCCAGTATAAAAAAACTGGCGGTGATCTACCCATTGTCATTGGAGGGAGGAGGAGCTTTTGTTAGGGGGGGCTTCTTTTTTTGGGGGGGGGAGGCCAAAGTTGTTGAGCTTTTTTTTAGGGAGGAAGAGTTGGACATCGCTGCTATAGATCAAGGCCATTATTCCGATCACTTTAGCCTTTATAGTAGAATGATGATTAGTACCTATCCAAAAAATATAAATATAATATGACTTTTGTAGAAACTCAAAGATTCTATCTTGGTGGCTTAAACTTAGTGGTTGCATGAATGAATGGAAGCTTGCACAACTAATCTTGCCTCCTCTCCTGCTTCCAATAAAGTCTCTCCTGAAAACCTCCTGAACATTGTGGGACGTTTCATATGGGGCTGCAAAATGATGAGAGAACTACCTAAAATCAATAGAAGAAACTGTTCCATTGGTGCAAGATTCTTCAACCCAATTTCGAATGATTCCCTCTTTCTCTACTGTAGCACCATTTGACACAGCTGCCCACAATGGAGAGGTTTGAGCAAATACTGGCTTCTACCCCAATATGTTAAAAGTTTTACTTTTCTACTGGACATTCCACAATGTAAGTTCAAAGTCTAGAAATACCGCAAGATTTTGTTGCTGTTGTAAACTGCGTTTCTGTGCACTGCTCTGGTTCGCCAGAAGCGGCTTAGTCATGCTGGCCACATGACCTGGAAGCTGTACGCCAGCTCCCTCGGCCAATAAAGCGAGATGAGCACTGCAACCCCAGAGTCGGTCACGACTGAACCAAATGGTCAGGGGTCCCTTTACCTTTTGGCCCTAAGGCCCCTTAAGGGGTGAATAGAATATTTAGGCAAAGGGAAAATGCAATAAAAGAACAATGAATGCATAATTACCAAATACCCACCAATTGTACTAGATATGCATTTGTGAACTGCATTCATCCTCTCTCCACATAGCTCTCCAGCATTCATCCCCTTACTTAGAAGCTAAGCTCACTCACATAACTCCTGCCCCCTCTCCAATCTCACACCTAGGAGCAAGTCCACCAACAATCAAGCCTCCAAATAAATAGGCTTCTGAAGCAGCTAAAGTTGTAGCACTAATTGGCTACAACCTTCTGGCTTCTCTGCAAGCTGATGTTCTTCAGGTGTAGTAGTAGTAAAAACAGGCTGGGGAGGCTAAATTTGGTACCCACCTCCCAGCCAACAATAGACCTGTCTCCTGATTTATGCTTCTTAAAACTCTCTTAAGCAATTATTTAGACATACAGTTCTCCTGATTAAAGACTATCTTGAAAACAGTCTTAGTTGTAATAACAAGTGTAATAACAAGAGCTATTCTTGGTTCTGCTTCACATTGTGTAAGTAACAAAATTCTCTCTGGTGAACAGGGGAACTCTGGAAAGGGGAGTAATGGACCCTAACACTCCAATGTCCATACAGACAGCAGAGGAGTTAGGGAATTCGGGAAGCCTTATCCTTCTTCATTTTAGGTCCTGCACACAAGACCCTTAAAATGTAAATGTAATTTGTTTTAATAGAAGAATCTGCTCCCATGAGCATGTCTTCAACTAATCAATGAGAAGTTCTTACCCTGTGATAGGCAATTCAGTATATGCATAGTTTTCCAATGTTACAAAGTGATCCTGCAAATTCTGACTTGAATTAGTTGTGATCAATGAAAAGGGCAGCCGAGTTTATGGCTCAATAGAACAAGATATAAAAGAAATTACATCCAATATATAAGAAACAGAGTTTTTTTAATAGGAGTTACCTGGTTACAAAAAACCCAGCAATAGAACTTAAATTTACTGTCTAACTCTATTTCGTATTTAGTTTGCTTGAATTCCAATATATACTTACAACCACAGCCACAAATGGTTCTTGAAATTGCTGGTTAAGCATCTGAGTACTGACATCAATTCCTGAAAGCCAGCAGCCATAGCCAGGGTGGCTGTGATACCAGCCAATTGCATTTTCTAATCGACCAACCTAACCAAAGTTTTTAAAAAAGGGAAAGAGGAAGAAAGCAGGTTAAACTGAATTTAATCATTGTGAATACTGCCCTCTTTTGGACAGTTGGCAAACCACAGATATTTCAAAATTAAGCCATGAATGAACATAAAAAGCCCTACAGGATCAGACACAAAGCCCATCTACTCCAAAATTGCTTTCTGAAAAACATGGCCAGGCAGGAAGCTCAGAAGCTACCGTATTATTATTTTTGTAAATAATGAGCTTGTTGTTCACTTAACAAAAGCAGAAATTAAATTGAAGAAATTATTTTCTTTAAAATTTCTAAGACAATTAAGATGTACATAAAATGGAGAAAATGAAGCAGTAAGAATATGCATAAAAAAGAGCTTCGTTCCGATGTCCGGCGGCGGGAGGAGGTCCGAGGACAGTGGGGAAGACGCGCTGCGCTTCCCCGCTGTCCCGGAGATTTCCCTATGGGCTGTCGTCTTGCGAAGCAAGCCCATAGGGAAATTCGTTTTGCGAAGCGCCTCCAAAACGGAAAACCCTTTCGTCTAGCGGGTTTTCCGTCTTGCGAGGCGTTCATCTTGCGGGGTACCACTGTAAATTACAAACTGAGGTGTCTCCAATCCCAGATGTGATTATAAACAGTTTTAACACAATGCTAATTTGCTAAAAGGAAATCAGTCTTCCCTTTTTACCTGCTTTGCATTTTCTATATACGCAGCCATATATTCATATGCAGCAGCCTGAGCGTTAACTCGTGTTTCAGTGCCTTCGACTGGTAAAGCAAAGCTGTCCATGATAATCATAGTTTCGCCATCCACTTTTCCAAGCATTAAGCCCATCACTTCCAAATTGCCTCCTGACCTAGCATGCATGACCATCTTCAGGAGGGCCAGAGCAGAGATCTTGCAGTACTTGAAATAGTGGTGACTGCAATGGAAAAACAAAAGAGCTTAGCAGAAAAGGAAAAGAAGAAACACATAGTACAATAAATGATTTAAGGCAAGAAAGCTCACCCTGAAACTCAGAATCAATAAAATGATACGGGACAAGATTTTGTTTATAAAAAATATTTTTTAAATCAACCAGATATGAAATACCAAGGTGGTGTACAGCAGTATGCAGAAGCAATAAAAACAATGCCACCATATAAAATACAAAATAATCACAAAAATGACTGGCCAACCTTTGGAAAATTTAAATCACTGAATGTAAAGCACTATCTTAATAAAAACATATTTGAGACATCTGAAAGTTAGCAGTGAGAATGCCTGCTGAATCTTCGCATGGGACCAGGGACACTAAATACTTCTAGCTGAATTAAGTTGGGCATCTATAACAAAGAGGACAACTAAGAGTACTTCTCAGAGTGATGTAAGGCCTCAGGCGGTCCTTAAGGTATCTTGGACCCAATTTCTTCAGGGTTTATATAGTAATACTGTACAAGAAATTTGAACCTGGCTTGGCAGCATGTGGGCAGCCAAATATTTTAGCAGAGGTGTCAAATTCTGTTGGCCATTTGCCTTCCTCAGCAGTCTAGCTGCAACACTGCACTAGCTGGAGTTTCAGTACCAGGCCCAAGGCCAGCCCTACACATAGAGCACATTGCAGTAATCCAGTCTTGAGGTTATCAATACAAGGACTATAGTGGTCAGGAATAGATGGCATACCAGGTGAAGCTGGAGAATTGCAATCGCTAAATACAGAGGTTACAGATATACTCAACAGTATAGTACATACCCATATGCACCTACTTAAACCATAGGATCTTCTACGGTCCTTCTTCAGGAGGTGCATATGGTAGCTACTGACAAAAGGTGTTTTCATTTATGGTAGCCTGGCTATAAAATGCTCTCCCCAAAGAGGCTCACCACATGCCTAATCTGATGTCATTTCAGTAAAATCTTTTCGTTGTTCCAGACCTTTAAATCTGTTCCTGCTACAAAAAAACATTATCACTAGAGCTATGGATTTTTAATGATATATATTTTATAGATTTATTATGCATATTTTAATCGCCTTTATATTTGTTGTAAGGCACCCAGAGAACATGGTTATAGGGTGGCAAATAAATATTTCAAACTAATAAAATAGATCCAGATTTCAAAAGAACAAAATGTTTCTCTCTTAATGTAACAAGCAACCTATGTTGTACAGCAGCAAATTGTGTGGATGTGAGAAACCCAGGTACAGAATCCTGCTTCAATTAAGAACGAATGACTGACCCCTCACACATTTGGGAATAGCTAGAAAATTGTGAGAAGGGGGAGTTCCAGAAGTGTGTGTTACTTATTTTCTCCCAGAAGAGGCCTTTGACTTCTCAGCATACAACATTTTAAGACGTTTCATTTGCTAGTAACATTTGTTCTTGGGAGGTTGCTTGTTTTTCCATTTCATACCCCCCCCCTTGCCTTCACTCAGTGTCAAAATGAAGGAGTCATGGCGTGTCTGGGGCATTCACCCATCATTTCTACTTTCCTTGGATTTATCTTTGACTCCCCGCCTTCCCTCGTTCACCCCATCTTTACAAACGACTGTCAAGACCTGTTACTTTTTCTTCTCTTAAGATCTCCAAGAGGCAATCTTTCTTACCTGCACCTGTCCAGAGTTTTGCATTTTGATATTTCCTCTTACTCACCTCTACCTCTTCTTGTCAAGTCCTACATGAGAGGTAATATCTAGGGCAGGTGCATCATCACAGCCCCTCGCCCTTCCTCTCCCGGGACCAAACAGCACCGGGGTCCGGGCCGAGTCCTTCGAACTGAGCCACAAAGAGTAGCCTGGGAGGAGATCCTCCCCCGCTTTGCCCACCCGCTCACTTACTCCTTGGTCCACGGCTTCGCCGCCAGGATCTCCTGCTGCTGCTTGCGGTCGTACTTATAGATCTCATCGATGCTCTGCGCCTCCTGCATGTTGTTGGCCATCTCCCACGTCTTCTGGGCCATCCCGCTCCCGGAAGGGCCGGCCGCTGCCATCTCACCGGGTTCCTCAGGCCGAGCCGAGCCGGGCCCTGCTAGCCGATGATAGACCCTCCGGGCAGTCGAGCCTCCCGGCCTGCTTGCCGCAACAGAGCGAAGCAAGCGCGGCGGAAGTGGGTGTAGGCGCTGGGCAAGCGGGCTGGGCGGGGATAGAGTGTCCCCCGCGAATGGTTCCGCCCGCTCCGCGACGCCTCGAGCTGGCTCGCCCGCCCCCTAGCGAGAAACGGTGGAATTAGCCTCCCGCGCGGAGAACGGCCATCCCAGTCTTTTCGCAGTGACGGGGTTGCCCATCGAGGAGAGGCGTCGTGGCACGAGCCCTCCTGCGAGTCAGTCATTAACCCGCTCTGCCCCGAAAGAATTATTCCCACCCCACGTCTGAATTCCAGGAAAGACGCGTAAAAATTATATCCACGTCTTCCCTGCCATCGCAAAGCCCGCCTTTTATTTGTGAGGGCAAACTACTCCACATTTTAAAGTGAGTTTCTGGTATCTAAAAAACATGACATCCCAATGGCGCATTATGGGGTATGCCTTCCCGCTTATTCATAGCTTTCACCTCTGAAATTTAAAACCAGAGGCTGGGCTGCCACCTGCCAGGGGAGCAGGAGTCCCCTCTCCTGCATTGTGGGTTCTGCATTGAGCATTACGTGACACCCGAGATCCTTTTCAACTCTTAAAATTCTATGAAACGTTCCCTGTTAATCTATTCTATTGAGCTTTGTTTTGAAAGAACATATAAGAACGCATCGAAGGAAGCCGGAATAATATTTGTAAACAATCCCCTTTTTGCTCCACCATAATCAATGCATTTTCATCTGTTGAGGCACTCCTCATATTCTGCATCAACGTGTTGTTCTTGACTCTGTGTACACACCATACTTTTAAGACTGTGCACGCACTATACTGTACCTTTATCCCTCGCTTACAATTCCCAGCAACCCTTAACAAACTACAGTGCCCAGAATTCTCTGAGGGAATAATATAGGGCATAGGGGCGTGTTCTTTAACTCTCATTTGCTTAGAAACAGAGCTTCTAGATTTCCCCTAATATAGTCAAGTGCAGAGAGTGAGTGTTCTTATATATCTCTATATTGAGGAGAGATCTGGCCATTCAAGAAAGTGACAGAACATCACGCCTATATTCCAGGGTGCGGAATACAAACACGCGCAAAGTACCCACAGAGTGGCCAGGCCAGACTCAACTAGGTCCGCCTAAAAAGAAGCAGGATGTTATTGCCCTCCGTTTCCAACAACATTGCCTAGCTAGCCTTTGATTGTGCCGTTTGCACTCGCCCCGCGACGAAGTGATAGCAAAAAAAAAAAGCATGTTTCTCCGAGCATGCACAGAGCGCCTGCCCTTCGCTGCTGTGCAACCACGCGCAACTCTCAAAACACCTGATGTTAAAAGGATTTAAAGGAGGCACTTTAAAGGAGTGCTAAAGGAGTAGCACTTAGCACCTTTCCTTTCCAGGAGACAAAACCCCCTTAAGGCGCTGTTCTACTGAGCTACAGGTTTTAGGCCGGGTTTCCTCTTGGCGACAAGCACCAGAGGGAGCTGTTCGTGCGCGGCAGCCCCGTCCCCTCTCCGGCCGTTAGGCTGGCTCCTCCCCGAGAAGGCGGAGGGCTGGAGCGACTTCGGCGGAGCGGCGAGGCGACGGGAGGCGCTGCCGTAGCAGCTGTTTTACAACCCGCCGGCGGCTGGGCCTCTCCGGAGCGAGAGGTGCGTTTCGGGCGGGTTCCGAGCGGCTGCAGCTCCAAAGACCTCGGACGAGAGAGAGAGGCGCGCACCCGTCCGGTAACTTGGGTCGCTCTCTGGAGAGGGTTGGGAAGTGCGCGCAAAGAAGAGCGCATCCCACTTCCCCGGGGGTGGAATATTCGCCCTAAGTAGACGAGGGTGAGGAAGGGGCGTCTTGGCGCGCGCGGGGTGCTGAGGGAAGTCCCCGCACGCATCCTTTAAGAGTTTGGGGGGAGTTTGGGGCTCTCCTCGAGGGGCTTCGCTCGGGTAGGGGGGAGTTTTGGTGTGCGCAAAATCCTCTTTTTTGGGGGTGGGTGGGGGGAATGTTGCACCTTGAAGTCTTATTCCTCCGACTGGGAGTTGTGCCTTTCTGTAGAGGAGCGCAGACTGCGCGGGTCCAGGAGTGCGGAGAGGCCCCGGGTTTTGTTGTAATCTGGTTGCCTAACAACGCCGTATAGCTTCTTAAAGAGACCGACGCCCTGGGCAGGCGTGGAAGCTACAGTTGCTCTTCTCTTCCGAGCCCACCCTTTCTTTCCCCAACCTCCCCTATCCTATGACTCCCTTTGTTGATGCCTGGAGATAGGGAAGGTTTCTGCTCTCGGGTATCTGTGGCGCCTTAACCATTTCGCATGGATGTGAAGAAGGGCTTCAAAGACGAAAATATGTAAAGTTACCAGCCCATGAATGAACAGCATCTGTTCAAGGGACTCTTCTTATGGACGGTCAAGACAGTTTTGTCATAAGCGTCTAGCTTTATGAATACCTCCCAAAATACATACAATGTGATTGTAAGTATGTTTACTCAAAAGCAAATGCGGCCCAGTGCAATGGTACTTACTAATAAGTGTACAAGGGATTGTAACTTTAGTATTAAGGAATGGCTAGTGGTAGTGTGAAACGTTTCAAAAGCATTAAAGCCAACAAATAATATATCTGAAGGCCAGTGATCATTTCCACCATTTAGTGAATAGAAGTCTGTTTCATTTACAAACTGGTTTGCTAGTGAATCTGTTAGTCAGACTATTGCATATAGATTTCTTCAATGAGTGGTTTTGAGGCAATCTCGGTTCATTGTTATGGGCTGCAATAAATGGCTGTGAAAGGTGGCTTCTTGGCCTTCGTAACAAATAGAGGTTTTTACCAAGTAAAATTTGAGGTTGGGATGCATTTCCAATATATTCAGCACCAGTCTAGAAACAGGTGGGTCACTTGTTGAGTGTGCAGTGCAGGCTTTATAAATTTTGCTGCAGAGGGCAAAAGACTGCACTGCTGCTGCCTCAGTTGAATTCAGTAGGGCTTACTTATGAACTGCCATGATTAAAATTGAGGTTCTCTTACTAACACTTATTTACCTGGAAGTAAGCCCCATTGAATGCTTGCTTCTGAGTAGACATGACTCAGGGCAAAATGATATTTGCTGCCACCTGGGGCATATCCTCTAGCTCCAGCACTGCAGGTGTGTTAAATAATACTGGCATAGTTGGATCATTATCTTCTGAAGCCACAGCTCCCTCTTTTTGTGATACCACTGCCAAAGCAATGGTCTAGTAAATGAGGCTTTCCCTGTGGTGACATTGGTGGAACTAACTGTAGAAATCTCTTAAAGGATATCTGATTCCCACTCTCATTGACCATGCAGGCTGCTCTTTCAGTGACCTGACTGGACTGGTGAAAAAGCAGGTTGACCTTTTGTCACTAGCATGGTTTATTTAGTGCATTTTTACTCTGCTGTTCAGCCAAAAAGGCTTCCAGAGTAGTTTACATATTATCAAAAAATAAGTTTTGTAATCTAAAATACATGACACAAAAATGAAAAAAGGATGGGGAGGAAAGAGGTGGGTAAAGCACTCAGACACCAAAGTTAAATAGCAGTTTTTATAGTGACCAGCTGGAATGAAAACAGTTCCAGGATTGAGGAGCCTGACAGAACTGACCTTTCAGTAGAATGCTGATGGATTGGCCCTGCTTGACAACTGCTGCAACCTATTGGAGTGGTTTCTCTTTGGCGATCACCACTGCCTTGTTGTCGAGTCTGGTTTACATTAGGCAGGTGGTTGCTGAAGTTCAAGGGTAGATACTCAACTGGCACTGATGCTGAACAACTGAGCAGCAGGGGTTCTGTTCAAAGAACTCAACAGTGTTTGTGGTGATGAAAAGCTCTGCTGTTGCCATTTTTGTAACAGTACCATCTGACAAGGCATTGCTGGTAAATCCAGGCCATCTCTGTTTGAAGGGGTCAAGTTCTCTCTGTAGTTCACTATTACTTGCTTGCCATATACCATACTTTGACAACAATGCTGCAGTTTCATTTTGAAGTGCTGCACAAGAGGTTCCAATACGTATAACCATCATACTGCTGCAGGAAGGCAGGAGAGGAGTTCTGACCTTTCGTTGTAGAATCTTTTCCCACTGGGGGCTCATGAGGAAACTCTTACGCTATGCTTTAGCCAAACTTCTTCCTTTGCAGGGATTACAATTATTCTGTGAACCGTCCTGAGACCCCCAGGTATAGAGCGGTATATAATTAAATAAATAATAATAACTTGGTGTGAATACTAGGACCAAACTATAAGATTGGCTTTATGTATTGTCTGATGCTAATTGGCATTGAGATCTCAAACGGCTGCTTGGCTTGTGAGGGGAGAGTAGTTGAAAATTTTGTCTCTCACTGATAAATTTGTAAACATATGCTTACTTATTTACAGCATTTTTATACTGCACATTAATAAGTTACCTGCATGGTAGACCTTTTTTTAGCATATAATATCTAGACATATGAACTTAACAAGCTAAAATAACTTTTCTGCAGCACTTTGACCTGAACTTATGAATGTTTGATCATGAGCTGATGGACAGGTCTCCAGAGGCTGGTTCACAGCACAGCAGAAAATAGCAGGCAAAATAGGTCAGCTGATGTCAGGTGATTGACAAGTGAGTGGCTCCATGCACCTTTCAAACTTGTCCTGTGTAGGGAGATAACAATCTGTCCTACCAGTCCTGTTCTAAGGTCGTGTATTTTATCAGCATGCAAACTAATGTGATTAAGGATTTAGAGGACTCCAAAAGGGAGCTTATTTTTAGCATTGATTGTTCTGTATCAGGAGGATTGTAATTGAATAATCCTAGAATGCAATTATTATTATTTGAACTTTCTGCATATTGACTTCATGTGAGAGAGTACGGTAAGTGGTAAAAACATAGTTATTACCTGTGGTACATATTCTGTGCGCACTTTTTCATGTAGCAAAGCTATCACATGAGTAATCAAGTTAATATGTACGTGTGGGTTGCTGTTTAATTAGTATTGTATATTTATGACAACACTCACTTCCATCAATTTAAGAATATCCATTTTTTCAGCTGTGTTCTAAACCAATATGCTCATGATTCTGTGCAATCTCATGGAAGAGTGGGCCATTTTTACTGTTCAAAGCTACATATTAAGGCACTACCTTTATTAGGCCAACCATAATGTCACAAAAGTGTGTAAACTTTCAAGTTCCCCAGAATTCTTCCACTGGCTAGATTATGAAAAAAAGGAGAGGGGGAAAGGCTGTTATTCAAGCCATCTTTGTCTGCACCTGATAGAGTCTTAAATGTGGGAGGAGGTAGCAAACATTCAAATGAGACCGTTTCAGGTGTTTTGCTTGTGTCAGGTTTCAACCCAGGCCTTCTGGGAAGGAGAAAACACATAATGATTGAGTCTCCATTTCTGCAAATGCACAACCACCCCTTGCTGCTTAGTTTTGCTGCCATCCTACCTGCCACGCTCCTCTGGTAGGTAGAGAATAATAATAAAAATGCAGTCATTATATAAAAATTGGTAGAGATAAAATATAGCTGCTGTGCTAGGTGAAAAAGTCAACAAAACGCAAATTGGGTAGCTTTACCCAGTGGCTGGAGGGAATTCTTCCTTTAATAATAAAATGCCATCTTCAGGTGCTATAAAATCCTTTCCCTCTAGTTTAGGATCCTGGCTAAATTTGGGTTTTTTTCCATGTTACAAACAAACAAACAAACAAACAAACAAACAAACAAACAGGCCAAGGTTAACTGTTGTGCCATAAGGGAAAACTCCACAATATATATTAAGGCAATGCCTTTATTGAGCCAACCAATACAGTGGTACCTCGCAAGACGAAAAACGCGCAAGACGAAAGAGTTTTCCGTTTTTTGAGTCGTTCCGCAAGACGAATTTCCCTATGGGCTTGCTTCGCAAGACGAAACGTCTTGCGAGTTCGTTTCCTTTTTCTTAAAGCCCCATAGCCGCTAAGCCGTTAATAGCCGCTAAGCCGCTAATAGCCGTGCTTCGCAAGACGAAAAAACCGCAAGACGAAGAGACTCGCGGAACGGATTAATTTCGTCTTGCGAGGCGAGGCACCACTGTATGTTATAAAGGTTATAATGTTATAATGTTATAAATCATGGTACAGATGGGAACGTGTAACTGCCAATTTTCACATGTAATTTGAACATAGTGAATTAGAATCTCAATAATGATGCACGATGCTAGATGTGTATTGTTAAAAATAATTGCTCTAGTGTGTGTGATGGCAAGCAGAAGGAAGGGTTAGAAGCTAGTTGGTACCTCCATCAATGAGGGAAATAATGGTAAAGGATATCCCTGCACTTATACTGCCTCTGAATTATAGTTTTGGAGTGCCTGGAAAAATGATTGTGCTGGGCTGCTGTTAAGATCTTATGCTTGACACACTTCAGTGTGGTTTTGTTTTAAGCAATCTTGTTTGGGCAGGCCTCTTGTCAGCTTGTCCTGTTGATTATTCAGAAACCACATGTGTGGTTTGCTTGTGTTGTAAGACTGCAGTAAGATCTTGAAAAGAATAGATAATAAAAAAGAGGTTGTATTTTTTCCCCTGTCTCATTTGCACGTTTCTGATGATCTCTGAGTAATTCAAAGTTCTTAATAAAGTAGCTCTTAGAAAAATGAATTTCTGTTGTTGAAGGTTGCATCTGATGGATCAATAACCCTATATCATTTCCAAAATTGAAAAAATGATGCCTGAGGACCTGGACCAGTTCCTTGAAGAACAGAAAGCAAAGTTGGCACAAGACAAAGCAAAGCTTGACAATGATCCACCTTACATGGAAATGCAGGTAGGAAATTGATACTTTATTTTTAAAAAATGGATGACTATTATGACTGTGCTCCTGTATGTAAAACAATTCTGGAAGATAGTGTTTTCACCAGTGTCAATCCCTCTTTAGAAAATGCTAGGGAAATTCTGAAGTCCCTCTGTTGCATTGCCATGCAACCTACAAAGTAAAACAAGGTTGTCAAACCTCTGGCTCTCCAGATGTTATTGGACTCTGACTCCCATCAACCTCAGCTAGCATGGCCAACTGTCATGCATGGTGCGTTATAGTCTAGGGCCACAGGTGCCACATCCCTGAACAGTGGTACCTTGCTTCTCAAACACCTTGGTACTCAAACAACTTGGAACCCCAAAAATGCAAACCCAGAAGTAAGTGTTCCAGTTTGCAAAAATTTTTCAGAAGCCGAACGTGCTCCCTTTTGAGTGTTACGCTTCCGATTTGAGTGCCACATTTCCATTTTCAGTGTTACGCTGAGGTCTGTCTGTTTTTGATATTTATTTTGTGTTTTTGTGGCTTTTTTGTTTTGTTTTTGTGACTGTGTGGAACCCAGTTCAGCTATTGATTGATTGATTGATTGTGTGACTACAGTACAATGTTTATTGCTTTCATTTTATGGATCAATGGTCTTGTTAGATAGTAAAAATCATGCTAAAGTGCTGTTTTAGGGGTTGTTTTTAAAAGTCTGGAACGGATTCATCGATTTTGCATTATTTTCTATGGGAAAGCATGCCTTGGTTTTGGAACGGACTTCCAGAACGGATTAGAGAACTAAGGGACTACTGTAATGTTATTATAGTGACAGCATGTTAATTCTGTCTGCCTTACACTTTTTTCCCTTTTCAGAACAAAAGTGCAGAGAAGCTTTCTGAGACCAGCAAAATGCTAATAGCCATGGCTAAAGAAAACATTCCACCAAATAGTCAACAGACTAGTATACACGGTATTCACAATTTTATTTTATTTTTAAAAAAACGCTTATTGTATTACATTAAGAGAGAATATTACTGTATTTACTGTCACTTTATTTCCTAATGTAGTCCCACACCAAACTACTCAAAGTCAAATATATATAAGTGGTGGTCCTTTCCACCAATGTGAAGCAGGGAAAGAGAACTATGCACATAGTACTATATACTCATAATAAGAAACTGCAACAGAGCTAATAATATCTTTTCTTGTCACAGAGGGATTCCTGTGCAACTGGGTTGTGTTTTTGGAGAGATAGTTTCTGAGGCAATATGGCTTTACTGATAGTGTGCTATGAAGCACAGTTGCATTTAGTTGTAATGGCAGGTCTTTGGGTGTCCCTTGCATAGTAACACTAAAGTATTACGGCCTGCCTTCTTACTTTGGTTGCCATTCTTTTCATAAACTGCAATAGCTGAGATTCCTTACTCAATGGATAAAATACAGTCTGAATATACCCTTAAAAGGTAAAGGGACCCCTGACCATTAGGTCCAGTCGTGACCGACTCTGGGGTTGCGGCACTCATCTTGCTTTATTGGCTGAGGGAGCCGGCGTACATGTGGCCAGCATGACTAAGCAGCTTTTGGCAAACCAGAGCAGCGCACGGAAATGCTATTTACCTTCCCGCCAGAGTGGTACCTATTTATCTGTGGTTTAACCCACAGCGCCACCCACATCCCTGAATATACCCTTGGCGTTCAGTAAATACTTAGAGGTACATACGAAGTGGAGCATATACAGCTTTTAATATCTTTGAAATGGAGTTGTTTTTATAGTCTTATTTCGCAGCATTAGAAAGATTGCACTTTTCATTGGCATTGCCTCTTTCATGTGCATTACATTGCTTTCTTTAAAATATATAAATATTCTAGCTACCTATATTGCATTTTCCAGCCTCTGCATTTTCAGGTGTCTCTTTTTCTCAGTAGCTTACTGTCTGCTTGTTTTTCCTCTGCAATTTCCATCCGCAGATGCACCAATTCCTTTTTCATTTTGGGCTTAGGGACAGATACCTCCTACAGAGGGTTCTTGCAGCAAGTTTATCGTTGCTTAGCAACACCTTTCGTCTCTCTCAGCGTGTAGCTCTATGCTGCTTAAATTTAATTTATTCTCATACATGCTGTCATGCTGCTATTTTTTTGTGGCTTCCATCTGTGATCAAGGCCCCCCCCCCAATCTTGGTAATGACATTTGAGCTTGCTATATAAATGTCCATGGAAATGGGTACTGAACTAATTAGAAACTGAAATCGCAGACCCTTTGTTTAGGTGAGGAAGGTAATGTTAAAGTAGACCTTTAGTTAAGTTCTGCGTTCATTCTTTCAGAAAGCAGAGTAAGAGCCGTGTTGCTTCATATCAAAGCAATTGGGTTTTCCAATTCAGATAGTAGAAGTACCAGCACACTAGCTGAGGAAAACATGTCCTGTCTGCAAGTTATAACAGCAGTAGTACCTTAGATCGATACTGAGGCTGGCATTATGCATTCTCTTTCACTTGGGAAGCCCTGTCACTCAAAAGGCAGACTGAAGCTCTTTAAACAAATGGTTAGGGGCTACTCAAGGGCACGCAGTACCGGCATCTCTTTTTATTGTTGCTAAAAAGCGTGGCAGTTACTGTACCGGCACTTCATGGTGTATACTAGGACCTATTTTTCTACAAAAAAAGCACTGTAAACGGTACTTAGTAATTAACTTTAGGTCCCCTTAATCATATAGATAATATTTTGTTTAAAGTTTGCAGATAAAGCCCTACAGCTGATTAGGACTGTGAGAATCCCCTTCTAAGTCTTTGGGCCTTGAAGCTGTCTCCACTGTCTATCCAAGACAAGGCTACAAGATGGTCTGATCAATGACACCCAATAGCTAGATACGTAACTCGAATATGTGTGTCATGTAGCAAACAGGTAACATGAGACACTGACACTTGGTGGCTAAAGATGTGGATTCGGCAGCTTTCTGTTCAAATATTGATTCTGGCACGGACTTGCTTTGTGCGGCTTTTGGCAAGTCACTCTTTGGGTGCCAGTTCTTCATCTGACCAAATGAATAAGACACTGACCTACTTTGCAGGAATGTTTGGGCAAAACACAATATATTGTGTATGTTTGGAAGTTAAAAGTTAAAGATAAAGGATACTTTTGCTACTAAGAAATTGAGAGACATGAACCCAGAGATATACATCTAGGATAAAAGTATCTCCACGCTTGCTGAAAAGTGGCTACTATAAATACATGGAATTATGTATTTAGACCATAGCAGACAATGTCCTTTCAGATGGAGAAATTAAGCTAAGGAACCTGCTTCTGGGTCTGCTCTGCCTTAATGGAGGCAGCCCCCACAACAGCGGGAGATCGTTGGCGAAGGAAAAAACCCAAGGATGATTGAGGGTAATCATCCTTGCAAATTCCACCCAGGGACGGGGAATGGGCTTCACTCGCAGTCCATCTTGGTACCTGACTCTTGCTCTGGCATGGAATACAGGGGTCAGGAAGGCGCTGAGTGTAAAAGTACTTCACCTGCCGAAAACCACCACCGCCATTAAGAAGCAGAGGTTCTCCTGTTAACTAGAGCTTAATTGGAGTAAAGTACAGGTGTGTGCTAAAAGAGATGAGATGACAAACTGCAGAACAAACCAACTGCAAGGACTTTAAGGTGCAAAAGGTGGTGTAATTGAAAAATAATAAAAAAATATTAATCTAATGAACCAATGAGTTATCCACTGGTTCTAACTAACACTACAATCTGATATCCATCCTGCCTTCCCTCACTTGAAATAAGAGCCATTAATATCAGCCAAAGAAAGTAGAAAGAGAGATTTGCCAGAAAATGAAATCTTACATTAAATATTGACAATATTGACTGGTGGTAGGAGGGTTTGCTTAACCCATTTTCCTGCTGACACTCCCCACCCTCCTAAGCTGCTTTTCCTTCCTGCAGGAGAAAATAATCTCTGCTGTAAAAAGGCTCCTTGGTTAAAGTAGAATGGTTATATCTTTGTTCCTCCAGCACTGTCATTTGTTATGATGAAATTCTTCTGCCACATAGCTGCATATGCTATAAAAGCCAGAAAAGTTATCTTGCTCACTTCTTCCTGTCTGTAAAAATCTCCCAATGACTCAGCCGTTTGGAATTAAATTTAGTGCAAGCTGGTCCTATTTTTTCCACTTTTGAAAGACTAATAGATTTTATGGGTAAGCTTAGAAGTCTGAGAAATAGCGCTTAATCTAGTGGTACACTTTTACTGTAAATGTTCAAGTTTAGACTTATGTTGACAGTAATCTGACAGTAGGTTAAATGACATCACTATAAATGACCTTAAAATAACAATTATGTGTTGCTCACTCTCAGAGGCCACTGAGGAAACACCATGACAGCACCAAAAAATGTATGTCTTCTGTATTTATTTTTCCATCTGTAAGCTGTTGTATGTTAGGATATAAGATACATTCTGGCTACAGCTGATGGAAGTTTTAGTCCTAAAGTTCTGGAGGGCACCAGCTTGGGGTGGCTGGATCAGACTAATGGTTGTCTAGCTCTGTGTTGTATTTTCTGTCAGTGGCCAGCTGGGTGCCTGTGAGAATCTCATAAGCTGAACATGATGGTGATGTTCTTCTTCTGTTTGTTCTAGCAGTTGGTATCTAATGATAAACCACCTCTGTCATTGGGAGTTCCATTTAGCGGATGTTAACACTTTTATGCCACACTTCAGCAAACTATATTAGAGGGGGAAAAGCAACTAGCATATTCTTAATGCAGGGCTTTAGCTGACAACGTAAACTAGGTACTACATGTGATGCTACTTACTAGTCAAGATTGTTCCCAGCTGCAGTTAGTTAAACATTTATTCTACAGTCTTGCCGTTGTACATATCTCTCTGCCTTTCTGTCAGCTGCAGTGATCTGTTATAGGGTTAGCTTTGGTTGAAATAGTCCTGTGATGTCACAAACAACAAACTCATGCAGAGGATGCAGCCATTTTTGTTACCACAGTATAATGTGCATTATGAGGTGCAAAAGTTAAATTGTTGCCCTGAAGTGCATTGTCATGTGCCCTCAGTTGCATAGTTTCCATGAACCAGAATAGAGATGGGGAACTTTTTGGCCTTCCATATATTGCTGTCTCCAGCCACCATGGCTAACAGTCAAGGATCATGGGGACTGTAGTCCAACAACATATGGACTACGTATCTCAATCCCTGAACTCGAACTTTGTTTGATGACAAAACATGTTTAAAATTATATATAAGTCTAAAGGTTTCAGCCTTTGAAAATACTCTGCATATACCAGTGTTGAAACATGAACTAATTTTGAGACAACTACATAGTTCACTCCTTTGGAATTATCTCAGTGATTAGCTCAGCTAATTTTTTCTTTAAAGTAATACTGCTCTTTGGTTCCTTGGAGTGTTACTGTAAGGTGTTGGTTTTTTTATGGATACAGTTAGATCAGCATACATTGATCTAATGAATTGTTTCATTGTGTTTGTAGATCATTTTCTTTTGAAATAGCATATCAACCCACACTTTCCTTCCAGATAAATACCGTATTTTTCGCCCCATAGGACACACCGGCTCATAGGACGCACCTAGTTTTTTGGGGGGGAAATAAAGAAAAAATTTATTTCCCCCCCAGGTGCGGGGCTGGGGCGGGGGAAGCCCGAGCTTCCCCCGACCCCAGCCCCCAGAACAGGCTGCTATCTGCAAGCCGTGGGAGAGCTGCGAGAAGTCGTGCAGCTCTCCCACGGCTAGCGGAGGACTGTGCGAAACCCGAAGCTTGGGGCGTGCTGAGCTCAGCGTGCCCCAAGCTTCTGGGTGTCAGCAAGCTCTCTGCTAGCCGTGGGAGAGCTGTGCAACTACGCACGGTTCTCCCACGGCTAGCGGAGCGCTGAGCGAAGCCCGAAGCTTGGGGCGTGCTGAGCTCAGCGCGCCCCAAGCTTCTGGGTGCCGGCAAACTCTCCGCTAGCTGTGGGAGAGCTGCGTCTCCCACGGCTAGCGGATAGCTTCCTGAAGCCTGGAGAGCGAGAGGGGTCGGTGCGCACCGACCCCCCTCGCTCTCCAGGCTTCAGCGAAAGCCTGCATTCGCCCCATAGGACACACAGACATTTCCCCTTCATTTTTCGAGGGGAAAAAGTTTGTCCTATAGGGCGGAAAATACGGTATACTGTTTCACTGCTTCTTAAAAAAAAAAAGGCAATTGAAATTTACATAGTTTAATCCGAGGTAGCTTTAATCACTTCTCTTTCACTGCTTTTTGTGGCCAGCTTCCATTGCTTCACAGCTCCAAGATTTCTTTAGTGGCTTTGAAAGGGGAAAACGTAAGAACTTAAGAAGAGCCTACTGGATCAGGCCAATGGTCTGTCTATTCCAGCAATCCAGTTCTCATAGTTGCCAAGCAGATGTCTATGGGAAATTCTCAAGCAGGACCCTCGCACAAGAGCACTCTCCCCTCCCTCCTGCGGTTTCCAGCAACTGGTATTCAGGAGCAGACTGCCTCTGACCATGGAGGCAGAGCACAGACATTGTGGCCAGTAGCCATTGACAACCTTATTCTCCATGAATGAGAATTAGGCTAAGGTTACCAGATTTTTTTCAATGAATCCTGGGACACTTTTCAACTTCAATGGATTTTGTATGGGGACAGAATTGTAAATCCGGGGACTGTCCCCGGGAAAGGGGGACGTCTGGTAACCTTAAATTAGGCATTCATTATAACCATGTGAAAAGTTGCTTTTGGCATTTTTTAAAGGACAAATAATGCTTTAGGTTTACATGTTCTGATTGATATGCTTTGGGAGTTCTGCCAGATGCATATGCACTGTGAAATAGAATCACATATGTGGCTTAAGAAATAAGTCTGATAGTATCCAACTAAGTTTCACTCAGAGTAAACCCATTGAAATTAATGAGCATGACCAAGTTGGGTTCATTAATGTTAATGTGTTTACTCTGAGTATAATTTATTTGAATACTGCCCTTTTAAGTGTATCTCAAAAATAATATGGCAAATATACACAAGGTTGCTATTTTCATCATCCAGCTAGAGTGGCCAACCTTTAGTCACATTTTTTTTAGAAGTGCCTGTCAAGAGATAATCTTCTCAGGTTTTTCACCTGGGATAAGAACGCATCCCCTTCTTTACCTTTCTGAAGCTGCCTGCAGATAAGATTAGGAAGGGGATACATGTACTGTACTGTGGGTTCAGCTATGGAATAGGGGACAGCAAATGTCAGAACTCTTAAAAGCGTCATATGTCAGAACTCTTAAAGGCACTGTTTGGGGAGGAGCAGAGTGTACAATTGCCTTTTATGTTAGGCAAAATTATTTTGTATCATTGAACCATATATACTGTACTTTGTATTGATTAATGGGCAGGCCTTGTAGTTGGTGGTAAAGGTAAAGGTAAAGGACCCCTGAGAGTTAAGTCCAGTCGCAGACGACTCTGGGGTTGCGGCGCTCATCTCGCTTTACAGGCTGAGGGAGCTGGCGTTTTTCCGCAGACAGTTTTTCCGGGTCATGTGGCCAGCATGACTAAGCCACTTCTGGTGAAACCAGAGCAGCACACGGAAACGCCGTTTACCTTCCCGCTGGAGCAGTACCTATTTATCTACTTGCACTTTTTGGCGTGCTTTCGAACTGCTAGGTTGGCAGGAGCTGGGACCGAGGAACGGGAGCTCACCCCGTTGCGGGGATTTGAACCGCCGATTGGCAAGCCCAAGAGGCTCAGTGGTTTTAGACCACAGTGCCACCTGCATCCATAATTGGTGGTAATTCTTTTCACCTAACAAGGCCAGGCTAAATTGGAGTTTTCTTGAGAGCACAGTGCTCTGAACTTGGATTACAAGTTCCTGATCACCAGTGAAAAGTCCTTTTGTTACATAGAAATCAAATTTGTTATCTTTGAATGCTGTCCTTGGTGTCCAGTCTGCAACACATGCACATCCACATTGTTTGCGTAGCTCATGCCTATGTTCTGAAATGCTTACTTGCAGATTATGGCTTAAGCTTGCCTCTCGGGGAAGAATATGAAAATAAAAAGCACAAATTGAAGGAGGAGCTGCGACAAGACTACAGGCATTACCTTTCTCAGGTAAAGGACTTTATATTTGATTAAATTTCCGGTGCTGGCTGGCAAAGTGAAAAGTACATTTAAGCTGGCATTTGCTAAGAACCGGAGATATACTAATTTCTAGAATTTATTACTGCGGCTTATGTTGCACGTTATTTAGTCCCAACATTGTGCTAGGTGCTGTACAGAACATAAATGACAAGAAGCTCTTGGAATAGATTAGTGGAAGAGGGTTTTCAGGAGATTTGGTGAAGGAAAAGTAGGTGGTCTGATGAACAGGGCAAAGCTGTGTCTTGGACAAAGGGAATGACGTAGTGTTGGCAGAAGTGGAGGGGGTTAAAAAACGGAAGACTTCACTGATGGGGACCACACAGTCACTGGGTGGGGGCTTGGGGGGTGGGGAGAACCACAGCCAGTGCTGCAGCATAAGTAATCGTAGGAATAGTTGTTATAAAAGGAAATGCAGAACACCTAGCATCATCGAAACAAAGAACATGCTGAGAAATACTACATAAATTGTGTGTAGACTGGTTGGAGGACTGAAACCTGCGGAAAGTGGAAGATGAAGAAGGGTTGCTGAAAAGCAACGAGTTGTGTGGGGCCAGGAGAGGACAATGCCTTGAAAGCAAAGGCAGTTGGGAGGACAGGTTGTTGATGCCAAAAGTGCTAGGTCAAGGAGAACGAAGCAGTTAGATTCTTAGCATAAAGCTTTGAAAAGAACAATTTCAGTGCACTGAAACATAGAGGGGATCAGAGAGCCAAATGTCAAAAAGTGCAGGCAAAAAGGATAGATTATATATCTGAGGTTACTAAATGAAGGCTGATGGGAAAACTCAGTGATTGTTTTCTCCAATTTTATACAGATTATATATATTATATACTCTCAGTAGAGATTTAAAGGTCAGCAGAGTAGATAAATGTATTTCAGAAGCATTTTAATGTACATGTTCAGAATCTGCTGCTCAAGAATCAAAAACTATTTTTCTGAAATATTTTTAAATGCACACATGCCACTCTGAAGGGTGAGTGAGACTGCAATGAAATGGATTTTGATAGGATGTTCTTTATGAATAGTCTGTTTTCCTGACTTTTAGGGTATTTCACAGACAAAAAAGAAGGTAGGGTGCGTGCATCATGCTACTTTTCAAATTAATATAACATAGTGCTTGGTTGTAAATTGCTAATGAAAAGTTTTGGGGGTGAAAATCAGTCTTTGTGCTTTGCTGTGCTCTGTGAGCTGCCTCATCACAAGATAATTATGCATAATTTCCATTAATGTCATCTTTCCACATTGTCTTTTCCTTTGATTTCACTGCTCAATTGATAGTCCTCTTCATTAGCTTTAATTTAATGAATGTTTGCTACAGAACATGCTAATATTGAGGAATCTCTGTACCGTGGAACCATCAGTTTGAGCTAATTTAAATGATTAATCTTGGAATGCTCTTAAAAAGAGAGCCTTATTACTCAATTATACCTTATTGGAATTCTGTCTTGGATTTACCCGCCTACGCCAAAAAAATTCCAATAATATGGAAACATATAATAGTTATTGGCATGTAGACCAGGAACAGGCAAAAAAGAAACTGCAATCCTCTGTACACTTTCAGGAGAGTAAATCCCATTTTATACCCTGGGACTTATTTCTGATAAAACTTGCTTAAGATTGTGCTACATGTTACTCAACTTGATGGTGTCTCTTGTTATTAACTTCTCTTTTTAATGGTGTACACAAATACAGCATTTTCTGTTTGGAGCTTCAAATGATGCATTTTTTAAAAAATGCAGTAGCATGTTTTATATTTCTATTCACCAGATTCCTTGTGTGTGCAATAAAATAACCATGATTTAGGCTTTTACTATCTAATTTAGATTAAAATGAGTGGTGGAATAATAAAATACTGGGTCACAATAAGTACAAATCGTAGGACAGTACTACTCAAGTAAATTTTGGTAGTTTCATGATGATGCATTGGCCCATAGTTAGGTTACTGTGCTCAGAATAAGCAAAAAAACACCCTGTATTTTGCTGAAAGAATTGGGTTGTATAAATTGGCTCTGTCATAGAAATTATTTGAGATTAATTTAAAAGATTGTATCTGTATCTAATAGTGTTGCTCAGTATGCCTTCCATCAGTGGAACAAGGAGGGAAGTAATTTTGGGCAATTTCCCAAGATTTGATTTCAGGGCCTGGGCATGGATGGAATAACAGAGGAGAGGTGAATTGGGGGGAGAGGTGGGGAGGTTTTCCTTTTGCTGATGGAAATCTTACTGTAAACTGAATACTGTAAGTGGCACCATTGGATACAATGCATAATACATAGTAAGGCTGAACTACTTTGAAATATATATTTACTAAATTATTTGGCGTTGTCTATATCAGATCAATGCATATGGTCATTGGTTTTCTTTTGTGCAGAAAAAATACCTTACATCTGGTGAAGTTGACCCATTTACTCAGGGACTATCACTTCCTATTGGTGACAGGAGGTCTGCTAAGGTAGGTGCACAAAAACTCAGTAAATATTGCATGGTGTTTGCAGCTTAATATATAGAATTTCCACACCTGTGAAAACTGAAGCTTTTGTATGATGTACCTTAGCAGGCCACCTGCAGAAGGTTCTCAGCGGCGTTTGATACCATCGACCATAACATCCTTCTGGACCGTCTTGAGGGGCTGGGAGCTGGGGGCACTGTCATACAGTGGTTCCGCTCCTTCCTCCTGGGCCGTGTTCAGAAAGTGGTGGTGGGGGATGAGTGTTCAGACCCCTGGGCTCTCACTTGTGAGGTGCCTCAGGGTTCTGTCCTCTCCCCCATGCTTTTCAACATTTACATGCAGCCACTGGGAGAAATCATCAGGAGGTTTGGGCTGGGTGTTCATCAGTATGTGGATGATACCCAGCTCTACCTCTCTTTTAAATCAGAACCAGTGAAGGCGGTGAAGGTCCTGTGTGAGTGTCTGGAGGCGGTTGGAGGATGGATGGCGGCTAACAGATTGAGGTTGAATCCTGACAAGACAGAAGTACTGTTTTTGGGGGACAGGAGGCAGGCGAGTGTGGAGGATTCCCTGGTCCTGAATGGGGTAACTGTGCCCCTGAAGGACCAGGTGCGCAGCCTGGGAGTCATTTTGGACTCACAGCTATCCATGGAGGCACAGGTCAAATCTGTATCCAGGGCAGCTGTTTACCAGCTCCATCTGGTACGTAGGCTGAGACCCTATCTGCCTGCAGACTGTCTCGCCAGAGTGGTGCATGCTCTGGTTATCTACCGCTTGGACTACTGCAATGCGCTCTACGTGGGGCTACCTTTGAAGGTGACCTGGAAACTACAACTAATCCAGAATGCGGCAGCTAGACTGGTGACTGGGAGCGGCCGCCAAGACCATATAACACCGGTCTTGAAAGACCTACATTGGCTCCCAGTACGTTTCCGAGCACAATTCAAAGTGTTGGTGCTGACCTTTAAAGCCCTAAACGGCCTCGGTCCAGTATATCTGAAGGAGCGTCTCCACCCCCATCGTTCTGCCCGGACACTGAGGTCCAGCTCCGAGGGCCTTCTGGCGGTTCCCTCACTGCGAGAGGCCAAGTTACAGGGAACCAGGCAGAGGGCCTTCTTGGTAGTGGCGCCTGCCCTGTTGAACGCCCTCCCATCAGATGTCAAAGCGATAAACAACTACCTGACATTCAGAAGACATCTGAAGGCAGCCCTGTTCAGGGAAGTTTTTAATATGTGACATTTTAGTGTGTTTTTCATCTTTGTTGGAAGCCACCCAGAGTGGCTGGGGAAACCCAGCCAGATGGGCGGGGTACAAATAATAAATAAATAAATAAATAAATAAATAAATAAATAAATAAATAATAATAATAATAATAATAATAATAATAATAATAATAATTTAGTTTGATGCCGCTGGAGAAAGCACAGCCCTTTACTTTCAGTGCAGTCCCTAACCTGAAAACTGCTGGCTGACTGGAATTAGGAAAGCAGTGGAAGTGCCTCACTGTCAGAGGGGCAAGTTAACAATGGAGGCCCCCACTATACCTGAGGACAGCTTTGTGGATGTAGAGCAGGCTTCATCAAACTCTGCCCTCCAGATGTTTTGAGACTATAATTCCCATCATCCCTGACCACTGATCCTGCTAGCTAGGGATCATGGGAGTTGTAGGCCAGACACATCTGGAGGGCCGAGTTTGAGGAAGCCTGGTGTAGCGCTTCTGCAGCTGATTGGTTGCGGTAGCCAGAGTTAGGCTCAGAAGCAGAGCATTCACGAGGAAGGGATAAGATGGAGGCCATTTGTGCAGAGATGCTGCAGGATAGGGCCCTGTCTGTATTTTGGCCTGGAGCCGGCATAACAAATTCTGCTTCACGTTGGAACCAAGGGATGGCTATGCAGGAGGAGGAGTGGCTTAAAAAAAAAAGTAGGAACAATTTTTTAAAAAAGAACAAAAATGGGTGGGGAGAAGTAAATGCTTTCTTACCACCACCCTGCGCTTCAGTTGTGGGATGGATGTGTCGCTAGACTAGCTGCCATGCTTTGCCCCCTCCACTGTCCCTACCCACCCTCCTGGTGTGTGGATCTCTTATTGGTTCTGTACAACCGTTCAGATCAGTTAGAATGCTGCCTTGATTTCAGTCCAGAAATGAAATCTTTTTTGAGCCTCTGTTGGATTGGAACTTTTTTTAGAGGTGGAACTTGCGACAAAATGTTGCATTGCAGAGTGCTCTTGTTCAGGACACTCCGTTCCATTTCCTCACCCCCCAAACCCTTGTTTTCTGTCTTTCCCCCTGAACACCATTCTGTAGCTCCTGAATACACTCAGTTCTTATTGAGCTATTTTGGGCGTTCTCTCCCTGTTCCTGTTGACACCTCCCTCTTACTCCTAAGATTGTGTTGTTTTGGCGGTTATAGCACCAGCACTCTGAAAATTGAGATAAATAGTAGTACATGTGTTGTGCAAAATATTTACCTTCATTAGTATTGTTTCTGTGGATTGTTTTATGCCATATCTCATCTACAAACTCCTCTTGGATACTTGGCCTTTTGACATTTAACAGATGGTGAGAATGCCAGAGATTGGGTACTCCTCATAAATAGAAGCTCTAGTTTATTCTCCTGCTCTAAGGAAGAAAACTCCACGTACTGTTTCATATTAACTGGTTAATTTTCACCTTGCAGATTTAGTTATATGCATGTCACCCAAACAAATTGTCTGTACAGTGGTACCTCGGGTTACATACACTTCAGGTTACATACGCTTCAGGTTATAGACTCCGCTAACCCAGAAATAGTGCTTCAGGTTAAGAACTTTGCTTCAGGATGAGAACAGAAATTGTGCTCCAGCAGCGCGGCAGCAGCAGGAGGCCCCATTAGCTAAACTGGTGCTTCAGGTTAAGAATGGACCTCTGGAACGAATTAAGTACGTAACCAGAGGTACCACTGTATTTCGGAGCTCTCTGTACTATTATTTCTGTAGCATCATGAATACAAATTATGAGAGGATAGGTCCCTTCTCCAATGGACTACCAATCTAGTTAAAAGGAAATGATCAAGCTGTAACTTTTTTAGGGAAAGCATTCCTCAGTCTGGTTCTTATTGATTTTATTTCTTTACGGCTAAACAAAGTAAAGACTATTTAATTTATTACTCTCCAGTATTAATGCCAAATCACATTCCTTAGTTCTAGTTGGAGGATCACTTGTGATTCAGATGTTTTTGAAAGCTTTTAAAAAAAAACAAAAAAAACCCCTACTGTTTATTTTCCAATCATAAGATATAAAATCAACAGTAAGCTTATTTACAATAAAATGTGAGATACAAAATCAAATATTGTTGTACAGTGTGCATTAGCATACCATTGACTGTGTTTCAGTATTTTTGTTGATCTCTTGGTACTTTTAAAAAGAAAATGAAGTTATGGCTTTGCTTAAATTGAAGTCTCATAAGTTTACATGCTAGAAGATATCAAAGTTTAGCATATTTGAAACACGAACTAATACAAAAACAAAAGAGGAACGTTAATGAAAAGCCAAAGTTCTTTTGCAACACCTTCTTTCCAAGCCAGAGTTTCATATGTACTACTCTACTAATAAAACGTTGTAAACAGTATAAGAAGCATCATTTTATTATCATCCTGTCTCTGTGGTGTTTAAAACCTTTTGTAGATCCAATACGCTTTCCAATATCTGTTCTAGGACAGGTTAAGACTTGAAAGAAACAAAGAATACAATCAGTATCTCAGGGAAAGAGAAGACTGGAATGAAAGGTTAAGAAGAGTAGGGAAGAAGCACGCAGAGGTAAACCACAGACAGAGATTCTTGACTCTTTCACTGTTCACAAACCCATTATTTAGACTTTAAATTTAGAATTATTCTGGGCATGGCACGGTATGGGCAGGCTAATATTTATAGCTTGTTGAAATATAAAATGAATCCTGTTTTTATTCTTAAGATTTTATTTGGAAGATGCTGCATGTGTCACATCCCTTAACATTACCCTTGTTATCTTCTTTCCCCTTTTTAGCTCTATGAAAATGGGGGGGGGGGATGGATAAAAATACCCAGTTGCAGTGAAGATGTGGCCCCTCATTCCATCCTGCTTTCTTTGCATTTATGTATTTATTTTAGTCAGTTAAAATCCAACATTGATTCTGATATTCACTACAGTACGCACTGCAATATTGCCATTTAATAAGTGGTAGTAACATTATGCAGCCTAATTTAAAGCCTGCTTTTCTGGGTTGGCGTTGAAACGGCTTATTAAAATTGCAATGATTAACGGCTTCCTTTGTGTTTAGCTTTAAAAATGTTTGTCTTTGTGTTAACAGCATGACACAGACACAAACAAAAAAGGCATTGCTGTCACCAGATCCCAGCCAGCATTACATACCCCAGCATTACAGCCACCAATAAGAGATGAAGAATTCTTCAAGAAAGATGCTTGCACTTCTACAGATACCTTTGAAGAGCTGTCAGACAAGAGACAATCAGTAGATCAACACTACAAACCAAAGAATGACGTTGGACATGGGGACACCCTGTTGCACAAACAACTTGATGAAGTATTGAACATTTCCAACAGAAAGCACCAAAGACTGGATAGCAAACCTGAGACCTTTTCTAGAAGGCATCACAGGTTTGATGAAGGTCATGATCCTGAAATAGACAATGAAATGGACCCTAGATTTCGATATGAAAGCGACTATGACAAAAAGCCACTGAGGTTCTTTCATGCTCAAAGGTAACTTTAACTTCCTGGCACTTTGGGCCAAACTAGACATGAAACCTTTCTGTCACTCTGGTTTTTATAAGAACTAATAGCCAATATGAGGGTGTCCTATTTTTGTTGGGATTATACTGGAGAGAAAAAGAATGGTGTGGCCCTTCTGAAAATCTCCCCGTAACCCGTTACCAGACTTGAAAGAACAGTTCCTGTTTGTGCTCATTCATAGCAACTCCTCAAGTCTGCTATTAATATCCTTAAGGACACCTGACTGCTGATGATGCATTTAGCATCACCTCTCCTTTATTGTGCAAAACAGGTGCACACTGTTTGGCAAATTACAGAAATAGATCCGTCTCCCTTTTCTGTCTCTATCCATATGTTAATTGAGTGAAACAAACCACCTCCAGCCCAGAAGAAGGATGTTTGTAAACTTCATTTTTTTAGCTAAGGCTGGCACTGGAATATGGTGTGGTAATACCATTACTTCAGTTCAGTTCAACTACTGCATGTGATTGTGCATTTAGAGTAGAGCATTATGTTCTACCATACTAAGTCTGAATTTCTATCCTGGGTGCAGCTGTGCAGCCGTTTTGAAAGGGAGGGGAGAACATAAATATGCAATGGACATCAATCCTGGAATCCACACACCTCTGTGACTTCATCTCACTCTGATTCTTGGCCATTTTCCTATAAGCTCTGACAACTGTACTATCTCTGAGGGTTACGTAGTCAGAGTGACATAAATCTCAGTTATAAAAAATGTGTTGTTTTTTTAAAACGGTTCACAATTACTTTCTGAGAAGGCAGGATTTTTGTTATCTGGATGTCCAGAGCTTTAGAGTGTTTTAGCATAGATGAGGGCCCCAAATTCCTACCACCCTGCAGCAAACACCTGTGATAAACCTCTGTTTCTGGCAATTAGCAACACCTCAACTTCATTAGTTTTCCATCTTTTCTAAAATGGTATATTCAGTTCCATTGGGTTAAAAAGAGTTATTTCTTCTCTTTGATCAGAAGCAAAATTGCCTAAAGATATCAGCTTGAAAAGGTAAAAATACATAGGAGTTATGCAGAGGCTTTCATATAAGAGATTTCACCTAAATCCATGATTCAGCTTAGCAGTTACAAGCACATGACTTTAATGTGCATTCCTTTTTGATATAGTAATCCCTCTGTGAACATCCGCCTTGTCTAGCGTCCATTCCGGTGAACCTCTGCAGCAAACCCGGAAGTACCAGAATGAGTTACTTCTGGGTTTGCTGCTCGCACATGCGCAGAAACACTAAATCGTGCTTCGCACATGTGCAGAAGTGCAAACCGCTCTGCGCGTGTGCGCAGACTCGGCCCTTTGCCCTGCATTCTTTTCAGCTAGCGTTCGGGGCTGTGGAACAGATCCCAGCCGCAAAACAAGGTACGACTGTATTTTCTCCTTATGGTTGGGTAATGGGCCCTGGGAATCACATTAGATACCTTTGCAGTTGCTTATTTTGACCCATCTGCAATCCTTAGGGATGCAAATTTAAGGTTTGGATTCTTTCGATAACCAGTGAGTTGCTAGGGGCAACTTACTTTGCCCTGAACTAGAGTTTCTTGACAGGAGGATTGCGTACTAAATGTAGTTTGTTTTGATTGGCCTATTATCTACTTCTTTCTCATGTCAGAATCCAAGGCACTAATGAGCAAGCACAAACTGCTGCTGGCAGTGTCCCATATGCAACAGGACTAATCATTGGTATGTATAATCTACCTAGCGGGGGAAATTGTGTTGTGATAACTGCCATAATATGTTATACCTTTTGTTGGGATTTTAGGTGTTTGTTGTTGTTGTTTAGTCGTGTCCGACTCTTTGTGACCCCATGGACCAGAGCACATCAGGCACTTCTGTCTTCCACAGCCTCCCGCAATTTGGTCAAACTCATGCTGGTAGCTTCGAGAACACTGTCCAACCATCTCATCCTCTGTCGTCCCCTTCTCCTTGTGCCCTCCGTCTTTCCCAACATCAGGGTCTTTTCCATGGAGTCTTCTCTTCTCATGAGGTGGCCAAAGTATTGGAGCCTCAGCTTCACGATCTGTCCTTCCAGTGAGCACTCAGGGCTGATTTCCTTCAGAATGGATAGATTTGATCTTTTTGCAGTCCATGGGACTCTCAAGAGTCTCCTCCAGCACCACAATTCAAAAGCATCAATTCTTCGGCGATCAGCTTTCTTTATGGTCCAGCTTTCACTTCCATACATCACTACTGGGAAAACCATAGCTTTTACTATACGGACCTTTGTTGGCAAGGTGATGTCTCTAATTTTTAAGATGCTGTCTAGGTTTGTCATTGCTTTTCTCCCAAGAAGCAGGCGTCTTTTAATTTCGTGACCGCTGTAGCTTATAAAGGTTAGAGATTGTAAAAACCCCAGAGTACAACGTTAGAAGAAATGTTTCACCCTCCTGTTCCTGTCCTGAAAACATTTTAATACAAAGCTGCAGAAAAATGGCCGTGTTCTAGCACTTTAATAAATTGCTGTTTCTGAAATAGAGCACCAACAAAATAATTAAATAACAAATAATAAATAATTATTAATAGCATAATAATAAAAATAATTATTATTTATTATTTATAACCCACCTATCTGGCTGGGTTTCCCCAGCCACTTTGGGTGGTTCCCAACAGAATATTAAAAACACGATAAAACATCAAACATTAAAAATTTCCCTAAACAGGGCTGCCTTCAGATGTCTTCTAAAAGTCAGATAGTTGTTTATTTCCTTGACATCTGATGGGAGGGCATTCCACAGGATGGGTGCCACTACCGAGAAGGCCTTCTGCCTGGAATTACAGTTCAAGGGCTAAGCCATGTGGAAGATTTGCAACTGGATCTCTTATGTTTTGTTTCCTCTCAAGCTTAAGTGCCTCCCGGTGAAGGCATGACTACATTCTTTTGTAGTTGCTTCACTCTGACAAGTGTTCAGCTGCTTCTCCAACTTTGACACTAATGTGAAAATGGTTTGAGCTGCCACATCTACTGAGAAATAAATACTATTGAATTCAATGTGATTAGTATTTTAGCCCTAGTTGCAAACTATAGAGTGCAAAATATTCTTCGGCACAATGATGTTCACTAGGATTTGTGCTTATTCATCTTTAGTCTGGATTGTGCCCAAGACAGGAAGAGATCTATAGTTCATTTTTGTTGTCAAAGTAGGAGAACAGGGGGAAGAGGTTTGGAAAATGCATTTCCTTGGAAGTAGTGATTTTAGGAGTAGTGGAATTGCTGCAGGTGATAGTGTTCTGCTGTGTTTGTGGCACAATTTTAGCAGAATCTATGTACCGTATTTTTCGGACTATTTGACGCACCGGTCCATAGGACGCACCTAGATTGGGGGGGGGAAATAAAGGCAAAAAAAATTTATCCCCCCCCCAGGCGCGGGGCTGGGGCGGGGAAGCCCGAGCTTCCCCCTCCCCCAGAACGGGACCCAGAGCCATGCTTTGGCATCGCTCTGGGAACTTGCGGGGCTGGGGGAGGAGGAAGCCTTCCGCCAACCTCCAAACCATGTTGGGAGACAGCGGGATGGCGCGCTGCGCCTCTCCCGCTGTCCCCCGAGCTTGTGGGGCTGGCGGTGGGGCTCTCCTGAAGCCGGGAGGTTGTGGGGATGGTGGGGGGGGAGAAGCAGGCTTGCTTCTCCCTCCCCCAGCCTCCCGATCAGGTCGGGGAAAAGCGGGATAGCGGAGCGCCGCCATCCCGCTTTCCCCCGACCTGATCTGGAGGTTGTGGGGATGGTGGGGGGGGGGAGAAGCAGGCTTGCTTCTCCCTCCCCCAGCCTCCCGATCAGGTCGGGGAAAAGCGGGATAGCGGAGCGCCGCCATCCCGCTTTCCCCCGACCTGATCTGGAGGTTGTGGGGATGTGGGGGGGGAGAAGCAGGCTTGCTTCTCCCTCCCCCAGCCTCCCGATCAGGTCGGGGAAAAGCGGGATAGCGGAGCGCCGCCATCCCGCTTTTCCACGACCTGATCTGGAGGTTGTGGGGCTGGTGGGGGGGAGAAGCAGGCTTGCTTCTCCCTCCCCCAGCCTCCCGATCAGGTCGGGGAAAAGCGGGATAGCGGAGCGCCGCCATCCCGCTTTTCCACGACCTGATCTGGAGGTTGTGGGGCTGGTGGGGGGGAGAAGCAGGCTTGCTTCTCCCTCCCCCAGCCTCCCGATCAGGTCGGGGAAAAGCGGGATAGCGGAGCGCCGCCATCCCGCTTTCCCCCGACCTGATCTGGAGGTTGTGGGGCTGGTGGGGGGGAGAAGCAGGCTTGCTTCTCCCTCCCCCAGCCTCCCGATCAGGTCGGGGAAAAGCGGGATAGCGGAGCGCCGCCATCCCGCTTTCCCCCGACCTGATCTGGAGGTTGTGGGGCTGGTGGGGGGGAGAAGCAGGCTTGCTTCTCCCTCCCCCAGCCTCCCGATCAGGTCGGGGAAAAGCGGGATAGCGGAGCGCCGCCATCCCGCTTTCCCCCGACCTGATCTGGAGGTTGTGGGGCTGGTGGGGGGGAGAAGCAGGCTTGCTTCTCCCTCCCCCAGCCTCCCGATCAGGTCGGGGAAAAGCGGGATAGCGGAGCGCCGCCATCCCGCTTTCCCCCGACCTGATCTGGAGGTTGTGGGGCTGGTGGGGGGGAGAAGCAGGCTTGCTTCTCCCTCCCCCAGCCTCCCGATCAGGTCGGGGAAAAGCGGGATAGCGGAGCGCCGCCATCCCGCTTTCCCCCGACCTGATCTGGAGGTTGTGGGGCTGGTGGGGGGGAGAAGCAGGCTTGCTTCTCCCCCCGCCAGCCTCCAGATCAGGTCGGGGAAAAGCGGGATAGCGGAGCGCCGCCATCCCGCTTTTCCCCGACCTGATCTGGAGGTTGTGGGGATGTGGGGGGGGGGAGAAGCAGGCTTGCTTCTCCCCCCCGCCAGCCTCCAGATCAGGTCGGGGAAAAGCGGGATAGCGGAGCGCCGCCATCCCGCTTTTCCACGACCTGATCTGGAGGTTGTGGGGCTGGTGGGGGGGAGAAGCAGGCTTGCTTCTCCCTCCCCCAGCCTCCCGATCAGGTCGGGGAAAAGCGGGATAGCGGAGCGCCGCCATCCCGCTTTTCCACGACCTGATCTGGAGGTTGTGGGGCTGGTGGGGGGGAGAAGCAGGCTTGCTTCTCCCCCCGCCAGCCTCCCGATCAGGTCGGGGAAAAGCGGGATAGCGGAGCGCCGCCATCCCGCTTTTCCACGACCTGATCTGGAGGTTGTGGGGATGGTGGGGGGGAGAAGCAGGCTTGCTTCTCCCCCCGCCAGCCTCCAGATCAGGTCGGGGAATAGCGGGGTGGCGGCTCTGCGCCTCCCCGCTGTCCCCAGCTTTTGGGTGCAGGCTGCTGCCCGCAAGCCTTGCGAGCCCGCGGGACATCCCGCCGGGCTTGCAAGACTTGGGATAGCTTCCTGAAGCCTGGAGAGCGAGAGGGGTCGGTGCGCACGGACCCCTCTCGCTCTCCAGGCTTCAGCAAAAGCCTGCATTCGCACCATAGGACGCACACACATTTCCCCTTCATTTTTGGAGGGGAAAAAGTGCGTCCTATAGTGCGAAAAATACGGTATCTTTGATACTAGAAGAGCAACTTTTACATATTTTAGCTTCTATTTTCATTTTTAGGTGGTCAAGACAGAGAGCTTATCCAGAGAAGAAAAGAGCAATACAGGCGAGAACTGATGGAACAAATTGCAGAGCAACAAAGAAATAAGAGACGGTAACCAGAAGCTACTGGATTAACAATAATTCAAATTGATGAGTGATAAGTATTGAAAACTTTGTGAGAAATATGAAGGGAAAATCTTTTTATTACTAATAGTTTGGGATAATGTATTGATATTTAAATCTTAAAAGTTTCATTTTTCCTCCCAAATTGCTTTCTTATCTCTTGAACGCATGTCCTATTGCATCTTCAGAATGGTAATTAATGCAAGGATAAGGAAACAGGGATGATTTTTGTCTGGTCATTTCGGCTTATGGAAACCTAACTCTGTATAGAAGCTTAAGGTACCTCTTAGTTGTACAGTGGTACCTCAGGTTAAGAATCTAATTCGTTCTGGAGGTCCGTTCTTAACCTGAAACTGTTCTTAACCTGAGGTACCACTTTAGCTAATGGGGCCTCCCGCTGCCGCCGCGCGATTTCTGTTCTCATCCTGAAGGAAAGTTCTTAACCCGAGGTACTATTTCTGGGTTAGCGGAGTCTGTAACCTGAAGCGTCTGCAACCCAAGGTACTACTGTAATGGGAGGCAGAACAGAATCCTCAACCTTGGTTCCTCCCCCTTCATTTCAGTATGTGTACCTTGAAGATTGTTTCACATATACGTAATGGAAAGTAGGAATGAATCCACATGGGAAATATAATGAGGGAGATGGTTGACTAATCACTAGACCAATGTAATCTGAAACAAGTTCCTATTGGTTCTTCAAAAACTTATATGTTCGACTATTAGGAAAAGATTATTAAATTAAAGCATAAATTAGTTATTTTAACTGTTCTGTTGTGAGAGATCCAGAGATATGAGGTGCATTGGATGAGGGTGGTTCAGCTTGAACCAGGGAGGCATGGGTTCAAATCCCAGCTTGGGCATGAAACTCACTAAGTGGCCTTGGTTAAAACTCTGCTTCTTAAGTCAGCCTAACTCTCAGGATTGTTCTGATGATAAAGTGAAAGGATCCATTGTATGCCACCCATTGTTCCTTTGAGAAAGTGTGAGATACAAATGTTATGCACAATATTTCTGTCCTTATCTTTTGTGTGTGTTTGTGTGTATTTCTTTGATAGTGAAAAAGAGCTTGAGCTCCCAGTTGCTGCATCTGGAGTTGTAGACCCTGAGAAGAAGGTGAGAAATTTTAATGTTCAGGCCTTCTCAGCTTTAGCTAATCGTTTTAAGATGAATCTGTGTCAATGTGGTGCAGTGGTTAGAGTGTTGAACTGTAACCTGAAAGCATAGGGTTCAACTTCACACATGGCCATGAAGCTCACTGGGTGACCTTGGGCAAGTCACAGTCTATCAGCCTAACCTACCGCACAGGGTTGTTGTGAAAATAAAATTGAGAAGGGGAAAACCAGGAACATGGGAATGGGCATCCAGTTCCCCGCACCTGTTGTACAACATTGCAAACATGATTTGAGGACTCTTTAGGACTCTTTGCTTCCTAGACTTTGATATAAAAATGAAAAGCCTTTGTTTTGGGGCAAGTAACTGACTGGAACAAAAGCCAGATGGCAGTGCCTCTTTGTAAGCAAGGAGAGTTAACTTTATAGGCACTCAACACTGGATGCATTTGTGCCATGATAAATCATGACTTAACATGATGTGCGTATGCCACAGTAAGCCTTGGGCTTGCGCATTTCCCCCTCCCCTGACAAGCAGCTGGAAAGGTAACTTTGGAGTCTTTACTATTGGTTTCCCTTAAACATGGCATGTTATTTTATCCAAAGCAGGGAAGCGTTTTTTGCCATGAACTATGATCAGTTTCAAAACAAGCTGACTACAAACCATGAGTTAGAAAGTTGCCTTGTAAAAGCTAACTTTAGTTTGGATCAGCCCTGATCCCTATTTTTGACAAAATTATAAGCCACTTTGTTTAAGGAAAACAACCAAAAAAAGCTTTCCAAGTTCCTCTCCTGGCCATGAAGGAGGTGGAGAGGGGGGAATGTGCAAGCGCAAGACATAGACTATGGCTTATTGTGACACTTGAATATTGTTAGTGTAAGTTGACACAGTCTCTTGACTGAAGATACTCATCTTATGTATATCTGTCAAAGGACTTGGTGAAAATAATCCTGCTGTCCACAGAGCCTCTTCTCACAGGTTTCTGAAGTTGTTCCACTTGTGTAGGATTTTCAGTATATTATGGTTTTCCTAGGCTGATAATCCAAGAATTATCGAACCACATAAAGGCCTGCCAAATAGTTCCTGCTTAAGCTAAGAAGCTGTTTCTGAACAGGCTAGTATCTGAAGCTGATGGGAAGCAGAGGTTTTCATGCTCAACTAGTGACTGCTGCGTGCAGCACTTTTTGGACAATGCTGTGTTACATCACTCCCAGATGTCCTCAATCCCATTGTGAAGTGGAGGCTAGTTTTCCCCCCGTAAAAAAAAACCCAAGCGACCCCACCTCAGCAAAGCTAGCCGCAAACCTTTCAGGTGTGTTCGATGGGGCAAAATTGGATTGTGGGCCAAGTGCTAATGAAGAGTTAAATAAGGGTCAAAGGGTCTTTCTAAGGGATGGGGCAGTGTCTGGACAGGTCCTGTACTGTCAGTCATATTTTCTATGTGAACAAGGGACAGAGGACCCAACAATTTTTGCACATAGGACACACAACGATTGCTTTGGGGAATTTGTTGTGGTAGGGCACTCAGTGGAACATGTAACCTCAGAAGAGGCTATGAAAGAAGGTCTAGTAAATGTAAATACCTTGTTAAAAGAATAACTGGGACAGGGTATAAGCATCAGCATTGTATTAGGTGACCTAAAGTTGGCAGTACTTTCCATCTATTTAAATTATTCTGCTGCTTTTAAAAGTTTTCTAGGGCTAAGCCCTAGAAAAGAGATTATGGGGGGAAAATATAAATACGGTTCAATGTGCCTCTGACTTCTGAGAATTATGGGAGTATCAGTATGGGAGTACAGTGGTACCTCGGGTTAAATACTTAATTCATTCTGGAGGTCCGTTCTTAACCTGAAACTGTTCTTAACCTGAAGCACCACTTTAGCTAATGGGGCCTCCTGCTGCTGCCGTGCCGCTGGAGCACGATTTCTGTTCTCATCCTGAAGCAAAGTTCTTAACCCGAGGTAATATTTCTGGGTTAGCGGAGTGTGTAACCTGAAGCGTATGTAACCTGAAGCGTATGTAACCTGAGGTACCACTGTATATGTAGAGCTTTAGCTAAGAGGAACAAGTGCAGGCATATGATACAAGAGGTCCCTGGTTAGAAACAGAGTAATTGTTATATACTTGGGTATCTGGCAGGGATACAGGGGTTTTTTGTTTGCTTAGGCCTTTATTTCTGCCCCTTAAAGACAGTGCCCTTTCCCAGTCTCCAGATTCATCTAGGTCCAAAAAGCAGTCTGAAAAACTTGCCAAAAGAGGGAAACAACTGCTAGGATTCCCCCTTGGATTCTGACCAAATAATGCTACAAGGCATTCCACTAGACAACTCACCTTGTATCAGGCAGAAACATTGGCAATTAAAAATCTATTAGAAATTGGTTGTAGCCCACACTTGTGTTGTACTAACAATATTGTATATACTGTCTTGCAGCTAAGTGAAGAAAAGGTAAACATTTTAACATATTGCTATTTTTGTCAACAACTGTTCTACCTAGATGGGTGTATAGTGCCCACTTCAGGCATGTGGGGTTCCAGAGCTATCAGCATTTTTCTGGCCATAAACATGGTGATACAGAAATTCAATAGGAAATCAATCTTCACAAATCTCTCTGAGACCTTTCATGTTACATTAGTTTTCAGAGTAAGGTTTTAAATGTCCTCAGTGACAAGTTACACAGTAACTGTTGGGGAAACCATGGAGTAGTTAGTGGCATAGTTTTGAAACCTACATGCTTTTGAATTAAGTGCATGGTACCACCTCTTTTTCTTTTGTATCCTCTTCCAACCGTCAATAAACATTTTTATTTAGCAGAGTTATAGAGTGTACTATATTGTGGTGTTTTTAAAATGAAAAAAAAAAAAGCGTTAATAAGATCTTGTCTAATATAATGGATATCTATAAAAAAATAATTTGGTGGTGTTTCTTAATAGCTAATGTTTTTTAGAAATGTTTATTGGGCATGTTTCAATATTTTTCTCCTTTAGATTAAATGCTATAGTACGTTGCTTCTTCTTTGAAATAGCTGTTTCCAAATTTTCTAAGATTAACACAAGTGTTGATTATCATTTATCTTTTTTACTAGCATGTTCAACTAAACGTTTAGCATGACAGTTACTTTGCGAAAAATAATTTTATACTAAAATTTCAGTGGGTTCTTAAATGTGACATTTAAAGCACTGCATTGCTTTTGGAAAACGTTATTTTCTGAAATGGTTCATAGTACTTAACTAGTTTGAGCACTCTAATAATCTAAATAATAAATCAATTTTTTTCCATAGCCTAACCGACTGAAAGAACTGGGATTAACACCACGAATATCTGAGGAGAGAATACCACCAGAAAGACCAAGACCAGCATTTCAAACTCCTACACCTGGACCTACCTCCATATCTGCACCTCCTATCTCACCTGTGAATGAAGAGTTCCACAGAGGGTTGTCCACTACTCTTGGAGAAATGTTGGCTCCCAGGTGACTTTCTGTAGTGTTTTCTTTGCCGTGGTCTGATGCTTGGGTACATGTGAGGTATCTAAGTCTGTGGCAAGGGTGGCTAACCCTCAAGCCAGGAACGTGATCTGCATCACCCCAAAGTGGTCTCCCCCCCCCCCCAAGTTCCATTCAATTTTGGTGGCAGCTGCAAAAAGGGAAAAACATTAAGTAGACAAAGTGCTGGGCAGCAGCCCAGTGTTCTGATGGAAATGCAAATCACCACCTCAATCAAGCATCAAGTTTCTGAAAAGAGCAAAAGGTGCATTAAAAATACATGGTATTTTATGTCACTACCATTCCACAGGCATGGAATAGAGAGGGGTTTTTTATCAGAGGTATCATCCAGTAGAAGCTCACATAGTCATTTTCCATGCACTACTTCATATTGCAGTAGGCATGCTATGGGTGTGTGTGTGTCATTTTTCAAGCAGCTAAATATTTGGCTACAACTGGAAACACTGAGTGAAAGATATTTTAAATCTTCTGAAACAACTGCTATAAATGCATAGTGCTATACAAGTATCATATACAAAGACACTGTGGTGTGGTTATTGGGTCCTAGAAGCACATAAATCAGACATAAGTACGTTTTGCCTTGTGATAAGCCTAGGTATTCTGAAGCAGTGCACTTTACCAACCATCAAAAGTGGGCAGTGATTAGAACAAAGTTGGCATGTTAGTATCAGTGAGAAGCGTTAACTGATTCCTGCATTGCAGGGGTTCGGACTGCATACACCTTGGGAGACTTCCAGCTTAAGATTCTATGATCAAGTGACAGAATTCCTGCATGGAAAAAATGGCCAGATATTTTTGTTCACACTTTTTCTTCTCTCATGGTAAGGCATGCTTCAATAAGCCACCTTTAAAATACGCTGTCATTTTTGTTTGGATTTAGGATTGCACCGTTACCACCTCCCCCTCCACCACCACCAATTCTGATTGATAACTACAGAACTCCATATGACGATGCATACTACTACTATGGTGCCAGGAACCCTTTGGACCCCAGCCTTGCATATTGTAAGTTGATTAACCAAGTGGTGTAGAACTATAGTATATACTCTCTGGAGGTTATTGCCTCAGATGGCACTCACTAGCTCAGTTTCCTATTAGTAAGGATGATAGCCAGTCATATTAATCCATTAAATTCAGTTTTTAAAATAATAATCATGTTTATGTTTTAGCTGTTTACACTATCTTTATCTTTTATGATATGATGCTATAGAAATATTTCTATAAATAAATGCATCTTTACATTACTGGCTGCACAGTTTCTTGACATGCCAGCATTTTATGTTCTTCAGATAATAAAATAACATATTAAAATAACTGTCCAGACTGTAAAACACTAGATTTAATAACTGTAAAACACTAGATTTAAGTTTTGGGTGTCTTGATTGTTTTAGATGGCCCAGGTGTAACAGGGATGCAGCCTTCTTCTGCACCTCCACCTGTAGATACTGTTCACAGACCTCCTCCTATGACTGCGTAAGTATCGATAAGATTAGTTTAGCATTGTTTGGCTCTTTATTTGGGAATGTGAGTTTTAAAAAAGATGTTTTTATTGAAAGATTTTCCATAAGTAACAAAAGTACATTCAGTATCTCTGTTTTTAAATTGTAGCATCCTTCATACAAATCAAGTAAAATCAGTTTGAGACATTTTTTGTTGTAGACAATGTGGGGTTGAGGGGTAGGAAGGGAAGAAAGTAGAGAAAGAGACATTTAGGAGAGGGGGAAGGTGAAGGAGACATTAAACTTTCATTTTTACATATATGAGTGGAGCTTTTTTGTCAGTGTCACTTGGAATAGGTGTCTTATTTTTGTTGGCAGAGCAAGAGGTCAAAGGGCCCAAGGTAGGGTTGGTGGCAGTTGATTGGTAGCAGTGTGTTTTGTTTGTGGGAAGTGGGTGTTGTTAGCCATATTGAATTTTATGTTGTCAGGAAAGATCGGTCATTGTCTTCTTGGCTTGTATATGCGATAAGGGGGGGGGGGCAAACAAGGGTACAAGCATTCTCTTTGGTTTGCCCCATGATAGTTTCAGTTTGCTGGTTAGTTTTTTTAACAGGGCGGTTTCCCATACAGTTTGATACTAGTTGTCCCTGGACACTCCCAATAGGCCCCTCCAGTGTCTGGTTAGAGGCACTGCTAGCTGCTGAGAGTAAGTGGCTTATAAGTTCTTTGCCATGTTAATGTGCGTTATTGTCTTGGAAGATATTTTGTAGGGCCTATTCTGGAGTTGCTCCTCTTACCTGTTTTGCTATTTGATTTTGAAATGGAATTGTGGAAAATTTGCCAGCTTTCTGAATGTAACTGCAAAACTGAAACCGCTTTTTAGATCATAAATTAACAGTGTAGTGAAAACGAATAAAGTAGCACCTGAGAAAGACAGATTTCAGTTAGTAACAGGTTTTCTTTAAAAACACATTGCATTTTTACTCTTTTTACTCTGAATGCAGAAGTAAAATTGGAGCAAGAATTGCAAATGACAGGCCAAAAGGTCTGGGTATGTTTCCTGAAGAAAAACCAAAGACTTCAAAAGAGGCTACTTTAGCTTATCAGCAAGAATTACAACAACAGGTGAGAAGCTTAAATTTGTTTGGAAATTTGTTTGTAAGTGCTTAGACTTACATTGAATTCAATATTAATTTTTATCGTGTTAATGAGACATGTAACGCCAAATGCTGATACTTTTTTGTAGATAAGGGAAAGAGAAGAACGTCGCAGGCAAGAGAAGGAAGAAAAGGAACGGTATGAGGCCAAATTAGAAGCTGAAATGAGAACGTACAATCCTTGGGGCAAAGGAGGTGGTGGTGCTCCTCTCAGAGATAAAAAAGGAAACCTCATAAGTATGTTTGAAATCAGGGGATTTTCTTTTTACTTTATCTATCTTTATGTCTATATTTGTATTTGTTGAGAAACAAATGACACTTGGCAGGAGAGTAAAATGGATGTACTACAGCGAATTTACAGCATGGAAGAAATCAGCTCTGTTTATTTAGACAGTCAAGCAGTAGTTTTGCTTCTTTTAGTGGGAGCTGCTCTTACAAGGATGATATTTTTGGCAAAATGTAGCAAGATGTGGCATTAGGAATAAAAGGAAGATGTATAATGGAGGAGAAAATACTGTAATACACTGAAGACAGGCTTATGAATACGGAGTCTTCCTCCCACACAAAGCTTTTTAGAGTCATTCTTAAACATGTTTACCAGTCTCATAATTGGGTCTGCTTCTTGTTTTATATTGATAAAGGATAAACATCTAATTATGGCTAGATTTTTTTTAATCTTCTTTAAAATACTGTGGCTCTCCTGCTAGTAGTTTGGAATTTTTATTGTGTTTATTAAATACATTTTAATCAGAATGGTAGTTGTTATTTGCCAGCTGTAGCATAAATAATTTGCAAGTGAAGAGATGATAAATCTGGAGACAACTCTGTTAGGCAAACAGCAGAAAATCTCAATGCATCAATACATTAGAGTTCTGAGACCTTCCACTTATGGCTTAAACGTAGTGCTAACATCTTCAATAATAATAATAATAATAATAATAATAATAATAATAATAATAATAATAATAAATGGATCATGACAGATTGTTTTGGATTTTTAGTGAGCTTTTACATAAAGCACACACTACACAGCACATGCAGCTCTTATCTTGGATTGTGGCCTTTGTATTTCCTCTTAACTGTAGCTCTGGAAAAACATTTCTTGGCTTGGAACTGTGTCATAAACATGCCTCACATTGGAATAAAATATTATACATGGCTGTTTCCCCCTTTTCTTCAGCTGACTTGAATATGATGCACAAGCAAAATGAAGATGCATATCATAATCCAGAGGCACGAGTATATGAAGATAAAAGGGCTATAGTATCTGTTGACCTAAGTTTGGCCTCCCCAAGACTTGAGAATACAGATGAATCTTCAAATAAAATAGCAGGTTTAAATAATACCATATTTTCAGTTGCGAATGTGTGTTGTGTCCCTGATGAATGACTGTACATTCTTCCTATGCTGTACTTTCCACTGAAGACAATCCTGTATGTTTCCTTGAATCCCCTTGAACGTGGTTTAGTTAGCAGTACTAGAAACTCTTTGTATGGTTGCACTGATAAATATTTTTGTATTCCTGTTCCCCATTGTGAAAGCACTCTGTGCATGCCCAAGGGGTTCCTTGCGCATTTACACGGTGTCCGCCATCAAATGAGGAAAGAGAACAGGAAGCTCCTCAGTGTGCATTATAATCACTGGCTCATGCGTAAATTATTTCCTATTAGTGTTGTCTCCTTCTTTCCTTCTCCTTTTGCATCTGAATACTAGTGTTCAAGTTCCAATATTCTGCCAGGAAGAAAAGAAGCAGCAGTCTTCAAAAAAAAAAAAAAAAAAAAAAAGGTTTCATTCTTGACTTGGTTTTTAGTTAGTGACATTAAAAAGGAGCTCTTTTAAAGAGGTAAAAAATGCTCAAGAAAATACTATTTGGGAATAAGATAGTTAGAGCTTGATTATGTCCACCTATATATTGAGTACCTGCAACCCAACCATAATATATGGTACATTGTAGCCGTGATCCAGAAAACTAGTGCTAAGTAGTCTGGTGTGCAGATATCTCCAATGCAATGCATGCAGTTTGATCGCCCATGGGTATTTTATATTTTTACTTACTAGTTGGTCACAATGAAAACTATTTTAAAACATGGGATTATACATCAGTGTTCACAAGCATGGAACATGGCAAGGTATATAGTATGTTTAAATGCATTTTTTGGGGTAGAGAGAGGAAACATAACCCACAGCCTAATTATTATATTTTCTTGTTTCGTCAACCACATGGAAGTGCTTGGAGGCAGATGCCAGGATTTTCAGTTTTGTAATAGAATTACTTTCTAAATTTACAAATGTATTTTTAAAGTAGAATTAAGGGGGAATTCAGAAATCAAATACTGAGATTACTCTTGCATGTGGGGCTATCAGATGCAATTTCCCCTTGCAAATAGTTATTTTTTTAAATATTAATAAACTGAAATATAAGGCAAACCTTTTTTATAGCTTAAAACACCATGGACATAGTGCACAAATTCAGAGATTTCCCACAAGCTCAAAGGAGCCAGTTTCTGCCATCTCATTGCCTACACCTGTACAGAGATGTGTGCACAGACTGAGCAGAAGGCTCAGAAGGGGAATGGAAGATCTGCACATATGTCACATGTCTCCATGCCCTTTGCTTCATGCACATAGCCTGGTGCAAGTTATTTATGCTTTGACAGAGAGTGTTTTAAGTATTCATTGACCTCCCATTCCCCCAGTGGCCTGTTCCACAGCCTGCATGTCCACATGCGTAGGCAAGGAGAATAGGGGAAAGAATTTCTTTCAAGGATCTGGAAACTGCTGTACAGTGGTACCTCGGGTTACAAACGCTTCAGGTTACAAACTCCGCTAACCCAGAAGTAGTTGTTCCGGGTTGCAAACTTTGCCCCAGGATGAGAACGGAAATTGCGCACCAGAGGCAAACGTATTAGAGAAAGCGCGCCTCAGGTTTAGAATGGTTTCGCATTAAGAATGGACCTCTGGAACGAATTAAGTTTGTAACCAGAGGTACCATTGTACATGATTTTAATTTGCTCCCGGTGGACCAGATGCTGTTTCCTTTTTCTTTCATTTTTAAGCTCAGATAATTCAGGCGTTTTAGGTTTTGCTGTTCTCACGCTACAGCACTTGCTGACTGGTTTTGTTGGGAGTTTCACATGTTGCGAAGGCAAGTTTCATTGGGTTAATGCCGCCAGCGTTATAGTATTCTTTAAAGCAAGATATCAAACATAAGTTTGAAATCTTCTGCGAGATAACAGGTTTAACAATGCAAACTATTTCTTTTTTAAAAATAGGTTTCACATATACACAAACATCCCCATTTGCTCGTGGTAACATTTTTGGTGAAACACCAACACCAGAGCAGCTTAGGCGGCAAGAATCGTACAAGAACTTTCTTCGTTTCCAGGTGAGTGTGTATATCAATATCAATATTAAGTGAAATAAAATATTTTTCTAATTTAGCAAACCTGTATTAATGAAAATAAATTTTAAAGATTTTGAAAAGCAGGGCTGCCCATGGCTATATATATATATATATATATATATATATATATATATATATATTCATTCATATAGTATTCTGTATGTTTATAATGAATCCATTATCCAAGTGCTGATTCTTTTATATAGCTAAATGAGCATCATTTGCACATACAAAGCCAGTATTGTCAGGCTTGGGGAAAACCCCAAATCTGCAAAACAAACCCAATTTTTAGAAGGAAATTTGAGTGTGGAGGCAGGAGTGGAGCAGGGGCTGAGCATGAGCATGCTTTGTGCCCACCAAACTGAATGCCAAGAGGGGTAGAGAGGAAGTCCTCTTGCCCCTGGTATGTGTGGAAACGGAATAATATAGAAAAGGGCTTGGCTGGCAGGAACCTTGCATGGGAGAACTTCATACTGCAAAATTTAGTGTTGCAGTAGGAAGCAACACAAGCAAAACAAGACTCAACTGAGTCTTTTTTTCACTAGAACAGTCTAACCTTTATAACCAAGGAAAACAGCTTGGAGTGGATGTTTTTACAGAAGGCTAAGCCTAAACCTTTTAAAACTAAGCTGACTCTAACTAGCTAGATCTGTGTTGTGTGGAACTGTGTGTGTGTATATATATATAGTGAAATTTCCTTTTTATTCCCTCTCCAAAACTATAAATTTTAGTCTAGTTTACTATGTCCCCTCAAGCTTTTCTTCTAGGATAGTGCTGAACACCAGGTTTCTACAGACTTCCTACCCCTAGAATTTAGCTCCTGAGATAAGTTCTTACAGGATTTGGCTCCTAGCACATAGTCATTTTACTGTGCCCTTATTAGTCAGATAAGTTTTAAATAAGTGGATGTTACTTTCCCTCTCCTTGCATGTCTTCTTAACTTGCCTTGATGCTTTGTCGACTGGGGCCAAGACACTTTTTCAGCTGGGGCTCCCTGTGGCTTGAGAAGGTGGGGTTGGCATCCTGTATAGAAAGGAGGAGGTGCATAAGTCTGTCTGGTAGATGGTATCAAGGCAATCTCTGGTTATTAAATAAGACTCAAAGCAAAATATTGTAATGGATTAAAGACTTTATCTGTGCGTGGGTAGAGATGGGTAGACTTCCACTTACAGCCATGATGCAGATCTTAAAATAGATTTTATAATCTCTGTAAAGGCTTGAATATTCTTAGCTGCTCTTTCTGGCCGATAAATATTTGGTCTTTTCCTTCGTAGATTGAGGAGAAAAGAAAACGAGAAGAGGAAGAGCGTGAAAAACGAAGACTTGAAGAAGAAAGGGAAGAAAAAAGGCTAGCTGAGCAGAGGGCTAAAATACAGAGAGAATATGATGAGGAACTAGAGAGGAAACGAAGGAGAGAAGAAGAGGTGTGGTATCTGACTTCTATAGATGTGATAGGTTTCCTCCCTTAAAGAGAATCAGGTGCCCCTGGAATAGAGTAAATTCTTGTGAAATCTCATAAAAAAAGACTCAGTGTAATAATCATAATACTAAAAGATGTCAAGAAGGGAATTGCTGAAAGTAATCGTCCTTCATTGTACACCAGATACTCACTTCTTCCTTCAGGACTTACTAGTTAATTAGTGACTGAGAGGATTATGTTTATTTGTTCATTATTATTCACCCCACAAATTACACTTCTATCCCACAAAGGGATTAAAGCAAGACTTACTGATTTCAGTGGGGCACATTTCTAAGAAGGACATTCTGAGTGTTAGGCTCTTTTTAATTGTGCATGTTCTCTGTCTGTGTACACCACCTGTACATTCACTGCAGTGTTAGGGCAGCTTTTGCAGATGTACCTCCAGTGCAGTCATGTGATTGCTACTGATTTTTAAGTGAAAAATAACTTTATAGTGTCTGTATTTTTCAAATTGCAGTCAAAGTTTGCTAAACATACTAGGGTTTGTTTTTTTGGTTTTTGTGTTGCTTTTTGCAACTTCACATTTTTTTTAATCTTCGTAGCAAAGATTAAAAAATGAAGAACTGTATCGATTAGCTGAAGAAAGAAGAAAAGAGGGAGAGAGAAAAAGGGCGGAAGAGGAAGAAAGGCTGGATAAACAGCTCCAGCAGAATAGTGAAAATGAAAGACAGGTAATGGTTGGAGAAGAAAAAGTGATCATATTTCATAAATTCTTTCCTTGTTGGCTTGGATTTGAGGAAGGTAATTTTTTCCTCCTCCTTCCCCAGGTCTACAGTTCTCATAAAAATGGGTTCTAGGTGTGTGTGTGGAACCTCCAGAATGGCTTTCTGAGGGGTGGAGGAGCTGTAGACTGAGGGGGAGAGGAAGAGTGAACTTCTGTATGAGCAAAAGTGCCTCCTAGTTGGGGAATCACAACAGCTTAATCAGTCCATAATACTATACACTCAACACGATACACCAAGAATATAAGATCATCACAGGCACAGCTTAACATCCAGAGTACAGGTCTTCTGATCTATTGCACTACTTTTGCTGTGGGACATTGAGGAGGTACTCGTCTGCGACTACTATTTGCATATGACCCCTGCCTCTACATATGGCCATGTGAAGAAGCCTTTCTTGCAACCGTTCCCACTTACAGGACTTCGCACTTCCAGTAGATAACTAACTGTAGAACGATTTGCTTGTTTCAACTGTGCTATGACACAATTACTATATACATTATTGGCAGAGTTGTGCCACTAGTTGACTATATGTCTATAAGTATCTCCAGGCTTTGATATGCACGTTGCACTTTAATTTGCTGAACTAAGTAAAATTGCCCTTTATATTTGCAAGTTGGTTTGGTATTTTGGTTTTGTTGTATTACAATTGTTATAACACCTGATACTTTTTTTGTATATATTATCCTCAAGTAGCATGACAGGGCATGGTACTTGGCTTTGACTGATAAACTTATGTAGCGACATAGGATGGTGGGGATGAAAAGATATTTTGATACTGATTGGTACTGATACTGATATTTCCCCCCTTTATCAACTCACACTTGGAGAAACCTAGTCTTCATGTAAGTCCTACATCTTTTTAGTTTGGTTATTAACTTGAACATCAACTGCTATTTTCTGCCTTCCACATGCTATGACTGTACATTGATGATTGATACCCATTACTGTTTGTTTTGTGTTGTATTGAGGCATCTCCTCAACTACCACGGTTACAGTATTTTCATTTATGCAGAGAACCTCTTCTTTCATATTACTAGCATTTTATCTTTTAAAATTTTCACGAATTTTGAAAACAGTTGAAAGAACCGTAAATATTCCATATGTATATAATGAAGTATACTTTTATAGTTTGAATTCAAAAGAATTAGACACCAAAGGCTCATGAGTTCAAAGCAACAATTTGAACTTTGAGTTCTTCTAATGCTTCTGTTATTTGGTGGTGGAACTGTGAGGAGTAGGGGGGGTAGGGTCATGAGCACCCTCAACAGACACAGCTTTCCAGAGGGTTCTATAGTCCACCTGACTAAGGTATTGAGCATCCATATCTGGCTAGGCCTGTTTCTTAAAATGACAGTTAAGGAGTCCTTAATTTCATTTCACCAGCTCCTTCCATCTAATCCACACCAAGCTTAATGAGATAAATTTCTAGGCTGTCATAACCTAGATTATTTTTATCCAAGATATATCATATCAAGATTAATATTTTAATTTGCTGAATTTCAGCTTTTCAGATTAGCTCTTTAATGGTAACATTCAGAAATATTGTACAAGCATTCAGTTAGTTTTGCATGGGAATGGATGGGACTGGATGTGTAGGACATGCTTAGAGTCCTCTGTGTTCAGTACAATGGGAAGATGGGGTTTACAGACTGCGTGGTTGGAGTTTATATGTGAGGACCTGGATATGCTCTGACCAACATATGGAAGGTGCGGTGGGTGGGGCCTCCCATAGCAATTATGACCCCTTTTCTTCCAAGGGTACAAAACTGAACTCTAAAAGGGCCTTTATTTATTACATAATGTGAAATAGCTTCATCCTATAAAGAGAAAGATAAGATAAATCTATATATGCTAAGCAGATATTACATGTGCAGAGAAAAACCTGTGTATATCTTTTGCAATACCGTCAGTATCCGATTTCCTTTCTGTTCCTCGCAGTCGCCCCCCACCCCCACTGTAAGATTTAAACATGGTCCAACAGGGGACAAGCTCTTTGATTATGCCGCCTACTTCTTTGCTGAACCTCTTTCCTCCAATGGTGCATCACTGTACATATCCCATAGACTTTGTGTATTCAATATTAATAAAAAAAAACTTCTGCGTAGTTGGAATGTTCATAAACCTTCCCAAAAATATCTGTGCAGCTGAGTCAATTGAGGTTCCTAATCAACTGAAGTTAGAGTCCTTATCGTTAGCAGCAACAGAGAATTTAAACATTGGAGTATACATTTAACAAATGACTTTATCTTTAACTCTATCTATCTATCTATCTATCTATCTGATTTTAGGGTAAATGGGCAAGCTTGCTTTTCCCTGCGTTTCCTGTGCATTTCGTTCTTTAATTTCCCAGTACCCCTCTCTTTGTAGCCATAGATTCCTAAAAGATTAGCCAAGTGGGCTTTGCTTTTGGAAATAGATTCTGACAAAGCTTATTATGTCAGATGAAAGACTTTCCTTGGTATATAAATACTTTTGAGTTGCTGTTTAAGCAGGAAATTTTAATCTTCTCACCCCTCTCCATTTTTTTCAGATTTCTAGACAACCGTCTCCTCTCATTCCATCTCCTCAGAACAAAGCTGTTGTAAAAGAAGAAAGGGCTCTTTTAGTGGAGAGCCGTATGTCTTATTATACACATGTATGTTTGCCTTTTATTCAAATATAATCCGTGAATGTATTTCTGGCACTTTGCATCATGACCTCCCCCAGGGGATGTTTTGATGGAGGAAAAATACCACCATTATCAGTTGACATCTAATATCTTGGCAACCTTCTGATAATTTTGTCATTTTGTGCTTTCCTTTCTCTTTGAATAGTCTACTCCCCAGCTACCGGGGCTGCTTTGGGTGCAAGAGGCCAGGGAAAAGATGCAGTTGGTTGATGTGGCTACACCATGGCCTGGGCAGTACCCATTCCAAGAAGCCAATAGGGGCTCTGCATTGGTTCCTGGGGGTGGGACTCAGGGTGCAACCTGGAGGGAAGACCTTCCCCCCTCAATCTGTTGCCTGAGCTACAAATAAGAGCCCAGGCTGCATCTCCAGCCATTGCCATCTTCCCCACCCTCCCTCCCTCCCTTGGTGTATGTTCTCTTTCTCTGGACATTTGTTGGCCCCTGGTTGACAGGGCTGGAGAGAAATGTTATTCGTAGTTATAGCTGGCCTACTCCTGCAAGGTTTTTGCCTTTCGTGAGGGAAAGCATTGGACAGGATACATAGCTTACATGGGACTCTCATAAGGGGGTAGGGGCAGTTGCCAGTTGCCTCATACCCAGGTTGCTGGCTGGACCCACAGGAGCAGAGCATGGCATGGTTGGCCTTGAGAACTTGGCTCCAGCAGATAGACTAGGTGATAAATTGGCCAGTATATGGAGGGGTGCCTGATAAATGGATCCATGCCCTGTGCCATACCAGCCCCTGATATGCACTGTAACAAAAAAAAAGTTGCAGCCTTGCTTAACCCATAGTGCTTTTTCCATATTCAGTCACTGCTCTCCTGCATCACACCTAGGTGCTCATGGTGCACAGAGACTGCTTTTGATCCTCTTGTTCTCAAAAGCAGTTTCCCATGTGGTATGTCAATGTCTGTTATGAGAAAACCGAACCTCTTCCTTGAGCTTGTGAATGTTTGTTTCTTAGACTGAATGAAAATGAGCCATACGAAGTTACTGTTTTCATTTTATTGATGCAGTCATTTTTAGTACAATTTATATGTTAATGTTTTACTAGGATGTTCCCAGAGTCCCATCTCCTCCAGTTCCAGCTAGAAGAAACCAGCTACGTGCCTATGGTAAGAAATCTGTATGCCATGAATGAATACGTCATTTCTTTGGCTGTGATTTTTGGCCAAGAAAAATGCTTCCTTGGGTATTCTGTATCATTTTTGTTTTGTTACTATACTGAATTACAGAAGAAAAGAAGAATGTAATAAGTGAGCTGTCAGAGATGAGGAAGCAGCTTCGCAGTGAGGAGCGGCGACTCCAGGAAGAGTTGTTGAAAGTCCACAGTGATGACGATGACATGCCAGCGAAAGGGTGAGTGTTTTTCAGGCTATACTTTGGCGTTTGGTAAAGTGTGCAATTTCTCTTGGGCAGGTAATACATAATTGAGCAAATATTAAAGATGCTCCCCCGGAATTAAAAATTGCCAGTGGAAGGAGTGAAAAGGGGCTTTGGCTGTGCTGACCTTTGTTGCTTTACACACCTCTGTAAGTTATACCCAGGTGGTCTGATCCTGGCACCTTCTGCAGCTGTTGAAGTGCAAAGAGAAAATTGCAGAATAATCCATGAGTGGAGTCTCCCTATAGCCTCTTTCCTGGTGCAAGAGTTAGGATGGAGCTCATGTTAGAAGCAGTGGGCTCTGGGATGGACTCATAAGACTTTCTCATTCACACTAAAGCCACAGTGCCAATGCTTCATTGCAATGAATTTTCCTTGCATCAGGTCTTAGATCCACAAATCTGTTGATAAGGCACAAGAGAGCCTAAGACTGAGGAATTTGTTCTCACCTTAAAGCTACTCGTGACTCTAGTCGTCCTTAGTTAATGGCCCTTTGGCACATGGTTTATTCTGAGTTCCTTTCTTCACCTATTGTATCCAGAAAGGTCATATAAGTTTTTGTTGTTTCATCTCTCAAAGTTTGACCCAGCTTAGATACACATTTAGCATACTTTTGGCATAATGGGCAGAAACTTTGCAGGCAAACTGTCTCTGTCCAAAGTACTAGTATAGATTACGTTGCCTGTCCCTTCCCTTGGTTTTATCTGACTCTAGTATGCTTTCTCAACTGGGCTTCTGCATTTCTTTCTTGGTTGGCTTCTAAACTCCAGTCTGAATCAGATGTCTCAACAATTCTCTAATTTTTATTTCCATTTTGTTTATAAATGAACCTACATCATTCTGAGGTTCGTTTTCTAAGCATGGTTTTGGTTATTTTTAGCAGGAGGAAAGATAAATACAACATGGATGTATTTGAGATGGCTAGGCTTCGTATGCAAGCTCCAGTCAGACGACCGTCATCAAAAGATGTCGCTGATCCTATCAACGTGCAGAATATCCGGGAGTTTAATGAACTTAAATACAAAGGTTAGTCTGTTGTCTTTCTTACGACGGGACACTTCCTCAGTTTTAAAGGGAGGGATTCTAATGAAAGGAAACTGCTTAATTTGCTTGTGGTACACAAGTGGGACCTGCAACAAATTTTCTGTTCAGGATTCTAGCTAATCACAGCACTCTTCAAGGATACTATTCCTCCTCCCTTGGTTTTCTGCCCCATTCCACACCCCTTCCACCAACTGTCAGTCAATATTCCATGCCCACTGAGCATGCTCAAGCAATTAGACCTTTGCTGGTTCAGTGTACATCTAAATCATGAATTCAGCCAGAATACGTCCAGTATTGACTATCTTTTAAGAACATGTTGAATTATGATTTAGCCTTACCTAACAGACAGCAAAAAAACCAAAACCACAATCAGTATATGCAAATCCTCTCCCACAAATAATAATTGTGTAAAAAGGACTGTGTGTGTATTATCCATAGTACTTTTTCCAGGTTAAATAAGAAAACACTTTCTCATCATTTCAAATAAACTAGAGCACATTCTGATCACTATTTTTATATATGTTTGGTAATATTTTATGAGAAAGGATATCATGAGACTTATAAATGTCATTCTTAGATTGGTGTGGGAAACATTCACTTAAAGGGTTGTATTGCCTAATTTCCCCATGGCACTTACACGTGACTTGGAAGATTTGGTTATTCTCTTTCTCCTCTGACTCTTCCTTCAATTTAACCCCAAAGCAGATGTCCTCTTCCTCTCCTCTGAGCTCTGGCTAACTGTTCTGTTTCTATCTTCCTCCTCAGCCACCTTGGTTCATTCTTTTGGGATCACTTAGTTTTTCTCTCCCAAAAAGTTCAGTCCCGTCCCCCCCGCCGTTTGCCTTTCCTGATCTGCCAGACTTCTCTTTGCCAGTTTGCTGTGCCGTGGCTATCAGTGGCAATCCTTAAAGCATAGCAATTCAATACGTAAGAATCCTGCAAAAAAGGATCTGCTGTAAACAAAACCTTCCCCCATTCCTCACCCTGCTGTATGCTTAGATAGGTTCAGCATTGAGCTCTTCCACCCACTACTCTCTGTCATTGCTAGAAGCGGGTGGGGAATATACTGGGATGGCACGAACAGACCATCCACTTTGCCTGGCTCTGAGCAAGTCCACTCAGTGGAGACCAATCCTTTGGAAGTCCTTTCTACCACTGGACAGAAAAAAGGCACACAGCTGTTTCTGAAACTGCAAGCAATATCCAAATTGGCCACCAGACGGCACCAGACAATAACATGTATGAAGCAGAAAAAGAGAGGGGAAATGATTCTGATAGTAATAATTCATTTTTCTCCTTTGGCAACACAGAGAATTGACTTATCCAATCTGTTTCTTTCTTCCTACCCCTCCTTTTTACAAAGGAGATCATGCAAAGCCTTAAGGGAGACCACCCCCATCGTTCTGCCTGGACACTGAGGTCCAGCGCCGAGGGCCTTCTTACGGTTCCCTCACTGCGAGAAGCAAAGTGACAGGGAACCAGGCAGAGGAACCTTCTCAATATTGGTGCCTGCCCTGTGGAATGTCCTCCCATAAGCTTTTAATGTTTAATAAACAATTATATTTTAATATTTTGTTGGAAGCTGCCCAGAGTGGTGGGGTATAAATAATAAATTATTATTATTATTATTATTATAAACAACTATCTGACTTTTAGGGACACGGGTGGCGCTGTGGGTTAAAGCACAGAGCCTAGGGCTTGCCGATCAGAAGGTCGGCGGTTCGAATCCCCGCGATGGGGTGAGCTCTCATTGCTCGGTCCCTGCTCCTGCCAACCTAGCAGTTTGAAAGCACGAAGTGCAAGTAGATAAATAGGTACCACTCCGGCGGGAAGGTAAACGGCATTTCCGTGCGCTGCTCTGGTCCACCAGAAGCGGCTTAGTCATGCTGGCCACATGACCCGGAAGCTGTACGCCGGCTCCCTCGGCCAATAAAGCGAGATGAGCGCCGCGACCCCAGAGTCGGTGACGACTGGACCTAATGGTCAGGGGTCCCTTTACCTTTATTTGACTTTTAGAAGACACCTGTTTAGGGAAGCTTTTAATATTTGATGAATTATTGTATTTTAAAATTTTGCTAGAACCCGCCCAGAGTGGCTGGGGAAACCCAGCCAGATGGGCGGGGTATGTATGTATGTATGTATGTATGTATGCATGTATAAATAAGTAAGTAAGTAAATAAATAAATATAACAACAACTATTATTTATTTATTTAATATTCCCAAGAAACTAAAATCTAAGGCCGTTCTAAATGCAGCAGCGCTCTAGATATCCCCCCACCTTGCTTCTCACCATCATAAGAGAGTGCATAAAGACTCCAAACCTGCCAGTATTCCATTCCAGAGCAGAAGTATGCAGGACCACTCCTGATATTTCAGAAGGTGTGTTGGACCCCAGCACCCTTTCAGTCAACAAGTACCTTTGCCTATAAGAGAGGCATTGGAAGGGCACTAAAGAAATCTACATCCAAAGGATAGAGACATAGACATTTCAGTAGCCTCCAACATCCCTAAGGGAACAAGGCTTCTAGTTGCACTGTAGCCTGGTGGATAGCTCTAGCCTGCATAGCTCTAGCCCAGAGGTTTTCAACCTTTTTGAGTCCATGACTCCCTTGGCAGCCTCTCACCCTTTTTCAACCACCCTCAGCCTCCTCTCCCCTCTCCCTGGGAGTCCTCTGGGCTGTCACTACTGCTCTCTGAGCTGCCCCCCAGCCCCAAAAGAGGTACCTCCTCACACTGTCCCATAGGGGCCTAGGAAACATCCCCTGACCAGCCCCGGAGGCACCATTCTTCTGCGGAGCTTGTAGCCAGTGCTGCTGCAACAAACAGCTGTGCAAGCCTTTGGGAGGCAGAGATGCAAGAGGGCATCAGATAAGAGGGAGGGAAGGAAAGAGGGACAGAGGCCAGTGTTGCCCGCAGCACCTCTGACCATCATTCAAGGGCCCCAGGGTTCCAATAGCACACTGGTTGAAAACCACGGCTCTAGCCTATTACTACCCCACTATGAATAACCTGGTTGTTTCACTGAGCAAAAGCAGCCTTGTCCACAGAAGTCAGCATTGTGGCTGCATTGTTTTCAGCCTCTACATTCACAAGAAATTAAAAGTTGGACCTCATGCTTCCTCAGAAGGTGGTTTCAAGTGATGTTTTTGTCAGAACATCCTTCCTCCTGGATTAAACATCAACTTCATTTCTGGTTGTTGGCCCACCCTTAGATTCATATAGCTTTTTCACATCTGGCAAAGTGGGTTTCCCTGAGAAAAGAACATAGGTTCCACCAGAGAGGAGAGAACATAATCAGGGATTCAAGTCTGGATTGGAGAGCCTGGACTCCCCACACTCAGCAGCCCCAGCCAGGGTGGGCAGTGGCCAGGGATGATGGCCACAGGCTCCCCATTGCTGTTCTAAGTAGATCTCTCCCAATACCACCCTGGAAGGCCCATTCATGGTATGCGAATTGTGTTCTTTTTTTTATGTAACAGAGTCAGACACACGGGTAGAAACACGATATATGTATCCTGATCCTCCCACGACTAATGACGCCCTGGACATTCAGCAGCAAGCATTGCTAAGAGAGCAGAACAAGAAACTTAAAAAACTGAGGAAAAATGCAGAAGGTAAGCTAGGGCAGATTTGATCAAAACTGAGGGTGTCTTTTTATGGACTGTCTTCCTAAAATGGATGTGGTGACCTTTAGTAGGAGATTTACTCTGCATTTGGTGCTAGATTGTGTTTTCTGCATAAAATACAAAGGTAATCCCAAGCCAAATCAGGTCCCTACTATGGCTGTTTTTTACAAGGGGGACACACACCCATAAATGACTTGCCTAGTTTGACCCAGAGAACTCACCCACTCATTAGGCTTCCTCAGGCAGATGCAGAGAGCAGTGAGGTGTTGGAGGACACAGCTGTGTGTGCCACACTCTCTGCCCTGTGTCATCTAAGTGAGTCTACTGCCCTCTCTTATGCTGCCCTGTTGCCAGTAAGATTTCACTACATCTGTACGTGGAACGGAGGGAGCATCATCTTGCTTCAGACTGCAAAATGTCTTGAGCAAGCCTGAACGCCATAATGCACAGGTGCTGCTGCTACAAAGTACAAGTCCTCAAGCAATCAACTTAAAGAAGTTAAACCATGTAGTTCAGGAGGTCAACTAAATCTAGGCCGGTCCTGTTGTATTGACCCAAGTTTTGTATGTGTATCATTACTACCTAACTCATTGGTCTATACTAATACAGTGGTACCTCGGGTTACATACGCTTCAGGTTACATACACTTCACGTTACACACTCCGCTAACCCAGAAATAGTGCTTCAGGTTAATAATTTTGCTTCAGGATAAGAACAGAAATCGTGCTCTGGCAGCACGGCAGCAGCAGGAAGCCCCATTAGCTAAAGTGGTGCTTCAGGTTAAGAACAGTTTCAGATTAAGAACGGACCTCCGGAGCGAATTAAGTACTTAACCTGAGGTACCACTGTACCTGGCAATGTTTTTATGTGAGCTGGGGCCTCAGGAATGAAAAATAAAGTTAGTTTTATTGCAGTACTGGTGTGTGTGTGTGTGTGTGTGTGTGTGTACCCTTGAATCTATCCAATTACCGCCCAGTTTCAAATCTTCCATATCTGGGTAAGGTAATTGAGAGAGCGGTTGCTGAACAGCTTGGTAGGTTTCTGGAGGAAACATCGGCTTTAGATCCATTTCAGTCTGGTTTCTGTCCTGGTTTTGGGACCAAGACAGCTCTGGTTGCCCTAACAGACGATCTCTGTAGACAGCTGGATCGAGGCGGGTCAGGACTGGTGATCCTTTTAGATTTGTCAGCAGCCTTTGACATGGTTGATCATGATCTTCTGGACCACCGCCTCGCAGACGTGGGGATACAGGGCATAGCCCGTAACTGGCTGTGCTCTTTTATCTCTGGTCGGGGACAGAGGGTGGCACTAGGGAGGGAAATGTCGCCGCGCCACTCCTTGGTGTGTGGAGTGCCGCAGGGCGCAGTTCTCTCCCCAATACTTTTTAACATCTTTATGCGCCCCCTTGCCCAGATTATCCGGAGCTTTGGGCTGGGCTGTCACCAATATGCTGATGACACTCAGCTCTATCTGCTGATGGATGGCCACACCGACTCGGCCCCGAACGCACTGACGAGATTATTGCTTGTAAGCCGCTCTGAGCCCGGCCTTGGCTGGGGAGGGCGGGGTATAAATAATAATAATAATAATAATAATAATAATTATTATTATTATTATTATTATTATTATTATTATTATTATTATTATTTGTTGTTGTTGTAAGTTGGTAAATACATATTTAATACAGTGAAGAATCCAGTGTTTGTTCCTTCTGCAATTTTCTGCCCCCCTTTTATCTGATTTTTGTAATTATGGTAATTACCGTAGCCATTTTTCTGCAAAACAGCTATTGTTATTGTTGGTGTGATAGTAAATGTATGGCTTTAATAAAGATAACAGCTATTGTAGTCCCTGAATTTTAAGTGCTGCATTATGCTTTTGTGCCATTAACACTCTTTGTTCTTAATCTTGTTTTCATCCTTGCTTTCCTTTGCTTTAATAGCCGCCCTAGATTTTGATGAGCCTGTGCCTGGCTTTAAACTGAGAGACAGAGGAATGGTAAGCAGAAATGGAACTGGTTTCTTTGTTTTTATTCCAAAGTAGCGAACAGTGCCAAATATACATAGACTAATTCCTGTGTCTGGAACAGGTCCCTTCTTTCAAATCCCACCTCCAAGTGATGCTCATTTGCAAAGTACATAACCCCATCTTTTTCTGCGCTAGCTGCTCCCAAATAACTCTTCATCACCTCATCTCCAGCAGTTCTACAAGTGCTAATAACATCCAGGATTGAGTATTGTATTGTATGCAGGTGCCACTTACAGAAGTACCTGGAAACTTCACTTCATGAAAACTGCAATGGCTAAGTTGAAATTTGCTCATAAAAGCCTTTGAGAACATATTCGCCAGTGATGAAACACCTCCATTAGATGCCTATTGTTAGTCACTTCTATGTGATATGGAAAGCCGAAATTTTATTGTTGTCCAGCCTGTTGGATGAGGCCAGCTGGCCTATCTGGTCCAGCACCCTGCTCTCACCGTGGACCGCCAGATGCCTATGGGAAACCAGCAAGGAGCAGGAGTGCAACAATATTCTCTCCCCTTGTGTTCCCCAGTGACTGGTGTTCAGAGGCATACTACCACTGACAGCCTTATTCACCGTGAATTTGTCTAACTCCCTTCTAAAACCATCCAAGTTTATGGTTATCACTGCATTCTGTGGCAGTGAATTCCACAGTGTTAACTATACATTGTAACATGTTTCTGAGATATGTTGACTATATGATAAGAAAGGCAGGTCATAAATGGGGAGAAAGTGTAATAAATGTCTTAGTATGGCATTTGTTTAGCAATCATTTGCACTGGGAAATAAGAGTTGCTATTCAGTACATGAGTCATCATTTCAGCCTGGAGAAAAGCAAAACTGTGGGCTGGGATTTTGGCAAGGTGTGAGGTTGATAGTGTCTGAAATGGATGATGGAGAGAGGCATGTGCAGCGAAAGTCAGAAAGTAGACAGCGTACAAGCGTGAATCTTCCCTGCCATACCATTCAGCATTCCTTACGCTGAGTGAGTGGGCATTTCCAGCTTTGTGCAGATGTGGGAGGGGGGAATAAATAAATAAATAAATGGAGAGGCGAGGAAACCTACTTTCCCTTTATCCCTCCCCCCCTCAGCACAAAGCTGTGATCGCAGGCTTACCTGACTTTGGGAAGGCAGCAGGCAGGCTCTGTGACATTGCCAGAGCCATTGTGCCACCTTCCCAAAGCTGGGTAAGCACCTCTCCACCTTGCAGGGGGACTGGTTCTGGGGGTTCCTGGCTTACTTTATGTATTTCTGCATCTATGTGTGGACCCCCAGAACCAAACCTTCGAGTCAGCTGCAAGTTACTGTTACTTCCAGAATCAGCCTACCTTTCATGAATACAAACACATATTCATAAAAGGGAAAGGTGTGCTTTTTAAGTTTACATAAATACATTAATATGATGTTTGTGTAGCAGTTGTCTATATTAGGAAACAAGAGTAGGTATTCAGTACATGAATGCCAATGTTATTCAAGTGCCCAGCCCACTCTTGAAATGTAGTCATTCATTCTGAAAGGCTGTTGCTACCTTGAGCACTTACACTGCACTGTTCTAATTTTGGAAAAGTTGGAGAATCTTCTTGTGTTACAAAGAGATTTAATAACTTCCAGTCTGGCGACATTCACCACTCTTGTTCATTTTGCTAGATGTGTTTTTACAGTTTTTTAAAAACCTGAAGCACGTTTCCTGTTGCTTTTCTTTGGTAGGTCAGAGACGATGTGTCAAACTCACTTTTAGAGTCTGATAGTGCTTTTATTGGTGAGTATATCTTTTCAGAGGCACTTGTTTCTTGTATAATTCTTGTGCTTGATCAGACTGCTGCCAAGAGCTGCTCATTCTTTGGATGCAGAAAAAGTACAGTTCAGGATTGGCATCCGTAATAAGTGCTCATCCGATCCCAAACTAGTATACATGGTTCGAAGGGCGTTCATCTTCCTAAATTTCTGAAAAGCTGAAGGTGGTTAGAAGGTAGAGAAGGTGGTAGAGAGACCTGCTCATATATGTATATTTAAGTTACCTGGTGTGCAATGACCTGTTTTCTATAGTTGAAAAAGGGGTGGCTGTATTCAACTGAACAATAGAACGATTTTGCTTGCACAGCAGGCTAACTGGTCCTTTTCCAAATCTGCTCCCAAAGGTTAGAGGAATTCCAGAACAGGTTTAGGGGGCACATGAGAGGAGGAGAGGGGAGTGAAACGACTTCCGAAAGCACACGCAGTTACTTAGCCCTATGTTGACTACAATCCCAAGTCCATTTGGAAGTTAGTCTGCTGAGAGAGAGAGGATAATATTGGAGAGTAGGATGTGGTCCAGGATGCCTGAACAGAATCTCCCCATAAATGATTTATTGAGGGTCTCCATGTGAGAGCCAGCATGGTGTAGTGGTTAGGAGCAGTGGACTCGTAATCTGGTGAACCGGGTTCAGTTCCCCGCTCCTCCACATGCAGCTGTGGGTGACCTTGGGCCAGTCACACTTCTTTGAAGTCTCTCAGCCTCACTCACCTCACAGAGTGTTTGTTGTGGGGGAGGAAGGGAAAGGAGAATGTTAGCCGCTTTGAGACTCCTTCGGGGAGTGATAAAGTGTGATATCAAATCCAAACTTATATACATATATATTTCCACGTGTAGCTTTCTGCTAGCCAAGTGTAGATTTGAACCATTTTCCCCTTCTCCTCCTTTTAGTCGTCTGTGCCATGCTGGTTCAAAGCACATCTCCTAATGCAAGATGAGACTCTCCAGATAATTTAAATCAATGTCTCCCACTTTTTTCCCAACCACGGCCTCCTTCTGACCTTGTTTCCTTCCTATAGCCCCACATACACTTACCTGGGAGTAAGCCAAGACCCACTGAATTCATTGTGGCTTTCTTCTGAGGAGACACTTAGTTATTTACTGGATGCAAGTCAGCAACACCAGACTACCCCACTCGGCTAGGTGCTGGGGTGGATTCCACCCCGCGCCTTGTAGAGCCAGGCTGCCAATGCCAACGGGCACTATGTCCCTTGGCAATGTCCGAAGACCCTGATCCGCTAGGCGCTGGGATGGATTGCACCCTGCACTGGCAGTAACAACAAGCATCTCTGGCTTTCCCAGCCCTACCAACTGCCATCCCACTACCGAACTTACATGACCTGGGGATTGTGGATCACAGGCTCTGCTGGTCAAAATGGAAGGCTCAACAATCGCAGTCACCCTCCGGAAACAAACCAGGATTGCTCCACTAAAATGCCTGTGGCAAAAAGGAGCATTGGGCCTGGTGGGCTATCCCATTACCTGCTTGTGATTGGCCAAGCGGATAGCCAGTTAATTAGGATTTTTTTTCTCTTCACTTCTCACTTCCCTCTGTGGCCCCCTAGCCTCGTGCTGTGGCTCCCCATTCACACCATTTTCACCTGCGGCCCCCTTGGAATATCCTGGACCCCCAGGGGACCATATGGGCTCTGATTGGGAAACACTGATTTAAATAACACAAGTGATGTGTACATATGAAAAGAGACATAGGTAGGATTTGTTTTGGGCACTAATTAAATCCTGTTGACAAAACTTGCTATCTTCCCAAAACGTAGCTGCTTTGCAAAAAAAGAAAGAAAAAAAGAAAACAGAAAAAAAGAAAATATAAAACAAAGGAACCCCGATGTTTTATTTCTGCTTCTGTATTATGTAGGATATATGGAACAAAATTAATCTGAGCATAACGGTATACATGTTTTATTTAGAGGGTTTATTTAGCTATTCTAGAATAGTTACACACATGCTCACATACTTAGTCTGTTTGGAAATCTAAGGCAGCTTCACTGTTGCCAGTAATGGGCAGCTAGATACTTCTTGGAAATGCACAAACAGGGCATGAGTTCCACTTCAGAGATAAACTTTCCCTGTATATTTCATTTAGACGTGTGTAGATGAGTCTTTTGTAGCTGTGCTTTAAGATATGTACCTGTCTTTAGCATGTTGAGTGTATTAAGTTTTTTCCCCATGAACTTTGCTTAAAAATCCAAGTGCTAATATTTTTAATTCTCCTTCTCCTAGGTACTGATGGTGAGACCTTTCCTATTTTAGAAGACCATGACTTCAATGTGAATTCACCTCCACCACTGCCAGTATCTGCAAGGGAAAGAAGGCGAGAAAAGAAAATGGTAGTAGAATTCATCCAACTAGCTGCATTTATTGAAATCAGTGGTGCTCAGTTGTTGGGACTAACTTGTCCCCTTTGCGGGCTTTCCAATGGGACACAAGCACAATGAATGCTTTGCATTCTCAGAGCCTTTATGTAGAAACAATGGGTCTGTCAGGTTCACTGGTTTCCAATCAGCTCTTCCATCAGCTTGACCAGAAGCTGAGTGGGATAGGATGGAAATGGGCAGGTGAGATGCTGGGGCTGGAGGAGATGCTGGGGCTGGCTTGACAAAATAAAATGGAGGTTGTGAGCATGTCAAAGGCCCGTACCAGGTAGTGCGTGTGGGAAGAAACAAGGAGAGAGAAGAGGTAGGACTGAGAAAGTAGAAAACTAGAGATGGATATGAGGGAGAAGAGACAAAGGAGGCTAGAAAGCAGGAAGGGGGAAGGAAATAAGGAGGAATTTACCCCAGAAGAGGAGAAGACAGAGGCAAGGAGGCATATTAGGGAAGTGTCTGCTCAGCCTTAGTGCCAAGCCAAGAAAGGGAAGAAGAGTGGCATTATGTGGGTGAAGTTGTGTGTATATTTTATGTAGAAATCCTTCTAAATTTTCCTCAGCCAATACATATCATATGCAGCATCTCATGGTTCTTTACATCTTTAGGATGCTGGCGCCCTTGGGCCGACTCCACCACTGCAGACTGACAACGACTCTCTGCACTCAAACTCTAGTCTTAATATAGATCAGCTGAAAGCCAGAAATGAAGAGCGATTGCGAAGGCTGAATGAGCTGCAAAAGAAGGCCATTCATATAGGTATGGTCATTTTGTTGAATTGCAGTAGCCAGGACACTGACATAGCAGTCAGGAATTTGACGCACATTTACAGAACACACATTCCGTTCTGCATAGGGGGAATCTAATTTGCAGGGTGGCATTTAATGAAGCTTTCTTCAGAGTAGACATGTTAAAATTGGCCCTTAAGTCATGTTCATTAATTTCAATGAGTCTTTTCTGAGTAAGAGTTGAATACCACCCAGCAAATAGAAGAGCAAAAATTGCCACAGTAATAGCACTACTGCTTTGAAGGGCTCCAAGTATTAATTGCTGGCATCCTGTTGCTGAGGTTTTCCTGCGCAGCAAAAGGAAGCTCTGCAACATTGCCGTATCCAAGTATTTGGAAGCTGTTGAAGTGCCCTACGTAGAACTAGTCTCACCTTCAGAGAAATATGTGACCAGGTTTTAGGCTCTGTGCCTTTGAAACAATGCTGTTGACAAGAAGAAAGTTTAGGGAAGAGCAGTAAAGGGCCCAAACTGGCATTTCACTTCACTTTTATACAGGCAGAACACCAGAAGAAATCTGAAAGAGAAGCATGGAGAGTGGGGGATAAAACCAATTTGGACCACTGAAAGCTCCTTCCACATTCTCTCTCTGGTCTTTAAACTTTTAACTGATCTTACCATCACCAGTTAAAAAATTATCCTAAAATTGGGGTGGCTGGGGAAAGTTTTAAAAGGCCCTTACTCAGCTTCTGTTTGTTCTTCCCCACTTCTGCTGCAGAGCTTTTAAACTGATGCAAGAACTGGGGGTGAGCAATGATGGGACTCCACGTTCTCTCTTTTCTGCGCTCAGCAGCACAGGTGTTGAAGAGAGCAGGAGCAAACAAAAGGGGAGGCCAGGAGGTGCCAAGAGCCCCAGTGAGGCTCCCTTAGGTACAAACTCTGTGTGGCCTTCATCAGCTTTACTTTGGAGTGGTGACTGGCTATGCACACAGGTCCTCCCACTACATTGTGGCTTGTGTGCCGTAGGTCGGATTCCACAAAATGAGAATTGTGATGTTGGAGGATCCCCTGTGAGCTAGCTAGTCTAGCCCTCTGCTAGATGCTGGCAGTCAGAGAGCATTCGGCATGGATGGCTACCCATCTTCTGCTTGAAAGCACCTAGTGAAGGAGAGCCACCCCCACCCCACCCCCTAATTGGTTCCATTGTCAAACTGCTCTTACTGTTAAGACGTTTCTCCTAATCTTCAATTGCACATGTCCCCTCCTCTAATTTAACCTCATTAGTTCTAGTCCTTCCTTCAAGGGCAGCAGAGAACAAGCCTTTGCCCTCTTCCATGTGGCAACCCTTTGGGTACTTGAAGAGCTTCCCTTTGGTCTTCTCAGGGCTAACATACCCAGTTCCTTCAACTCTTACTCATAGGACTTCTTTACTGCTCTCTTCCAAACCTAGTTTAGTTTGTCAAAATCCCCCTTAAAGTGTGGTACTTGGATGAGGTCTAGCACATAGAAAACTGCATCACACTGCTGACTCATGTTCAGCTTGTGATTGACTACAATCCTGAGATCTTTGCCACATTTATTGATGCCTTTTTCAACATGCATGCTGCCCAGCAACAGAAGTTTTCTGAGTGGTGTACATTGAAAAATTAAAACTGCAAGATTAAAAAGTACGACGTAAGCATGAAAATTCTAACAGAATAAAAACAGCAGCAGTGTAAAACCAAATGTACTGCTGCCAAGCTAGGCATCCTCTAGGAGAGCGAGTGTGGTGTAGTGGTTAAGAGTGGTAGTCTCGTAATCTGGGGAACCGGGTTCGAATCCCTGCTCCTCCGCATGCAGCTGCTGGGTGACCTTGGGCCAGTCACACTTCTCTGAAGTCTCTCAGCCCCACTCACCTCACAGAGTGTTTGTTGTGGGGGAGGAAGGGAAAGGAGAATGTTAGCCACTTTGAGACTCCTTAAAGTGAGTGAAAGGCAGGATATCAAATCCAAACTCCTCTTCTTCTTCTTCTCTATCAAAACTTGTGCAGTTGTTCTTTCATTGTTGTCAAAATTCAGAACCTTGCATTCGTCACTGGAGATTTTTAGCTAGTTTCAACTCACTTTTTCTATTTTATCAATGTCATTTTGAATGTTTGTTTTATCAATGTCATTTTGAATTTTATTATCTTCCGAGATGCTAACTTTACTTTCCAGTTTTGTGTCACGTGCAAATTTGACAGGGATTCATTTCTTTCACCCCTTCATCGTTATTAAGAATAATCAATTAAGAAATACTGTAGGCGTCATTCCTAAACATCGTAGAAACTAACAAAAGTGTTTAAAAATCTTTCCCCCTTGTATCATGTATTCTTTCTTGATAGGTTAGCATGTTGCATCAACAAAATCGGGACTCATTTTTGACATTTTCTTTATAGAAAGGAAGTGGTGGTCAGGGTGAGTAACTAGCCATAGTTGGTGTCTTGCTTCAGTAGTTAGATAGATAGATATTTGAATATGCTTTCTGGTATGGGTGTGCATCGGCCACAAGATTTGATTTGGATCTGTACCTGTCACTTCTGGAAGCAGCCAAGTCTACATTAAGGTGCTCCGTGGTCTGTCAGATTCAACTCTTGTTTTTTGCCAGGAGCAGATTTGTTGAAAACAGCTGTTTCCTGTCATTCACTATTTTGGGGGGAAAGGCCCCCCCTTTCGACAAAAATGGATTAAATTTACAGACATAACAGCCCCCCTCCCCCAAATGAGTTAAGATACATTTGCTTGTAATTTGGCAGGCTTAACAGATGGGGGCCTGAACACCTTGGTCGTTTGTTTTTTTTAGAAAAAGGAAACACCTCTAACTTTATTTTGGAGGATAATTAAATGACATTTGCAGCCTCGGCCACCCCTAGTGAGGGAATAAATCCTTCCAAATTTGAAAATGTCTTACTGAAGTGGTTTTCCTGCAAGCATGTTAGAGTTTGGGGTGTATAAAAACGGAATTATCATCATCTTGCTTAGTGTGCTGTGAGCAATTGGTCTGAAACTTGCAGACAGGAGAGAGATGCCCCTCGGGTATGAGTGAAATTGGAGACAAGTAGGTCCAGAGGCATCTGTGCTACAGAACATTTTAAATGTTTATTGGTGGGGGAGTAAAAGGGATTCACTTTTTCACAGATTCATGGAAGCCTGTTTGCTGAATGTTGCTCCCCCTCCAAATCATTCATCACTCTGTACCATCTTTCAGTGTCATTTACAACTAGCTTCTGCCCACACAGCACAGCTGGTGTGCAGCCAGAAATCTATTTCTGCTTGTGGAACACTAGTCCCCTGAGAATGCATAATTCCTATTCCTCAATCCAATTAGCTTTGGGGAATTCTTTTGATAACTGTTACCAAACATGCATCTCTTGAACATGCATCTCATTGTACTAGGCACTGGAAGTGGAGAATATTTGAAACCAGGGTGGCTGTATTTATTTTTTTAACCCACCTTACTGCATTTTTGTTCTGAACACCCAGTACTGAAGAAGAATCTTGTAAAGTCTGGAAACTTGCTAGGTCAGAGAATGATGCTATCATTGTAAAAGTGTGCTTTTTCTGTACCAGTAGCTAAAGTTGATTTATTTTCCTCAAGCTGATGATGTTCCACTGGGAAATGCCGATGACAGAAGACCCAGCTCTGTGGACACAGTGGCAACCGAACCGTGGCTGAGACCTGGGACATCAGAAACCCTTAGAAGATTTATGGCTGAGCAGTCAAGTCAAGCTAAGCTTTCTTCTGAGATGAACTTACCATTCAATTGGCAGGGGCTGTCCACAGCCCATGGCTGAATAAAATCTGTAGTGAAGCCAGTTGTGCCTTTCAAAAGAATGTTTCTCCACTACTGCACTTTCAGTTCTTTAATTTACATGCTGTGTGCAGAGAAGCACAGCTGTAACAAATCTTGTGAACAAGATTTTGACAACCTGCTGCAATTTTCTGAAGTTAAATGGTCAGTATGTTACTGATATGATTTAAACTTGGAAGGGGAACTTGCATACTAGGTCGTCTTGAAACTGGCATGCTAGAGCCAAACATGCATCTATTCAGCTAGATGGCACAGAGGCAAGGCTTTCCAGTTTACCCGCTTGGTATTTTTTGTTTGAAAAATTACCTCAGACCTCAAGTCTTACAAGAGTGTGAAACGTGTTCTGCATTTAACAGACCTGAGTGCTGTGGCTTGGATTTCTCATGCTTTCATAGGTATTCAATGATCTGAATTGATTAATAAGTGTTCCTTTTGCTGATTTAGGGATTATCCTCACTTACCTTTCCTCTGCACTTTACAGGCATGGCCCACACTTTGAAGCTCTGTGTCTGAGCGCTCAGTTTTTTTGCTCCAGAGCTTTCCCCATAGAAACCCACACTTTTTACCACTGTGAAAGCTCGACGGTGGAAAAGGAGTGCTCAGACACAGAGCTGTGCCTGGAAAGTATGAGGGGCAAAAGTTAAGCATGGTTAAACCCTTACTCTGTTTTCCAGACTTTCTATCTAATCATTTGTTCTAATATTCTAAATAACCCTGTCATCTTGTGTTCTTCTGTATTTTAAATGTCAGTAGTGAATACTATTAAATATATTTATGGTCATGAATGTAAGATTAAAAAATAAATTATATTTTACTAGGAAAAACGTTTAAAACCATTCTTGTGGAGATGAATTCTAAAAGAACCAGAGTGTGAGACCCTCCTCTGCTCACACTTCCCATTCACTCTTGCCCAGTGACATGGTCTGAAAAACACGAGTTCTTTTGTTTCTAGCTCTTGAACTGAAAACACAGGACCAGATGTGTGAGGAATAGTGGAGATAGGAGCTCCTGTTCAGCCATGCTATACTCTTGGGGTAAGTACATATGCTATTAGTACCCCCCTTTTCTACATCCCTTAAAGTCCCCCCCATCTCATAAGACTAGGCCCCAGGGTCATCCAGTGCAGCTAAGTGGATGAGAAATTCAGGACAGACAGAATGAAGTACTTAAATTTGGAAACGTGGTGATGGTCATGATTTTAAAAGGGCGATTAGCTTTATCCTCCATGGATGACTGTCAGTGGCTACTAGTCCTATTGGTTTACATGCCTCTCTTCTTTTTGTAGAAGCAATACCCTGGCCATTTGACAAACGCCATTAGCTATACAATTAAATACCCACAGCTATTGTGCTTGCAACGTTTCCAAAGGCAGTTAGACCAATCTGCTAAGGATTTTAAAGTTGAAACACTGAAGCAATTAGTTTTTACATTGCATTTGTTTTGATTGCACCAGTGAAAGAATTCAAAAACTTTATTGACCTATAACCTGATTAGAATATGCCAGATGAGAACCAATATTGTACAGAAAGTTGTACAGAATTTACATAGAAAACTTTACAGAGCTGTACCATATACATTTTTTCCATCTGAAAATTTTTTCTACATCCACTGTAAGACAGAATGCTTGACAATCTTTTCTTTAACCATCAGAGCACAATTCACAGTATGAATACATTTCCAATAAATTTAAAACCATCCTCAAACCATGCCAGATTTGTTACTTGAATATATTCAACATTAAATTCTGTACATAGTGAAATCTACATCAAACAACCAAAAAAAAAAAAAAAAGGGGGGGGGGGAAAAGTGACAGCGGACAAAACCTAGACTTGTTTGCAGTGATTCAAGTTCCAGTCCTGAAGGATCATTGCGATGGCTTATTATATTTAAAAGCCCTATCACAGGTATATTACAAACAGTTAAAGTCAGTTGTAACATTTTCAATCTGTTTTCTTGACAAAAGGCAGCAAGGCTAGCTTTTGGGATACAGATGGAAAAAATCAGAACTCAACCCCTTACTAGTGCATTTGGTAAACAAACGTACAGGTCTCTAAGAAATAAAAGAATGCAGGAATAACTATATAGTGTTTAGGACTTTATATTACAGACCTGCATCTCTGTACATTTTTTTTCCACAGAAGGATGATTACCTTTATCTCAGATAGCCTGAGTGTGCAAAAAAAAAAAATCTCCAGAATAAGAATTCCACATAGTTGCTAGATCTCTTATATGAGCAATATTTCATATCTTTTACTACAAACTTTTCTTTTTCAAAATGCAGCCCTCCTGAGTTGTACTTCTGTCAAAGTTCAAACTTCTTAAATGTGTTAGTTCTTTGGGTACATCTTAAATTCACACCCATCAAAAACATCTTTTGATATATATCTCTGTCTAGGAAAGTTAAGAGGCTATCACAGTCCAGGCTGACAACAAGACTGTGGTAAAACTGGCTCTATGGTCAACACAAGCCAGTGGAGGGAGAGGGGGAGAGAGAACCCACTGGAGAATTAGAGTGTTGCAAGCCTAAATTACAGTTTTAATCTGTATTGTGAACCCGTAGATGCACACTTCCATATCAAGAGAGCCCCTTTTTATGGACATTCAGTGCAAGTGATCTTGGTCCTTTGTTTCCTTAGCCACACTTCTACTGCTTGGCTGTTCCCATTCCATGGTCTGGTGGCTGAGATATTTGAAAAACTACCCCTATCCGCAGAAAAAACCTTCGCAAAACAGCTCGCAGCTCAGGAATCAGATCAAACTGCATTATTTCACACAAGAGAGGATAGTAGAATGAGGCATGAGCTCTGAACTGTTGAATGGGGGGAAAGGGAATCCTGTTAGTTTTGGGGAAATGAGTTGACAACCCAACTACATAGAGACGTTACATCAATAATTATAGCAAGAATTAGTGAAATACAAAGAATCTGCAGTGGCTTTCCAAAGTAAAGGAGGCGGCAACAGCAGAACTGAAATGAGGTGTTTCTAGCTACTTTTGATTTAAGTGGCTTATCCTAGCTCAAGGGAAAAAAAACACATGAAAAAATCCAAAACAATTCTATAAATCTTTCACAGAGGAACATTTTGGTGTTCCTTTCCTCAAGATTTTTTTTTTTAAAAAACAACAACTTTCTTTACAATGATTCTCAAAATGCAATGAAAGGTGAAGAGACGAAACCATCCTAAGACAAATACACAATAATTCTAGAGTACTGGGAGAAGTTAACACCCTTCAAATTAAAAAAAATGTACACCATCCTATGCACATAAGTACACATGATCCCCACCATAACCTTGCCTTTTCTTTTTTTGTTGGAGCAGATAGAGCCAGATCATTGACAAAACAGCAACAGATGCTATGTGCTTTTCTATGGCTGATAATTGCTTTACTATTTTTCACTGGAGTTGTTGACAAAAACTGGGATTCCAGTTTTTGGAGTGCAACTGGAGTGCAACATTCATTAATCAGATTTGGTTCAGAGTCTGCTCCAAAAACAGCCAGGAAAAGGGCAGAGTGTGGCTCAACCATGACGTATCTCCATTAATCATGATTCATTTCCCTCTCTCCCACAACATTAGTTGGATTTTTTTCAGTGGAGTGGCCCTGATTAGAATGTCCCAAAGGCCTCAGAATACCTATAGGTCTTGGACTCTACGTTTTATATATGGTGCACACAGCATTTATCACGGAGTCTCTTGAATCTGGGGTTCCTGAATAATCTGTGGTGCCTAGATGTTTTCCATTAGTATCTTGAATGAACTATGCATATGTGGTGGTATCTCTGTAAGCTAAGGGATTCGGGACAGTAGATGGGTCCCTCTCTGCTATACCCATGGCCTCCAGCAAAATGATCATCCATGAGGCAGCAGGAAGGAACCCATTTATGTTGGAAAGGCAGCATCAAGGGCACGCTAAAGCCCAGAGTCCAAGCCTGCCACAAACTACTTGATGCAGGGACCCAACATACGCTAAATCCAGGATAAATTGATTAATCAGTAATCAGGCTGGGGAGAGTCCCCCTTCCATTTTCAAACTCTGCAGTCTTCAAAAGTGTCCCACTGAGGCCTGGTATCAATATTCAGCATGCCTTACCTATCTGAGATTATTACTTACCCGATCATCACTTATTTTTAGGACCTTTGTTAAGAATAAAAGTAACAGGCTAGTCCAAGCTTCCCGATGACTTTCTGATGTTAAAGTAAGGAAGTAACTGAGAGCTTCACTGCAGACACTGCAAAGCACAACAGACAATTCCAGGTGTGAGAACAATTAGCTACAGTAGGAGTTTTGTCTACAGTTGTCAGAAAAGTAAGAAAACCTTTAAGCGCTTCGCCAAAATATAAAATAAAACATTATCAACAAAAACAGTTGAACATGTATTTATAAATATTCAAAAGAGAATTAAAATCAATAATAGTAAATAAAACATGTAACTTCTACATGTCTGTGTTGGCTTGCTGAAACAGGCTTCTATGGAATAGCTATAAATAAATGATTCACTGATCACATAAACTGGGTGTAATCCTATCTCAAAATGGGCAGTGACACTGATCAAAGAAAAGGAAAAATGTGCAGATAAGGCTGATAGTGGGAGATATCAATGTTTACAGAACTGCCAAACAAACCAGCTGAATGAGAACAGGAAATTCATCCTCACAGATAAACTGTATAGTTTATACAAGAATGGCATCATGTTGAAATGACAGAATCATAAATGCAAGGTGCACTTGTAGGCACATGTGCTTGTAATGCAGATCTTACTATTATAGAGTGATTACGCAGAACACATGCAGAGTCTTGTGACACCTTAAAGACTAATAAGCTGATGATGGTATAAGCTTTCATAGAACACAGCCCACTTTATCAGATGCATGAAATGGTTGTTGTTTCTGCTGCACCAAGTAACGTGACTACACCTCCGCTAATTATGCAGAATGACTTATATGTTTTGACGCAACTACAACAGTCATGATCTCCCTATGGAAAGGAACTGAATGGACAGGACCCGGGGGTGGGGGATCATGTAAGCCAGGATTATTTTTGCACACTACACATTTTCATTTCAAGTAAATATTCAACACATTTGCATACTACAGAATTGAACGGTACCCTTTCATGTTTTGAAAGTCTGTGAATGGGTCCTTACTTTAGTAGTCTCCGCTGCACTTCCTCCCATGCGTCTTTGCGACTTTCATCCATATACATACGGAACAGAATGCGTAACCCACAGGCAAGGCTACTTGTCTCTTGTTTCAACAGATTGGGCTTAGATTTTCCTTTGAAACCTGTCAAAACATTACCACTATTTAGATTTCACTACCTTTATCGGAAAGCCTACTTTGGAGTAACGGGTGGGATCCAACTTAGTTCCAAGGTAATGTGCTTGTGAAACAGAGTGTTCTCTCTCTCTCCCCTTTGCCCCTTTAGTCTGTTCTAGAGGAGCAGATTTAGGGAGAGTCATGGGATGATGTGCACAGGGGGAGGAGAGGGGGAGAACATTCCATTGACAAGTGGAAATTGTTGCTCTGGTGGGACATGTTAGTAGAATACTGCCCAATGTGTGTAGATGGGCAGGGAAAAGAATGGGGATGCACAAGCTAGTTCACATAATGCTTATGGCATCCATCTACTTTGATCAGGAAGCTTCGAATATGCAAACAGATTTATATTTAAACATGCTTCTCTTTGTCACTCTTTATTGCACATATCAGAATAAATATAGGTAAAGGACCCCTGGACAGTTAAGTCCAGTCAAAGGCGACTATGGGGTTGTGGCACTCATCTCGCTTTCAGGCTGAGAGAGCTGACATTTGTTCACAGACAGCTTTCTGGGTCATGTGACCAGCATGACTAAACCACTTCTGGTGCAACAGGACACCGTGACAGAAGCCAGAGCGCACGGAAACACCATTTACCTTCCCACTGCAGCGCTACCTATTTATCTACTTGCACTGGTGTGCTTTCAGACTGCTAGGTTGGCAGGAGCTGGGACAGAGCAATGGGAGTTCACCCCGTTGCAAGGATTTGAACCACTGACCTTCCGATCAGCAAGCCGAAGAGGCTCAGTGGTTTAGACCACAGCGCCACCCGTATCCCTATAAAGTAATATAATATTCTTTTGAAAGTCCTTAAAACTCCTAAGTTTTACCTGCTTTCCACAGTGCAGTTCTTTGCTCATTGTTTGAATTGAAAGCTTTAGCAAATTTGTGAGATTCCAGCAAACAGTCCAGCAACTTGAAAAGCTGCTGGGATGTTAAAAAGCGATACATTCCTTGATCTTGTGTATCCACGTGAACATTAAAGTCTACTGCATCTCTCTAAAGAAAAGAAAAATTGAATTGGCATTCATATTGCTAAATATTTTTAGTATGATCATGAAACTTCTCAATGCCTGCAGCAACTAAATGGTGAAAACTATTCATGATTGCATTACTCTAGTTTCTTTTCCTCAAAAGCAGATTGATCTGAACTCTGCTTTTACTTGATGTCTACTCACACATTGTTAAATCTCTATAGTATGCCACTTGGGAGCTGCTTTTTTAAGCTGTAATCCCCTGAGGCTGGGGATGTATATGAATGGGTGGGAAAGACTGTGTGTGAGCTTCCTACAAATCTACATCATTGGCTCCCAGGGCACAGAGGAGAGTCAAACGGCAAATGAGGACATTCCCATTAGACTTGTGGCATATTATACCTAGAAAAAGAGGTTTCTTTGTGTACTGTTAGTCTGAATTAGAGGCACTTCAAAAGTTACACCAGAAGCAGGAGAAATAAAGCATAAAGGTCACTGGCAGTTCTTTCCCAGGTTCTATATAAACTTGCCTACGCTCTCGATAAGAGAATTTTCTTCCATGGAAATTCAGGAATTTTCCAGCAGAAAGCAGATGTTACAAAACAGACCACTGAACCAAAAAATGGAGAATAAATGCACATCTCCAAAGGCTGGAACTGGCAAACTGTACTTACCTGTGCTGCAGCAAGATTCTCTGCATCTTCCTTTTTGCTGGTTGCTGGGAAGAAGACGATGTTGTCGATTGTTTGAATGAGTTCCAGTTGAACGACACATTTGATCAACAGAGCACCAAACAGTTTCTGGTCAGGAAATTCTTTAAAACAAAGCACAAAACAATAAGATCAATTTAAGCAAATTTTTAAGTACTCCCAAGATACTTACACTGCACAGCAGTACAGTTGCCAAGACATATTATTGTATGATTTAGTGGTTCTCAATAGTGGTACCCAACTCTGGAACACACTTCCCTTTCAGGTGTGTTCAGCTCTAACACTAATGGAGTTTCAACAACAGGTAAAAAAACCCAACTAAGCATTTGGCTAAAATGGCACCCCTTGCACGGCAGATGCTGTTATGTTATGTTGATAATATGTTGTCTAATTTTATATTAAGTTGTATTTCAACTGCTTATTGTTTTGTTGTATTTTAATGTTATTCCTCGCTCTGGGATCACGTGAACAATGAAGAGGTGGTTATAAATAATTTAAATAATAAAATAAAGTATCCTGTGCTACCTCTTCTTTATCAGTGCAAACAAAGGTTGCTAAAAAGCTAAGCTTAAATTTTCAGGCTATAGATGACATTTTGAAAAGCATCTGTATCTTCTTAATATATCAAGTCCAAGGTAAAGAAGTACAATCATTTTAAAATGCAAAACTGTTTTATAGGCAACCTGAATGAAATATATTCTGCAGCAGTCCTGGACGCATCAGCACTCTCATTTTATACAAGCACAGCCCAGAGCCAACAAATCATAAAGGAAACTTCTGTGCAGGTTTTGGGCATACCTTCCTCTTTTTAAAAGCAGCACTTGAAAAGTCATTCCCAAAGCTTCAAGGAATTTTGGAAGTAGTCTAGAGCCCAATATATGGAGCAGCAGGGAAAGGGGGTGGGGAATAGGGAGGTCCCACTGGATAAACAGAAGTGCTTTTATCAAGCAGCGGTTCTCAACCTGTGGGTCCCCAGATGTTGTTAGACTACAGCTCCCATCATCCCTGAGCTCTGGCCTTGCTAGCTAGGGATGATGCGAGTTGCAGTTCAACAACATCTGGGGACCCACAGGTTGAGAAAGGCTGAACTAGGGCCTTTGCAGCCCAGCCTTTGGGAAACAACTCCTTAAACGAAACCACTCACTTGCAGGAGGCTTGTTTTTGCTGGCCTCCTCACTTGCTGGTAGCCCTACAATGGGCTGAAACTGTCTTCTATCTGAGGATCTTGGTTGCACAGAGTCATGGATATCTACAGATTTCTGAGATAGTGTATCCTGAAAATGGAAAGAAACAGCAAAAAGCACCCTCAGCAAAATGAAGTTCAGTGTTGAGGAAAACCTACTTGGGAGCATATTTTTGTGAACCTACATTTTAGTCACCACTTGACAGTCATTATGTCTCCTAGAAGGACATGGGTACAGTTCATTCATATTCTAAGCTTTGCTATAAACACAGCTGTCAGAACTTTTAAAAATGAATATTATTTCAACTGCTCTAGGGATAAATAAACTGAACTCTTCTTTCATCTTAGAATATTTAAGGACCACACAATAACAAGACTTGGTGTCACATGAACAAACCTCAGGTTCAGTCTTCCGTTCTCTTTGCCTCCTCCTGCATTTCCTTTTATCCAAACTGGGCAAGCCATGGATTCAGAAGCAAAGGCAAATGTTTGTTACGAAGGCGAGAGAGTGCAAAGGAGGAAGGGGAGTGCTGAGCTCCAGGCTAGTTCATGTAATACCAAAAAAATGGTTTGACACTGTGTCCGAATCCAGTCAACATTTATGAGAAAATTAGTGTAACAGACCAATTCTATGGGTATTTATTCAGAAGTTAGCTGTCATCTACAGTTCACAAATGCAAATACATGGAACCTGCAGACTTCAACTTACAACAAAAAAATGGTCAAAGAAAACCTCTCTTGTTCTACAAAAGGTACATTTTACTCATATGTATGAAAGCGTTTCCCCTGCCGTTTTCACATGGAAAACATACCAATTGTTTCTCTCTTCCAGGAGACGGAGGAACAATATCTCCCCCTGATGGCCGCCAAGTTAAAAGCCTTGAAAAAATAAAACATAAGTTCGGTCACAGAAGTACCGGTAACATCTTAAATTTTGAAGACAAGAACAGTGATAAACCTATTTTGCATAGCATTATGAGCAGGAAAGGAGATAAAAGTTACACATAAAATGTCCCAAGGCTACTTATACAAATAAATATAGAATGAAATTCTATTCATAGGAAATCTATTTGAGCTCAGCCTGAGATAGCTCTTTCCCCATAGGTGGGCGTTCAGTCAAGACAAGACTGTTCACAAATTAAAGAAGGCAAACAGGCACTGATGTGATAGCCTCCTAGACACAAGGTGAAATCTGTGATGACTATTGTTTGGCATTTCCAAGTAAGGCTGGGAAGGAACGCTGCCTGGAACCCTGGAAAGCTACTGCCAGTCAGCGTTGACAATATTGAACTAGATGCAGGGACGACCAACTCCCAACAGACTGTGATCTACTCACAGTATAAAAAAACTGGCAGTGATCTAACCATTGTCACTGGATGGTCCAAAGTTGTTGAGCTTTTTTTAGGAAGCCACACTGGTCCCCCCCCCTTTTGTGGAGGGGGGGGGGGAAAGATCTGCCAGGATCTAACAGAAACACCCTGCGATCTACCATGGCTGAACTAGAGGAACCAATGGTCTGGCTTTGAATAAGGCAGCTTCCCATGTTACTCATCCAGATTTGGCCTGTGCATATGCAGGTCCCCATTTGTGCAGATTCACAAATAAGAGGAGCTATACAGAAACAAAAAGGGCTGTATTTCAGTGGCAGAGCACATGCATTGAATGCAGAAGATCCCATGTTCAATCCCTGGTAGGGGTGGGAGAGACGCCCTGTCTGAAAGCCCGGAGGGTCACTGCTAGTCAGTGTCAGCAAAACTGAGCTAGACGTACTAGTACAGAGCATCATTTGCGGCACAGTAATTCAGTTTTACTAGCAAACCAGAGGTTAAACCAACCCTTTTCCAGCCCCTGGAGAAGCGTGGGGAGTGTTCATGTGAAACACAGTTTGGAAAACTCTGTACTAGTGCCTTTACTTGGTATGACACATCTCCTATGTTTCTATGCCATAAAAGCCAAGCATAGACAATAAGACAAGTATATAAAAGTATGCATTGTTCTCATGCCAATTAAATGAAAGGGGGAAATCTCTTACGCATGGGGAATCGTAGTTTTGAAGATATCCAGCATACAGTTGCAAGTCTTATCCCAGATTTCAAGGGTAAACTTCTCACCATTTAAAATGACAACATTTTCTAGGCAGTTTGTACCAGACCGTGCTAGTTGTTCATTGTCTGAAACACAAAACAAAGGCATTGGTTTGTTCATGCTATACAGAGTAAATTGTTTCATTGTGTACAATAGCTTGCCTGCACCTACCTTGCTGAACACACCAGTACAGCTGGGCAAAAATATCATCCAAAAGGACATCACTAAGTACTTCCAAATACTGGGTGAATACATCACATATTGCATAAAGTGCATGGTTGCAAGTTGTTGTCATCCACTCAGCTTTCTAGGAAAAAGGAAGAGGGAACTTAGCAATGAAGGAATTAGTTAGAATGAAGTTGAAAAACAAAGTAGGGACAAATCCCTCAAGTGAGATTGGATCAAGGCTTTTTTTCAGCTGCAACACGGTGGAACTCAGTTCCGGCACCTCTCAGGTGGGTGCCATTGTCATTCTAAGAGAAGGAGGGAGGCATTCATGGTGAGTTCTGGGCACCTCTTTTTCTAGAAAAATGGCACTGGATTGGATATTTGTTAAAAACAGCCGTAGTAAGATAAAATCCAGTTTTAAGGAAAAGGCCTTTCTAACTCCAGTATCTCATTAATAAAGTGATTTTCACAACCACAAGAAGATTAAAAAGCAGACGTTTTGTCTAAATAAGGAAAACAACTATTTACAACAATCCAGTCCTGGGCTTAATAAAGTGAGATGGGATCTCTTTACCCCTCTGATTCAGAATGGCATTATGGAAAGAGATTTAACTGAGGTGTTGTACTGCTATTCGCCATGCAGATATAAACTCCCATGTGCTTAAACATGAAAGTTTGCCATCAAGGGACGCCAGATACAGATCTGTAGATGGGGATGAAGCACAGAGGCAGGGGAACACAATGGCAATTCTACAATATAGCCAGCTGGGCAACATCTTATCTGAAGAAAGGTTTGAGCAAAAGAGCTTATGACAGCAATAGAAAAATAAATAGAACTCTAGTCGTAAGACATAAACTATACCTACTTCAGTTTGTTGTTCTGGCAATTTCATGTTGTCAAATATCCGGAAGACAATCCGAAACAAATCCTGCCACCAGTGTTTTTCATAAGTATGGCCATACGTTTTCATTATTTCAAACATAACCGTTAAGCCTCTGGAATAAAAAGTAAATGGCAAATATGGGAAACCTGAGCAAAACGGAACATCTCAGCTCCTAGAATGACTTTTAAAATCTATTTTTAAACTTGAAGGAGGATCTTGAAACTAGTAAGAACAGGCACAGTGTACCCAATAGGGCAAGGTCTGAAGGCATATGATGCAGTAACCTTATAGTGCCTGCACAGAGAATCCTACATATATGCCATCTTAAGTTTCCATCATGAAAGAAAGGAAGGACAAAAATATAAAAGGCATTTATGTAAAGCGAGGACACAAACTCCTACCTACGCAGTTATCTTCTAAAGTTCACAGGCAATTATGAATCGTTACAAAAATGCAGTTTACAATAGGATTCAGTTCTGCCAAACGTCAGTGATATTTTTTTAAAAAAGCTGAGGAGAAGATTCAGATTTGATTCCCATCCCCCTTTGCAAAGCAAAGAACTTCCAAAAGTTTCTATTTTAACTAAGATTTCACACGAGAACAGAAGCCTCTGCAATGAAATGTGGTAAGACTATGCAGCATTGTTCTTCGCTGCATTAGAAATTCAATTCTAAACACCATTTCCCTTATTTTTCCAAGCTGATGGGTAGGTGAAGAACTCCGAAGGTGGGTGAAGCAATAATATACACACACTGAACAGAATGTATTTTACTGGACACAGAGGAACGTTAATCTCCAAAACAACAACAACCCAGTTTTAATGCTGTATTCACACATTTAAGAACATAAGAGGAGATAATCTGTCTATAGAACCACTTGCCTTCCACAATTCAATACCAGATACTGCAAAGGACCACAGTCTTTTATTTTGCTTTCTAACTTTTATGTGCAGATCGGAGATTGAAATCCATGCTTTCAGATTCTGATCTTAAAGGTTCTGTTGCAGTGAAGAAAGATGTTTGGGGGCTATGTGCTGTTTCAATACTTTTTTTTTTTAAAGAGCCTCCTATATAAATAACTTCATTTTCTCTGTGCAAATAAGTTTACAATTTTAATGTGCTGTTGAATGGTTATTAAGTAAATTTAGAGATTTACATTTAGAAATCTACTCCCTTACAGAGAGAACCTATATCTGCTACACTAAATATCTGTCTCTATTTAGTCGGACATGACTAAACAACTAAACAACAACAAACTATTTACATATTTACAATGGATTTTCACCAATTTGCTAAGCGAAAATAAGTCCCCATAGCAAACAAAGGGATATAATTGCATAACAGTTATGAGGACCTGTATCCTCAGCTTTTCAGTTCCTTCCAAGATGCTGTCTCCTGCTAATAGTCAGATTGCTTATATGGCAATAATAATGTTATTTCCCACCCATTTCTTGCTTGAAGACTTGCAAGTGAAACAAAATGTTTTAAAAGTTTGAATTACAAATATGGCTTGTTACCTGGTTCTTACATCTAATTTGCATCTATTGATGATACAGGAAAGCTCAAAGAGAATTGGAAACCATCCTCTCACCCAGACTCTGTCTTCTGGAGCTACATTCATATCGTCACTGGTATATTCTTTGAAAGCCTTTGGGAGCAAACACAAGTTTATTACAGCAGAAACACAGTATTAAATGCAATTTCTATGTTCTATACCCAGAAAATCATCGTGCCAGTTGATGCTAATTATAATTTGTTTCCTAGGTAAAGCTACTTTAACTATCACATATCAGGCCCTGATTCAGAGAGGTTTCTATAAACAGCAGCAGTTGTGTGGGCAGTATACAACCATATGTCAGGAGTGCTCTGATGGTGTTTCCTGCTTGGCAGGGGGTTGGACTCGATGGCCCTTGTGGTCTCTTCCAACTCTATGATTCTAAGTTTTACTTAGAGGACACCTCTAGAAATTAATGGACCTGCCTTTATAATGCTCAGTAATTTCAATGGGCCTACTTTGAGTAAGACTTAGTTGAAGACCACCTCGGATCCAACTATTGCTTTCATCAGAATTTCCAAAAGGATGTTAACAAATGCAATAATTTATTACACCCACAGCTTGACATCCAATGGAGTTGCTCAGCTGACATGTAAGGTGTTTACAGAGGAACGAAGCAATTTCCAATTGATCCCCCCTTTCCCGCAATCTGCTCTGAATTTGGGGAGGGGAGTTGCCAAAAATGGTTTCCTTCTCCACCCTGCTGACAGATGGATAAAAAAACAAAAATGCTTTTAATAAATAATTTATTAAATATTTATTTAATAAATAATTTATAAAAATTATTTATAAAAACTTTCTTTGGATTTATAATACAAAGAAGAAGACACAGTATTTGCTTAGCCAGCCAGATGGGCAGGGTATAAATAATAAGGGTCTGGTGACTTCTGTTTCAGTGTATCTGAAGAACTGTGCATGCACACAAAAGCTCATACCAATAACTAACTTAGTTGGTCTCTAAGGTGCTACTGGAAGGAATAAAATTATGGTTATTGTTGTTGTTGTTATTCATTTTGCTTCCTAAATTCACATTGGTGAACAGCACCTAAAATTAATTTTAAAGCAATTCCTAAATCATTTTTAAATAATCTGGAATACATACTGTAAATTCATTAAATACTATTTTGAGATTATAAAATATATATCACACATATCTTGGAATTAATATCTTTAGAGAGAGATTTTTTTCTGACCAGATCCCCCAGATGCCATGGTCTCGGGGGGGGGGGGGGGATGCGCTGGGCTTGGTTGAAACTGGATCACATTCAGAAACAAACGTCATCCCATGAAATTCTCTCCTCTATTTTACACCAGAACATTTATGGTCAAGACTTAGCAGATGAAGCTGTACATAAATACTACTACCACCTATAAATTATACCTGTGGCCTTTCTGATACATATTTTGCACAATGACGAATAAGGCGAATTGCTTCCATACTTGTATCTGGAAAAGCTGCATTGCATGCAAATTCGGACAAGCATTTAACTGCATCCTGGAAAGAATCTATAGTTGCTGGGAAGTGTTTCTCAAACACAATTGCTGGAAGGAAAGAAAGTACAGATGAATAGTTAGAATATCTGCCAATTAAACCACAGCATACAACTTCTAAGATTTTTAAGATACAGATGTTATCTTGATAAAATCAGTGGGGGTGAACCAGATAATGTTGGACTTCAACTCCTAAAACCCCCAGCCAGCTGGGGATGGTGGGAGTTGTAGGCCAATGGCATCTACCGATGGGCTACAAGTTCCCTTACCTTCTAAAGCAGAATGATTTTTATTAAGTATTATTATTTAAGTTTTACCACACAATTAAATTCTGAAGCTAAAAAGCAACACAATAAGAACAGAATATATTATACCTCCTGGCAAAAGGCTGTAAATTATACATGGGTACTCACTGACAATGTGACCTGTAGTTTGAAAGGCAAGTTCAACTATACTTTCATCCTGATCAGATGCCGCCAGATGAAAAACTGAGAAAATATTCTTCCATCCTGAGCGGATGTTTGCTGCTTGGGAGTTTACCATCTGGGCTATGCAGCGAACAACCATGTCACGAATGGTTGGAGATCTACAACAGAGACAAAATTTACAAACAATTTACTCTAAGCTTTAGTTTTGTACACTAGAGAATGAGAGAATGATTTCAGGTAGCTCACCCATCACACATCATTTCTTACCTGTTTCTTTTCATGATATGTTCAAATGGTCTTAAGAAGTCCTTCTGGAATCGGAAATTAGCAAGTTCCCCTTTTTCTAAGAACTTCATTGATAACTGCCTTAAGGAATCGACTGCGAAAATAGCTACATCTTCATTGGGATTACAGCCAACCTAGCAAAGCCAAGTTAGAAACTCATGATATGCAATGTAAAAAGTAAAAAAAAAAATACATAATTATTTAAATCTGTAAATAACTGTATGGCAAAACCAGCAGGAAATTATACAAAAACATTATAAATGCACTGTTTCCTCTAAGTAGAACTATTTATTAGCATAATTATTTTCTAAAACTTTTCTCGAAGTCTAACTTTCAGTAAGTCGTAATTAACTGGTGGTATCTTCAGCACTCAAAATGCTGATGGGGCATTTTTATTATACAGATTAAAAGGTTCACTTGGCTTTGTGGAAGAGCTAGTAAATATTAGGCATACCTTATTGAAATGATCTCCAATAACTTCCCAGATTCTAGACCACTGAAGCCTTATTCTCCCCATGTTATAGTAAGAAATCTCCACTATCTTCTGCAGGCTAAACATCCGAGGATGAGTGGCAGACAGCAGTTCATCCATAGACACAGCACAAAGCCATCGAACAAAATCCACTGTTAAATCCACAGAGAATCCACTTAATATGTATTTTTTAACAAATGTTAATACACTAGTATGGTAAGCAGTATCCAAAACTTACCAATAGCATTTCCATCTAGCCTTGTAGATCCTGTAAATATTCTGTCGAAGACACAATTTAACAGAACTGTGTAAGAATTTTGCATGGCAGATTTCCTCAATATATATGAAGATTAAAGGTCAACAAACCCTACCACTGAATATTTGACATATAAATATATATGTGTGCGTTTATATTTATACACAGGGGACGGCCATTTTAGGCATGTCCAAATGATGTTGCCGATGTGTGGGTCTTTTGGACCTGGGAAAGGGAAGAATGGGTGTGTGGGGCATGCTTATACACACTCCCCCAGTGCCTGCAGGGGCTGGGAATGGAACCCCTGCACAAAATGGTGACTGCTTGTACATATACTAGGAGCTGTGTCCCTGCTGGCATTACTTGCCAACAGCTCCATTTACCAGAGACACACCTCGCCAAGCTCCCCTTAGACCAAGTGGGGGGGGGGACCTTGTTGGCTCCCACCTCAGCTTTGACAGGTGATTAACAGGTGCCTCATGCTGATCCTCTCAAAGTTTTGCAGTCATCCCCTTGCTTCCCCTCCCATGCCAGAGGTACAAAGAAAGACAAAGTGGATCGCAAAGCCATCTGAAGTCCTCCCATGCGTCTTTTCTGCCCCTGCAACCTTGCCAACCCTCTCCATTTTGCCCTCACTAACTCAGTTTTATCATTTAGTTCTTTGGATCAACAAACATTAGTAGAGCATTACTAGAGGTAGTATCATTTAAAAAAACAATGCTAACAATATGACTACAGTGGACACTTGGGCTGTGAACGTGATCTGTACGGGATGCACGTCCGCAACCAGCGCGCCTCTGCGCAAGTGCGGGTTGCGATTTGGCGCTTCTGCGCATGCACAAAGCACGATTTAGCGCTTCTGCGCATGCGAGACCGCCGAAAACAGGAAGTAGCCCGTTCCAGTACTTCTGGGTTTCGGCGGTCCATAACCCGAAAAAACGCAACCTGAAGCGTCTGTAACCCAAGGTATGACTGTATTTCCAAAGCAGCCAAAATATTTATGCTACTATACAAACATCACAATATCAAGCAAAAGGCAAACACAATACAATACCTGTCTACAGCAACAACAACACTTTGTGAGCTAGTTTCTCCAATGGATTCTTGAATACTTGCAATCTGCTTCCAGTCCATATTTCCTCCAACTAGCATCAATTTTTAAAAGAAGGGATGGATTGTTGAAAAGAGGAAGGAAAAAAAGTAACTTTGCAAACATCAAAATAATTATATTTGCCAGCAATACTGAAGATAATGGTAGAAATGGATGAAATCTGTGTGCTAGAGTTAGGACACACACCGCTTCCCACTGCAATGTCGTCTGGCTATTGTTAGGAGCTGTTGTCTGTCAATGTTATGAACGAAGGCCCAATGACACATACAGCTCTTTTACACAAAGATTGGTGACTTTATGTTAGTAGAAATAACTTTCACTTGTGCAAGAAAGGTTGGTTGTCTAATTTTTGCTCTCCCCGCCCAAATATACACTGGACTCCTTATATTTCTAAAAAGGCTACGCCTGATAATCACAGGGCCCTCTGGAACAGCATGGAATATGATGGAAGAACTATGTACTAGTGCAAAGTCCCACTGAAAATAATACACCTATGTTAGTCCCCTTCAGTTATTTCAATGGGTTTACTCCAAGTATGGCTAATTTTGGATACCATCCATTCTTATTCTTAATTAAAATTGTATATTTCGCTTCATCAGATCAGAGTGGTTCACAACATAAAAATACAAAATGGGAACACAAAATACATAATAAAATGAAAACAAACCAATAACTCCCCATCCACAAACACATTTAAAAGCCCACAGAATGTTAATCAGCGAAGGCCTGGATATAGAGAAATAAATAATTAAGGAATAGTAAAATAAAGGAATATGAGAAGAATCAGTACAAACGAAAATATGAGACTCAAGGTTTTGTTATATACTGTTTCGTCTTGGATGTGAAATCTTCTGTTGTAAAGATTGTACATAAAATGAATAAAGAAGTATCTTTTAAAAAAAGAGAAACGTTTTCACCTGGCACTTAAGGAAATGTCATGAAGGCACCAGGCAATAGTATATAATATCTGTATAGTTCTCTTCTTTCTACAGGAAAATAATTTGTCACCAACAAATCTAAACCAGCAACAAGGCAGACATAATGTACTTAAAGCAATTTTGCCAGCTAGTAGTTAGTATTTACAATACTTGCCTATTCCTAGACTTGCAAATTCATCAGGTGCCTGATCCTTTGTTCCTGTAAAAGAACCTTCTCGTCCTCTCACAGTCCCAGAGATGTAACGTGGCTTTACTCCAGTACCTATTAACTGTGCCAATTCAAGCTGACTGATGCATTTCAAAATCTTGAATTTAAAAAAGAATACAGAAAAATAAAATAATCAATCTGCTGAAAGACAGATCATTTTTAACATCAAATGTTAGTAAACCCTTGCAATTTTCATCCATACACATAAGCAAAATTCCAGAAACCTTTTAGGTATCTCACACTGACACAAACACTCTTAGAAATATTAATATACAATTAAATTTGACAATATGGTTTTAGTATATGAAAAAGTTATCTATGCATCATGCAAATATATACACAGAGAATGTATATTCTACACATTCAGTTATTATATAGCAAATAAAAATATAATCTACCTCATGCCAAGAAGTTCCCAAGTAATTTCCGTCAGTATGAGCCACTGTAATGAGTGTTTTTATAGTATCAATGTTCTTCTGTTTCATTTCAGTAATACCAGAATTCACCGTAAGTAAAGTAAATCTTGCTAGTGCTTGGACATAAGCATCCCTTTCAAGCTATAGGAAGAAAAATGAGTGTTTTAATTCATCAAGATTTACCTAGTTCATCTACTGCTAGATATCACAGCAGTTACTACACCATAGTATTGTATTAATAGAGATGCAAGATGTCAATACTGAAGCCAATGTAATGGAGGGAGGGGAAACACAGGAGACTCTGGCTGCTTCCTTACGGTAAAGGTAAAGGGACCCCTGACCATTAGGTCCGGTCGTGGCCGACTCTGGGGTTGCGGCGCTCATTTCGCTTTATTGGCCAAGGGAGCCAGCATACAGCTTCTGGGTCATGTGGCCGGCATGACTAAGCCGCTTCTGGCAAACCAGAGCAGCGCAAAGAAACGCCATTTATCTTTCCGCCGGAGCGGTACCTATTTATTTACTTGACTTTGACATGCTTTTGAACTGCTAGGTTGGCAGGAGCAGGGACCGAGCAACGGGAGCTCACCCCATCGCGGGGATTCGAACCGCCTCCTTTCTGATTGGCAAGCCCTAGGCTCTGTGGTTTAACCCACAGCGCCACACGCGTCCCTTTCCTTATGGTAAAAAGGTAAAGGCACCCCTGCCCGTACGGGCCAGTCTTGCCAGACTCTAGGGTTGTGCGCTCATCTCACTCTATAGGCCAGCGGAAGTGTCCGCAGACACTTCCGGGTCACGTGGCCAGCGTGACAAGCTGCATCTGGCAAGCCAGCGCAGCACATGGAACGCCGTTTACCTTCCCGCTGGTAAGCGGTCCCTATTTATCTACATGCACCCGAAGGTGCTTTCGAACTGCTAGGTTGGCAGGCGCTGGGACCGAACGACGGGAGCGCACCCCGCCGCGGGGATTCGAACCGCCGACCTTTCAATCGGCAAGTCCTAGGCGCTGAGGCTTTAACCCACAGTGCCACCCGCGTCCCTTCCTTACGGTACTCAAACACAAATACTACAAAAGTTGTGAACCAGATTTTATATAAGAAGTAGGCTTTTTTCTCTTTATGTGTCGGTGCATCATTCCTAGAGGAGTGTGCAAACTGAATTATGAGAGTCACCTACTTTCCTCAAGTTCTTCAAAGATCATATGAAAACAGCTACCATTTTGGACAGCTATAATCTGATGCCAGCCATTTGTCATAACATTTTTAGTTAATTTTTTTACTGATTCAGTGCTGCTGGATTTATCTTATTATTGCATTTTAATGGGTTTTATTGAGACGTTTTCTTAACAGGCAGTATATCTATATCTATCCATATAATAAAAATAAACAATTGTTCCATACATGAACAAAATTAAAACCCAAAAGGTTATGATCTCAATGAGATAATCAGGAATCCTAACACTTGCCTACTATGGTATGAACTCACTCAACACAACAAAATACAGAAGAAATAGATCTGAGATCTACACTCAGCAGTTTTCCAGATACATCAACATAATGCAGGTAATGCTGAAGCTTAATCAGTAGTGATTGCTCCCCCAAAGTGAACAGGTTTGGAATTCCTAGTAGTTGGTGTACTAAAAGATACAGCAACATATTTTACTAAGGAAGCTTTTCCTATACCAAAATAATAAAAGAACTGGAATTACTCATGATGAAACTCAGGGAAACCACTACTTTCTGCCTATACAGTGGTACCTCAGGTTAAGAACTTAATTCGTTCCGGAGGTCCGTTCTTAACCCGAAACTGTTCTTAACCTGAAGTACCACTTTAGCTAATGGGGCCTCCTGCTGCTGCTGCGCCGCCGCTGCACGATTTCTGTTCTCATCCTGAAGCAAAGTTCTTAACCTGAGGTAATATTTCTGGGTTGCTGGAGTCTGTAACCTGAAGCGTATGTAACCTGAAGTGTATGTAACCTGAAGTGTATGTAACCCGAGGTACCACTGTATTGTGTATGAGAATGTCTTTTCTCTCTTAGTAAACTATTAATTAGAAACAGTACAAGGTGCTGGCAAGGTGCCCGAAGATAACCTTATATCCACTTTGCAATCTCATGTATATATTAATCTCACTGACATTTGAAATCTATAATTATTTCCATTTTTTAAAGTGAATTTACTTGTTTAACGATTATATACTACTTAATTGTCAAAACAGCTCAAAGCAGTTTACAAAAAGAATAAAACAATATAATTGTAAGTACAAACTGTTATTAAAACATTCCACAAAAAAATCACCAATAAGCTAAAACCAGAGTAAGATATAACATTATAATGTTGGAAAATCACACCATGTATTTTATGGCACAATGCTACTATATAATCACAAATATTTACAATACTTAGAACCTTGGTATTGGTGAACCTTAGAATTCAGTATTACCTGGATGTTAAAAATGCATGCTATTCTAATTGCACATCGTATGCCTTCTAGGCAAAGAGAGGCAACTTCTGTGTCATCACAGTCTTGCAAACCTACACTGAATGCAGCCAAGAATGGTGTCCATGCCAACTAGAATAAAAAAAACCAAATAAATTGTTCAAACAGCAGCACACACTTTAATTACTATGTAGTCCAGATAAATGTGAACAGCATTATAAAGCTATAATGCAGACAAACTTGATTCACCTGTTGACTTTTCATTTATTTAGTTTTAAATCTATAATAAATAAAGCTTAGGGATGCTGGTGTTTTCCATACGGGTTTATTTACCTGGTCACACTGTTACTGTGTGTCTGGTATGGCATAATGATGGGCATGGCCAGGGTACACTGCATTTATGGCTGCCACATTGCTAGAGTCACCAAATTGCCCTGCCCCTACTTCCATGTTTACACTCCAAAGCAGGGGTATTCTCATTGTTATCCATGGGCTCTCTCTGCATGGCTTCACAGTGCGTCTATTCTGGACAGGGAGTTTGGGAACTGTCTGCTGTGTATGTCAACAGTTGGCCTTGGTTGCCACGGTGACACCAAGCGTGCCAGCTCTCTGTATTTTGTGTTGCCACTCTGTAAATTCCTCCCCCCTTGGGCTTCCGAACAGGCCCAGGATCTGCTGTGACTTTACGCTGCCCTCGTTTGTGCTGCCCTGCTCTCTACCAGCTCCTTGCGCATAAGATTTCTTGTTAAGCTATTTATTATGCATTTAGCTAGCTAGTAATTGACACTGGTGATAGTGAAATTTGTGTTCTTAGAAAGCAAAGAACTCCCTTCAATAGTGTTTTAAAATGTAAAATATTCACCTATTTAGAGGAAGCATGCAGTCATAGTACAAAAGAGGAATATTTATAAGACTTACCTTGAACATTGGTCTTACATGTTCCAAGTGTGTTGCGCTTGTGAAAGGAGCTTGAACATGGCTCACTGCCTCCATCAGAGCTTTAGCTGTTTTAGCCATCTGCTCCATTTCTAAATTATAAAGAAGTCGCCTCTGCTTTTCACTAGGTACATCTGGAAGCATTTTAAAAACATTTTATTCTATACAAAATCTAAACCAAGACAAAACAAATATACAAAGAAAAACATACTTATAATGCCAGCAATATATGCACAACTTGTAACAATCATGTTGATACGTTTTTAATCAAAGAAATAAATGTTTTGTGCCTATGGACGTGCTCTGCCAACATTCAATAAATAAATAGTTTCCATCCTATAAAAAATTGTTTTATGTTTGTCTTCCTTCCTACATTCTAACTTGGTTAGTTTTTAAATAACCATGCAGTCATATATTCTACCCGCACTGTAGGAATTGCTGTCCTTCGCTGATAGGCATACAAAATCTAACCATTAATACAATGCACATATACATAATTATTTACTGGAAACCCACTGGCAAATCTCTTGCATAACAAAAACAAGAGTGGATCAATTTCCAAATCTCTGTGTTATTAGCTCTCTTTTATTCCTTATCTTTGCTCAGTACACTCTTGGCTTCAGACATCTACCATATATGAAACCAATTTCCACTTTCTTATTAACAGATCCAACACTTTTTGCTAAACCTACCATATACAATTGTAAAACCTTTGCCCATTTTACCATATAAGGTTTGACTTGTTTCTCACAAGACAAAGACACAATGGAATGTTTTAAGCTTTTAAACAAGATGTTTTCAGTTTTCAAATTGGGAAAGGGGCGATATGCTCAAGGCATAGAGGAAAACTACGGCACAATTAAAGAGGCATCACTTGATGTCACCCCAGTGAAATAATCTAAAGAAGGTGTAAGGAGCCCATGGCTCTCCAGATGTTGCTGGACTGCACATCATAAGCCCCAACAAGCATGGCCAATGGCCAGGGATGATGGAAGCATTGGTCCAGGTTCCCCACTCATTATCGTAAGTGATTTATCATCCACGATTTAGCCACACACATAGATTTTCTTAAGAATACAAATAAAACTGTTAAAGGACTGGTTTTGAAGGAGGGGGATAATTTGCTACACCCTAACAAAACTCTGCCTACTCCCTTGAAAATATTGACTCCAATATATAATATGTTGATATTCAGAGCTGAAATGTGAACAGTTAATGTTTGCAACAAGAACTATTACAGATTTCATGAGTGTTATCAATTGCAGGAGAGGAAGAAAGGCCAACCGTTTGAAACATGCCTGTACAACTAGAAATTTAGACAAGAACAGGTTCAGTTCCAACAAAATCATGGTTGTAATAAAAAACACACAATACATATGCTGGTTTCAACAGAAAGCTACATTTATATGAAATATGAAAATGCATTTATTTTAACTTCCCTCCTATACTGCAATTTAGTGCAATTTTGCTGTTGCCATTTATTTGCACACACGGTCTTATATCTCTATATAAAGACAGAGAATGCAGAAGAGTAACGAGATGTGTACATGTACTTGCTCACTGATTATTATTTTTTTGAAAGATACATTATAACAAGATAGTTTTATTAGGTTGGTTGTCAGTATCAACAAGGAAGTGAGAAGCAACAATTATTCTGTGAAGCTTGGTATGCTGTGGGGGCTTACTTTGTTTACTTGTTTTTGTTGGTATCGTCAACTCTTTTGTTTCCTTCATTGAGATCTTTTTCCCTGCTATTTCATTATATATGGCAGATAGATATTCTTCAGGGAGATCCTTGCTATCATTGATACCTCTGTTCATCTTAATGTATTGTTCTTTTGTCATTTTATTCTTTACCTAGAAATTAGGGGGGGGGGGAGCAGTTTAGTATTAGCCACGAAAGCAACATCAGTAGGAATTACACCAGGATGTATGAATACATAGTCACAGAATCTACCAAGAGAGGAAACTTCAAGAAAAAATACTCAGGGAAGGATCCCATCTAGTCCACACACTCAGGTATCTCTCTCTCTCCTCCATCACCCACCAGTCTATGCTACTGTTGATTAAGAAGAAGAGGAAGAGTTTGGATTTGATATCCCGCTTTATCAGTACCCGAAGGAGTCTCAAAGTGGTTAACATTCTCCTTTCCCTTCTTCCCCCACAACAAACACCCTGTGAGGTGAGTGGGGCTGAGAGACTTCAGAGAAGTGTGACTGGCCCAAGGTCACCCAGCAGCTGCATGTGGAGGAGCGGGGAAGCGAACCCAGTTCACCAGATTACGAGTCCACCGCTCTTAACCACTGCACCACACTGGCTCTTAAACTTCATCAACTTCATACAGACATAGAAGTGGGCTATAAAAATCAGAATGATAATGGCAGCTTCCATATCTCTCCAAGGGCAGTTCTGAAGAAAAAGGCTTGGTTCATATTCAACACACTGTGCACTCGAACGGCCTGCCTACTAGCATTCACCAAGCTTTTGTCTGTGGGTGCCTTTGAATAATATATCTGTTCTATTAATAGTGCTGGTAACATCTAAGCAAAAGTATGTTTCATTATGTTGGTTTCCTTATCTAAAGTACTGTAACACATTCATATACAGAAATGCCCCTACTGTGGCAGAAAACAGTCGACTTTATAAAATTATTTGTACCTTGCCTTTTGGCCCTCAAAAGGCTTACAACATAGTAACGCAATACAAAAAATGGACAGAACATTTAAAAAGACGCATGCACAAACCCCACAATCTACCCAGACAAATCTAGTCAGCAGGCAAGAATTTAAAACAGGCCAGAAGCCTGAAGAAATAAGTAAGTTTTTACCACCTGCCTAAAAATCATCAACATGGGAGCCATCTGGAACTCTTGGGAAGGTGTTCCAGGGTCAAGGGGTTGCAATCAAGACTTAAGATGCAGGAGGAAAATAAGATTTATTTAAATCAGAAGTAAAGTCAGCTTAAAATGGTGCTGGTTTAATAAACCTGAGTGAGTCACTTTGTAGATTCAAGTTATAATTAATAGGTTCTAAGTAATGTACCTGCGGGCTATGGAGATCTGTTGTCAACATGATAATTGAATAAGCCAAGACATAAGCAGTGTCAGCACTAGCAAAGAGGGTTTGCCTGAAACAAAAAATATATATAATCAATTTTCCCCTTTATCCAGCTATAGATTAGACAAAGGCAAGAGAAAGCCACTTACCCTTGGTTGCACTCCAAGTATCTAGCAGCAAATTTCTCCATCAATCTATCTATTTTCTGAGCTTCTCCCGGAAGACGAAAGCCTTCCAAAAACATGCGCAGAGCAGAAACAAAATCCTTTGCTGAAAAGTCATGCTGGTCCACATATGCATACATAACTTCCTTATTAAATTTATCATTGTCTCCTAGGAACTCCCCAACTTGAGTCTAAAATGAAAATAATTAATTCCAGGTCAGGTCAACATGTATACAACCAAATGGAAAGTGATCCAGCCATACTGCATTTTTCATTTTTTTAAATATTGAAAAAATAAACACCCAAAATACATTGCTCTGTTGGTTGCTGATTATTGCAATCCACACTACAGCACAGGAAAGTTTATTAGCTCCAATGAAGTGCTTGATAGGGGAAGAAACCCACCTTCCTTCCATTTAAAAAAAGGCAAGAAACTAGCTGACTGCCAATGTAAGCAAGAGAGCAACCTCACATTAGGATGGTATCCTCCAGGTCCCAGGCCACAGAGAGGTTAGGCTGGCCTCAACTAGAGCCAGGGCTTTCTCGGCTGCGGCTCCAATCTGGTGGAACGCTCTGTCACAAGAGACTAGGGCCCTGCGGGACCTGACATCTTTCCGCAGGGCCTGCAAGACAGAGCTGTTCCACCAGGCCTTTGGTCAGGGCGCAGCCTGACTCCCTCCTCTGGCAATCTGCACAGAATTTTGCTTAACGGTTGCCATCAATTTGATTTTAATTAATTTTTATAATGAAATGTTTTTTAGAATGTTGGATTATTTGATGTTAGCCGCCCTGAGCCCGGCTTCGGCTGGGGAGGGCGGGATATAAATAATTTTTTTAAAATTATTATTATTATTATTATTAATTTACTGTACTCCCCCAACCCCCAGTTCTATGAACTGTTGCCCACAGCATTTGAGACAATTAGTTTCTGGCCCATAACAGATTCTGCATCATTTAAGCTCTGAAATTTGAAGTTCTAATCAACCAAGATCATACATGCCCAGAAGATCATCTTCACATTCATCTTGACCTATAAGATGCTCTAGATTTCAGAAGCGTGTTCACATTTAAATTAAAAATAAAAATGGGTACTGTATTTGTCCTTTTAAGGATGATCCTATGCTGCTGCACCAAGGAAACCTGGGATAATTTTACTTTGCTGAAGCCAGTAAAGGCAGTCTTTCCCCCACTGCCACCAGCTATTTAGAAAGGGGAGAGCAGTTATTTTAGATAACACACTACAGATGAGAAACCCTTCCATTTATTTGTGATGAAACTCTTAAGATGCTTGAAATGGGATTATTTATCCATCTATTACAAATTCATAATCAGGTCTAAGCTATGTGCAAGCTACACATATTCCAGACAGCCAGTAGGACTATTCTTAGAATGTAGTCTCTTGCTCACAGTGGGGAAAGTGGTACAAGGGCTGCTGCTGCTTCAATTTGTTTTGCCACAAGTCTTGCTGGACATGTGAGGCCCTTGGGTGTGCTTAAATGAACTCTCTGGGGTGTAGCTATAAACACTTCTTTACCATTACACAGTTATGATAGGAATAAGTTGGAGTCTAGCTCAAACTACTGCAATTGTATTTACAAAGCAAATCGCATATGAAATACATTGGACATTAATAACATTTTTCTTACAGAGTCTAATCTTTCTTCTTGATGCAAGAACTGGGCAATATCTTCAGGAGTAGTACCAAGCATACCTTGCTCTTGCAGGTACTGAATTCCTCTCTTTGGTTTCTTATTAAACCTGTATGTTAAATCACATGTTCATTAATCACTGAAAATGCACATACAATGCAAAAACATCTGCATGCTGAGGGGGATTCACAACTTGGCACCACAATCATCCCAAGACCCATTTAAAAATCAAAACCCAGAGAAGCTTCTTCTGCATCTGAGCCATAATTTGAAGAGTAAGAAACCCATCCCTAAGCAATAGTAAATTAGTAGGAGAAGTTCCAATTTACCATACTGTTAACATATTTGAATGCATTTTTGTGGGGTGGGAAGCTGACAAGAGAGGGGAAAGGATATAAAAATCATAATATATTTCAACACCAGGCTGTCATATTTCCACCTCGCAGTTCCTCATAACTACTTCTTAATATACATAAGAATAAGATCACAGTAAATTCTAAATTCCTTCTAAATGCCTATGCAATACTAATATTCTACTTCTCCTTGACTTTATATCTATTATCACTGTTGTTTCCACCTGATCTTTGTCCACATTTCTGGCTTTTGAGTTTTGTTTTTTAAACAACTGCATTCACATCCTACTCCATTTCTAGCAGTAGCTCAGGAAAGCAAGGAATGAAAAAAACTACCAAAGCTTTCAGCATAGATGTAATTGGGTAACACCTTAGTAACTGTGAGGTAAAAGGCCAAAAGAAAACCAGAGTCAAGCTGAAGCTCAAATCCCAAGTGCACATCCTAGAAAATAAGTCTTACTGAATGCAGTTAAGACTTAAATCTGATTAATTGGCCTGTAAGTCTGTAGTCCTCAAAGTTTGTAAGTACAGTTCCAGTGAAGTTTGCACTTTGAAAAATAGATGCTACAATATTCTTTCTACAAAGGAAGTAAAAGGTAGTAGATGAAAGAAAATGGTATCAGGAGACTCCCCTGCATTCTGACAATTTACATTATGGGTTAAACAAATAAACTTACAAATCTATTCCTTGTTCTATTATTTCCTTCTGTTGCTTTAGAACCTCAAACTGCTCTGGATTGTCAGTACCAGACATCTGCGTGCTATAGCTACCAATTCCTGATGAAGCTGTGGAGTCTAAGGAATTTAAGCTGCCATATCGGTTAATTGTCTCAGGGTGTTTTGTTTCAGTGCTGTCTTGTTCTGTGGGTTTTTCTTGTCCTGCACAAGAATAGCAAAGGAAAATGATCTTTACAAATTAGTTGATGTTTGTACCATTTTTAGAAGTTGCTGATTTGTTAACTGTCCATCATCACATTCAAAGCCTAGTTATTAATAATATTTAGTAAGATATACGTCACTAGTTCTATGTGACAGAGAGTCATAACATTAACATTTTTTTTTTTGAAAATGAACCTAAGCAAGAATATCAGATCTGAAAGTTGGAAGAAAATTAATTTTATAGAAGAATAATAACAAAAAGTTGAAAGATTTAAAATAATACAGCGGTACCTTGGTTCTCAAATGCCTTGGTACTCAAACGCCTTGGTTCTTAACGTCTAAAACCTGGAAGTAAGTGTTCCGGTTTTTGAATGTTTTTTGGAAGCCAAATGTCTGGTGCGGTTGTCGGCTATTGTTTCCGGGGCGCCGGCACCAATCAAAAGCTGCGCCTTGGTTTTCAAACATTTCAGAAGTCAAACGGACTCCAGAACGGATTAAGTTTGGTGCTTTGGTTTTTTGGTTTTTGCTATTTATTTTGTGTTTTTGTTTTTGAGGCTTTTTTGGTTAATTTGTTTTTGTGACTGTGTGGAACCCAGTTCAACTACTGACTGACTGATTGTGTGACTGCAGAAATGGATAAAAGCCCCCCATCCAAACAATGACTAACATCAGTGCAGGTAAGGATTTTTTTTTTTTTATCATCTACAATACTGTCTTATTTGTTTTATGTACAGTACATTGATTATTGCTTTCATTTTATGGATCAATGGTCTCATTAGATAGTAAAATTCATGTTAAATTGCTGTTTAAAATTCTGGATTAATCCGTTTTGCATTACTTTCTGTGGGAAAGCACACCTTGGTTCTGGAACGCTTTGGTTTTGGAATGGACTTCCAGAACGGATTAAGTTTGAGAACCAAGGTACCACTGTACCCTGACAGATGTATTTATTATAACGAATGATACAACCCTTTACAAGATCAAAGGATGCTGCAATTCTAGACATTGTGAATCTTTGCAGCACATTATATGATGACATAAAAACAGCTTACATATCTGTAAAGGATGTAGGAAACCGTCTGGCAAGTGGCTGTGGGAAAACTACTGCAAATGGAAGAACTTTTCCCAACTTAACAAAATGTGAGGAGAGGTAATTGTGTGCTTCTGTCATCACAGGGTATTGCATGATCTCTTGCCCAAGGTCTCAAAATATGCGCTTGGGTAAGAATGCGGTTGTTTGAAGTCTCTTGTGTAACAGTTTGTAGAACAGTGCCAACACCAGTATTTCCTCTACGGGTGTCTCTCTGCATCCAACACTCTATTATTTGCAGACTTCACACATGCGTGAAAAGCCCAATCATACCTGTAGCTGCAGTAATTTACATATCTGAGCAGGGCAAGTTGTCATACTTAGCAAACAGGAAAATCAACTTCAGTGCATTTCAGGTCAACACATCACTAAAGAATAAGAATGTCAAAACAGCTTACCTAGGGTTGTTTGAGAGTTGGGATTTACATACTGATCCTTACTCCATTCCACCATGCACTTCAATATGGAGACTAAGCATTCAAGTCCCTTCTTTCTCAGGCTTAGCTCCTGCAATAATTTGTATATAATTGCAAAAAGATTTAGGTAATATTCAATGTTAATTTAAATTTTTTTTACTACTAGAAACATACTGAGATACGCCATAGTTTTTACCTGAATGTTGGTCATTCCAAGTTCTTGGCTGCCTCTTCCTTGAGCAATCTTGGAAAGGTCATTAACTAGTCTTTCAAATATGTTTGCAGCATTCAAATCACAATCATAGTTTACATAGATGTCCACTACACTCTGGGCATCTGTAACAGGAACAAAATTATACATTGAAAAGCTTTGCTAGGTAAACATATAGGCATAGCAACAAAACCCCTCAAAACTAGCAAGACATGTGACCCTAAACCTTTGAAAAGCAAATAGGTATGCCCAATGGAGTAATACCTGCGCATATCCTTGTCAGTGTTTGTATAACCATCCATTTATGATCAAAGGAGCTAGTAGAGGTTTCTAAGATATACAAAAAAATCTCTTTGAAGAAAACCTAGGAAAAATGGTATGGACAGAAAGAAGTTACATTTATTTCCCAAACCCTGTACTTCATTCATTAACTGTTATAATCCAACATCTGGCCCATGCAAAGCTTAACATATATAGAATTCATATCTTAATCTTGCTATATAGATTTAGCACCGATGCTAATAAAAATATGTTATTCCCTTCATCGGGACAATAGGTAGCCATGTGTTGTACAGGAACATTTTAATTCAAGGGAAATGATTCATAGAGAGTTCTTGTAGGTCACAAAGTCTGATTTTAACAGTAATTGCATTCACTCCAATTACTATTCTATCAGCTCCGTTAAATTGCATTTGGATGTCCTGCTAGGCAAAGTTGAAAAAAGCAAAACAGAAACAAAAAACAGACAGCCCTGGTTTAAGAAATCCAGGATCTGTGCACTGAAGGCAGCGTGCAGAGGTAGGTAGCGTGGAAATGGTGCATGGATTCAATGCTCATTCTTGGATTCATAAACCATGAAAGAGAACATCTCAACTGGTTCTTAAAGTGCCTTTTTCCATTTGGAAAAGGAACATCATTGAATACAATGCTTTTGTCATCTGACAACAGCTTTCAGGCTAATTAATATCCAACCTAGGGCATAAGCGGCAATAGCTACATACTTAAGAATCTTCTGCCTCCAAAACATTAGTCAGTTGTGTGAATCCTGTTGATACAGCTATATAAAAAATGTGTTCATCACTTTCCCATGGCTGGAAGCCAAAGAGCTACTTATGACTAGCCCATATTGTTGTTTTTGAACTTTTTGGGGGACCAGTTCAACCCAATGTCATGTCAAACAACCCACAACTCTTAGAGCCCTTTTTGAGAGTCACAGAACTAACTTCACAATTCTTTAGATTCTTTTGTCTAAGCAGCTAAGTATTTTGCCTCTATATGGGTTAGAATATGACATGTCAGGTTATTGTTTTTAATAAATCTCATCAGCATGGCTGAGTAGAAGTTTTGAGAAAAGTTTCTTAAGAGTGGTACCCGCTTTCCACCAAAGAGACACATCTAAATGGAAATTTCCTATATTTTATATATGCACACAGTGCCTACAGGAAATGGGAAGACCAACACACAAGGCTAGTATTAAAACAGCCTGCAACTTTATCACAAACAATTGTAACAAGTATCCATCCCTGTTGCCACACAGCAAATAGGAGATGAACAGCAGAAGGCAGAGCACACACAAGATTAAATCCTCATCACCAACTCTCATCTTCACCACTGGAAAACGATAACTTCCTGCCTTTTTCCAAAGGTGGAGGCAGAATGTAATAAACTGTACAGCACCTGTCATTTCAATATGCAAATCACTTACCGTATTTTTCGGACTATTGGACGCACCGGTCCATAGGACGCACCTAGATTGGGGGGGGGGGGGAAATAAAGGCAAAAAAAATTTATCCCCCCCCCAGGCGCGGGGCTGGGGCGGGGAAGCCCGAGCTTCCCCCTCCCCCAGAACGGGACCCAGAGCCATGCTTTGGCATCGCTCTGGGAACTTGCGGGGCTGGGGGAGGAGGAAGCCTTCCGCCAACCTCCAAACCATGTCGGGAGACAGCGGGATGGCGCGCTGCGCCTCTCCCGCTGTCCCCCGAGCTTGTGGGGCTGGCGGTGGGGCTCTCCTGAAGCCGGGAGGTCGTGGGGATGGTGGGGGGGGAGAAGCAGGCTTGCTTCTCCCTCCCCCAGCCTCCCGATCAGGTCGGGGAAAAGCGGGATAGCGGAGCGCCGCCATCCCGCTTTCCCCCGACCTGATCTGGAGGTTGTGGGGATGGTGGGGGGGGGAGAAGCAGGCTTGCTTCTCCCTCCCCCAGCCTCCCGATCAGGTCGGGGAAAAGCGGGATAGCGGAGCGCCGCCATCCCGCTTTCCCCGACCTGATCTGGAGGTTGTGGGGATGTGGGGGGGGAGAAGCAGGCTTGCTTCTCCCTCCCCCAGCCTCCCGATCAGGTCGGGGAAAAGCGGGATAGCGGAGCGCCGCCATCCCGCTTTTCCACGACCTGATCTGGAGGTTGTGGGGCTGGTGGGGGGGAGAAGCAGGCTTGCTTCTCCCTCCCCCAGCCTCCCGATCAGGTCGGGGAAAAGCGGGATAGCGGAGCGCCGCCATCCCGCTTTCCCCCGACCTGATCTGGAGGTTGTGGGGCTGGTGGGGGGGAGAAGCAGGCTTGCTTCTCCCTCCCCCAGCCTCCCGATCAGGTCGGGGAAAAGCGGGATAGCGGAGCGCCGCCATCCCGCTTTCCCCCGACCTGATCTGGAGGTTGTGGGGCTGGTGGGGGGGAGAAGCAGGCTTGCTTCTCCCTCCCCCAGCCTCCCGATCAGGTCGGGGAAAAGCGGGATAGCGGAGCGCCGCCATCCCGCTTTCCCCCGACCTGATCTGGAGGTTGTGGGGCTGGTGGGGGGGAGAAGCAGGCTTGCTTCTCCCTCCCCCAGCCTCCCGATCAGGTCGGGGAAAAGCGGGATAGCGGAGCGCCGCCATCCCGCTTTTCCACGACCTGATCTGGAGGTTGTGGGGCTGGTGGGGGGGAGAAGCAGGCTTGCTTCTCCCCCCGCCAGCCTCCCGATCAGGTCGGGGAAAAGCGGGATAGCGGAGCGCCGCCATCCCGCTTTTCCACGACCTGATCTGGAGGTTGTGGGGATGGTGGGGGGGAGAAGCAGGCTTGCTTCTCCCCCCGCCAGCCTCCAGATCAGGTCGGGGAATAGCGGGGTGGCGGCTCTGCGCCTCCCCGCTGTCCCCAGCTTTTGGGTGCAGGCTGCTGCCCGCAAGCCTTGCGAGCCCGCGGGACATCCCGCCGGGCTTGCAAGACTTGGGATAGCTTCCTGAAGCCTGGAGAGCGAGAGGGGTCGGTGCGCACGGACCCCTCTCGCTCTCCAGGCTTCAGCAAAAGCCTGCATTCGCACCATAGGACGCACACACATTTCCCCTTCATTTTTGGAGGGGAAAAAGTGCGTCCTATAGTGCGAAAAATACGGTATATTTACATTTACACAGTTATATATTTTAATTTAGTATGTTTTCTATTAGTATTTCAGGAACCATGAAGAAACTCATTCATTTTAGGTATGAGCTTCATAAATTGGCAAGAAGTATTTGTATGATGAAAAAATAATTTGGTGCTTACAATGACCTTTTCGAGTCAAATGATGTATTGAGTTTTACCCTATATTTCTCAGGTACTTTTGGTGCTAATTAGAGGTGAGAGCTAAGACAATGCTTTTATGCTGGTTTGACTGAAGCATCAGTTTCAATTAAAGCTGTTCAGTATTTTAATGGATGTATTATTCTATTGCTTTGTTTTATTATGTTATCTTCTTTTTTATTGTAAGCAGCTTTAGCTACGATTTTAAAAGAAAAATGGAGTATAAATCAACCCCCATGCCCACATGTGTTCTATTTCAAATTTGCATAGAGGCCTTCACACACACACACACACACACACACACACACACACACACACACACTATACAGGCCCTGCTTCCAGTATCTGGGCTGCAAAGATCATGCTGATAAGGGATTAACTATGTCAAGGGTCCATAGGTGAAGCCACACAAACTTGAAGTCCAACACATTAATGACAGGTGGAGATGGAGTGGGGGATGGATGATCCTGATTCCCTACTTTGCTATCTGAACATCTGCATGAGGGTACAATTCTATTCTCTCCCCTCACCCCACTGCCCCAACTAGATGTTTACTGAAGATTTATAAGAAAAACATTACACAACATGAAAAAACAACGGAAATACAAACTAAAACAGCAACATTTTGGTACAGATAATGTGTAAAACCAAGGAGAGCAGTGGCAGGTGACAATAATACAGTAGCAAATGAAATGCTCAACTAACAGTTAATTAGTTGGTAAACTCAGGCCAGCAATAAAAAATGCTTAGGGATGACATCTACAATTCTTTTCTTTGAATGCTGCAGTAAATTGTGCTCTTGATAAGTAGCAGTTTTGGTTCAATTTATATGAGTTTATTTAAAACAAGGTGATCATTAAACCTAACGAAGTCAAGTTAGTTTGAGGCTAAAACGAAATTGTTATTTTATGAACCTTATATATTTTAACTGAACAGTATGCGATGCCTAGAGGGATACTGAATTACTTCAAGTAAGGTGCTTAAATTGCTGGATGTTAACTTACCTCAATTTGCATTTTCAGGTGAGTCTTAAAATTTGAAAGTAGAGTGAGGAATATAGAAAGCGAAAGTTCAAACACTTCTGGAACAGACGAAACTCCGTTTTTCGACAGTGCAACACAAAGATACTGCTTAATAGCATTGATAAACATTTCATTTGTCCTGAAAACAGGTCCTGCATTTTGCAGAATAGACAGCAGCAACTGCAATGAAAGGATCTTTGACCTCAATTCATGAGACCTAGAAGGAATAATTGCAGTTATTTGAACAATTCGTGGGAGATATTTCTCTTTATAAAAACGACTAAGAATGTCTCTAAGCCATTTTTAGAAAATCCTGGGCAATTATATAAAATATAAACCAACCACTTAATGTATTAGACAACTACCATTACACAATGATTTACTGAAAGTGAGTGTTTACAGTAGAGCACACTGTGTATTTCATACACCCCAGGCACAATACACCAATCAGGAACAGTAGTTTAATCACTTTCATTGCTATGAACAGCACCTTGACCTTTATGGAGCAGTTACAATGTTCTAAATGCTAGCCTGTCAATTCTCAAAAAACTCATGTCAGCTTTCCTAAATATTTCCCCCCTCTTTGTGCACTGAGAGGGGGAGAAGGGGAGAGCTCTTTTTATTTCTAAATCATAGGCACAAGATAAGGATACATTTTGTTCCCTTTGATGGCATGGGGGATTTACATATCAGTTGTGTCCAGTACTTTTTTTGTGGGGTGGGGGGAACCCAATACTACAGTTGCACTCACCTGAAATGTGGTTTCCCATTCCTAGTTCCAGGTCAGCAGGATTGGTTGGTGGCTCCTCCCCCTGATCAAAGGCAGGAAGCAACTTTTCAGGAGCCAGGGCTCCCATCATGCAGTTCAAGGACTCACCAAGCTCAAGAAAGCAGGAGTCATAAAGAAGGGAAAACCTACCTCCTCCTAACAAAAACCACAACCAACTTGAACGGTATAAGGAAATGATAGAAAGGAAAAAAGACTCCTGCAGCCCACTACCTAAGGTGGGGCCTGCTGACCTATCACTGGTAATGGAAAACTACATTTCAGGTGAGTGAAGCTGTACTTTTCTCCATTTCCAGTTACAGGTTAGCAGGATGGGATGTGCAATAGCTACAGCTGCAGGAGCTAGGGAGGAGCACCTGATGCAGGACCCTCTGACCGAACACTGCCTCAGGTGAGGTGTATGTCTCCAAGCAGTATTGTCTGGTAAAATGCTAAGGCATGGCCCAGGTGGCTGTGCGGCAAATCTCCTGAAGGAGTGTGAGAGGGAAAGGTGGCCAAAGTGGCTGCAGACCTAGTGGAGTGGGCTGTGATATGATGAGGAACATAGATCTTTTGGGCTTTGTATGCTAGCACTATACATGCCTTGATGCATCTGTAAAGAGTGGTTGTTGACACCTTATTCCCCAGGGAGTGGGGGATGGATGGAGACAAATATGCTCTTGGATTGTCTGTGTAGCTTCAGTTCTGGCTATATTGACCTTAGGGCTCTACAAACATCTAGTGAGTGCCAGGCCCTTTCCTTGGCGTATACCACGGGTGGGCAAAAGGTTGGTAAAACGATCTCCTGTGGAAGGTGGAAACAAGAGGAGACTTTAGGCAGAAAGTAGGGATCAGGCCTGAGAACTACTCTGTTCTTGTGGAAAAATACAGAGATGTTTAGTGATAGAGAACATGTTTAATTTGGAGACTCTGTGGGCAGAGGCAATAGCAATGAGGAAAACCAATTTGAGAGACAGGATTTGGAGAGAAACTCATCTGAGAAGTTCAAAGGGGGGCATTGTAGGGCAAAACGGACCCTGTGTAGATTCCATAAAGGGAATCTGTCAATAGTGGGGGGACAAATTAGTGGAGCACCTCTGAGGAAGCATTTTAGTAAGGAGTAAGAGGAGAGGGGAGGAGAGCGTAACTTTGAAAGAACTGAGGCGATCACTGCTGCCTGATGTTTCAGAGTATTAACTTTCAGACCTTTTTGTAGGCCTTCCAGAATGGTGGAAATGTCAAGCTTGGTGGAGTATGACAGGAGGAAAGCCTTCCAGGTGGCTTGGTAGATGCATATTACAGCAGGTCTTCTGGAATAAAGAAAAATGTCTATCATTGCTGACAAGAACTTTCTTTTTGTAAAACGTTCCCATTCAAATTCCACAGTCAGCTGACTGTGTAGTAAAAATGGGGGGGGGGGGGCAAGATGTAGAGATGCAGGATTTTGTGAAACCAAGGTCAGGGTGGCCAAAATGGTGCAACAAGAATTACTCTGATCTTTTCTTCCTTGGTCTTGCATGGGACTTGTGGCAAAACAGGTGTTGGGGGAAATGCATAGTCCCTGAAGCCAGGGCAAGATGAGCATCCCAGGCTTCTTCTTTCAGAGTGTGAAACCTGGTGAAGTAGCAAGGGAGCTGATTATTTCTTTCTGAGGTGAAGAGGTAGACTTGGCACTGGCTGAAAATATACTGGATGAGCTGGAATATTTGTAAATTCAGCTGCCACTCCACCTGATCCAACTTCTGAGCTTCCTGCTGAGCCAATCCACCTGGATGTGTCGGAGGCCTGAGATGTGCTCTGAAGTGAGAAACTGAATGTTGACTTCCGCCCAATTCATTAGCAGTTTCCTTCTGGAGATCCCAGAGTTGAGTTGAGCCTTGCTTGTTGATATTCCATTTGGCTACTGTGTTGTCTGTTCAGATAAGGAAGGGGAAGATGGCTTGGGAAGTGCTGGAGAGTCAGCCCTGAGTTCCAGCCAGTTGATGTTCATTGTCACTTCTGCTGGTGACCACTGACCTTGGATCTAAACATCCTGGCAATGGACTTCCCATCCTGCAAGTCCCCAGAAACTAGGATAGAAATGGGTGGAACCACACTGGGCTATTTTATTATAATTTATTTATTTATAGCATTTGTACCCCACTCCTCAGCCAATAAAGCTCCCAGAGCACTTACATGGGTAAGGAATGAAAAACTCTAACTAAGCTATCTATACTATCAAAGTATTAAGGTAGGTAAAAGAAGGCAAAGAATGAAGAAACCAGGAGCTAATGGTAACTGGCTGACCTTGATGAAGGCAGGAGCAGAAGTGCATGATGGGAGCCCTACCTCTCAAAAGGCTGCTGCTTGCCTTCAATCATCAACACATCTTGCTGACCTGGAACTGAGACTGGTAAAATAAAGGTGTACTGCACAAAACATTGCAATTTAGCATACAATCTGGAAAAAAGTTGCTTGCAAGCATTCCTAACAGGCCAGAGAAAAGCTGAAAATCAAATTGGATATATACTGGAATATTTCTATACATTGCTGGTCTAAAATAAAATTTGAAAAAGACTTGTACAGTGTCCTTTTAGCTCACTTAAGTACTAACATGCCAATATGGAAGTGTTATGTTGCATGTGATATCCTGCAGCGTAAATACTTTAAACTTCCGTTAAATTGCCAAAATCAATTTAAGGACTTCATATATACTTTAAGTTTGTACCAAATATATGCCAATACATTTTCCCATACCATGGAAGTCAGCCCATTTGGGCTGCCTATAAATTATATAAACATATAATTCAGGGTGTTGGATCGAAAGGAGAAGGACTGGCTCCTGTGGGGCTATTCCACGACAGGAAGGACATGCTAGGATTCAACCTACCTCTTTGGGTCTAATCCAAAACAATGATTTCTTAAACCACCATTTCCGTTTTATATGTTAGCACTAGTGATTAATGTATCATCTGAAAAACTGCTTGTCATCTAAATAATTGTCATCTTCTATTATTCTCAAACAAGGGTTTACCCAGTAGTATCTATTCTGAGGTACAAGGAACATAATCATGAAGACAAGATTGGTAGCCCAAATGAAGATACTTTTAGTTACTCTCAATTCAAGTCCCTCATAAAACCCAATTGACTGCAGAGAGGACTTCATGTGCATGGAACAGAACTTCCAAACCCCAAAGTTTCCAAATATAATTTATCCAGAAGCTTCATTTATTTCCATTGATTCAGTTGCACCGTATTCGAGATGTGCTTTCTATGATTCAATGATAGTGATACTGTTAAATATCTTGTGTTAGATACTGCATCACATCATAAGTGCATCAGGAGGAGAAAGTGCAGCTACGGATGCATATACATCATCTAAGTATTTCATAGAAGAATCTCAACTTACTTTGGATCAGGTGGACCATCAGACAGAGGCTTCATAGAGAGTTTACACAGTGACCTGAATACTAGGAAGGCATCCTTTTGCAAGATGTGGGAAAATTTAGCACCAGGGGTAGGTCCTGAAGAATTTCCAGATTCCTAAAGAAATTAACATGTTTTTAATAAGCCATTTAGCATTAAGCAGGAGTGTATGGAGTAAAAACCAAGCTTGGGGATAGAAGCATATGATAAAATATTTGCTAGCAAATAACGCAGCAGTTATTACTGTACTTTTCAAAGTCAGCTGTCATGCTCAAAAATCACAAGCCTAACATTTTTGAAGTGAATTGGTTCAAAAAGTCAATTTACACCACATTCTTCAATGATAGTGATCAGATATATACCATTTTGGCGCCTGGAAAATTATAGTCAGCAAATCAGAAATCTGCCTTTGTGTTATGTACTCCTAGAAACTCAAAGAGCTCAGAAGTGACTTTGAGAGTGAATTTAAACAAAAATTGATTAGCTACCAATTGATACAACTGAAATTACTATAAAAATGAAAGCTATCATATTCATGCTCTTGTAAATCCAAGAGTCAAAGGTTATTCCTGCATTTTATTTGACTGCAATATCACACATAATCTTGGCCTAGGACATAGTAATAATCTTTGCCATAAAGTATCTGTATTACAGAATTTTGCAAGCACTCTTTACACAGCATTTACCATTTCAATGTTCTGTAAAAGGCCCCCTATTTAAATTGTAATCTGATATAATTATATTCAAAAGGTGTACTGGGTTTCAGACTAAGCAAACATGCCTATACCTGAGTGTCATTGGAAGAGACGGATAACCTGTCATCAGGTAAAGATGGTGTATAAACAACAGAAATAGGTGTCCCTGGAATTCCATTTGCCTGGATGTTTTCATTGTCACTTCCATCTTCTGAAGTCCCCATTGGTCCATCAATCATAACCTTTTCAGCAGTTCTTTGTCCTACATCTACAGGATAAAAGAACCATGTAATATAAAACATGATATTTAAAAGGAATTGATAATATGGTGTATTAACATTATTGGCAGAATAAAATGTCAAGTCTTTAATGCACATTGTCAAATACAAGACCAGAAGATTTTCAGCCTGACAACAGATAGCCTTGGTTCCATACTACTATATAAAATCAGTGTCGGAAAGACATTACATTTTCAACATTAAAACACCTGGCTGAGAAAGTATCATGTTCACCAGGACAAAGAACTATCAAGAGTTTAATGTTAGCACCTAAGAATTAAAACAAATGTTCAGCTTTGCTGACAGTAACTACAGGAAACTAGCTTAATGAGCTACCTAGAGCTAATGTGGGTTTTATAATATTAGTCTATTGAATTATGACCGTAACACATACATTATTTGTTATGAGCACTAAACAGGGCCAGAACCCCAAAATTTATAGCAATTTCTCAGCTCTGATCAAACATTTTAATAAAGTGTCACAACTAATAAACATCTCATTAAGTTTTTCTGGAGAGAAAGAAAACCTGCTGTGAAGAGCTCACACAGAAGAAGTGAAAAAATATAGAAATAAGTTGTCAAATCCTGATAACTCAAACTAGGTCAACTCATTAGCTCAAGTATCACTTGAAATTTCCCTTTAACAGAAACACAACTGCCCCAAAACATTTTTCTGCTTGCCTTACTAATATGAGCACCAGTGCAGCTAAAAACAGGTGATGCTGTAGAAACAACTGAGATATGACTAAATTAATGTGTAATTTAACTCTTCAATTTCCACTGATTATATTTCTTTAATAAGCCAAAGTCCTATAACAGAGAGGTTTAAGGAACCAACAATGACTGGAAGATATAATTAGCCACAAGACAAAATCTCTCAGGCTCAATTCAAACGTAATGATCTCGATGTAAGAAACCATGGTTTTATGAAACCAGATTTCATATCCTGATTTGTAAAGAGAGATTAAACCATAGTTTTCCAGTTTGTATGTAATAGGAAACTGTTATTTAAACAACCTTGCAAAGTATTCTACTACAGTGTCCTGGTTCATACATAAAGTTAAGTCAAACCATAGTTTAACATGAATGAGCAAATGTGTGGGCTCCTGGAGAGGAGATCAGGGTCACTTTATTCCTCCATGGTCATTTTGCTGCTGAACTGTGCTAAGTCATGGTTTGGCTTAAAGTGTTGTCTGTACCAAGGCTTACAGTGCAGCCCTACCAAACCACAAGCTATAAATTATAGGACAAATATTGGTTACATTTCATGGTTTGTCTGGAGAAAGCAAATCCATGAGACTGGGAATGGACAATACATGATTTAGCACAGCACAAAGGCAGAACAAGCGAGGAGAAGCAAAGCAGCTGCAATCTCTTATCGATTCGTCATTTGCGCTGGTTTGCTGTATTGTAACATGTGAAACCAACTAGAGTATGAGAAACAGGAGAGCATGCACAGGTACACCACTTGTTCTCATTCTGATAAATCATAATAAGACTGATACTGTTTACATATGAACTAGACCTCAGTAATGCACAACCTTTTAAGTGAAGGTCAAGTCTACATTATCATTTTACTTAAAGCCCAACTTCTTGCCCTACACACAAAGGAATTTTACCACTACTTCCTTCTACTAAGTTCCTGCAAGTCCCTTCTCAATTCAGCAATACACTTTAAAGGTAAGTATAGTACCTCCTACTACTATGTTCACCATTTCTTGGACTATACTTTGTACAATATCCTGTGCAGTTTCTTCATATTGATTGCTTTCTCCATCATATGGCCCTGTATCATTTTTAGACAGAGCTACAAAATAAAAACAGAAAATATATTACTCAAAATATATCAGGATTCCATTTGAGTCAGTTTTATTACTTTATAAAGAAATAGCTCTTAAACAGAAGTGAGTTATTCGTTGCATTTATTTAATCTGAGCTAATAGCAATTAACTGGAAAACAAGTAGAATGTCAACTGTGACTACAGCATAGCTTTGTAAAGAATCAATAAACCTTATAACACCACCTGATAGCAATCTACATGTTACTTTAGCTAAATGAAAAAGTAGTAATTATTTCTCAAGACTTCATACCCTCTTTCACCCCACTATGACAAGAAAAAGACACCCATTATTACTTTCTGCTGCTGTTGCTTGGTCAGCTTCAGTCTGCTCATTTTCTGCACTGAAAATATCAGATCCATTTTCTGCTTCTGTATCTTCTTGAAGGCTTTTGTCCACATCATTTGCATGATGGTCCAAGTCCCCTTCATGGTCCTGGGAGAGCTGATCAATAGTCTGCTCTGAAATATGTCTCAATTGAGGTGATTCAGGCTCATGATGGCTTAAGGGTGACTGCTGTAGATGGTGCTGCTGCCGATGTCTCTCTTTCTCCATTTGCTTGGCTTCTTGAAGCTATGAAATAAATAAATAAAGTATTAAAGAAAAACTCTTCTATCAGAACAACCATGCCTGCTCCTATACACACCAGATAGTATGAAACGTTAATATCCATAAATTAAAAGATGCACAATTCAGGGCTTCTTTCAATTTTTCTGGTCTTCAGTTGTATTCTATACATGAAATTCGTACAAGCTAAATTGTGTGTCTTTCACTGGACTATTATTTCAAATTAAACAACGTGGACACAGCTGGCAAATCAATCCAAGTGTTGCACAGGAATACTAGAATTTAAATATGCATTTGAAATCAATATCAATTTGAAATGCAAACATACTTACTGCTTGGTTTTCCATACGTGCAAATATAACATTCAGCATTTGTGTGAGAGTAGCCTTGGCTGTGGTTTGATTTATGAGATTTTTGCTTGCAAGATAGATATTGTAACATGTTCTTACAGCTTGCAGCACTGTCCCTTCGTGAATCTCTATGTGCTGAGAAGTTACTGCTGTGAGTAGAGCCTAAAAAAATAAAAATAAAGTTATCAATTGAAAATACTGAGGCTCTCACCTCATTTAAACATGCTTAATGTGTACCCTGCTTTTTGAGTGTGCAGTTTTAAGATACAGTAGCAAATCCAGACTGCTGCCATACCATCATCATATATATGAAGACCAGGACACACATGCTAAGTGCATTTAAAGAAGATGGATCTTATGCCAATGGCTCCTATAACCATTTAAATAGGACCTTTGTACACAAGGAAGCACGCACATATCATTTTCTCCTTACTGCTGCAATTAAGCAATGGTGTGATTGTGCATTTAATGATCTTATTCATTAAACATTTATCTCTGTCTTTCCATTGAATAAGGACAATGTACCTAGTTAATGGAAGAACTGAGTGCCTGAAATGTTAAATTGCATGTTTCAGGCAAACTGGAAAAATCCATGCCCAGAACAAGGAAGGAAAATTCAGTTTGTAAATCAAGGTACCGAACCTCCAACTCAGCATTGCATAACTACTCAATGTGCATTTCAGACATAAATTGTTCAAGAACAATTCTTATTTACTAACCCACTTTTAGCACTCATTTCAAAGAGGCTACTATGTGGAATGAAAGGTTCCAGTCAACAAGCCTTCTTCCTGATGACACCTGGCTCCTGAGCACAGATTAGTTCCACAGTAAATCCCAAATACCCACTATCAACTTTATAAAGGTCTTTACAGTCTATGTGTGATGTTCCTCACTCTAAACATATAAGTGATATAAATTTTAATTACAGCAACTACATGATGAGAGGGGAGGGAAAAGGATTCATGGAATTAATTCTCTCATATTCCAGCCAAATGACTGCTTAGTTGTAGCTGTCAATTCCAATCACCTTTCTGCGGGTCCAAACCTATTAGATAGGGCCCTGAAAAAGCAATTCTATTTCTGTTAACTGTAAAATGTTTTTGTGAAACTGATAAGCAACACTGAATGAATATTCTTGTCCAATTAAGGTACTAACTGATTAAACAAACTATTACATATTTTCAGCTTCAGCTCTTGTTCAACATGCTTGAATTGCAGGTCACTGTCTTGGGCATAGAACTCATTTTAACAGCAAACTCTAATGAGAGCTAATGATCAGTTGACATCAGATTACCTTTATAATTTGTAGCTGAACCCCCTCGTCTGTCTGAGGACCTTGAAAGCAGCCACATATTGTTTCAATAATTCTATCAATCAATTTTTTCCCAGGCGCTGTACTATCTGGAGCACTGCCAGTTAAATGTCCATAAGCTATAAGTTTCTGGGGAGTAAAGCAAAAGTACAACTGAACAAGCCAGCTTAACGCATTATTATATTTTGTACCATGCAGGTTAATTCTCATTGACAGTAACATTGCAGAGTATTAGATTTCTTAAAATCCTGGGATACACTTGAGATGAGAGGGAAAACAGATCCAAGCGGGAACTAGCAAGACAGTGGTGGACTCCATCACTAGTGCAGTTTACAGTGACTGTCTTTAACTGTGGCATTTCAACTAGGGCAAGTAATGGTTACCACTGCATATAGTTTGTCTCCAAATGACAACCAGAAACTCTAGTTTGAAGTTGGTTCATTATTTCAGTTTTATTAAAACATAGTAGAAAAACTACTGTTGGCCCAAACAAAGAAGTAGGGAAGCACATTGGTGTGTAAAGGAAGGAGGAAACACAAGACGTCTATAGCACATTCCCCACGACTAAACAATAGATTAACCATGACATCTGAACCAGGCTAGTGAGCAGTCCAACTGTTTCCTAATAAAGATTCTTAGCAAGGCAATAACAATTTCTCTATGCTGAAATTTTATGAAACAACTTAAACCTCACTAGTTGTACTGTGTTAGCAATTAAAAATATAATCTAAGGAAACAACTATATTTCCTTCCTTTATAAAAGGAAACCACAGATTTAAGAAAAAAAGTTAATGGCATATAATTCAATACAGACCTGCAAACAATCCAATGACGTACTAACAATTCTTGGACACTTGGATTGGCATGCCAATTCAAAAGGTAAGAAGTACTTGTCTGCCTCAATAAAGCTTGTTTTTGATTTCACAGGTGGAAGAGTGCTTGAACCAGCCTTTGCTTCTCCATGAGGAGGACTGAATAGAAAGATCCAATTAGAATGGCAGTTGAGTTAACAGCAAAACAATTTAATATGAACATAGACACATCTACAGTTGACCACCACATATTTGATGTATGTTCAGTTTTTCTCTTTTAACAGTAAAAATTTCATCTTACCAATTAAAACTGAACCGAAATAAAGACAGAAATTAGCAACAGTCTGCTATGAAGTCAAGACAAATGTAACAATTTGCAATGAACACAGCAACAAGTTATGGATTTTAGCAGGCTTTCAAAGAAAATATGTATTAGTTGGAGTCAGCTAACAGATTGGCTGGTTGTGCATGCTGGCTTGGATGTGAAATAGATTTTGTGCATGTTTGTTTAGATATGGAACAGGTTTTGTCCTCCATATGAATAACAGGCACCTCAATATGGATAAAGGGTTACATATAAACAGTTTCTGTTTCAGTTTCTGTTAATTGGTTCTCGTGGGAAACTTGCAGATTCTAGCTTCACCAATTAACTCAAGCTGGTGTCAATTTACTCTTGGCAGAAAGCCCAGGTCTGCTTGACCTAGAAACTACTCACTCTGATTGGTTAACGAGCAGCACTCAACTCTGTTATCTAGGGATTGCTAGCACAGTTTGGTGTGAGGTGTGTTAGGAGTTAGAAGTGCTGTGTATGGTTATGAGAGAGAGAGAGAAAGAAAGAAAGGAGGGTTTATTTTGCTTTTATTTGTATGCAGAAACTCTGCTGGTTTTATTTTTCCTTTTAATAAATCCTGTAAATAGTTATTCTGAGTCTAGCTGACTAGTCATTACTGCCGCAACTAGCTTCTTCGCTGTGCAGGAAAACTCTGCTACGTTTGGGCTAAAGCCAATAGGGCTATGCCTGACACTCCAAAGTTCCATGAGGTTATGGGCATTGTGCTGCCAGCCTGAGTTGCGGTGGTGTCAGCATCAACGGCGTTGGTTCCAGTAGTTCCAGAAGTTGTTGTTCTCTGGCTGGTTCCTGACCGTGGTGAGCTGGTGACGCAGCGGACAGAAGGACAACAGCTGCAGCGTGTGAGTGCTGGGTGCTGTGGTTCCTGTTTTCTCTCTCGGTGGTCGTGAGTAGCTGGTTCCGGGTTCCAGGGACATCGCTCTCAAGATGGCCTCACAACCAGTTCAGATGGCTTTTGAGCGTCTGAATGACTCCAATTACTTGCTGTGGTCGGAACGCATGCAGGCAGTGCTGCAGAGGGATCGTCTCTGGCAAGTGGTGAGTAAGTTTCCTACGAAGCCTGATGATGAAGACCTCGATAAAGACCAAAGAGCAAGGGCCACAATTGTCTTGGGGCTGGAAGATTCCCAGTTGCCGTATGTGAGGGGAATCAAGACAGCTAGAGGTGTGTGGCAAGCACTTAAAGAACTCCATGTGCGTGAGACAGCGGTTTCCAAGCTGTTCATTCGCAAGGCATTGTACAAGGCAATGTTACAGCCTGGGGTTACAATGCAGGAACACCTACACAGTTTACAGTTAAAGTTTACTGCGCTACAGGAAAGAGACTGTGCATTAGACCAGCAGGAGAAGGTGGCTATTATTTTGAGTTCTCTCCCGGAAAGCTGGGATAATTTAGTTTTGTCTCTAGAAGGCATGCAGGAGCGTGATTTATCAGTCAGTTACGTTACTGGGCGTTTGACTGAAGAATGGCAGAAGAGGCAAGAAAGGTTGTTGGCTGCAGAGACTTCTACTGGTGGGCGGTTTGGAAGGAGTTCTCATGCCGTGCCAGAGGTGAAGCAAGAGCAGCGTACTGGTGAGGAGTCAGCGTTTGCTGTTAGGCGTTGTTTCCGATGTGGGTCTTCAGCGCATCTAAAACGACAATGTCCAGAGTTGGTCAAGTCTCAGTTGCCGGTGCAGGAGCAGAGACGAGATCAGCAGCAGCAGCAGCAGCAGCAGCGTAAAAAGAAATTCTTCAAACGAAAACAGTCGGCTCAGCTGGTGACCGGCGAGGTCAAGATTGCTGATGAGAAACAAGCGGTCTGGGTGGTCGATTCGGGAGCGTCTCGCCACATCGTGAATTCAGATGAATTGTTTGTTTCCAAGAACTCAGCACAGCGCAGCCAGGTGGCTCTAGCAGACGGAAGTACTTCCGAAGTGATTTCGGGGGGTGCAGTTTATGTTCCTTGTCTTCGTGAATGCCTGCAAAATGTACTTTGTGTGCCGTCATTAAGGAGCAATCTGATGTCTGTAGATTGTTTGCTAAAAGCTGGGTTTAAAGTGTATTTTGAAGGAGACAGTTGCATTATTAAGAAGGCTGGTGAGATTTTAGGCACTGCTAAGTCAGAGGGAGGCTTGTTTTGGCTTAAAGCAGGATCTCAAGTTGCAGCAGTAGTCAGTAAATCTCAGCCTGCAGTGAATAACAAAGCTATACATGACAACTGTGTGCACTTATTGCATAGGAAAATGGGGCATGCTTGCTGGAAAAGTGTACTAAAAATGTCTGAATTGGCTGATGGGGGTAATTTAAAGAGTTGTAACAAGTACCTTGATTGTAATGTTTGTAAAAAGGTTAAAACCCACAGAGTCTCTTACCCCAGAAGCGACAGAGTTAGTGAGGCACCGCTACAGCTGGTTCACATGGACGTAATTGGTCCATTTGCTGTAAGCAGGGGTGGATCGCGTTTTTCACTAACAATTGTGGATGACGCCACACGTTATTCTTGGGTTTTTCCCATGAAGAATAAGGGTGACGTGTTCACTAAGTTTAAAGGCTGGGTGGCATCTGTGGAAAGATTTCTGTCTGTTAAACTCAAAAGGATTCAGACGGACAGAGGTGGCGAATTTATGTCAAATGCCTTTAAAGATTGGTTACAAAAGCGTGGCATTGGGCATAGAAAAACGAACGTTTTTTCCCCTGAGGAGAATGGCGTTGCAGAGCGAAAAAACAGATCCTTACAAGATATGATGTTTGCCATGCTTGATGATGCTGATTTGCCCATGTCTTATTGGGGGGAGAGCATGCTCACCGCGTGTTATCTCCAAAATAGGCTCTTTCATCAAACAATAGGTACAACCCCGTACTTCAAATTGTTTCAGAAAAAACCTAAAATTGACCATTTGCATGTGTTTGGATCAAAAGCCTGGGTATTAATTCCGAAGCAAATGAGAAAGAAGGGAGATCCTAAGACCAAACAATTAGTGTTTGTGGGTTACCAGGAGCTGGGGAAAGGTTTTCGCTTTGCTGAAGGGACAAATGGCATTGTGATCTCCAGGAATGCCAGTTTTTGTGAACATAGTGGCTGGGAGAGACTACATGCCAATACTGAGGTTTGGTTTGAGCCTTCCCAGGAGCTTCATGACTCTGAAAGTAGACACAGAGAATCAGAGTCTGAGGGGGAGGAAAGTTCAGACAAGAGCTCTCAAGAAAGTGGAAGACCAGTTGCTAAGCAACAAAAGAGAGGTCGTAGTTCTGAGGAGGAAAGTGGGTCAGAAGAAAAAATTTTCTCCCAGAAGATCTAAAAGACAAAATAAAGGAGTGCCTCCAGTGCGTTTTTCTCCTGATACTGCAAATGTGTTTAGTGTAAGTGCAGAACCCAAGAGTTTTCAGGAGGTGTTAAAGTTACCAAAAGAGGAGGCAGAGCGCTGGAAACAGGCAATGGAGGAAGAGATGTCCTCTCTGAATGAGCACAAGGTTTTTACACCAGTAGCAGCGCCTGAGGGAGCAAAGATTGTAGGCTGCAGGTGGGTGTACAAACTTAAACCTCTGGTGACAGGAGAGTACAAATACAAAGCTCGTTTAGTTGCTCAAGGATACTCTCAGAGGCCTGGAAAAGATTATGACGAGACTTTTTCCCCTACTGCTAAGGGGGACAGTGTAAGGCTGATTCTAACGCTTGGAGCAAAGAGAAAACTCCTGTTAAACCATTTTGACATTCAGACTGCATATTTACATGCATCAATATCAGAAGACCTGTATCTAGCCGAACCGCCTGGTTATGAGACAGGTTCCAATAGAGTGTTAAAATTAAACAAAGCTCTATATGGTCTCAAACAGGCTGCAAGATCTTGGAACAAATGTTTCCATGAAGCCTTAGTGTCATTTGGTTTCAAGCAGAGTACAGCTGACAATTGTGTTTATGTACGTGGTACAGGCAGTGATCAAGAATTTTGTCTGATTTATGTAGATGATGTATTGTATGCCTGCAAAACAGATAAACAAACTAAAAGGTTTGCCAAGCAATTGTCCAGTAAGTTCAAAGTGAAGGACTTAGGCCCGGTTAGGACATATCTAGGGTTGGAAGTGTGCTGGGCCCAAGATGGCAGCTGCCTAATTAGTCAGCAGAACAAAGTTAAACAACTACTGACTACATACAGGATGCAGGATTGCAAAGGGGCAGCGGTGCCTATGGATCCAGGTTTCATAAAAACACTTCACGTAGATGAGAGTCCTGAATTTGAACATCCTGATGTATATCATTCTGTAATTGGAAGTTTATTGTATATAGCACAGTGGTCCAGACCTGATATTAGCTATGCAGTAGGCATATTAAGTAGATTGGTCTCAAAACCCACACTAAATGCCTGGAAAGGGGTAAAACAAGTTCTGAGATATCTCAAACAGACAATTGGCTATATGTTACAATTAAATTCTTCAGAGGATGAAATGTTGAGTTGCTACTGTGATAGTGACTGGGGAAATTTGCCGGATAGAAAGTCTGTCACAGGACTAGTCATAATGGTCGGTGGAGCTTTAATCAGCTGGCGGTCACGCAAGCAAGACGTTGTAAGTGTGTCTTCAACGGAATCAGAGTATGCCGCATTGAGTGAATTGTGCAACGAGGTGATTTATTTCAAGCATTTGTTGGCAGATTTAAATGTAAATTGTGGAGAACCAGTACAAGTTTACATTGATAATCAAGCTTGTATAACTTTAAGTAAAACAGAGGGTTTCAAATCGCGTTCCAAACATATCTCTGTAAAATACCAAAATGTACGTTGCTGTGTACAAGACAATGTAATCACCTGTACTTATGTGTCAAGTGAAGAAAATGTAGCAGATGTGTTAACTAAACCATTGGCAAAGATAAAGAACAAGCGAATGTGCAAGGGTTTAGGTTTGCTGGAAAAATGATCTCCTACATAGGTGTATTTGGAGTTAATTGTTCAGCAGAATCTGTGAGGGGGTGTTCAGTTTCTGTTTCAGTTTCTGTTAATTGGTTCTCGTGGGAAACTTGCAGATTCTAGCTTCACCAATTAACTCAAGCTGGTGTCAATTTACTCTTGGCAGAAAGCCCAGGTCTGCTTGACCTAGAAACTACTCACTCTGATTGGTTAACGAGCAGCACTCAACTCTGTTATCTAGGGATTGCTAGCACAGTTTGGTGTGAGGTGTGTTAGGAGTTAGAAGTGCTGTGTATGGTTATGAGAGAGAGAGAGAAAGAAAGAAAGGAGGGTTTATTTTGCTTTTATTTGTATGCAGAAACTCTGCTGGTTTTATTTTTCCTTTTAATAAATCCTGTAAATAGTTATTCTGAGTCTAGCTGACTAGTCATTACTGCCGCAACTAGCTTCTTCGCTGTGCAGGAAAACTCTGCTACGTTTGGGCTAAAGCCAATAGGGCTATGCCTGACACTCCAAAGTTCCATGATGTTTCTTAAGAGCTAGGATTTAAAAAGATGTGTACCATCATTTACTTGTGCAGGAACATGTAACGGCATCCAGTTGGTTTTTTCCAATTCATTTGATCATGATCCGAGACAATGATGATTGCCCTCCAGTAAATTAGGACTAACCGCTTTTCAGTATTTAAGTAATGATTTCATGACAGGTAAGGTTGGATTTTGCATACAAAATCCAACTATCTTTTATTGATGGAAGGCTTTTGCATCCCTCCTAAGAACAAACATATATATTGCAAGACTATTTCAGTACCTAACTTAGGATATCCATCCACTTAATTGTGCAATGAGACTTCCCCTCTCTCCTATAAACCCCATGATTCTCTAAATGCACTGTGGGGGTTTCCCAACCCTCTGGAGCACATGGGGGGGGAGGAGGGAAGAAAGGAAGGAGAAGTTCACATGACGCTGGATGTAAACTTTCATGCTTTTTCTACAATTTTTGGGTGAAATTTATCAATTCCGTATTAAGGTGGCACCCCACTCCCTCATTAACAACTTCAATTTATGGATTTGAAGCACTTTTTTCAATATTAGTAGGAGTGTAGTTCCTTTCTATGGTAACCAATAATCCGACTTGTGACATGGTATTTACAAATACCATGGCATTAGTGGTATTGTAAATACTGCTATAGCATGTGTCTTCACTCTGTTCCTGTACATACTGTTCTTTAACAAGCTTGGAAAGAGAGGCTATATATTAACACTGCTGTCATTTTACAGTAAGGAATATCTATATGGGTTGGAACGTATCCAGTTTAGTTTTCTAACTACATATTTCACTGTTATACCTGTTAGATCATCATTATATACTGCCTCTGGACCACTGCTAGGAGGCATTTTGGTTCAGTTTATACATCCTGTGTGTTTATATCGAATGTTACTTTGCGATTTAAAAATTGTTTCCTTAATTGCTATGCTTGTTAACATTTGGGTAAGGATTTCATTTTGTACCTTCATGCTTTAGAACCTTGTGACATGAGTATCTTTTTAGTTCTTTGCCGTTTCCCTTTATATGTGCTCCTTTACCATGTTTCATTTGCAGGGGATTGGGAAGACTGTTTTATAGACTTGCAATTAAAGTTTTAATCCAATCTCCATCTGAAAAGTAACAATTTTGTTTAGGGCTTGCTTGCTTTTTAAAATTTGAAAGAGCTACAATGTTCCCTTCATACTGGGTGCCTATAGGGAGGTCCTGTGTCAGAAGGACAAATGTGATGAGATCAAGTTTTCCATCTCAAAACTGTTCTGAAGCCATGAAATGTCTAACAAAGCATGAAAAACCTGTTTCTCACAAAGGATGCTAATACTCTTAATTATTCTTAACAACATGCTGACATACTTTACACGTTTTCCAAGTGTAAACTGAAGTCAGAGTGATTAGCAAGAAAGTGCTCTGAAAATTAATTTGTACGCTACAAGTAAAAGTTTTTAATTTCTTCAAGTTACAGCAAGTATGCAGTGCGTTCACACTCTAGGCATGGTAACTTAGTGACAAAACATATACAGTGGTACCTCGGTTTAAGAACAGTCCAGTTTAAGAACGATTTGGTTTACAATCTCCGCTAAACCAGAAATAGTGTCCTGGTTTGAGAATTTTATCTCTGTCTAAGAACGGGATCCGAATGGTGGAAAGGCACCGACGGCGGGAGGCCTCATTAGGGAAAGCGCACCTCGGTTTAAGAACAGTTTCGGTTTAAGAACGGACTTCCGGAACGGATTAAGTTCGTAAACCGAGGTCCCACTATAGTTCATAAAACTCCACCCCCCCAAAAAAAGGTACAATGACAACTGACTTCATCTCTGTACAAATGATGCTAAATGTATTTTCAGAGCAATTAATCATGATTAATAAAGAAAAAAGTACCTTTGTTTTCCAGTTTCTGCTTTTATTTCCTCTGGAGAAAAAAAGGAAATAAAAACCTGTTTTACAAACATTACAGCAACACTAACATAAATAAACTAACATTAAATTACATTAAACTAAAATTTATAAACATTTATAAATATCGTTCTACATTTCCAGTGCTGCTCAACTGCCAAAGAACACATTAGGATTACATTACTATATACACACATGCATATACCACAGTATGATTCAGCCCACTTCAATCACAATTTAAAATTAAATTATGAATATGTCTCAAGATAAACTGAAAAAGAATGTCTTCCTGCTTACAAGCAAGCATCAAATGTAGACTGAACCCTGAAAACCCATAAACATTCATGGACAAGATGTAAAACAATTTGTATTATGTGCTTTTGAAAGAAAAAAATCCTTAAGAAATCTTGTTCAGAAGGTGAATAAGTAGGCAAGACTTCTCTCCCAACCCTCCAGGCACAACTGTTTTCCAGTCTGAAATTATGTAATTTATACTGCATTACACAACAACATTACTGAAGAGGACAAATAGCGACACACATGTGTATAAACACACCCCATACAGATCTCACCATTGCCATAAGCAGACATTATACTGGGAAGTTTGAAGTAATTTTAATCTATTCACAACAGGCTAGCTAGAAAATATATTCACAATAGAACATTTATTCATAACAGGCATGAACATCGGTTTATTGCCAATTTCTTTGGAATTATAACTGAATTTTATGTAGACTTCCTAGATTATAATAGAAAACTCCCCCAACCGTGCCACCAAAATAGCTGTTCAAATTGCCAAATATTTCTATTTTTCTTCTAATTTTTTATAAATATATACTTTTATAAATATATATACTTCAGGCCTGGGGAAAACTGCAGCTCTTCAGACCTCTTTTCTATCTTGCCCTTGGGATTTTCCCCAGGCCACTCCTCTCACCAGGCCTATTTCATACCACTGAGTGTTTTCGCCTGGCTGGTATGTGTCCTTGAACCTCGGGTAACGCCTGATGGTTGTCTGGATGAAGGATGGATAGTGGTGAGTGTGTGCGGAAATTAGCCTGCTGTACATTGGTAAAATTCACTTTCGGTCCTTCGCTCATTTTATTTCTGGCCCTGCCCATCAATGGCAAGCAGTCCCCGGAAGACTGCCCAGGTGAGAACGCAACCCCTCTATTTGAGAAACCTTCCTCACTCTTGTTTTATGCCAAATAAGTTATGCTTTATCTCAGGCATGTCCAAAGTCCGTTGCGGGGGCCTAATCTGGCCTGCTGGTTGGTTTAATCCTGCCCCTGTAGCAGTTTATTTCCTGCAAAGGTCATCAACTTTGGTTGGCTCTTTGGTCAGCCCTCACAGCCCTTCACTTAATCAAATCTGGCCCTCCTTGAAAAAAGTTTGGACACCACTGCTTTATCTGCTCAAATGCAAAATTTGCAAATAATCCTTCCTGTGGGTTGGATCCAGACATGCCCTTTTATAAGTCAGCTCCACGAAGGTACCCTTGCCAGAGTGAGACTTACTCCTGCGGGCGACCTCACAAATTTGATACCAATAAACAAGGGAGTGCGCCAAGGATGTATATTGGCTCCCTGCCTATTCAATCTATTCATCAGCGACATGCGAGCACCCCTAGTCAACGCATCTCCAAGTACACACGCGCCTAGACTAGCGGATTACCGCTGTCCACTGCTTTTATATACGGATGACGCGGTAATTCTATCTTATACACGTGTTGGACTAACCAGAGCTCTGAAGATCTTTGCCACGTATTGTCAACTCAACCAATTAACCATCAACCATGTTAAATCTAAGATTCTGATCTTCGCCAGAAGTCGGAGATTATACGAATGGAAGCTTGGTGGAGCAAAAATAGAGCAAGTCCTAAAATTTCAATACCTAGGAGTTATTTTTCAATACAATTTGGGGTGGAAAGCACAAATTCAACACCTACTTAACAAGGCCAAAACTCTGTCATATGCGCTCCTCCGATTTTTCTTTTCGGATGGAGCTTTGCATGTTCCCTCGGCCCTAAAGGTGTTCAAGGCAAAAGTGGTTACCGTGCTTGCTTATGCTGCCCCGCTCTGGGCCGTGATGACAGACCTTGCTCCTCTTGAGACTCTGCAAAACCAATTCCTACGTCGGCTCCTAATGCTCCCCCTGTGCATAAGCAACGCAGCCATGCGACTAGAATTGAAGATCGCATCCTTAGAAACTTGCCTGTGGAAGCAAGTCTTCAATTATTGGTTATCATTGTGGCATAGATTACCAGACCATTACCTTGTCCAATGCTTATGGCGAGATGAATTCTCCAGCCTTTGGACTAGTAGAATTCATGCCAAACTCCTGAGTTATGGAATCTCTCCCTTAGATTCCCTAAAATTAGATCAAATCACTGCTCAAAGACTGATCCGCCAAAGACTGGATGACATCGATTTACAGCGAAATTATACGCTGGGGGGAGGTGTTTGTTCGCCCCAGAACATTGGTATCACTTTAACTTACTGCGTCCCATCATACCTCTCCTCTCTTTCGACTGTTGCCCATAGGCTGGCCTTCACCAAAGCGAGGTTTAACGTTTTTCCCTCCAATGTCCTGAGACATAGATTCTCAAAGGGCCAAGCCTCCGCCATGTGCGAATGTGATAAGGAGACGCCGGAGACGCTTCAGCATATTATGTTCACTTGCCCCTTATTCAATGTGCCACGGGCAAATTTGTTGGGATCAATCATACAGAAACTAGAGGGTACCCCACCAAAATTCCACCTTGCCCAAATCTTGCAGGATAAGGATACCCATACGACCCTGAAAGTGGCTAGGTTTCTGGTCGCTGTCCTTACCCAAAAGCGTTGCCAAGGAGCACCACAAGCTATTTAAGGCGTAGTATGCCATTCCATCTTATACTATTTTATTGTTATAGTAGTGTTTTAGCGGCTGTTTTTTCCCACGTGCACAAGCTGTTATCTATGTCTTGTTTTTATCTGTATGGGCCTACGGCCGTAATAAAATTATTATTATAAAATTATTATTATCATGCCCTTTCTGTTTATGAAAAGTGCTCTGATCCAGCTAAGGTTCCCACTCAAGGAAGGGGCTGAGAATTTTTAGCTGATTTTTTCTTCCCTCTGTAGAACCCCAGTTCACCATGCCTTCTGTTCCAGAAGGCCCAATAACCATCTAAAAAACCTTTCAGAGGGCATGGGGGTAGGAGGGTTCAGCAAATATTACCACTTTCTCCTGCAGGACATTCCACGAGCAGAATTCTGCTCGTGGGAAATCTCTGGATTAAACCTCCTAACAAATCAACCCTTTTGTTTTTAAAGAACCCTAGAGATTCAGTCCTCTTTGTACTTTATACACAGACAGCCCAAAATTCTAGTTGTAGTATGGTTTATATAAACCATTTTAAAATGCAATTCTCAAAGCACAAAGATCCTCTACTCTAAAAATATTCCAAGTTTCAGAATTTACTTTCAGAATTCCCTCCATTTCCAAAGATGGAACATCAGCTATGTCATTTTTACTGTTAATTTCATGCTCAGGAGCATTATATGATTAACTGCCAAGGGAATGCAGACGGAGAACACAATAAGACAAAGGCCCAGATTTGTTCTTCAATTAAATGTCAAATTTCTTAGATCTTTAATAAGCTTCCATCACAAAAACCAATCATACTTTATGGCCTGGTTCACCTGATGGAAATGATGACAGTGATGTAAATGAATTTGACACAGAATAAATCCTTTCAAAACTACAGTCAAACGTAGTTTAAAAAGTCAGCCGTATCAGAGCTTGTTAACTGGAACTCCTGTACAGATTGCAGGGACTCTAGCCTAGCAAGCTACTTAGGACTATGAGCACCCCAGCATTAGAACTTTCTCTGAGAATGAACGGAAGAGAATAGTACTGTAGTCTATAGCAGTGGCCCCTGCAATCGGCAGGTGCCATTTAGCCTCCGGATTAGCCACCTTGGTATAGATACTAGAAGCCTGATATTCTGCCCTTGTCTAGCCAAGAGAACAGTATTTTGTGTGCCTGTGCCATTTCAAGCCATAGCTCAACTCATAGGAGAATGGAGTATTCATCCACAGCCCACTTTTACAACCAGTAACAGTCATTTTGAAAAGAAATTATGAGCTCTTCATACATGCTGATCAATAGCTTGCCACGTCTACGTTTTATCATCATTTCTGCCAGGAAGTTGAACAGATCAGTTATTTTCATCAGTTCTCAAGAAGGTCTGCCAGCTGGTGGGCAGCTGTGGGCAAGGGTGCCACAGTGTATTTCCCACTTGTGTCTCTCCTCTCTTACATTTTATTATTCACATGGGGTGGTAATATTCAGCTATGCCTTACTCAGAATAGACACACTGATATAAATAGACTTTGTGTTGCATGGTATCAAATAATTTGACAGGAAATTAAATCCAGCATACTTAAGAAATTTTAAGCATTATCCACATTGAATACACTGACCAAGGTAAAATAATCAACTAATGTCAGGAAAAATGTTTATCTGTTTATGCAAAAACAGAGGCACACAAGCTAGGCCAGACTTCATACCAGATGACAACCAGCTATGCTTTTTCTGTCTGAAGAAGTATTCAAGATCTCCCATTTGCAACTAATAATCAACTAGCAACAAGTCTTCAAATGGATTTAGGTCACACTTCAAAGTAGCACTCCATTCTTTTTGTAAGAAAGCAACTCCCCCCCCCCCCCATTGTTCAAGAACCAAAATACAGTCCTTTGAGATCAAACTGACCATTTCTTCTGCTAGTCAAAATATTTCATTTGCCAAAACTTCCTTAACTATAATAGTCCAACATCACAGTCAAATGTGTTTATCTTTACCATGTTTTTTGCATTGTGAAATTCTTTGTGAACTAGTGGCTCTTCAGTGTCTTCTAGAAAGGGATTGCTCAACTCTTCTAATGGAGCCAACACTGTCTTCACATCAATGTGGAAATGGCTGCATGAGTACACTCCAAAATACCTGATTTTAATCCAAACTTATTCAGAATTCTAGAGATCCCAGCCCCAGTCTTAACAGTGGCATTCATCTGCTTGTGAGGAAGACTGAACAGAATCAATGAGAATGAATGGCAGTGTGTTTGAAAAAACAAAGAAGTCCTTGCAGAACTACTGCAGACTTCTGGATTCTCTGTGCTCAGACACATCATGGCATAAACTTGGCAGTGACACATCAACCAGAAAGCATAACCATGTGATAATCAACCATGTGATAATTCCAGCATTGCAGGGGGTTGGGCTAGACGACCCTTGTAGTCCCATCCAACTCTATATGTTTCAACTCTATGGTTGGAAAATACCTTGAAAATTTGACAAGAACACATAATATTACCTCATAATACCAGACAAATTCAAAGATGACAAGGCCATCAATGCCTACTAGTCATGATGACTGTGTTTTATCTGAGGCAGTATGTCTCTGAATACTAGTTGCTTGGCGTCACAAATGGAGACAGCACTGTTGCACTCAGATCCTGCTTGTGGACTTCCAAAAGGCATCTAGCTGCCCACTGGCAAGACCAGGATGCTGGACTAAATGGAACTTTGGCTTCACAGTGGAACCTCAGGTTACGTACAGTACTGTCCTCCTTACAAACGCTTCAGGTAACAAGCTCCGCTAACCTGGAAATAGGTGCTCCTGGTTGAGAACTTTGCCCCGGGATGCGAGCGGAAGTTGTGCTCCGGTGGCGCGGCGGCAGCGGGAGGCCCCGTTAGTGAAAGCATGCCTCAGGTTAAGAACAGTTTCATGTTAAGAACGGACCTCCAGAACGAATTAAGTTTGCAACCGGAAGTACCACTGTATCCAGCAAGGCTTTTCTTATGCTCTTATGTTCCTCATCACGAATAAACAAACTTTGACTGAGCTTGCTAGTCAACCCAAATTTTGTTGCCAGTATCTCCCTCCAAGGAGGAGGATCTTGGCCCTGATGTACATCTCTGAAACACAGCATGAGGTTAGAAGAAAGTATCTTGTTCCTCACTCCACTTTTAAACTCAGAGCTGAGAAATGGAGGCACAAAACAATCCTTCAAACAACACAGCACAGGATGGGGACAGAGGTTTGCTCTGCCTTGGCATCTGGTAAGTGCTCCAAAGTGCATGTCAAGCACAAAGGCAAACCCATATTTCAGCGAAGAAAGAGGGGGGAAATGCATACAATGCATACAATACTAGTTTGAAGACACACGGCTTAGGTCATTAAATCCAACTCTTCATTTAGCTTTAGTTTGTTCTATATTCCAGATTTTTTTTTGGGGGGGGGTCAGATCGTACAGATTACTTCAGTATACCAACTTGCTGGCAGCTACATACAACTAAATTGCTTATTCCTGTTTAATTTCAGGAAAACAGAAGCATTTAATTGCAAAAATAATCTGTTGCTGAAAATTAAATGTGAAGTAGAATAAAAAAGATGCAGGCTAAACTCACTTTGACTAACTCCAGTAATCTGACATAGCATTATGCACTTCACCTTCAGTATAAGAAACTGAGATATGAAAGCTAGGAGCTAAATGGCACTTTAAACCTAGATTATGGGCACAACAACAGAATGTCTAGGTGCGCTTTCCTTCCACTCTGCAGTTTAAATCTGAAATCTTAGGTGCAGCACTGCACCCAGAGCTCAGAAACTGCTTGCACTAATGAAATACCCTGTTGCAAAATGCATATAGAACAATGGGAGTTTCGAACACTTTTCACCTTTTCATGTGAAGCCTTTTAAAAATGACATTGGTTCACTTAAGGTTCTGGAAATCCTTTTATGCCTCATGTGACTTCCTGTGGCTTTATAATGATAACTGTCTATTTTAAAGTACTCTTCCTACTGTAGTTTAAGAATATATCTAGATATAAAACAGAATGCCCAGAATGATTCAGAGTTTTGACGGAAACCTATGAGCTCACACGTGTTAGGAACTTGGTGTTTAACAATAATATCTGTTATAATAGATCAGATTAAAGGTAATGGTAAGGTAAAGGACCCCTGGACGGTTAAGTCCAAAGGTGACTATGAGGCTCATCTCACTTTTCAGGCCAAGGGAGCTGGCGTTTGTCCACAGACAGCTTTCCGGGTCATGAGGCCAACATGACTAAACCACTTCTGGCACAACGGAACACCATGATGGAAACCAGAGTGCATGGAGACGCCGTTTACCTTTCCACTGCAGCGGTACCCATTTATCTATTTGCACTGGCGTGCTTTCAAAATGCTAGGTTGGCAGAAGCTGGGACAGAGCTCACCCCATTGCGGGGATTCAAACCACCAACCTTCCGATCAGCAAGCCCAAGAGGCTCAGTAGTTTGGACCACAGCGCCACCCGCTCACCACAATAGATCAGATTACACCTGTCCTAAAGGATCTACACCGGCTGTCTTGTTGCTACTGAGCTCAATTTAAGGTGTTGACGTGATCTATAAAGTCCTACATGGTCTAGAAACCAAGTATCTTCAGGACCACAACCACAATTTCCAGCCAGCCTGTGCCTTAAATTCTTCAGGAGAGACCACTTCATAATTCTGTTGATATCCAGAGTTAGAGGGACAGTGGCAAAGAGCCATGTTTCTTATGGCACCACAAATGTGGAATTCCTTTCTCACAGAGCTTCAGTTGCACTCAACATAATTTCCTTTTAGATGTTAGCTCCAGATGTGTTTGTTTTCTCAGGTACATGAAGTGGGTTGAGAACTGAAATGCCACTGCATTTTCTAATTTTGATTCTTTTCTACTTCACTTTTGGAATATATTTGTTTTATATTGTTGGTTATATGGTTATATGGGTTTTTGTATAGATTTGTAAAATTAAAATTAAAAGACGCCTGCTTCTTGGGAGAAAGGCGATGGCAAACCTAGACAGCATCTTAAAAAGCAGAGACATCACCTTGCCAACAAAGGTCCGTATAGTTAAAGCCATGGTTTTCCCAGTAGTGATGTATGGAAGTGAGAGTGGGACCATAAAGAAGGCTGATCGCCGAAGAATTGATGCTTTTGAATTATGGTGCTGGAAGAGACTCTTGAGAGTCCCATGGACTGCAAGAAGATCAAACCTATCCATTCTGAAGGAAATCAGCCCTGAGTGCTCACTGGAAGGACAGATTGTGAAGCTGAGGCTCCAATACTTTGGCCACATCATGAGAAGAGAAGACTCCCTGGAAAAGACCCCGATGTTGGGAAAGATTGAGGGCACAAGGAGAAGGGGACGACAGAGGACGAGATAGTTGGACAGTGTTCTTGAAGCTACAAACATGAGTCTGACCAAACTGCGGGAGGCAGTGGAACACAGGAGTGCCTGGCGTGCTCTGGTCCATGGGGTCACGAAGAGTCGGACACAACTAAACAAAATAGATTTGTATATGTAATATATTGTTATGTACCATCCTGGGAAACTTTGCACTGACAGACAGAATTTAAATTAAATTAAATTAAATTATTATTATTACAACAAAAAGATATGTGGTTTGGTTGGTGTAATTTTTATTTAGGCTTGATGGACTTGTTTGCAACTAATAATAGCTTTTAAACTCCTATTCAGAATTATTTAACAAAGCATTTCTTCCTTTGTGCAACATCAACCAATTCATGCAGAGTACTGCCCAATTATATATTGGCGGCTGAATTTTATGGCTCTGGAAGTGATATTTATGGTCCTAACAGGAAATTCATAAAATTCATATCAGTGGCATTGATACTCTTGCACTGCAGGAGACTGGAATAGATGACCCTCAAGGTCTCTTCCAATTCTACAATGTCATCCTCACACATTGATTATCAGACCTCCCGACAACATTTGTGGAACCAAAAGAGACTACAGAAGCAGCAAGAAGGCCAAAGTTAAGCAGCCTTCCAGCAAAACACACAGAATATTTAATTAACAGGGAAAAACTACATAAAATTACAGCACACAGAGCATTTTACCCTCTGTGTGCCATATATTCAAGACTATGCAAGGAGCTTTCTGAGCCTGATTCACTTAACCAGACAAACTCTTTCCCCATCATGTTTTATGCATTCTCAAAGAGGTGGTCTAGCTTTCAAATAGCTTGAATTTATGGATTGCATTCAATGGCTATGGTACAACAACTGCTTATGCTGCAAGCAAGTAAGCACCAAAGATACAACAGGCATGTCATGACTTGTCATGAACATTCTTTGTAGTTCAATACTGCATTCTCATGGGTTCTCAAGGTTTCTAGGATGCAGCTCAACACTGGGATCTTAAATGTAAGAGTATGAGGATTATCCCAAATAAGTGTTTTCCATAGCATGTGTGTTCTATATATGGGAAGGGAGAAACCATGCAGCAAAACACAATTTTTCCATAATTATTCTCCAGGAAGTAATATTACAGTGTGAGAAGGAGTATTACAGTGTGATAAAGAACAAGTTTTACAACAAAGGCCATAGGATAAAAATGCTCAAACCTGCTGTGCAGGAAAGACAACTAGAGAAATAACCTGGTGTAAACAGACACTGAGCTAACCACAAAGAATGTCATTTGTTGTGCAAAAAATAGGGCCAGAAAGTTAGACTAAAGTGCATTTCTTTATTGTTATTTTAGAATTGGGACCAAGCAAACATTTCCCCAAAGTTAAGAAAACTGACCTGGACACAAAGCACCATGCAGAACATAAGGATTTTTCAGCCCCTTGCACTCCATGAAAAACCATTTCTGTGGGTTAGGAGAATGGTGACTAAAAGGCATAGTAGGCTGTGGGGTTAGAGAATCAGTGGAAACTCTTCCCCTCATACATGGAGCACTTTGGATCTAAGCCTGTGGCATTTACTTTGCAATTCAAAAAACTATGAAAGAAGAGAAATGTCATGTCTAACCTTTATCTACGATAAACAGCATCTCTTCAATTCCTAACGTTAGTATCAAAGACAACCTTGCAAGGTTTCCAGGAGTGGTCATCCTTCTCCTGCCCTACTCCCCTAATTACATTTTCTTCTGCCACCCATAATACAGAGCTTTTCTCTACCTCCTGACCCCAAGAAGAGAAAGGAACCCCTACAGTATTATGTTTCCCAAGCTGAGCCCTGGACTATGGCGGCTTCCAGTAGCCACAGATTGTTGAGTATCAGTTAGAAAAGCAGACTTGAAAATGAGATGGTGGCTGAATGAAAGGAGGTTGTGGCTGGTTGGCTAGAACCCTGAACAAGAGTACTCCAGTTAGGAAAGAATATCCTGAAACATTTTGTTGAAGTACCCCCCAGGTCTTTACTGATGATAGCAAAGAGTATTCTGTAGATCCATGAAAACTTCCAGAAAACTCACTGTTTTCGCTACTATCTAGTCAAAGTAACCTATTATTCTATCCACATTTCTTTTCCCATCCAGGCAGCTCCTACTACAACACCTATGCAGCAGCACAAGTCAACCTTAGGTCCAGTTCTCACTAAGGTAGTAAATCTGTTTGAACTGTACCACTGCACATTATAGTGCAGCCTAAATACAGAAAACTAGCACCTCAATGAGACTAGGCTTTGCATGCTAAATTTCATTTCTGAAGAACAAGCATGAGGAAAAGGATAAAAAGAGCCAAAAGAAAGCTAGTATGTGAAAACACAGCAACCTTTTCCAGCAGGGGGCAAGTCCAATGTCCCTCAGACCTTGTGGGGGGGCGGACTATATTTTGAAAAAAATATATGAACAAATTCCTATGCCCCACAAATAACCCAGATATGCATTTTTAATAAAAGCACACATTCTACTCATGTAAAAACACCAGGCAGGCCCCACAAATAACCCAGAGATGCATTTTAAATAAAAAGTCACATTCTACTCATGTAAAAACATGCTGATTCCCAGACCATCCGCAAGCCAGATTTAGAAGGTGATTGGGCCGAATCCGGTCCCCGGGCCTTAGTTTGCCTACCCATGTACCATGGGGCCATGCTTCGTGTACCTATCTCCTCCCAAATCCAACACTTTGCTAATTCAGAAGGAAAAAGGAAACTACCTTTCTCCCCTTACTTATGGAATGGCTTGGAACTTTCAACTCCAACCTGCTCTGTGGACCACAGCAGTTGTGACATGGGAGATATATCTCAACAGGACTCTCTTGATCAAAGCAGCTGCTACTGCCAACATTTGGCAAGATGGGTCTTGGAAGCAAGCCCTCCCAGCCCACCAACTACCGTATTTTTCGCTCTATAAGATGCACTTTTTCCCTCCTAAAAAGTAAGGGGAAATGTGTGTGTGTCTTATGGAGCGAATGCAGACTGCACAGCTATCCCAGAAGCCAGAACAGCGAGAGGGATCGCTGCGCAGCGTTCCCTCTTGCTGTTCTAGCTTCTGGCTTAGCCGCACACAGCCTCTTCAGGGCAGCGGGGAGCCTTCAGGGCAGGGGGATGAAGGCTCCCTCTGCCCTGAAGAGGCTGCGCGCGGCTATCCCAGAAGCCAGAACAGCAAGAGGGAGTGCTGCACAGCGATCCCTCTCGCTGTTCTGGCTTCTGGGATTCAGAATTTTCCCCCCTTGTTTTCCTCCTCCAAAAACTAGGTGCGTCTTATGATTTGGTGCGTCTTGTAGAGCGAAAAATACGGTAACTGAATGCCTTATTCAGTTGCAGAAACATTCCTGTAAATGTGTCAAAAGAAGAAATTCACCCAACAATGCTTTGATCCCAGTAAATTCATTGTGAGAATTCCAAATTGAGGAAGTCAGGTAAAATGTGTATCAGCAAATCTTTGATCCAATGCCTCTATCCTGCCCGCCCCATGCAATCCACAGTGATAATAAAAAGGAATTGGTGAAAAGGGTTTTCTCTCTGTGTATTTGAAATGATATGTCAGAACTCTTGTGGAAAGGTTAATGAAATGCCAGCAGCAGGCATTGGAGAAAATGGCAAAAGGCAGGTCCCTCGTGGGAAGTTCTCATGGGCACTAGTATGAGTACAAAACATGCACTGTTCCTATTCCCAATGGAGCCCAATAAATAGTACAAAGAATCAATAGGCCTTAAAAGATTAGTGCAAAACTCAGATGCTTCCTCAGCTACTCAGAATACACAAAATAACCTTCCAGTGTAAGATATTACTCAAGGTTTTAACTATATCTTCCTAAGATTTCAGCCCCACCACCCACCCCACAACTAAAACCAGCCTGGATAGGCTGATGGAGCAGAAGGGTAGGTAGGAAGGAGGTGCCTATCGTATTTGAAGCTTGGATCTCACAGACATGGGGCTTGATATTCATGGACAAACCACCTTACTATGTGAACACTGTACAGGAAGTAAGAGTTTGGCTTTGTTTTATTCAATATGCACAGTATGAACACAGCTTTCACTCACCAAGAGCACATGCAACAAGTGTGGGATGACACTTTCAATATATTACTTTATTGATGCTTGTGAAAACCTAGAGCTAGACTGAAGCTATGTCTTACTTAGAGACAAATCCAATAAGGATGGATGGGAGGGAAGTTTACTTCTTGTAGTTATTATGTAATTCTGTTTAAGTTTGATAAATCAATAAAATACACCTTTTAAAAAGATAGTTTCCCCTCACAACAACACATGGCAGAGGAATTCTCAGTTCAATATTGTCAGAATATTAAGGATAGATAATTCAACAAAGCCTTCTACCAACACTACACATGTTTACTCAGAAGAAAGTCCTTAGGACTGTAGCCTTCTGATCAGACATACAATGGATCCATCAGTATCCCTGCCCATATATATGTCATTTTGCATTTCTTAGTAATGCCATTCAAGTATTTATAAACTTTTAATGTTGATATCCCCCTCTCCTCTAACATTAATAGAGATTTAATCAATAATGGTACAGAAAAAAGTAGCATGGAAGTTTGCACTGAAGTCTTCAAATCAGAGTCTTCACACAAGTGCAAAAGGCTAATGTGTAGCTTTTAGTCCCAACTTCTAAATGAAGATTTACCAATAGGTAAAGGAAGCCTTGAAGATTGATTGTGGGAAGTGGTGTAGGAGACAATGCAAAATGAGGTAGTTTCAGGTTAAGCAGCCAGACCAACTGCTGGGTCCCAAAGTCCAAATTCGATTAGTCAGAACTGGCACTCAGAATTGTGCAGACCAGCCATAATAAACCTGCAAGCCATAGAAGCATGTTTCTACATGGCAATATTCTTTTAAGTAATTTTGCATTGTTATAAACAATATTTAACTACCTTGATTGCTGTGCTCGAAAGGCAATATATTTTTAAATAAAACAAAATTTCAAGAATCAATAAATCATATAGACTATGAAGTTTCAAGTCCCATAGGTAAAAACTTTTAAAAAGTTACTAGGCTTGATTGAACTAAGCATTTTTGTTTAAACAGAGAAAATTACATAAGCACATAACTCTGCCTCATATTAAAATCAACTGAACTTCAGCATGAGGTTTTTTGTGACCATTGTTTCAAAGCTTCAGCTCTCATTTTGCGAAAGGGATGAGGTATGGTATCTCATAATCATCATATGGAAAAAGAGCAATTCCTTCTACATTAGTGAGATACTAGAAAGTAAAAGGAACCTGTTACAGTAACAAAGAGAAGATAGCTGTCAATATATCTGCAAGTCCAATTTCAAAATAAATGAAAATCTACAAATATCAAAATCAACCTATACAACATAATTCTATACAATTTAACTCAAGTAAATGAATTCAATGGGACATACTCTTAGGTAATTGTGCAAAGAATCACAGCTTTAGTAACTAGTTTTCTCTGAGGCCAAGTGAAATCATGAATGTTATATTCATAAAAAATTACTAGTTCAGTCATCTTCCTAATGGAAATTTATCTTTTATTACATCAGCTATCACAAAAACTCATTTCTATTCCATCTTTGAACACTGAGCACTGCCGCAAATAGCGTTCTGTCTCTGCAAAGGATTCAAATTATGAGCCAAAACACACTGAGTTAGAAACTGAGATATGAAAGCTAAGAGCTAAATGGCACCTTAAACCTTGGTTATGGGCACAACAACAAAATGTCTAGGCACATCTTTTTAATAACAAGAATACAAAGTTGAAAATGAATGAACTGCAGCTAAAATACTATGTTCATTTTTCAGATAGTCTAATCCTTCCCGTGCCCACCTCCCTAATATTCTTAACAGGGTCTCTACTCCAGTCTTCAGAGAGTAGCTGGGAGTGGGGAGGCAGGAAAAGGTTCTCATTTCCTTCCACCTTGCAGTTTTAGTCTGAAATCTTAGGTGCAGTACTGCACCCAGAGATCAGAAATTACTGGTGCTAATGAAATTCCCTGTTGCAAAATGCACCTAGAACAATGGGAATTTTGAACACTGCCAAGTACATTATGTAAATTACAAATTTTGAAGAGATTTTTGAATGTGTGTCACAAATTTCAAATACTGGTGCTCAGCTGTGGAGAAAAGCTTCTTCTGCCCCTTGGTACTTATTATTTTGCTTTGTTATTATTAATGGAAAAAAACTAGATAGAAAAGCTCATCTAGTTCAGCCTCCTGTTCTCCCAGTGGCCATCCAGCTACCTATGGGAAGCCTGCAAACAGAACCCAAGCCCTACATCACTCTCCCCTCTTGCACTCACCAGCAAATGATATTCAGAAGCACATCAGCTCTGATACCAGAAATAGAAAAAAGCCTTCATGACTAGTAGCCACTGATACCATTAATTTGTATAAATCCCTTTTAAAATCATCCAACTTGGTGCCGATTCTTGGTGCCATATTGAGATGATGAATTCCATAGTTAACCATGGGCTGTGTGGTGTAGTTCTTCCTTTTGTTTGTCCTGAATCCTCTAGTTTCACTAGATGGCCTTGGTTTTCTCTCTATCCAACTTTCTCTACGCACTGCATTATGTCCCCCTTTGCTTGCCTTTTTCCAATTGAACTAAAAAGCCACAAATGCTGTAACTTTTCCCCAAAGGGGAGACCACTTGGGATATGTTATCCAGTACATAAGAGATCAGGATAGGTGACAAGCTGAAGCTGCCAAGCAGGAGACTTCAAATGCAGCTGACAGTTCCCCTTCTCCAGAGTAGAAACCTATTTTGTGATTGAAACAACCACCTCCATGAATTCTATGCAGGGCTTTGTATGGGAGTGAGGTACATTTTGGTATTGTTAAGGGTCTAAAGTACTAAATTTGCTTTATTTAGATGGGCCCTATGCTTGGGGGGGGGGGATGCCACTATAAAGCAGATAGCAGAAGTCAAAATTGTTATTTTTATGTTCACTATATTAGTGGACTCCAGCCTATCCCCTTCATTCCAAGAACTGGTGTTCACCCAAAATATATGTCTGGCTTTAAAGTGGAACAACGGCAAAAGAGACTAATGAATGCAATTGACCCTGGAACACTACAGACTTTCAATCAGCTGACATTTTGAAATCAAGAGGAAGTCTGCTAATGCTCAACTTGATTTAATGATGTTGATAAAACAAAACCTGTGTGAAATTCTATGTACAGGGAACCAGATTAACAAAGGAGAAGTCTCCCTAAGCTTTACCACCTAGGTAGTATCTCATGGCCCTATTTGCCAGAACAGATCAAACTGCTTGAAAGCTCACAGCTTCAAATTACAATATAGCAAGAGCATCTTTGAAGTAGGTTGATAGAAATTATTAGCCCATATTTTTTCCTAGTGTGACTGCAAAAGGCAGCCTTGCAAAATAAGTGACTCTGAGGCTTCTTTATATATCCTGCCTTCAGATACCCATCCAGCGCCGATGTAGTGCTGTGTTTGCATTGTAGCAGTCATCAATTTCAGTGTACTCTTTCTCCTGTCATTCTCACATCCATTTTAAGGTCCAAAGTGCAGGATGGTATACAGCTGTCATAGCACTGTGCTGCACTTCTCAAGCTGAATATTAGCAACAATGCTATTGAAGTGGCCAACTTCTGCTCATCCTCTTTTTGCTTCATTGCCAGGGACCGGGAAGGGGGTAGAGGAGTGACCATGTAGAGATCTGTGGGTGCCAGGCCGGTGACAGACATCTCTGTCTGGTTGCCCCCTCCAGCTTCCTTAAGCCGGTAAGCTTATTCACTGCATTTATATCCCACCCTATTCTTCAAGGAGTGCATGTTCATCCCCTCATTCTCAGTTAATCCCTACAAGGACCCTGTGAGGTAGTTTAAGAGGCTGTGACTGGCCCAAGGTTCCCCAGTGAGCTTCATGACTGAGTGGGGATTTGAACCCTAATATCCCAAGTCCTAGCACAACGCTCTAACCACTACACCACACTGGCTTCCTAGAGTACTTCTGCTCTGGGGCAGCTATACAAATTAGTAGGTAAATAAATAAGGGGAAAGCAAAATGTGTTTTATATACAAAATAGTTTCGCTAACTGTTTTTGCAAATGCAATTTGTATTAGAACTCTGAATTTCTGCCAAGGTCTTTGGCTATAAGCAGTAAAAGTTTGACCTCGCCCATCGGGAGTAACAGATCAATATAGAATCATAGAACTGTAGAGTGGGAAGGGACCCTTAGGGCCATCTAGTCCAACCTCCTGCAATGCAGGATTCTCAAGCATCTATGATCTGCTTAAAAACCACCAAGGAAGGAGAGTCCACCACCTTCCAAGGGAATCTGTTTCACTGTCGAGCAGCTCTTACCATCAGAAAGTTTTTTCCTGAAGTTTAGTTGGAATCTCCTTTCTTGTAACTTGAAACCATTGGTTTGAGTCCTACCCTCCAGAACAGGAGAAAACAAGCTTGCCCCATCTTTCATGTGACAGCCCTTTAGATATTTGAAAATGGCTATCATATCATATCTCAGTCTCCTCTTATCCAGGCTAAACATACCCAACTCCCTCAACCATTACTCATAAGGCTTGTTTTCCAGACCACTGATCATCTTGGTTGCTCATGGAGTCATGCCATGCTCCTTCTAAAGCAGTTTGTCCACCTTTGGTCCCCACCCTGCCCTCAGCACTCATCTGTGGCTCCTAGAAGCTGTCAGCATGTGGCAGTGGCCATACTCTGGGAACGGCTTCAACTGACCAGCTAAACCTGGTGAGGGTAGTCAATAGGTCTCAAACCCTCAATGTGTTAGGGACTTCCCCTGCATGTGAAGAGAGGCTCCAGCAGATTGAGCAGGTAAGACCAATATTGGGTCCAATGGTCAAGAAGAAAGCTTCTGCACAGGTGGTAGAGGGAGGTGAGGGGCAGATGGGGCTTATCAACCTGAGAAGGTAGCCCATCGAGAAGAAGGAAAACTCTGATCCTAAATCTCCACTGCCTTGAGTAATATCTTTGGGAGAAGAAAAGGCTAATGAGTAAACGCTACATAAATATGGAGTGGAGTCCATAAAACGGCCTTGTACGCCTCCTGGCAACTCTTGCAGGCAAGATCGGGCCACACATATTGCTCTGCTTTCCTCTGAACCACATCACTGAGGTCAAGGGGGGGGGGTCTTGGCGTCTGAGAAGTCCAGGACCCTCATACTAACTGCCCAGGCCTGTGCCTCTGGGAGGTCACTTCGATTTTGCTAACACAGCAGTTTGACTTCACCCTTGGAGGCCCACTCTATTGTCTCTTGAGATAGACAGATGGCAGCAATATGTACTGCAAAGCAAGTGCAACATCAAAATGTTTTCACATCTACTATTATTCCTTCCTCAATTTCTATTCCATGGGCAAAAATCACTGAATCACATTATTTTCATAGACCACCAAGTATATAAACAGCCTAAACACACTTTGTAGTATTAGCACCACACCTCCAATATATTAGGGTTCTTCGGGAGTTCTTAGGTTTGATTTCAGAAGTTGTAAATAAGTATTAATATGGGTGATCACTCCTCCACCTTAGTGGATACACATGCAGCTTTCTGTAAAGTAAGGTAGGGTAAGGTAACAGAACAAAAAAAGGGGGGGAATTGAGAAAGTAAAAAGATAAGAACAAAAATAGGGCAAAGTCAAAGGTGACTGTTGTAGCAGCAGGAAATATATGCTGTTAAAAACTGTGATATTAACTAAGAAAAGGAAGTGTGAAAGTCAAGATGACTCATCGTAACAAATGAAAATACTTTGCCTTCATAAGCTCAATAAGAGGAATTTTACAACAGCAAGATCTACACTATTTATGCTTCAGCAGTCTAAGAACTCCTTCACTTTATATACACTACTAAAAAGCAAGCCCTCTTACATTACACAGAGAAATGCAAAGCATGGGAAGGTATATTTGAAATGAGATGAGAGAACTATTAATACAATCCAAGACTGTAGAGAGGAAGATACACATTGGGAGAAATGGGACTGGGGAAAGATATACAAGTGAACCAACCAGGATTTAGGAATCAAGAGCAGGTCTTGTAATCTTCTACATCCTTTAATTCTCTCTACCCATTTTTCTCATTATACAACAGACATCATGACAAACCCAAGTTAAAATGCAACCAAGTATGCTACAAGCACTTCAAGTATCATGATTAAATATAGGCTTTCAGAAAGTGTTTAGTGGCACACCAGGTTTCATTTTAATCCACATTAGCAACCATCACACATTAACACCAAATTCACAACATGTGGAAGCATTTCAAAGGATGCTGCAATAATGGAGCAAAAAAAAAAAATGAACAAGATGAGAACTGAGCTCTTTGTAAAGCCCACACACAAAACCAATTATCTTATTATTCTAAGCCAAATAAAAAAAGTTAATACTGGGCTATGAAATTACCAAAATTAGAGAGCTTCTCTCTTGGAAGGAAACAAGATGGTTAAATAAAGGCTAATATTTAAAGTATAATATAACAGGGAATGAAATATCTATATTAACATGCTTTGCTCATTTAATACAGCAAACTTGTGTAAGATGTTGGGTAGACAGCAATATTAATGGCTCTACTGCCCCAACACTGGTTTGTTTAAGTTGTGCTATTTGCACAGCTCTTTGGCATTCAATGAATGAGTTTCAAAAAAAAACAAAAGGAACATTGAGAGGGGAAATGGAGTAAATACAGGCCACATGTAATTAGAATAAGGCAGATCAAATCCAAGGTCTGAAAACTATTTCTCCAGCATAAGAAAAAATAAAACTATAACTCTATTTGTGTCTATTCAAAAATAAGTCCAAATGAGTTCAATGAAACTTATTCTCAAATACTACATTTCTAAACAGACTTACAAGGGGATAAGCCCGCTGAGCAAAGTGGGACTTAATTCTGAATAGAAATGCATAGGACTGCATTGCATATTATCATAAAAGCAGAGGTTTGCTTAGTTGGAGACACAAATGCCTCTTTCATGAGACAGGGAGAAAATGACAACTTTTCATAAGGTTCAATCTCCATATAAAAATTAACTGAAATTTATACTTGATAGAAACAGATTCAAAACCAAGACTATTTTTTTTCTACCTATGTAGTCTCTCTTCTGCACTATTTTTTATTTTTAAATACTGAGCACTATGTTTTTAAATATTCAGAACTCTGTTTAATTAGCATTATATACATCCTGGACAAATGTGTGTTAATAAACTATAATATACAAAAAAGATATCCAAGAATTATCTTATCATTTTTATAGGCCAGACACATGTGTATTTTAACTGCTATTACTATCCAGATATGCTCTCAGATGCTGTTTGCATGTGCACACATGCAGTAATATTGATGAATGGCTAGTAATAAATATTTGCCCCATAATCAGTTGATATTGTTCTTTCCATAAGTAATACAGTGGTACGTCGGGTTACATACGTTTCAGGTTACAGACGCCTCAGGTTACAGACTCCACTAACCCAGAAACAGTACCTTGGGTTAAGAACTTTGCTTCAGGATGAGAACAAAAATCGTGCTCCGGCGGCGTGGCGGACCCATTAGCTAAAGTGATGCTTCAGGTTAAAAACAGTTTCAGGTTAAGAACAGACCTCTGGAACGAAGTAAGTACTTAACCCGAGGTACCACTGTATTTTGTTTGAGAATATTCTAAGACAGCCATAAAGTAAGCATTATTTACTCATAAGTTCCACTGAGTTCAGTAAGACCTACTTCTTGGTAAGTGTTATATTCTGGCATGAGTTAAAATTGCACACCAACCCTAGCCCTATTTTCTCATATGCAGTTCCCACAGGCACAAGTAATGGCACTTATTTCTTAGTATATTTGGGATATCAATATTGTTACATATTGTTAAATTACATTGGGGGATCAATACAAATGGCCTATTTCAAATGTAAGCATTTGAGTAAGACTTTTTGTTTTATAAACAAATAGAAATATGGAGCACTATGGCTGGGAATACTTCCTGGAGAAGCACCTCTAAATGAATTATAGTTGTGCACAAATAATTGTGTTCTTGTACAAGTTGTACTGAAGTGAGTGATGAGTTATGATCCTGGAACAGCCATGTTCTTTTGCAATTCAATTTCAGTTGAGTTATTTCACAACAGTTGCTCCTGCTATTCCTAACCAGTCATTCTAACCCTGTGAATAAGGCATTTCTACTTCATTGTTATTATTGCCTATAAACAGCTTTTCAGGCAACATGACTGCCAAAGCAGTTGGCCACCACGTGGCTGTTTATTATTATTATGGGATATTATATTTATTTATACCCCATATTATTCCCTGACAGGGACTAAAGTTCGTTAAAAGCAGTCAGTTCCCAAAAGCCTGCCAGAGCTAGTCTCTAGAGAGGGAGTTCCAAAGTCTGGGAGCAGCCACTGAGAAGGCCTTCTTCTGCATCCCTGTGAAATATGCTTGTGAAGGTGGCAGCAGTGAGGGAAGGACATCCTTCAAAGATTTCAGAACCCAGGAAGGTCCATATAAGAGGATACAGTCTTTCAGATAGCTTAGCTTTAGACCTAAGCCATTCAGTCATAAGCAGCACTTTGAATTGTGCCTGGAAACAGACCAGTAGCCAGTGAAGCTGTTCTAACAAGGAGTTGTATGCTCCCTATAACCAGTCCCAGTCAACAATCTGGCTGCAGCTCCAGTTGAAGTTTATGAGTACCTTTCAAAGCCAGCCCCACGTTAAGAATGTTCCAGTAATTCAAACAGGATTGGTTTGGTTTTTGAGCATGTGTATATTTGTGGGCTCTAGTTGAAATCTTCTACATAATAAATAATGAACATTCTGAATAAATAAAAACCATACTACACAGTTAAAATTCACAGCAAACAATAAACAGGAGCTAGTAAATAATAAAATGGACAAAGCCAAAGTCAAGCTCAGATGAATCAGGAGTTATGGTATTAGTTCTATGTCATTACAGTGCCTATAGTGAATAGGTAACAAACGAAACCAGTTTTAAATTAGTTCAGTTCAAGTCTGTCTTGGATGTTTCGTGAAATATCAGATCACAAAAAGGGCATCTTGTATAGATTTATAAATTATTCTCCATTTGTGATGTTTATGTTCTGTGTAAATTACCAAGTCACACTAACCTGCAATTTGAGTTAATCACTCCATTGCTGTTTATACTTCCAGCCATTATTCCAATTTTCCTAGGCCTTGCTCATGTCGATCTGACAGGTCTTTGTTTAAACAGCAACAGATCGTGCATGAGATCTACCTATTTACTTATTTATTACCAGTATTTGTATGCTGGCTTTCAGGGCCTCTCAAGGTAGCCTGCATTCAAAGTTAAAACTTGACATATAAATAATATCAAAGCTAGAGGGGGGAAAGCTTTGCAACAGAGAGCTGCCCAATATGTCAGTCCGCATAATGTGTCTATGTACAAATGCTCTACAAGAATTGAGGCCTGAGAGGCATTGATTGGTCAAACAATGATTATAACTACTATACAATAGAACTCTGGCCTTGACTGGTCTTGCATACAAATAAATACTGTATTGTTGGCCTCCTTATTTTTTCATAGAATCATAGAGTTGGAATAGACCACAAGCGCCATCGAGTCCAACCCCCTGCCAAGCAGGAAACACCATCAGAGCACTCCTGACATATGGTTGTCAAGCCTCTGCTTAAAGACCTCCAAAGTAGGAGACTCCACCACACTCCTTGGCAGCAAATTCCACTGTCGAACAGCTCTTACTGTCAGGAAGTTCTTCCTAATGTTTAGGTGGAATCTTCTTTCTTGTAGTTTGGATCCATTGCTCCGTGTCCGCTTCTCTGGAGCAGCAGAAAACAACCTTTCTCCCTCCTCTATATGACATCCTTTTATATATTTGAACATGGCTATCATATCACCCCTTAACCTCCTCTTCTCTAGGCTAAACATGCCCAGCTCCCTTAGCTCCCTTCACTATTAATGCAAATCAAGTAAGTGGTAAAGGAAAATCTGTAAGGTAAATTAAAGAGCCCTTTATTCACCTTCCCCCTCAGGCCTTGCATTAGAACTAAGTTTAATTTTTAAGAATCTACTGCAACTATACTGTTCTGTGATGTACAGAGGCAGTAATACAATTCAGTATAGAAAAGAGAACACAGAAACTGTTAAAAAAATCACAAAATTGGTTAATGGCAAACCCACAAGTGTGAAAATAATTGCCCTAATCCAGCTCTAGTTGCACACAAAATGTGGGTGGTGCTGCATATATGATTGCACATCCCAATGAAACAAAGTAGTTGAGCTGGACATCCAAATTGATATGTAGATGTAGATGCAGCTCTGGTTTGGGAATAGATTCTGACTCAGAGAAGGGATGCTTACATGCACAGATCTCTGGATCAGGTTATAAAAGACAAGCAGTAAACTAAGATGATTGCCATTTTCTTTAAATACAGACATTTGTGAAGTGAATATTATACAAACAAAAGTTAATGTAAAAAAACCACACCACATTGTAATATATATCTCCACAATTTCAAAGATGAGGGGAAATGACTTTCCAATTGTTATAGATCTAACAAGTATTTTACTTCCCTGCTTTTAAACTCAGTCCCTGGATGCATGGGTCAACTCAGTCCATAGATGCATTTATTTATTTTTGCCTTCCCTCATATAATAACTGTGTATCAGGTTTTCTATGTTTTTAGCAGCTCTCATTTTTATATGTAAGCTGCTTTGAGTCCTGACAGGGAAAAAGGTGGAGTATAAATAAATATATAAAAACAACAACAATGTCCTAATAAAACGATTCAATTGTCTCTGAAAACTTCAGTGGAAGGTTTAAGCCCCAATCTAATAACCTGGACAAGTAGCTCACCTTGTCATTCCAATATTTCCTTTTATTCAGAATGAAATAACCACATGATACATGAAAGAAACTCCTCCACCCAGCGGCCTTATTTTTCCTGGGCTGATGTATTATAAAAGACTCCTTGTACCACTGCATCCCTCCCTGCTGTCATTCTCCCTCGCTACACAACAGCCTCTCAATTCAAAGAGCAGGCATCAATTTTAAATGTTGGCAGGGTGTCACTGTCCCTGTTTTCCACCATCCGCCTCTCTTCGGCTTCCGTCCTCGCCTCCTCCTCCTCCTCCCGCCCGTCACCTGCTCCCTCCTTCCCCTCCCCGGCGGCCTTGTTCTTCCAGGTCAGCTCTCTACACACCTTCTCTGCCTATTCATGCAGGGTGTGTAGGTGCGCCAAGGAGGCAGCGAAAGAGAAAAGCCGTGTGTCAAGGCAACCGCCTGCATTTCCTTGTCAACAAAGCCAAAGCTTCCCAATAACGCACGCGCCTTCAGCTCCCCCCCCCAAAAAAAAAACCACACCGCACGGGGGACAACTTCCCTCCCCGAGACTAACGTAGCGCACAAACACACGGCCTTTCATCTTCTCCCACCGCCACGTCCAAACCTCACCACAAAGGCCCGCCTCATGCATCAGCACTGACCTCCTCTCCCCGAAACCTGCTCCGAACAGCCGCCTTTTGTCGCCCCGCTCGGCGCACCCAGCCAGCCAGCCAGCCACTCCTCTCCCCTTCCCCGGCCAGCCTCGTCCCCACAATGACAGCTGCCCTAATCCAGCGCAAGGCCCCGGCCTGCCTTCCCTTCCCCTCTGCAGGTGCCTCTGGCTCCCTACCCTCTGTGCCTCCTCCTCCTCCTCTCTCCCCGCAGCTCCCCAGATTTACCTAGGGCCACCTCGCAGGCTTTGCGCAGCTGGGAATGGTGCGCCTTCTTCACCTCCTTGTCGGCCAGGATCTTCTCCAAGGCCCGGGTCAGGAACATGTTTTTTGTCTTCTTCCCCTCATACATGGGGACGCAGGGAGAGAGGGGAGAAGAGGGAGCTGGTTCGGTGCCTCAAGCCGCAGCTGCCCGGGCGGCACCCCTGGCGAAGGAGCCCCAAGCGCAGCTTCTTCCCACCTCCGGGCTGGGCTCGGGCAAGAGCGGCGACTGCGGACCTCGCTCGGGGTGGGGGGAAAGGAGAACCGGCCCTCCGGAGAACGCGCAGCCCTCAGAGCCGGCTGGCCTCCGCCTCCATTAGCAGCAGCAGCGACGGCGGCGGCAGAGGCGGCAGTAGGAGCAATAGCAGCAGCGGCGGCAGCAGCAGCAACCTCCTCCTGCGCTCGCCATGTTGGAAGGAAACGACGTCAAGGCCGCCGCGGCCCGAGTGGCTGCAGAGGAGGAAGCGGCAGCGGCTGCTGCTGCTGCTGTTTCTCCAAGACCGGGAGGAGGCGCAGCCGCAGGGAGCGAACAACACCAGCAGCAGCGCTGGCGAGGCTGAGCCGGGACAGGCGGCCGGCCCCGCGCTACAGGTGTGAGCAGGGGAGGGGCCTCGCCGTCGCCGCCTCCTGCCTCGGAGAGCAATGAGGGAAAGAGGCTGAGCGGCGCCGAGGCTGCAGACCAGAGCGCGCTCAGCCTCCCTACGCGGCGGGGGCTTCTCTCTCCTTTGCCCCTGTCACTTCGGATTTCCCCTCAGACGCTTCCCGGTGGTGGCAGAGACTCCTTCCGGCTAGCCAAAGGAAGCTCGCCCCGCTCTGCTTGTTACCTCGGACTGGAGCCCCGCCTTCTCCTCCATGCCTCCCTTCGGGCAGATATGTCTCACTGCTCGCTCTGTGGTGATGGGGCAAATCGCAAGGGGTTTGCCGGCCACTGTGCTTTTTTTTTTTTTGTGGTCGTTTGAAGATTGCATAGAAATGACACTGACTGTGAGCTCTTAACGTTTTGGAGGCAAACCAAGAAGTGGAACCTTAAAAACTGTGATACAAACTTTTGTGGACTAGAGTTCTCTTTGTCAAATATAACATTATATACAAGAACATTTATCATATATTACACACACACTTTATGCAACTAATGGTGGGTTCTATTCCATAAATAATTATGCCACAATATGTTGGGTTTGAAGATGCCACAATATACCTTATATATGTTTACTGGACTCACACAGCCATGTCACCTCATTTATTACTGGAAACTAAAGCCCATTATTTCAAAGTAAGTATGGCTGGGATTGCAGTCAGGGTGAATGAACAAATGGAAGTTTCTTCATGTTGTCCAGTTAAGCCACACCTAAGAAAAAAGCTGAGAGATAGCCAGCAATCAATTTACATAGCCCTAGCAACTGACTGAACTTCCTTAGGAAAGCCTGTTTGTATGCTGTGAATCATGGCTTTACACCAAGCATGGATAACCACCAGACCTATCATCTAACCCTACAATTTGTGTAGTGGAATGGCATTAAGAAAGTGGTAAAACCATTTTTAAAACATACCTGGATGTGACATGTTCCAGACTTGTTTTCTAGCATTTTCATTTAGCTGTGAAAGACATCAGCAAGCAGTGTGCTAGCGTACATGCTTTCAATACCAAAAGTCAAGGTTCAATAACTGGCAGGTCTTCCTGTCCCCCTTTTTGAGGGCAAAAATTGAAGAGTGAATTAATACAATTAGAATTAGAGGCAATACAAGTTAAACCAAATTATGTTGTACCTGTTTTCCTACCCTACTTTTCTAGTTTTTGTATACTTTGCCGAAATCCTCAGATAGAACTACACTCTGTGGATCTGCTTCTAGGTCTCACATTTAAAAGGGAGAGAGGGAGAGGGAGAGAAGCACCTACTCTTTTTACATTTTTGTCATAATATATTAGGGAGTCTATCCAGCCAAAGTAAAGTGCTTTAAAATTTCACTCTGAAATTTCTCTCTTTACTGGGCCCACACAGTTGCTAAAGTAGCTGCAGGTACATAGAGAAAGCTGTTCCTCAAATAACCTGACGCATTGTCCCTGGAAGTCTAGTTTAAATTAATCCACACACAATCACCTCTAGCAAAGATACCCATGCTCCACTCTACAGGTATTTAATGATCCTTTTGGTCTATTTGTCTTAATTCTAGACTATTCAAGTTGTGCTCAAAAGATAAAATTAATATACTGTGTATGCAGTCTGAGAATTGCAATTTACATTTTTGGATAGGTAGCGATGCCAAAAAAAACTTCAGTCATGCATTAATTTTGTTTTTATTAAGTAGATTGACACGGCTTTTTAGTATATTTAATAAATTACATAGTATAAATACAATATAATTTAAGGCCTGAGTCACGGAAAATGTTTGTCAAAGTAAAAATAAGGAGTACCAATAACTGCCAGCTTTTTTCTATTTGACTGAAACACTTAAAATTATGAATTCTCTGAAATACTGAGATGCCATCTACAACTCGTGTACCTGTGTGTATGGCTGGCTTTTTAATTCCTTAAAGCCTGGGTTGTGAAAATATCTGTCACCATTTTATAAGTCTAAAATGTCAGGGACCAATAGCAATTCTCATAAATGTTTGGCCTAAGAAAAATGAAGTGGTTAGAAGGCTCCTGGCCACTAGATGAACGTGGAGAAATTATAGGCTATAAGTGACAGGCAATCACAAATAAAAGACCTTTATGGGGCAGGGGGAGTAATTTTTGGCTTGATAGCATAATACCTTATTTCTGCAAAATGCACTGTTGCTTTCCCCTGCGGTTGTCTTTGCCCTATCAGTTTCCCTGTTAACAATTCATGGCCAGGATCCAAAACAATTTGTGATGTGACTCAGGGGGTCTGCTATACTTTAAAATAAAAGTTTTGTAAAAAATAATAATCCCACTAGGTCTAAAGAAATCATTGGATCAATGCCTATGGATGTCTGGCCTTGGCTATGGACTGGATGAAGCTAAAGCTGAAGCTTAATACTGTTAAGACTGAAGTGTTCTTCATGGGCGGTTCCCTAGACTGAATGGGTGGCTTATTCTGGAATGGATTGCACTCCCTCTGAAGTAGCAGGCATGGGATACTTCTGGATCCATTACTGTTGCTTGAAGCTCAAGTGACTTCAGTAGTGTGACGTGCCTTCCATCAGCTTCAGTTGTGTCGCTATCTGGACAGGGATAGCCTAACTTCTGTAGCCTATGCCCTAGTAACTTCTAGGTTAGCCTACTGAAATGTGTTATATATATATGGCTGCCTTTTTAAATTGTTTGGAAACTGCAGCTGGCACAGATTTTAGCGGTCAGGTTACTCCATGGGTCAAGATGGTCTGAGCACATGACACCAATCCCCGCTTGACAGTATGGGTTGGAAAGGTGCAGTATGTCTGCTCACTTCTGCCTTCAGTCAGTCACCTCACTCACTCTTCCTCACCAATATGTTTATCCAGGGGCAGCAGCAATTACTAAAGGAGCCATATTAGCATCAATGGGAGTATGGGAGTGAGTGAATAGTGGAGGCAAGTAGCAGCAATGCTGCAGCTTTAATGGCAGAACATTGGTCCATGGAGTGGAGGGACTCCAATGGCAGCAGCATCAACAATGGTCCCTTTTTAGCCAATCTCCCTCTCATTTAAAGCAATTTAGGCAGGGCTTGTTTAGGTGTCACTGTGGTTATTTGGAAGGAAACTACTATTGATTTTTTAAAAAAATACTCTGCAATTACCAACTGGTTTTGACAATGAGCTATTATATGTGGTGTGTGCACTTCTACATATTCAGTGTTGGCAAGCTTTTTGTTTGGCTCTGGTACATCTGCTGGACCATCTAGTCCTGTATCCTGTTACCACAGTGGCCAACCAGATCCCTGTGGGAAGCCTGCAGTGGAGGCAGAAAATTGTGGATTTCACATTAAAACATCGAGACAATATATCTTTACAATATATTTGCAACAGCCCTAGAATGAGTTAATATGGATACATAAGCAGGAATTCTTGGCAATAGACTGGGGAGGGGGTTGCAGGGCCCCGATCCAGGCATGGCATATCAGGCCCAGGATTTGTCACCACTGTTGTGGCAACATGGGAGGGAAATCACCAAGAGGTATTCATACAATCATAGAATCGTAGAGTTGGAAGGAACCCCAAGGGTCATCTAGTCCAATCCCCTGCAAGGCTGAAATCTCAACTAAAGCATCCAAGACAGATGGCCTTGCAACTTCTACTTAAAAACCTCCAAGGAAGTAGAGTCCACAACCTGAAGGAGACGGTTCCATGCCAAAAAGCTCTTACTGTCAGAAAGATTTTCCATATTTTTTTGTAACTTGAAGCCATTGGTTCGGGTCCAATCCGCTAGAACAGGAGAAAACAAGCTTGTTCCATCTTCCCTGTGACAACCCATTAGATATTTGAAGATGGATGTCTTGTCTCCTCTCAGTCTGTTTTCCAGGAGAAACATACCCAGCTCCTTCCATTGTTCCTCATAAGGCTTGATTATCTTGGTTGCCCTCCTCTGCACACATTCCAGCTTGTCAATATCTTTAAATTGTGGTGTTGAGAATTGGACAGTATTCAAGTGTGGTTTGACCAATGCAGAATAGAGTGGTACTATTACTTCACTTGATCTGGACACAATATTTGAGTTGATGCTGCCTAAAATAACATTAGCATTTTTTGCTGCTGCATCACACTGTTGACTCATGGTAAGCGTCTGGTCCACTAAGACCCTTAGGTCCTTTTCACATGTACTGCTAGTAAGCCAGATATCCCCAGTGCTATTTTTTATAGAAAAAGAGGTGCCGGAATTTACCATGAATGCCTCCCTCATTCTCTTAGAATGGCAATGGCTCCCACATGAGAGGTGCCAGAATTGAGTTCTGGTGAGTTCCCGATGAAATAAAGCCATCTAGTTCTTCCTGCCTAAATGCAGATGTTTACATTCGTCCCTACTGAAATTCATTGTTAGTTTGGGCCCTGTTCTCCAATCTGTTAAGGTAATTTTGAATCTTCTGCAGCATTAGCTACCCCAGTTTGGTGTAAACTGCAGAGTTGATAAGCATCCCCACAATTCCTTTGTCATTTATAAAGACGTTGAACATGCTGGCTCAGAATGATGGGAGTTGTACTCCAACAAAAATATGAAGACCCATAGTTGGAGAAACTTGATTTATAGGATTCTCTAAATAGAATTCACCATACTTTTCTTCCTCATACTTTTAAAATTATTCCTCATACTTTTAAAATCCTACCTCTTTATAAACAGAGGACTGTATCCAACAAAGTTTTACTAGAATAGACTTATTTAAATTAATGAACCTAAGTTAGTTGTTTCCTTTAATTTCAATGGGCCTATGCTGAGTAGGAACAACATTGGATACAACCCAAAATGCCTGTGCCCACACTCCACAGTAAGATTAAATGGTGTGTGTTGAGTTTAATGATCCAGTTATTAGATTGCAAAATAATTTTGGATATGGAGTGGGGAATACTGGATTTTTTACTTACCGGCACAAAGCACATCTGAAGATTTCTGAAACTGACGTGATGTTGCCAGGATAAAATATATGGATGTCTTGTACAGCGGAAACTGATTAGGATGAAAATTGGAAGGTGAAAGAAAGGGGGAAACGCAAGTCATATTCACGCTTAGCAACCCATTTTTCTATGTGCAAATTCTGTTTGCGAGACTCCTATGCATTTCTTTGAGGTATTTTCAACTTGATTTTAATAATTATTTTGCTATTTTAATGAACTAAAGTACAAAGAATTATGAAATGCTGAATGAGAATTTAGCACAGGAAATATTTTTTACCCTTTTACTTTTTGGATTATAGTACTATGAATAACAAGGATGGTTTCAGCTGTTCATCCCCGAAGGCATTTTAATATCTTGGTAGAAAGGCTCAGATGGAGAGGTCATAAAGTCATGTGAATTAAGGTGGGAAGCAATGAGACTGGAGCAATTACCGCTTTTAACTGCAAAGAAGGGATATTTGGATCTGCATGATTCTTTCCTCCAGCAAGACCAGCTACTTATTTCCTGTCAAAAAATGCAATAACTGGTATCTCAACCTTCCCATTATTAACAGGTTGCATGGAAGGAATGAAATGTTTTAAATATGAATAACACAGGAGGTGAAATTGCATGGAAACTACAATAATTCTTGTCTAAAAAGAGATAATGCAGGATCACAGCAATAACTCATCCAAGCACCTGATCTATCTAATACTAACCATTTAAAAATAATTTTTGGAAGAGCTGTTTGTTTTCCTGACAATAGTGTGAAAGCTATGCAAATACTATGATCACACATTTTGCCTGGTGTTGCATCGCAGTCCTTCAGAAATACATAAGAGATTTGCAAGCATACCTGGATGAGGATAACTCAATCACAGTTATTTATGGGCAAGGAACTTCCCGTGTTTTTGCAATGAGGTGTATGTAAGACTGCCTTTAAAGACAGCCCCAAAAACTACAGTAGGCCCAAAGAGAGCTGCAAGATCATCAACTGTGACTGGGTATTTATGTCATATTATGTCAATACTTTATCAGCTGCACTAACTCCCAGATTGTTTCTGGGAGCAGTTTACAATACTGCTTTTAATCTTTAAAACCATTAACTCGTCCTTCCCCAGATGTCCTTAGACTATAAATCCCATAACCTCCGGTCAAAAGCTCATAGGAGGCCTGCCAGCAGGACCTAAGTGCAAGAGCAACTCCCCTCCTGTAGTTTCCAGTAACTGGTATTAAGAAGCATACTGCCTTCGACCAGGGAGCATAGCCATTATGGCTAGTAGCCATTGATAGATTTATCCTTCATGGATATGCCTAATACTCTTTTAAAGCATAGGAAAAAAACTTCACATTTGGGAAGTTAAAATTTGGTTTACTTACAAAGTTTTCAAAGGTCTGATTCATGTGCTTTTCCATACAGCAGTCAGAAAAGTTGCACAGGCAGTTAAACTTACAAAAGTGGTAACAGTAGCTGTTGAGAGCCATGTGGCACAGCTGGAGCAACCAGCTCAAGCCTCTTCACCCATTGATCTTCCGATAGGGGGACAATAGGCTTGATTACCTATTTCCTCCCAAATATTAGATAGAAGCAGAGAGCTAAATATCTAGTGAAGGATTATAAATTAAGATTTAACCAAAAGTTAGCAAAGTCTCGATGAGTTAAAGAGTAAGGTTTCAACTCTGTATCTATTTACCTGATAGTAGCCTCCCCCACCCTGAACATAATGAGACTGATACTATTTTTTGAGTTAGGAATTGTCCACTTTGCTTGCTACTGAGACCCATTTTTCTTCTCCTGATCCCAGTCTGCAGGACCTTTCAATACTGAATCTCTTTGAAAAAATAAAATACTTTTCTTCATATGTGTCCTTCCAGACAGAGTCACACATAGTCTACTGTTTGATATCTGCCTGTGTTATTGGAATATTCTCCAGAGATTGTGACCTTCTTGAAAACAGATGCTGCCTTGCTTCACTGGCTGCGCAATCCGCTGGTTTTATGAGTTGTTTTCTCATACAGAATCACTACAAACCATTCTAGTAACACCATAGTATTGTCATCCGTTTTAGGGCTTCTGTCAGCGTCAGAAATGCATCTGTGATGTCTGGAAATATAACGCATGTCCCAAAGTGACATTTTGCTTTTCCCAGCAAAGAACAAGGCCTCATCACACACATGAAGCCTAGCCAACTCTTTGGCTGCATTTTGCATGGTATTTCATGTACTGCAATGTACCTGTGCATTTGCCCACACCTCAGGCCATTGGAACGTGTTGCAGGCTGGGCACAATGATGGCGACAGTGTGGACAATTTTGTGCTGCAACCCTTCCTCCCCACCCTTCCCCCTGTGCCGAAATTACAGGGTTTGTTGCAGAAAAAGAGGCTGATTACATTGAGGGTTAAACTTGGCAATGAAAAGGAAGAGCCCAGAGTGAAGACAGCATGCTAGCCATGATGGAGGCAAATTACTCCTGAGGGTAGCCTCGCAGCTGCATATTATAGTGGATTAAAGAGTGCTTTTCATGTACCTCAAAAAAAGTGTGCATGCATTATCAGGAAGCATTAGGGATCACATCAACCAAGCCATGTATCTGTGCTTTTCCAGGATAGAATGCAGACACTTGGAGCAGTCGGCTTGCTTTTAGGAACTGTATGATTTGCCAATTAAGTGCTACACTTGTACCATTACATAAAACAGCATACAGTACACACTGTGCAGAAAGACATCTTGTTTCCGAGTGAAAGAGCCTGTGTAGGTATGTGAGAAAGTTCACATATTTAAAACAGGTCCAGGATTTTAATTCCACCAAAGGTTAAGATTTAGTATAGTGTTCAGATTTCCTCATTAGCTAATTTTTTTTTGGAGGGGGTGAAAAGAAACGTAAGTGGGATGCAGTAATGGGTGATGATTTTGATATTTTTTTTACCCTTTCTGACGATAGGTTCAACTCCAGCATGTAGTGATATTTCTAAGGAACAAGGCTACAAACTTCCCCATGCTATGGCCTAGCCCTATGATTCTTTATGGCGAGACAGTGGTGCAGGATGAGGTGCAAAAGTCCCAATTCTTGGCAGCAGTTGTACCCCTTGCTTTTGCACTGCAATGTCTCCATCACAGCTGCTGTCGTTCACAGTGCTGTGCTAGTGGTTGCTTCTCTTTTGCATGGTCCAGGTGTATATTGAATGGGTGTTGCAACAGTTCTGCTGGAGTGCTGGGATGGAGGAGCGCAGCTGAACTTCACACTGTTGCATATGAAGGCCCAGAAGAGGAAAACACGTAACCACCCAACAACTGTAGGTCACTTCCTACAGTGGATGATATTCTGTAGAAAGGAGAAGCACTTCTCAGTTTTTAAAACTAGACCTGTCATTTTCAACAGTGCTGGAACACCCTTTTCTAAAACAATAACATGCCGTTGAAGAGTCTTACAGGGTGTGGTGATTCTCAGAAATTGTGTTCCACATTAAGTAATAATCAAATCTGTAATTATACAGTGGAATCTCGGTTGTCGAACGCCTTGGAAGCTGAAAAATTCGCCAACAACCCGGAAGTGAGTGCATCCGTTTTCAAATGATTTTCAGAAGCTGAATGGCTTCTGAGGCACGTTTTTCAATTTTTCCCATTGACTTTGCAGCCAGCCCTTTGATCCTTGGTTTTCGAACAATCTTCCAGAACGGATTACATTCAAAAACTGAGGTTCCACTGTATATTGATTTTAATCTCAAAAGTATGTTTCCAATTTATAGATAGATGTTATGTATGTACCTCCTCACAATGAATTCCCCCCTCGCTAGAAGCAATACATTTGGTGACATGTCTTCAACAGTTTGTTGGCATAAGAACACAATAGCTTTGCAATACCAGCAGGCTGGATAAAGGAGTACTTATCCTTCACACACTTAACTCCAGTCATGTTTGTTCACATCTCAAAAACGCAATAATCTGTAGTTAACATTTAAACCTGATGGTGCTTCTGCCTGCCTGAAACACAAAATGCATTCCAGTTTAGGAATCATAATAAGCTCTAATTCATTCATAATTTAAAGCAATATACAGCCTACTTAGCAAAAGATGAACATATATTGAAATGTAACTGTTTAAAAAGGAGGTGTTGCAGTCTACCACAGGGATAAAATGGTTTAAGCCATGTCTCCCTTAATGCAAAATATGCAGTATAAGGCCAATAATAAATACTGTATTCTTTTAATTTACAACACACATGAGCTATCCCCACCATTGTTAATGTTGCATTTTTAATGTGCAAGGGCCCCTCCGTGTACCTCAATGGGATTCTTTCAATTGCTGATTTAATGTATTATTCATAAGTAGACTCCCTGATGTCTTAATGGAGGGGCAACCCATCCAATAGGTGACCTGGCATTTTTCACCCAGGGGAGATACTTTGCAAGGGACTGCAACATGAAGACAGCTGGATGGTTCTGCCTGACTGCTCAATTTCTGTCAGTCAAGAAGAATGAGGAAAAGGCCTTCTGGTCCTAACACTCATCTGCCTTTTGAATAAAAAGGTGCTGTTGCAGTGACTCCACTCAGAAGTCATTTTTGTGTGCGCGCAGTGGTTTGGTTAGCCTGCAACTCTCCATAAATTAGAGTCGAAGTTTTCCATTTTAGCTGGTTAGTAACCGATGAAAAATAAAAGGTGTCAGGGCACACATTTCTTTCTTCTGCCCATTGAAATGCTAAAAACGGTCAGCCAATATCAGAGAGAGAAAACTATCCATTTTTTTGAGGGTTTGCTCATATAAGTCTGTTCATTTTTAAGTATCTTGTTTAAAAGGTATGTGAACACTCCTAGGGAAACTGCTGCAAATGATAACTGATGAAGAACCACCAATCTATTAGGAAGTTATTTCTTCCGAATGCACCTTGGAGAGGATATTTTAACATAAAATTATATGTCAATTGTTTGATCAGGATTCCTCACTTGGCAAAATAAGAGGGCTAAGTCCAAGTAGTGATGGTTGCCAACTTGAATGGCTAAAATATGATTATAAAAATTAACGGAGAAAAGGGCTATCAGTGACTACATGGTAGCTAAATTAATGAGGATAAAGGTGATGTATTTTTGCAGTTTGCAATTTAATTTTGCAAGCCAAAAGAATCGGGAATATATGTTACAGAACAGCATGGGTGACCATCACTTCTCTTTCAGAATCACGGCAGCAGTAATATCAGGCCATTTTAGTTAAAAATGTGCTTTATTTAACAAGCTCCGGTGTTATTAAAAGCAAAATATATAAAATTTCCATTTACAACTGATGTTAAAAGAAGTATCAAGGGAGCAAAGGCCAGTACAGTTGCACATTTTCACCCCAATCCAATGAAGGAGTTTCTCATGTGGAAGCTCCATCATTTTCTAGACTGGAAAGCACATCTTACTGCATATCCAAATATGGATGTTGTCCATCAGCAATAATGATGTCCATCAGCAAAAATTCCAGACTACAGCTGGACTGGATCACTGTTCCACAACCCCCTAAGCAATAAGGCTCACATATTTTATTCTCCAGGCTAAGTGTGGGCAACCTGTGGCCCTCAGCCAAATTTCAAGAAGCAGAAAAATATGGGGGGGAGGGGGGAGTGGTGACTGAAAGAGAAAAAGGGGGAGAAAAAAGAGGGTGAGAAAAAAAAGGTGGGTAGTTGGGAGGGAAAGGAGTGGCAGAAAGAGAAAATTAGTTGTCCCATCCATGTTATTCTGCTTACACTTCTGGTATATGACCCCCAACGAACTACCATTGAGGAAATACAGTTTTTGACAAACAAAGGTTGCACACTCCTTGTACAGTCCATTCTTGCCAACTCAGAGACGATGTGTTAATTGCTATGGTAAGCACCACAATAATTATTTATGCTAATAACAGAGGGCCAGGTCTTGTCATGAAGTAGTGATCCTGTGAGCAAGTACTGCTGGGTGGGACCCCTCAGGAAGGTGGTAACAATTAGTCCCCAAAGTGGGAGCATGTGATGGGGCTGGCTGGTTGCCAGCATTCCCCAGCCCCTGTAAATCTTTGAATTAACCTGCTGGGGGGGGGGGGGACATGCCATGTTTTAAACTTGCTGTTTGATGCTCTGTAGTTGGTGGAAGAGAAGAAGTCAATAAAACCTGGAACCCGTTCAGTGCCTGTGTGTGATTGATTAGTAGCTTGGAGGGAGGACTTGGGAAAACAACCCCCTCCTTGACAGGGCTTACATTTATTTTTCATACACTGTCCAAAGAAAATCACACTGGACTCCAACTCCCATCATCCCTGACCTCTGGTCATGCTAGCTGTGGCTGACAGGAGTTAGAGTCCCACATTTAAAGGCTACAGGTTCCCCGTCTCTGCTATAGTCTCATCCCCAGCTCTTTGAATTTCTTCAGCCTTGCCAACCCATATTCTTTCCAGCTCAAAACCAATGTCTACACTTGAGTGGTATGATTCCATTATACACATAGCCCTGAATATGTACCACACTCTTCAACCTACATGCAGTGTGAATGTCATTCCCCCCCACTTTTATTAGCTCCACCAGCAGGACAGATTCTAGGCTCCATTGACTTGACATTGTCTAAGTAATAAACATTTTCAATAACAGTTAAAAAGAAATACAGTTTTGGCCCTTTGCTGCAAACCCTAGTGACATTTTTTCAGCAGATGCATGGTTATATTTTTAACAGCCAGCATGGTCTCTGTGCACGTTGGTTTAATTAGGGTCTCCGGCAGTAGAAATCCAAAATGACCTGTATCACGCAGCTCAAATGCAAACGCATATGGGATGCCATTTTTGTATGCCCAATCCATAGAACTGCCAGAACTCACATCTGGAAAAAGGAAGAGGAAGGGGGGGAAAGCAATTTTAAGTGATGTGTATGAAAGAACATGCTAGTTCCACAAGTTTATATTTTAAATTGTTTTTCTAAGCAACTCCAAAGGCGCTTAATGTCCTCAAATCCAGAGATGCCGAAGAGAAAGAAGCTTTGCAAGTTGGACTAAAATTTGATCCAAAAACAGTTTCATCAGCTCTCTTTCCCCTGATTCTGTAGATGTATGTAGTACAGTGAAAATACCTATATTGCAGGTGGGGCAAGAGGGAGTCCTTCACCTTGCTGCACTATTTCTGCTTTGTAATTGAGTTCAAACTGCTGACTACCAAGGCAATTTTGTGCTGGCAGACCTGGTTCTATCAGCTTGCAGTGACCTGAGACAGTGGCCCATTTGACAGTGCTGGCAAGTTTAAGACTTAGTAACCAAATCAACCTGACCACTTCTCCACTGCTGCAATGACTCAGAGGACCAGGGTTGATGTAATTAATTTTAACTCTAAAGAAGATCTACGTATTACACAATGGAAAACAAAATAGCATCGATAACATTCTCTACTTTCTCCTTTCACAAAGGTTTCAACTTGCCTTGTGTGTAAGACGATACATGGAAGTTTATTTTCTAAGATCAGGCTCAAGGAAAGGAAAGGCTAGGAAGAAAAACTTCCCTACAATTTACTAACAATGCAATCCTATGCATGTCTAGTCAGATTTAAATCCTACTGAGTTTGATGAAACTTACTGCCAGCTAGGAATGGATAAACATGTCACTTTCAGTTTCTCATCTTTCTAGCCTTAGCTCCAGTTCTCCACATCTCCATTTCATGGAAATTGATCAGCATTTTTCCTGTGAATTTCCCTCACTATACACATTTTATATTCAGTTTTGCGCTCTATACACATATTTGCAATGCAGTTTCCCCATATGCATTCCAGCATGCTATTTTCACTAATATATGCATTTATATGCAAACTTTAGTATATGCATGTTTGTACACATTACTTGGCTGGAGAACTGCCCTGCAAATTTGGATAACTGCAAATTTCAATAGCCTTTTATATGTTTTCAGCAATGTGTGTTTTATCTGTATTTGTTCTAATTTTTGTGTTCCACATCGAGTCCCAGTTTTGAGCAAAAGGAGGGATGTAAATATTATTAGAACAACAATAACAACAGCAACAAACTGTGAAGAATGGATATGGTTTGCATAGTGTTTTGAAAAGTGTGAATCAGGCAAGATCATCTTTAAGCGTCAACTGTATCAAATCCCCCACTTCCTGCTCCCAGGTAAATATGTACAGAACTCCAGCCTTAATCATAACATTTCTCAAGAAGAACATTAATCCCTGTCGCGAGCTGCACTCAGCTTGCTGTGGGCTAGAAGAAAAAAGAACACGCTACCTCCCACATTTCCACTGGTGCCGAATGAGTGAAGTGCAGTTCTTATTTGTTGTGCTTTCCCACACCGAAGTACTGAATTAAACAAGGGTTGAATGCCGCAATCTGCGGCTAACTACAAGCTGAGCACTCCCACTATAGTCTTCATTAACTATAACAATATCTTTTTAAAATCTATTTTTTAAAACTTAAAAACCTGACATGACATGGCAGTTGCTGTGTGGCTGAAAACAGCATGAGGAAGTATGTTGTTAGAAGTTGGGGCAAGGCGGGGGATGCTTAACCAAACGTCCAGTTGGTATGAAAAAACAGAAAAGGCTGCATTCCTATAGCCACTTACCTGGCAGTAAGCCCCCTGAACTCAGTGGGAGTTACTTATGGGTAGATGTTTATAGGATTGTGGTGTTGGTTGCCTTAGGGAATGAAGTGTCCTGTTAATACTTTGTCTAGGAAACCGGTGGCAACCTATGGCCTTACGGATATTGTTACACTTTTAATTCTCACCAACCCCAAGCCAACAGTCAGGGAATTGTAGCCCAGTGGCATCTGAAGGGCCACAGGTGCCCTAGTCCTTGGGCTATGTTCATACCACTTTTCATTTTATACCACTAAATTTTCAGTAGAGTGAAGAAAAGCATTTATTTCTCTCTGCATTCGTTCTTCCAACGTTTCAGATCAGAACAAACTAAACGAGTGAAGCATATATTCCTTTGCTATATAAAGCTGCTGGATTTCTTTTGTCTATCATAGTTGTCTGGAGACTTCCATTCAGGCTCTGACAGTTATTGAAAATTCAGACTTTAAACATCCCAAACTCCGCTGGGAAGAAGATGAATTTTTAATATTCTGTAAAATATTTCCCTGTTGAAGATATTTTACTTTGGTTTTTTATTGTCTTCAAAATGATTGTGATCTAAACCCAGAATTCAAAAAGAACATAACCCAGAGTCTGAGTGGATTCTCAGTACATCAATATTCTCTACAAATATGTGATAAGAGACAACCCAGACATCCTTGTAAGCTCAAAATACATATGCCCTGATCAGCAAAAGAGATCCGTGCAAGGAAGCATTCTTTTTTCTGTAACCGACCCACATTCAGATACGTGTCTGGATGCCCATCCACACTGTGGTCCTCATTCAGACAGCACTGAATGGGCTGAATGTCCCTTTAGATGAATGGGAATTCAACTTGCACCATCAACTGTTAACTTCTGACTAGTTGGCCATAAACTGAGCTGGACTGAAAGCTCCATTTGAATAATCACAAACATCATTTATTATGTCAGTTGTTTCTCAGTGCCCTCTAAAGATCCTTCTATATGGTCTCCAAGAGGCAGAGTGGTGGTTGTTGGGGTTTTTTTTTGCCAGCCTAAGACTCCATTGCTACAATTATTTTAGTACATCAAGAAGATCTGGGTCACATGGTTAGGCTTCTTAAATCTCACTTCAGTCATTGGATGGGACCCAAAGCATTGCATGCATAGTTCTGCTCACTCATGAGAGCTCTTCAGCTTTCCTTTCCAGAGACAATCTCCATTCTTACTAAAAAGTCCATCCAAGGTCCTGTGGGCATCCCATGGGGTACAAGAGTCTGTCACATAAAGGGCACATTGCTCCCTCCACTGGACATGCATGGAAGAGTTTTTGCTTGTGCACAAGACATGTGTCAGGCTGGCATCTAAATACTGTTATGAGTTTGTGGGGGCAAGATCTCCCTAAATTCTTAGATTTAGTAAATGTTAGGAATAAGTTGATGCTTGGGGTATTAAGGGAAGATGCCAGACTTCTGAATCCTGTAGTGTCAAAAGGACAGTTCAAACCACTTTTCCATGCTCAGGAAGTCCTTGGGAGGGTCATTAGCAAGAAACAAAGAGAGCAAAATATTGGGCTATTAAGAACGATTGGCAATGTAAATACTGCCAGCTCTGAGTGAACAGCAGAGGCAAAGGCCAATGGTAACAGACAACGCCCAAGTTTAGGGTTTCAGCTTTGGGTTTTAGGTTGTGGGGAGGTCCTTGAAGCCAGCTGGCAGCAAGAAGGGGAAGGAGGGGCAGAATTCCATGTGAGTTGGAGGTGACAGGTTGGGACCAAGAGACTTTGAATCCAAAGCTGCCCTTAAGAGGGAAGCCTCATAGGATGTGAATGTCCTGCAATCCCTCCATCTAGGTGCAGGTTGTGTAAGTATGTATATGTATATGTATATGTATATGTATATGTATATGTATATGTATGTGTGTGTGTGTATATATATATATGGCATGTAAATAAAACCATATATGATAAAAACACCACAGTCTCTGCTGTGCCTTATTCCCCAAAAGGAAACAGAAACTGTAGATAAGTGTCTGGAACCCCAGAAATCTCGCACCACTCAAAGAGATTAGGGTGGTGTGTAAAAATATATTGTAAATTTCATGCAGCCGTCTCTTGCTTCTCATAGCATACTGAACAAAGTTCTCTTTGAAATGGTTTGCTTGCATCTTTACAACACAGCCAACAACACTAACACAGTACAAATAGAAAACCAATGAACTAGCACACTGGAGAAACTTACACAAAGTGCTGGAGGCAGGGCCATATCGGTATCTTATCCCATAAACTGACTGCAAGGCATTTACAGCGTTAAAAGCAGCAGATTCCTGGGAAGGGAACAAAACAAAACAAAAAACAAACAAACAGAGAGAGAATGAGAGAAACAATTGTAGTTATTTCAAAAGTAACATCCAACAATTTAGGACAATGTTCCTCAAATTTGTTTTTACTTCATTCCCATTTCAAAGCTTTCAAAACCCAGCATAAATAATCTGGTTCATATTTTAGCATGTAGAGGTCTTGTATGCTGCCATATGCCTGTTGCCTGTCACTGCATGTAAGGATTTGTGGACTTAATTACTAATTCGAACAATGGCATTAAAGGAGGCATAAGAAAGGATGCCTCTGCCCCCACCCTTAAAGCAGTGAACAAGGATGAACAAAGAAGAAAAGTTTTGTTTTCTATCTTCCCCTTTTTTCTAAGATCATATTGGAATGGTAAGGTAAAAGGTAAAGGACCCCTGGACGGTTAAGTCCAGTCAAACGCGACTATGGGGTTGCGGCGCTCATCTCGCTTTCAGGCCGAAGGAGTTGGTGTTTGTCCGCAGACAGCTTCCAGATCATGTGGCCAGCATGACTAAACCGCTTCTGGCGCAACGGAACACCATGATGGAAAGCAGAGCGCACGGAAACACCGTTTACCTTCCTGCTGCAGCGGTACCTATTTATCTATTTGCACGGGCGTGCTTTCAAACTGCTAGGTTGGCAGGAGCTGAGACAGAGCGGCGGGAGCTCACCCCATTGCGGGAATTCGAACCGGCAACCTTCTGATCGGCAAGCCCAAGAGGCTCAGTGGTTTAGACCACAGCGCTACCTGCATCCTTGGAATGACTGGGCAATTAAAGGAATCAGCAAGGATCCTCTGCCAGGATGCTTACAATCTATGCATGGGTTGGCTGCAGAAAAAGAAAGATCCTATCCCTCCCTGGAACTTCATGCTCTGCTTCCAACGGGTCTCCAATTCACCTTATGAGAATAGTTAATTTTGTGCAAGAGTGGGGAACCTTTTGGTCCAACATGCCAGATCTTTATCTTCTCCCATGCCTGCAGGTTAACTTTGACAGGTGGTGGTGGTGGTGGTACACTGGTACCTGCCCCAGATTCCCAGGATCTTCATGCCATTAAGGCTACTTTTCAGATGTCTACTGATAATCTTCATCCATTTCACAGTCAACAAGATGCAGTTCCAGAGCGACAAGGCTGGGCTTACTGAAACACTCAGAATATCATTATATTTAAGTGATTTCAGTAGCAGAGTTGTTTCTGTCCAGGATATGAAAAAGAAAGGGATTTATCTTGACAAGAACCATTCACTATGCAGAAATATCCCTGAATTATATTTTGCAGTTGCAACAGCCAGTCTGTGACAGGAACCAACTTTCAAAAAACTTAATTATGATGTTACAGATAAGGGAACTGCTGAGACTCTGCTTCTGTATTGCTATATATTTTACATTTAAGAATCAAATGAGAGAGTATATACAGAGTGCCCAGATGTGCTGACATTTTTGGATACCTCTAGAGAGCTGGCGGTAACAGTTATGAAGAGTCACAGCAGATGTCCGCCATGGCATGAAGAAATAGGTGGAATTTATTCAGTACTAGGTAAAATAGTTGAAGAAATGTGTAGCTATGTGCCCACAAGGATAACAACCATTCTGTCACACATCTATTACAAAACGGTTCCAATAGATTTTTCTATGCAGTATGATTTCCATTCTGGTCTTCTGCTGCCTTACCTTGGTTCCCTCACACCCAAGCAAGGTTTGGCTCCCAAAACCATTCACCTCATTTGTCACTCTGGTTGTGAGATGCCATTCATTGAAAACCTTACACTGGCTTCCTGTCCACTCCCAGATCCAGCACAAGCTTATTGACTGTGCTTTCAAAGTCCTCCATGGCCTTCAGTACATCCTCCCCATGACCTTTGCTTCTCCAGCTTCACAACCTTCTGCTGTCTGAACTAGTTCTCCTCCTCCCTCAAAAGACTCCACCCTTTCTCCCTTGCTGCCCTGGAAACTTAGAATCGCCTCCCAAAACACCTGTCTGATACAACCACCATCTTCATTCAAAGCCTTTGGCTCAACCCATAATGTATCACAGTTCCTGCAACTTATCCTGTAATAAGTAATCCTAACCCTGCTTACATAGAGGAAGCCCCACTGAATTCAAGCTTGCAGCCTAATCATGTGCAGCCGAAAGAACTGGATGTTCTTTCCCTGTGAACCCTGTATCCTTCCTTGGTTGCTTTCTCTGTGTCAGACTCTAAGCTCAAGGTGGGGATCAGTCCCCTTGTATTCTGTAAAGCTCATTACAGTTATTTATTTATAAATATTATAAATGGCGACAGGACTGATGGTAGTGGAAGAATATGGACTGTGGAGACAGAAGTAGCTGCATTCCCATTCTTTCTTCTCCCCCCAAGTTTTATTCTCTGGTCTAAGTGCTATTCTCATACAGGGAACCACAGAAGAAGAAGCAGCAGGAGGCTGAGTGAGCTCTGTTGTGCTATCATGGGAAGACAGATTCTAGGCTTCTAAATAGGGATGCGCCTGCAGTTCCACATCTGTTAACTAGGTTGCCATATGAGAGGTCACTAACTTTATGCATTGCTGATCCATATATGGAAACCAGGGATGGACAGAACAGTCTGTTTCTGATCCATGTCGGTACTGCAGATGTTCATTCATAAGGTTCATTTTGTCCTGTTTCCACATTAATCTCATATATATATTTACAAAAATGCATGAACATTTATATTTAAACATGTATTGAAGTAACCTATTCTATCTCAAAATATGTATTGAAATACATATTTATCTGAATTTGATTATTATTTTTCTGCTGCTGTTGCAAATTTGGAGAAGAGCAAAATCAGAAAGATAATACATACCAATTCATACATTCATCCAGAAGGTGTCAATTTGCATCAGAATCTATAGAAATCAAATTCCTCAAGCACCCCTGGTTTCTCCTTTGGATGTGTTCTGAGGATAAGGATGTGTGTTTGTGTGTGTGTAGTGACTGTCCAAATGCCAGTACTTTGTGCTTCGGCTCAGGTCTCTGTTGAGACAGTGTCTGGATGAATGACTGGAAACAGTGTCTGGATGAATGACTGCCTGGGAGTGATGCTGCCCCAAGTTCCATGGTGGGATATTAATATAATAAATAAAAATAAAGGTTTGTATTCAACTAAGTCCTACTCAGAGGAAACCCACTGAAATCAATGAACCTAAGTTAGCCATGTCCATTAACTTCAATGGGTCTGCTGTGAGTAGGACTTCTTACATAATAATAATAATTATAATTCATTTATACCCCGCCCATCTGGCTGGGTTTCCCCAGTCACTCTGGGTGGCTTCCAACAAAATATTAAAATACAATAGTCTATTAAACATTAAAAGCTTCCCTAAACAGGGCTGCCTTCAGATGTCTTCTAAAAGTCTGGGAGTTCTTTTTCTCTTTGACATCTGGTGGGAGGGCGCTCCACAGGGCGGGTGCCACTACCGAGAAGGCCCTCTGTAACTTGGCTTCTTGCAGTGAGGGAACTGCCAGAAGACCCTCGGCACTGGACCTCAGTGTTTGGGCTGAATGATGGAGGTGGAGACACTCCTTCAGGTATACAGGACCGAGGCCATTTAGGACTTTAAAGGTCAGCACCAACACTTTGAATTGTGCTCAGAAACGTACTGGGAGCCAATGTAGATCTTTCAAGACCGGTGTTATGTGGTCTCGGCAGCCACTCCCAATCACGAGTCTAGCTGCCGCATTCTGGATTAGTTGTAGTTTCCGGGTCACCTTCAAAAGTAGCCCCACACAGAGCAGATTGCAGTAGTCCAAGTGAGAGATAACTAGAGCATGCACCACTCTGTGTGAATACCTTTTAATTCTATATTTAAACAAAATAAAATGACTTTTATTGCAAGTTTGCTCCTGAGAGCATCATTGCTGTGAATCCTCGACAAACCCTATCCCATGATACTGATGACCCTTAGGGTCCCATCCCACCTCAATCCCACTGTCATACAACTTCACTTCAGATCCCCTGACCATGGTTACTGAAACAAATAGTTTTATAAATTAAATAACCATCTCCCCAAAAGGCTGAAATAGACTACACATGAACATGTCTGTGCTGTAAAACGCAGTCAAAGACAAGACTTAAATGTGGGGAGTTGTGTATCCTTTTCTCCAGTTTCAAGGCCCTAAATAATTTAGTGCACTAATTCAAAGAGTGGCTGGCTGCACAGTTCCGTCTAGTATGCTGGACAGAAGGCTGTTTGCCTTCAGCTCAGGAATTATTAAAGAGTCCCCTCATTTCTGAATACTGAAGCCCATGGTAAAGCTTTCATCTGTTGGCCAATCTCAACATGCAAAATAAATCTGAGGATCTGGTGCTTGTGAAGTTTGCCTCCGGGGATGGAAACGGAAAGGAAATCCTTTGTGATTCTGCTTTGCAGCTCAGCGCCATTCACAATAAACTGAGATCACATCTTACATGGTTGTTGACGGCATGGGTAAATGCGCCTTTCTTTTGTTTTCTGTGCAACTGCCTTGTCCTTGGGTATTTGATATTTGTGCAAGTGCACTTGATGGCTTGTGACCTTTCATTGCAGTTCTCCATCATGTTTCCTTCTTCCTCACCACCAATGTGAAAACAGAGTGACATGGCCTTTTGACATATCTCTTGACATGAGGGTGTTGTTCTCCTGCTGTGCCTCATGCCGTGCTGCAATTTGCTACTGAACAGAGAATGTGCATAGAATACAGGGGATCCACTGGAGACCAAACAGTCTCCACCTTGCCAAGTATGAAGAAGAGCAGGTGCTCTCTTGCACCAAGCCCTGACTTTGGTCCAAGAATGATGCTCTGGCCACCTCTGTGATATTGCAAATGATCTCCGATGCACCTCTTTGGCTCACATGTTTTTGGTATCCTTCAAAATATTCTTAGACCAAGCAATCAGTTGCATTGCTTCAGAGGTTCCCTTCTCAACTGCAAGTAGCACTGACTGAGAGCACGTAATCTGTTGCCTAGCAATTCCCATAATACATTCTCTTCCCATAGAACAGCTATTAGCATAGCTATATGGATAGTGAAAGCATTGACTGAAGTTTAAGGAGGCAAGGAAACAGAGTCTAACCTCAAGTTAAGTACACATGGGCATTTTTGATTGGCTTTTTAAATCCCTGGCTGCCTTTGTCACAGTATTTTGGGCACTCATCTAACTCCTGTCAGACCCGGCGCCACAAAATCTTTCTGCAACACTCCTGATGTTTTGCACTATCTCTCTTGGATCCTCAAATGAAGCAAATTGCTTATTGTATTCATTACTGATCATATAACAATTACATTGCATGATATGCCCATGCATAAATATGAAGTATAACTACTTTGAACTGAGAGCCACACACCAAGCAGCAGCAGCAGAAGAGTTTGGATTTGATATCCCGCTTTATCACTACCCTAAGGAGTCCCAGGGACGCGGGTGGCACTGTGGGTTAAACCACAGAGCCTAGGACTTGCTGATTAGAAGGTCGGCGGTTCGAATCCCCGTGACGGGGTGAGCTCCCGTTGCTCGGTCCCTGCTCCTGCCCACCTAGCAGTTCGAAAGCACAAAGTGCAAGTAGATAAATAGGTACCTCTTGGGCGGGAAGGTAAACGGCGTTTCTGTGCGCTGCTCTGGTTCGCCAGAAGCGGCTTAGTCATGCTGGCCGCAACCCCAGAGTCGGTCATGACTGGACCTAATGTTCAGGGGTCCCTTTACCTTTTAAGGAGTCTCAAGGCGGCTAACAATGTCCTTTCCCTTCCTCTCCCACAACAAACACTCTGTGAGGTGAGTATAAGACGCCCCCTATTTTTGGGAACTCCAAATTAAGAAAATTGGGGGGGGGGGAGATTGCCCAGAGTTGCTGAGCTTTTTTTAGGGGGAATCCAGAAATTCCTCACCTGCCTGACATATGCTGCCACTCGCACACATTGCAAGTCGCCCATCATCTGTCCCCTCCAATCGCCCGCAGCGACAGCTAGTAAATACCACCCCTTGCTGCAGCCACCAATAACACGCCCAATCTCCGGCTCGCGACAGCAACCAATCCCATGTCCCCCCTATGCACTATCCGAGTATAATACGACCCCCAATTTTTTAACATAACTTTAAAATAAAAAAACATTGTCTTATACATGAAAAAGTACGGTACTTTCTTCAAATTCAAAGTGATCTGCAAGGATTCAAAATTCTTCAAACCCTATACTTACCACACAGCTGAAATTTGGAATAGTCGCATACTTGTAAGAGTAGGGATACAGCAACATCTGGGCATACGCATGAAAGGACAGGTAAGCTTTTATTTGCTTCCGGTGCTTGCGAAGAAAGTGAGCTACAGCCTTCACTTCTGGCTCAGATTCAGGGAAAGGACCACAGTATGTGTCGTCGCAGGGGTGGGTGGAAGCCCCTTCATCTGCGTGTTGAAAAGAAAAAGAAGCCCAAATTAAACCAACAACATTTAAATTGGACGCAAGCCAGGAAAACGCCCACAGATATCATGCTGGGCTCTATTTTTATTAAAATAAACTCTCTTGAACAAAACAAAACAAAGGAATAGAAAGGACCAGTTGGCCAAAACCATTTTGCTGCCTGAGGCTAAGGCAGGGCTGACGTTAGGGAGAGTAAGGTAACAGCATCTTTCAGCAAATGCTGGTGGGCAGCAGAAGGAGCTGCTGGAGGACAGAGTGGTGTGAGCCACATGGCTTGTCCTGCACCCCCATAACTATCCTACTGTCTTCAGGTGCACTGGAGGACATTATCCTATTTCCCATGTGGAAAGTAAGATTGAACTGCCATTCTAGTGCGTTTCTGTACATTGAATGGTGGAGGTACCATTCAGGCAGCAAAATATATTGGGCTGGGCAAAGGTGAAGTCCATTATATATGGGCTGACTGCTGAATCTCACTTTCAACCCTGGCAAAGGGACAGTGCACCTGAGTTAGACAGGCTCACTTAGATGGGCACAGGGGGGTGCTGTGTGACACAGCAGCTCTGTCCTCCAACACTGAGTTGCACACAGGTGTGTTTCTTATCGGTTTGGACAAAGGATTTGGCCTAAATCAGAACTTGAAGCCCTTCCACTGAGGCTGTTTAAACTGAAGGCATTATTTAAACCAGGTTGGATAGTGCCTGAAACCTTTCTTGTAGTAGCTTCAATACTTCAGAATAGCCATGCCAATTAAAAGAACAGAAGTGGATGGAGTTTTTGTTTCTACCAGCATGTATGTTACAACCACAGGAGTGCAGATGCAACATTCCCAAAACACTAACCATGGCTTAATCACAGGGAGGTTTACCAGTTTCTGATCTGTTAATGGTTAGCATGATGTCCTTTATGCTCTTTGTGTAACTAGCTTGGGTTTAACACATAAAAATATATTTTTCCAGGAATTCTGCATAACAATGAGACCTTGACTGCTGCATTTTTGCTGCCACAAGGGGCTTATTAAACACTCCTTTTTAATAAATACCATTTGCATAAAATGTACTTTAAATAGTAAGGGGATGAAAACCAGCATTGCATGGCGATCCTTAAAAATATGAAGTATAATAGGCTATATAATTAGCATAATAACTCAGAAGTAGCTAAATAGCACTTGCATAGTCTGAGGAACTAAGACACAAGAACTTCTCTTCATGGCCATCAGTGAAAAAATGCAAAGATTATCTTTGTCTGAGCTCAGATGGGTACTTTCTGGTAGCGAGGGCATGTGGTATACTCTCTGCTAAACAGACAGCCACCAAGTAATCTAACTCAAGAGAATCATCTCCTAATTTCTTATCAAATGCTATAATTCAGTTGTTTTCAAACCTTCTCGCTTCAGGAAAGTATTCCCATATTGACTTGTCTGGCTTGAGAAGACCCGCATTAGTTCAAATTGAGCTGTTTAGATGCCTAGTCTGCTCTTCCAAAACTTTTCTTGAGGCAGCTTTGGGTCTTTGCCAATATAATGGATTGGTGTTCTTCATTCATAGTGCTAATTTCGCAGCTGTTAAAAGACTTATCTTTACCTCCTATTGCTGCTACTGATGTTAACTAGCACAGATGAAATTGAGTTTATACCAGGCTAGAGAAAGTTAGGTATGGATGCTTCTATTCATGACCACCCCGCCACAACCTGTAAATCATGGGTAGGCAAACTAAGGCCCGAGGGCCAGATCCGGCCCAATCGCCTTCTAAATCCGGCCCACGGATGGTCCGGGAATCAGCGTGTTTTTACATGAGTAGAACGTGTGCTTTTATTTAAAATGCATTTCTGGGTTATTTGTGGGGGCACAGGAATTCGTTCATTCCCACCCCCAAAATATAGTCCAGCCCCACACAAGGTCTGAGGGACAGTGGACCGGCCCCCTCCTGAAAAAGTTTGTTGACCACTGCTGTAAATGGTAGTTACAAGATCTAATTGAGGACTGGGTCACACTGACTTATGGCTCCTTTGTTGCAGTAGAGACTCCAAGACTCATACGTGATGGGATTCTCTGATGGGGCCACAAAACCAATTTGCTACTGCCTGAGAACATGGCACAATGCAATATAGCTGTTATTGCATGGCCTACCTCAGATGGTTACTTCCTTAAGGTTACAAAGTCAGGAGAGGATTCTTTCAGACAGAAACAAAGCAATAAATTATTATTTTTAGATGGATGTGATCATTATTTTACAGCATTTATATATGGGATGATTAACCTCAATCTTCTTTTACTAGCTATGATTTGCAGCTGACTCAGGTAAATTGTATACTTAACTTTGGTAGGCTAAGCTGATAGCAGCTGTTCCAATTTCCTATCGAACCAATAGAATCTCTGTGTACTATTCCTGTATCATCCTGTATCATGTCAGACTAACCTGATCTCGTTTTTTGACAGAATTACAAGCCTGGTAGATGAAGGGAACGCAGTGGATGTAGCCTACCTTGATTTCAGCAAGGCATTTGACAAGGTGCCCCATGATATTCTTGTAAAGAAGCTGGTAAAATGTGGTCTTGACTATGCTACCACTCAGTGGATTTGTAACTGGCTGACTGACCGAACCCAAAGGGTGCTCATCAATGGTTCCTCTTCATCCTGGAGAAGAGTGACTAGTGGGGTGCCACAGGGTTCTGTCTTGGGCCCGGTCTTATTCAACATCTTTATCAACGACTTGGATGATGGACTCAAGGGCATCCTGATCAAATTTGCAGATGACACCAAACTGGGAGGGGTGGCTAACACCCCAGAGGACAGGATCACACTTCAAAACGACCTTGACAGATTAGAGAACTGGGCAAAAACAAACAAAATGAATTTTAACAGGGAGAAATGTAAAGTATTGCACTTGGGCAAAAAAAATGAGAGGCACAAATACAAGATGGGGGACACCTGGCTTGAGAGCAGTACATGTGAAAAGGATCTAGGAGTCTTGGTTGACCACAAACTTGACATGAGCCAACAGTGTGACGCGGCAGCTAAAAAAGCCAATGCAATTCTGGGCCTCATCAATAGGAGTATAGCATCTAGATCAAGGGAAGTAATAGTGCCACTGTATTCTGCTCTGGTCAGACCTCACCTGGAGTACTGTGTCCAGTTCTGGGCACCACAATTCAAGAAGGACACTGACAAACTGGAACGTGTCCAGAGGAGGGCAACCAAAATGGTCAAAGGCCTGGAAACGATGCCTTATGAGGAACGGCTAAGGGAGCTGGGCATGTTTAGCCTGGAGAAGAGGAGGTTAAGGGGTGATATGATAGCCATGTTCAAATATATAAAAGGATGTCACATAGAGGAGGGAGAAAGGTTGTTTTCTGCTGCTCCAGAGAAGCGGACACGGAGCAATGGATCCAAACTACAAGAAAGAAGATTCCACCTAAACATTAGGAAGAACTTCCTGACAGTAAGAGCTGTTCGACAGTGGAATTTGCTGCCAAGGAGTGTGGTGGAGTCTCTTACTTTGGAGGTCTTTAAGCAGAGGCTTGACAACCATATGTCAGGAGTGCTCTGATGGTGTTTCCTGCTTGGCAGGGGGTTGGACTCGATGGCCCTTGTGGTCTCTTCCAACTCTATGATTCTATGATTCTATGATTCTATGATCCCCGCAATTATGAGGAACACAAATATTAAAAGAGACATGCTAGCTGCCATGCACAGCTATGCAGTTCTTTATATTATTACTATATTATCTAATGTTTTTCATTCAGATAAGGTTTTCAAGTTTAGGTGGGGAAGGATAAAAAGGAATTCAGTAAATGTCAGCTATTGTCGAATGCCAGAGTTACTGTCACAACAAGACAATAAAAATCCAGGAAATGACAGAATTGCTCTACAAGGTTGTTTCAGAAGATGGCCGAATTGTTCATCTCTCACTGCAGGAGACAATCATTAAAGTGAACTCGATATGTTGTGCTTTCTTGAGATGGATGAAGGAACGAAAACAGAGCGTATGGGTTGAAAAACTTGATAGTGGCTTTCATATTGATGCAAAGAGATGGAACAGTGGATAACCTGTAACGTCCCAACTATATAGGCTGAGAGAGATGGCATTATCTCCTTCTGTCATAAACCCAGAGACTCAGACACAGAGTCTTAGGGCCCAGTAGTGCCAGTGGAAGAGCACCACCACTAAACTATAACCCCAGCTCCCCTAGCCCCAAGATACCAGAAACCCTGGACCCCAAATCTGGATTTGTGCCAGAGAAGAATTTACCAGCTTCTATGTTGTTGTTGTTTTCCATAAAAATAAAAAAAATGTATATTTAAAACCTGGGACCTTTTGCTTTCAAACCATATGATCTACAACTGAGCTTCTCAAAAATAAACAGTCTGGGTGTGCCTATATGTATGTCACTAGTAAAATTAGAGACACAAATGAAACAAATAACTCCATCCCATGTGTACCATAGACTGCAAAGCCAAATCTGGAGATATTCCTACTTGCATTAGAGAAAGGAGTGAGCCACAAGAGGTAGGCGCTGTGTCAAGGTGCTTATGCCAGAAAGGAAGAGAAACAGAGCTGACACAGAAATGTTGCCTTAAAGGAAAAGAAACAGTCTCGCTCATTGAATGCCAAACATGTGCAGAAGAAATGCAAAAACAGGATTCGTGCTCAAAACCTACCTGCCCTCAGGCACCTGTTAAGAATTTCAAGGCCTGGAAACTGGAGATGGAACTAAGACATCTCCATGAGAACACAGAGTGAAGGTTGTTTTTCTGAATAAAAACAGGTCAAGATAATACAAACTATGACTTCCCTGTTCAGTTTTTTTTTTGTCTCTTTGAGAGAGGCAATGTAAGATGACAAATGTTCATGGGATTCGGAGCAAAGGACTTTCAAGCTCTAATTCTGTCATAGTTGTTGGCTTGCATTGTATCCTTGGGCAAATATGCAGCAGTTCCATGTCTCCATTTTACTTCTGAAAAATCACTGACATAAAAAAAGGACTGTTCTAAGAATCAGCTATCTATAGGACGGCACGTTTGGGGGGGGGAAGGATGCACATGGGAGTGCCATCTGAGCAGAGCAAGCACGGACGTGTATATTGATGTGAAAGGTAAAAACTAACTGAAATGAGGGATGAATTCCCGCCTGGGTTGAACACATTTGATGTAATAACAAGCAATATCTAGATAAGAGAGCCAACCAGATGCAAATCTGTTCTTCATGTCTTCAAAAAAAGGGCAACTGAGTTTCAGAATTAAAGAATTTACTCACTTCATTCTCTTCTGTTTTGTTGTGCAACAGGGGATTAAAGGAATGAAGGAGACCAGAGGGACTGGCATAGATTCACTAGGCAACCGTGAGGCAGTCTCTCAGTTTCTTTAGGCTATAATATGAACTAATTAAGTATGAATTAATTAGAATGGGCCTAAGATGTGGAGCTGTGAATCAGGAAGTTCCTGCTTTGAATCTCATCTCTCATTTTGAACACAGTAGGTAGCCATTGGCAATCTACTCTCGCTCTTGGCTTCAGCCTTCCCATCTGCAATATGGAAGGTAATAGCAATAGTGACTTGACTTTACAGGGATGTTGCATGTATTACAGCTAAATAATAAACGTCAACCACTTTGAACACTTGAAAGCGCTATACAAATGGTAAGGTAATAAATTTTATTATAATTTTTATTAATTGCATACATGGGCTGCTGATTAGTCACATACCGTGCTTTTTTCTGGGGGGACGCAGGCGTATGCATACCCCTAAACATTTTGTGAATCTAAGTTTGGCTTCATTGAGGGGCAGTATTTCAATATGAGTAGGAAAATGAGTTTTCCCAGTAGTGATGTATGGAAGTGAGAACTGGACCATAAAGAAGGCTGATTGCCGAAGAATTGATGCTTTTGAATTATGGTGCTGGAGGAGACTCTTAAGAGTCCCATGGACTGCAAGAAGATCAAACCTATCCATTCTGAAGGAAATCAGCCCTGAGTGCTCACTGGAAGGACAGATCCTGAAGCTGAGGCTCCAATACTTTGGCCACCTCATAAGAAGAGAAGACTCCCTGGAAAAGACCCTGATGTTGGGAAAGATGGAGGGCACAAGGAGAAGGGGACGACAGAGGACGAGATGGTTGGATAGTGTTCTTGAAGCTACCAGCATGAGTTTGACTAAACTGCGGGAGGCAGTGGAAGACAGGAGTGCCTGGCGTGCTCTGGTCCATGGGGTCACAGTCAGACACGACTAGATGACTAAACAACAGCAGGAAAATGATAGTACCCCTAAACATTTTTTTAGGAAAATTAGCACTGCTCACATCAATTATTTGAAACCCACAAAACTTTGTAGTTCTCTAGTGGGTTATTATGCCTACATCTAGTTTCATTTTGAGGCCTACAGCGCTAAACTGCAAAGTCCGATGGCATATCCCCCAACATTCCTCAAATAAAAATAGGGACATTCTATCCTGCATCAGTGTCCCTTCCCACACCCGCCACATACGCACACTGCCAGTGGAATACGGGGGGAAAGGGCGGGGCTGACTGAGCTGCCCCAGTGGGACTTGCATTTAAGCATGGATGTAATTCTAGGCCAGGGATTGTTGCTTCTTTCTTTCTGCTTGCACCAGGTGAGGAGTGAAGTGTGACTGATCTCTGTGTTCATAGTAAAACCATTAACCATGGTTTGGTTTGCTTCGCAACCTGGACCATATCCTATAAAAATTTGCAGTGCAATTTAATATCCTAGATAATAAAATGGCTCCATAGCTTGCTAATTCAAATACAGGCTAATTCTAGACTTACCACACCATTTCACCTTCCAGTTACGATTGGCATCTACGCCATGGCAACGGAATCTTGAATTCTTTGATCTTGTTTTTCTCCAAAATCGATCCTATCCATAATTGTTTAGAACATGGAAATACAACATATATATTGGTAAAAAAAGCATCATGTGCATATTAACAAATTCTTGTAAAGATACTTCATGAACTCCCTCCCCAAACACATATTTTGAAACACAGGCGGCTCTCAACTTATGCTGGGGTTAAGTTCCAGGCATAGTCTGTAAAGCCAGAACTGTGTATAGTCAAAACACATTGGGTTCAGCGGTGGGTGAGATTGCCAAAGTCCTTGTTCCTGGATGTCCGCCATCTTCCTTATTTTTTACTTTGGCCAAGTGCATAAAGCTGAATGTGCACAAGTTAAATGCAAGCATGTTGCAAATTACCTGTACTTGACAGCATTCGTAGAATCACAGAATTGTAGAGTTGGAAGGGATCCCTAGGAATCATCTAGTACAACCCCCGGCGATGCAGAAATCTCAACATGCAGCCCCCCCCCATTCAATTTTAAACCATTCCAGATCCTGCAATGTGCTAGTAGTTTTATCACTGCACTACAAGGAGGCTATCAGTAAAAATATATACTGAATTCTAACTCTACTAACACCTTAATGCTGGAAACATGACTTACCTGGGTCCAGCTAAAATGGTATCCATCCACATTAAAAATAGGCATGATGTAGAAATACAGTTGATTTAACATTCTTCTCATGGCTGGGTCACTTTGATAGGTCTGGAGAGCCTATGAATGGGCAAAAGAATAATCAAAGTAATGTTTGTAATTAAAAACCCATAGGAACCATCCTGAACCCTTCTCATATATATATATATATATATATATATATATATATATATATATATATATATATATATATATGCTTTCGTAGATTTTCACGGGTACAGGAATGTAGGTTTTGGTGTCTTCGGGTGTCTTCCCGTGTAAGAGTTGGGGTGTCTAGGCGACGTTTCGACGAGGTCTCACTCGTCATCTTCAGGCTGGTGCTTTCGGCTTCTTGTTACTAGAACAGAGCAGGATCTCAGTGTTTGAGTTCCTATAAATACTGTTGAGGGGGTGTGGTGTATAGCCTCCAACGTTCTGGGCAGATAGGAAGTTCCTAGGTTAATGTGTCTTTTCTTCTTTTGTTCATTAATTACTTGAGGGATATCTTGAGTGATTACTTGAGTGATATTCTGAGTACCACTTAGGAGGGTCATTAGGTGTGGATTAGTTGCTAAAGCTTTCGTGTCTTGACCTCTTGACCTTGTGAAGAGTTTTTCTGAGAAGATGGCTGTACTGCACTTAGTTGTGCTCTGGCTTGGCTTCGTGTATAGGGGCGAGCTGTGGTTTTGTGCCCTGTGCCAGCCAGATCTGTGTAGGGATTGCAGGGGGGTGCAGCATCCGGAGGTGCCACTATGGTTTGGCTACTGGATGGTGTCTGTAATTTATCTGTGGAGAGGGTCTGGGTTTGGGTCTGGTGTGGTTGATTGGAGATGGCGTTCTGTGTGCCTCTGGTTCTGGTGTCGGTTTTGTGGGGAGGGCTAATTTCCAGATGTCTGGCAGGCGGGACGTGTCGTCACGCTTGTTCATGTTGTGAGGGTGTTTCTCTATCTCGATGGCTTCCATGATTATTCTCTTGTGGTGATGTTCCATGTTAAAGAGCAATTTGGAATCTGCAAAATTAATTTCGTGTCCTGTTTCTTTCATGTGTTGGTAAAGAGAGGAAGTTTTTTCTTCTTTTTTGACGGCATTCTTGTGTTCTGCGATACGTGCATTTATTCGTCTGTTTGTTTGTCCAATGTACGTGGCTGGGCAGGCTTCGTGTATAGGGGCGAGCTGTGGTTTTGTGCCCTGTGCCAGCCAGATCTGTGTAGGGATTGCAGGGGGGTGCAGCATCCGGAGGTGCCACTATGGTTTGGCTAAATGCCTTAGTGGTTTTAAATATGTGTGTGTATAATCCAAAAAGCTAATCCAAAAAGAAACACCCCCCAAAAACCAAGACACAGAAGAAAACAATGGCATGGCCCTCCTTCCTTATATCAAGGGCACTACAGATAAAATTAGCAAAATCCTCCATAAACACAATATCAAAACAGCCTTTTGCACCAACCAAAAAAATAGCCAATATCCTCAGAAACCCCAAAGATAAAATCCAGTTAGAAAACCAAGGGGTCTATGAAATACCCTGCAAAGTCTGCCCAGCCACGTACATTGGACAAACAAACAGACGAATAAATGCACGTATCGCAGAACACAAGAATGCCGTCAAAAAAGAAGAAAAAACTTCCTCTCTTTACCAACACATGAAAGAAACAGGACACGAAATTAATTTTGCAGATTCCAAATTGCTCTTTAACATGGAACATCACCACAAGAGAATAATCATGGAAGCCATCGAGATAGAGAAACACCCTCACAACATGAACAAGCGTGACGACACGTCCCGCCTGCCAGACATCTGGAAATTAGCCCTCCCCACAAAAACCGACACCAGAACCAGAGGCACACAGAACGCCATCTCCAATCAACCACACCAGACCCAAACCCAGACCCTCTCCACAGATAAATTACAGACACCATCCAGTAGCCAAACCATAGTGGCACCTCCGGATGCTGCACCCCCCTGCAATCCCTACACAGATCTGGCTGGCACAGGGCACAAAACCACAGCTCGCCCCTATACACGAAGCCAAGCCAGAGCACAACTAAGTGCAGTACAGCCATCTTCTCAGAAAAACTCTTCACAAGCTCAAGAGGTCAAGACACGAAAGCTTTAGCAACTAATCCACACCTAATGACCCTCCTAAGTGGTACTCAGAATATCACTCAAGAAATCACTCAAGATATCCCTCAAGTAATTAATGAACAAAAGAAGAAAAGGCACACTAACCTGGGAACTCCCTCTCTGCCCAGAACGTTGGAGGCTATACACCACACCCCCTCCACAGTATTTATAGGAACTCAAACACTGAGATCCTGCTCTGTTCTAGTAACAAGAAGCCGAAAGCACCAGCCTGAAGATGACGAGTGAGACCTCGTCGAAACGTCGCCTAGACACCCCAACTCTTACACGGGAAGACACCCGAAGACACCAAAACCTACATTCCTGTACCCGTGAAAATCTACGAAAGCAAATATATATATATATATATATATATATATATATATATATATATATATATATAAAAGCTTGGGGGGGGGGACACACGAAGTAATAATCGGAACTGCAGAGCAGGACTAGAAACATAAGGCATGCTAGAGCTCAGATAGACTTTGGTGCTCAAGCAAAGTTCTACTAAGACAGGCATCCCCTCGTACTAGGATAATGCCATTAAAAAGAAACTCTACTTCTTTGTTGCCAAAGTCCACTATTCTGGAATGGCGTAAAAAACCCCATCATTCCAGTGCCATTAACCTAGTTCCTGTCATCAGATATTATTGGGCAACATGGAACCAGATGACCTGGAAGCAGCTCCCACTCCAGCCTGAGTCAGGCCTAGGTCAACAAATAAAATAGTAAGGAGATAGAGATTTAAGAGCACAGCTAACAATCTGCAGATAACTAGGTCTACTACTGCAGTCTACAGGGTCTGAGCACTACTATGATCCATGGATGCTGAACTGATTCATTATGGCATACAGAAGTATATTTGCCTCGCAACAATTCATATTTGCAAGTAAAATACATGGAAGAGCATTAAAACTTAATGGATTCTGGGGTGTCTATGCCCCATTGATTAATAATTTCACAGCAGTCTGGTGATGGTTGTTTGAAAATTCCTTCATGCAGGAGCTTCTACTGTGAAGCCCATCTCCCCCCCCCCGCCCCCCCAAATCAGGTTTATAAAACTTCATTTATGTTCATGAATGTTTTTCATTCAGAATTAAATTCAGTTGCCATGTCCCGTAATGATTGCATGTGAAACTGAAAACAATATATAACTGAATTAAAAAAACACCTGTTTTAATCATAAAAAGCTCATAGCATGACTTGTTACATAAGGGAACTGACTAGGTTCGCACTTTCTGCAGCAAGGTTAGAGATATTGGTATATTTGTGGGACAGTGGTACCTCAGGTTACATATGCTTCAGGTTACAGACTCCGCTAACCCAGAAATAGTGCTTCAGGTTAAGAACTTTGCTTCAGGATGAGAACAGAAATCGTGCTCCGGCGGCGCGGCAGCAGCAGCAGCAGCAGCAGCAGCAGGAGGCCCCGTTAGCTAAAGTGGTGCTTCAGGTTAAGAACAGTTTCAGGTTAAGAACAGACATCCAGAATGAATTAAGTACTTAACCCAAGGTACCACTGTACTGGAAATTATGGAATATTGCACTCTCAGAGAGACACAGCAACTTGGTTCATCCAAAGGAAATGCTGAGGAGTACAATTTTTATAAAATGCAAAATAGCTTTTAGCTGCCAGAAACAGCGTTCAACTGACATCTCCAGCACAATGGTGCAGCTAGGTAACATTAGACCCTAGATTTAGGGCACATTCCCACCATACATATAATGGCAGCACTTTAGTAGTCATGACTTCCCCCAAGAATTCTGGGAGCTGTAGTATGTTAAGGGTGCTGAGAGTTGTTAGGAGACCCCCTATTCCCCTCACAGAACAACAGTTCCCAGAACTCCCTGGGAAGAGAGATCGGCACTTGAACCACTCTGAGAATGTGATGGGTGATGGGAGTTGTAGTCCTATAACAGCCGGAGGGCCAACGGTTAGCCATTCTTGCTGTACACCTTCCAGTTATGCTATATTTAGTCTTCTCTTGTATTCCTTGTATTGTTTTGTAGTAGATAAACACACAATGTCATGGCAAAGAGGAAACTGCCATAGTTATTTGCAAAAGCATGTATGGCATGCCTCACTGTGGCAACAGCAGGTACTGCACCCTATCTTTTAAATGAATGCTTAGCAAGCTAATCATTGCTGAACATATTTCATATTTATTACAGTTTTATCTCCTCCTTTCTCCAAGGAAGTGAGAAGGTGTGCAAGGCTCCCTATCCCAAACCATTTTATCCTGTCAATAACCCTGTGAGATAAGGTTAAGCTGCAAGACAATGTCTGAGCCATGGTCATTTGGTGAGCATTATAGCTGAGTAGAAATTTGAACCATGGTCTTCCTAGCCCTAGCTCAGCTCCCCAACCATCATACATCTCAAAAGGACTGGAAGATTTGCCACATATCAGTGCACAGAGAGCAACATGTAAGAGCTACATTACTGTGTGCAGGGGCGTAGCTAGCTGCTCTGGCACCAGGAGCGGCAGGGGTGGGGCGAGCCACCCACGGGGACACCGCAGCAATCCGCCCAGGGGGGTGACGCAGCGAGCCGCCCACAGAGTCTGCCTGGCGGACGCAAGCCCCATGCTGCTGTTTCGGGCAGCGTAGGACCCCAAGCCACCACTTCACTCCCAGGAGAGACACGTGGATCAAGTGCACTGCAGGCCAGGCCCAGCGGTAAGTGCCAACCCCCGCTGTCCTAAGTCAAGAAATCAGCTAGTCACAATGGCAGTGGAGTTATTCACTGGGATGTACCAGGGCGCTTCATCTTTATCTATGCAGGAAATGGCTGATAGCAGATTAAGCTGCATTATGGCTGCTAGCAATATTGTCAAAGGTTAAGGTTTGAGAGCACCCTAGCCTCGGCTCGCTTCTGACAGATACGGCTACCTTCACCCTAGTTAACCATTACAAATAAGTTCCAGATACAAAGGCAGCAAACTGAATGCGACGGACTTACAATTTCCTAATTCCAAAATACAACAGAGGAATTGATCCTTACTTCTTTCACAAACCACTGGCAAAATGCTGGTCCAATCCATTCTCTTGCATGGATTCCACAGTCTATCCAGACAGCTTTCTTGTAAAGGCGTGATCTTTTGCCGAGCTGCAATAGTAAATGTGCATAAGTGAGGAGAAAACAAAAACAAAAAACACAGGCCAGCGTCCAAACTACTACTTGTGTCAAACCCTTGTGTGGAATTGTTTCCTTTTTTCCTTTTTCTTTAAACGGCTGAGCACCATAAACTGCTTTTGATAGTTCCAAAAGAACTTAACTTTGCAGCGCAGGAGGAAGCAGCAAGAGCAGAAACAAGCTTAAATCTCCTACTGGACTCACGGAAATAGTTTCACAATTCTTTGGCTCCTGGCTCTACTATCTTACAAAATAAAATTTGATGGTATGTTTTCCCCTCCTTCTGAACACTTTCAAAAGAATTACATATCAGGCTTCCTTCCAACTCTATGATTCTATGTTCCTAGAGGTGGAATTTCCTTGGCCATTCATGTTTATTGTTGTGAGTTTAGTGGGTTGGGTAGGCTGTATGCCTGATTCAATAGGCATCTGAGTTCCTGGATTCAACAGGGACTCAATTACACCCGCAATTTTCAATCCTGAACCTCTCAGGAGGAACCCTTTTTGTACTTCGGTTGTATATATGCATGTGTAAATAAACCATATATCATAAAGACACTACAGTCTCCGCCGTCACTCATTCCAAGGAAACCGAACCCCAGGTTAGCACATGAAACCACTGCAATTTTGCACCACTCAAAGATTGGGGTGGCCCTACAGCATTATATGCCAATAACTTCACAAACATTTTATCAATTTTATTTTACCTTTAGCACAAAAAGTGGTCTTCCTTCATATGACTTGCCAACACTGAACATGTGGACAAGATCTGAATGAGTTTTGTTCAGGTGATACATCCAACTCTGAATCTGAAAAAAACAAAAATAAAAAGAGACAAGATGCATCTTTTTAATTTGAATCATTTTTTAATTTGAATCATATATTAATTTGAATCATATATTAAGGTTACCAGACATCCCCATTTCCCGGGGACAGTCCCCGGATTTACAAATCAGCCCCCATACAAAATCCATTGAAATTGAAAAGTGTCCCAGGATTCATTGAAAAAAATATCTGGTAAACTTATCATATATGACAATGAAAAACCAGCACAATATTGCAAAGGCTAGGAATCCCTTAAAGTGTTTTCAATGTGTATTATAGAGTTTCCTAGTTTGCATATTTTTTAAAGGTTATTTAAAAGGTTCTAGAAATAACACAAGTTTGCTAATTCCCCAGGACATGCACTTGCGAATACATGGGATACCATTTTAATGTTACCTACTTCCTCCAGTGAATGATATATTTCATAGCTGTATCCTGGTAATGATCTACGATTCCTGGATGACCCCAAACCACTTTGCTTTTCTACTGCTTTTTGCAGATCAGATATGAGGACGCTGTGTCAAAAGAAAGCAAAATAAATAAATGCAGACCAAGGAATAAAGGGCATAGAAAAATGCAGGAAAATAGCACTGTTACGGTAAGCTGAAGTAACATAGATTGAAACACGTCAAGGAACTATTTGTGTCACTTTCATAAGCCTGCCTAAATTGGTTGTGATAGCATTCTGGTATACTGTAATGTGCTGTCAAACAAGCTAGTTGTTTTGAAATATAACAGTACTTTGGAAAATGCAGAGGTTTTGTGTTTTTTTAAGGGAATGACAGCGCATGATGTAAACTAATTAGCCAGTATTGAAATTTAAATGAAAAACTTAGTATCGTCCACATTTTTGCTAGATTCTGTTTTACTTTCATACTGTTGGGATACTGCCAGGGAGACAAAGTCCATCATGGCCCCACATCGCCTCCGGACGTCCATCGATCTCCCGTAGACACGCAGTATCAGCAATTAGCGACACGAGCTCCAGAAATAGCAGGTTCGGGCCCAGATTCACAGCACTTACAGGAGAGTAAGACTGCGACAGACTGCTGAGAGGTATGTGGGGGAAAAGCGAAAGTGAGGCTTTTTGTTGCCGCAGCAAGAGGCTTTGATGTCCGGCTGGCTTAAATGGCCTGGGAGTCGAGCCAAACAGAGGCTTCGTCATTAATGAGCTGCCGAGATAAGAAGTCTCTGAAGTGCAAAAGACTCACGGCTCAAGTAAAGAGCTGGAATGGAGTTTTTCCAAACTTCTGAAGCTGCTCAGTGCCCAAAGCTAAATGGCCACAATTATGAGACCTGGGCTGTGTGGTGTGAGAGTTTACTACGACAGTTTGGAGTGTGGCATACTGTGTGTGAGGCCCCTCCAGTTCCTCTGACAGATAGATGGAAGGCCCAAGATTTAAAGGCCATAGACGTAATAGTCTTATCCGTCTCTCTGGAGGAAATTAAAACGCTGGCTGGCAATGCTACAGCACGTCAGATGTGGAATGCTTTGAAGGTAGCTCATCTGCCGGTCATCCCAGCCCAGAGTTTGACTGCATCGGAGGTCCTGGCTGTTTCCCAGAATGAGAGTGTATGCAGGGTTGCCGAGGGCACCGGTTGCAAGCTGCAGGGGGAGCTGACTGTGATGTCATCCCAGGCAGCATTCCAGCCTCCAGGGGGAGCCAAGGAGTCGGCAGCTGAGAGCTCTGTTTCTCATGGGAGCCAAGGTCATCCTCACAGATACCGGAAGGCCAGAAGTAAACAGAGACAGATGCCTGCAGATGGCCCGGAGCAGAAGGGGGGTGAAGAGCCCACGCCAGTGGAAAACAAGGCTTTGTTTGCTGGCACAGCTTCACCAAAGGCTAAAGGCAAGTCTGATGGCCAGGAGCAGGGGGGCAAGCAGCAAAAGCCCACGCCGGTGAAAAACAAGGTTTTGCTTGCTGCAAAAGCTGCTCCAAAGGCCAAGGCCAGATTTATTGTGGATTCAGGATACACCCGCCATTTGGCAAAAGATAAGCATCTTTTTATCTCCTTCAAACCTCAAGATGGTGAGATCCACCTGGCTGACGGAAAGACGTTACGAATTGCAGGAGAAGGGACTGTGAAACTGGCAAGTCTGCACACAACCATCAAAGATGTACTTTATGTTCCAGGTGCTGCAGACAATTTGCTCAGTGTCCCACAGCTGATTGGGTGTGGCTTTGAGATTTCCTTCAAGAGGAGCATCTGTGTCATCGGAAAAGGCAAAGAGGACATTTTGCATGCAAAGTTTATGGATGGCTTGTTCTGTTTAACTTATGATGACAAAGGTGATGTTGCTGTGTCTAATGTTGATTCTTGTTGTGTTGCACAAACTAACAAAGTTCTTCATGCAGGATGTATTCATGATGCACACAGAAGGTTTTGTCACATGTCTTGGCAGGCACTGGCCAAGATGCCAGAGTTGGTTGAGGGTTTGAACATCAAACCCTGTAAGTTTCACATGAAATGTGTATCTTGTGCAGAGAACAAGGTGAAGGTTGCTCCGAAAGGCAAGGAGTCTAGCAGGCAGGCTTCCAAACCCTACCAGCTAGTCCACGCAGACCTGGTTGGTCCACTTGCGCCCTCTTTGGGTGGAGCAAGGTACTTCATGGTTCTAATTGATTCTTTTCCCAGGTACATTCATGTGTTTATGCTCGAGCAGAAATCGCAAGCGTTTCCTAGGTTCAAGGCATTCTGTGCTTGGTTGGAGAATGTTCACAGTAAACGTATCGGCTGTCTCTTTACTGATTGGGGCGGGGAGTTCACTTCTCAGCAGTTTGAAGCTTTCCTGACTGAGAAGGGAATCCAGCATGACTTGTCAACGCCTAGATCGTCATGGATGAATGGGCTTGCGGAGCAAGCAAATCAAACGTTGCTGCAAGGACTGAAAACCTTGTTGCATGATGCCAATCTCCCTGATAAGTTTTGGGGGGAGGCTCTGTCGAATTTTGTTTACACTTTTAATCGCAGATTGTCATCACCTATTGGTTGTACTCCCTATGAGAAGATGTTTGGTAAGAAACCTTGCGTCAAGCACATGAGAATCTTTGGTTCTGACATGTGGGTACACACCCCACAAAGCAACAAGCTTGGGAAGCATGGGGCACATGGTTTGTTCATGGGGTACGAAAAAGGTGCATACAGGGTATGGATGACTGACTCTAAGTCCATTAAGTTCACAAAGAGTGTTGAGTACAATCCTAAGTGGGGGGGGGGGAATGTGGGAATTTTCCAGAGTTACCCAGAGGAAGATGAAGGTGATGTGAAAAAAGCAGATGATGCTGAGGAAGCTGAGGATGATGATGATGATCAGAGTTTGGATTCTAGCTCAGTGGGCGGCGCTGCTGCTGATGTCAGCGACAGTGATGACACAGCAGACTACAAGAGCGCAAAGGCCTCAGTCAGACCATCTGATGCATCTGACAATGAACTGGAAGAACCACTGTTCACCATTGGTCACTTTTCTCCTAAGAAAGAGGAGATGAGTCCAGAAGACTTGCGTCTAGTATGCAGATCTGAGAGAGCCACGAAGGGCAAACCTCCAAAGAGATTTGCTGATGAATTTGCTAAGACGGCAACTGCTGTTCTTAGTAGCTCAGAGAAGGTGTAGCTCAGAGAAGCTTCAAAGAGGTTCAGGAGTTAACCTCGAAAGATGCTGAGCCTTGGCTTAATGCCATGAAGGCTGAAGTTGATTCCTTGAATAGGAACCAAACTTGGGAACTGGTACCGGTAGTCCCAGGGATGAGACTGGTTGGCAGCAAATGGGTCTTCAAGGCCAAGACAGACCAGAATGGCAAGGTTGTCAGACACAAAGCCAGATTGGTTGCCAGAGGTTTTTCACAGGTACCAGGACAGGATTACCACAAGATCTACTCACCCACCATCAAATATGAGAGCATTCGGCTGATGCTCAAGATTGCTGTGGAGGAGAAACTGCATGTTTCCCATCATGACATTAATACAGCTTTTTTGTACGGGTTTTTGGGGGAGGAGCTGTTTATGCTTCCACCTGATGGAATCCAGATACAGAAGGGAATGGTCTGTAAACTGCGGAAATCCTTATATGGTCTCAAGCAGAGTGCCAGGTGTTGGAACACGAAACTCACTGAGACGTTGCTTTCTCTAGGTTTTCACCAGAACAAAGCTGATCCATGTGTGTTTGTCAAGGAGGAGGGGCAAAACAAACTGTATTGTTTATGTTTTGTTGATGATCTTCTGATGTTTTGGAAGAATCAGGCTTTGTACCAAAGCACCCTAGCTCAGCTGAAGGAGCACTTTGACATGAAGGATCTTGGTGAGGTATCCAACTATCTTTCTCTGCAGGTGGAGAGGGACCAAGCAGGTAATTTTCTGGTACACCAAACATAGAAAATTGCTGGTGTATTAACCAGGTTGAATTTGGTTGATGCAAACCCAGAAGACACACCGATGGTGACAGGTTACCAGGTAGATAGTACTGCTGAAGCGTTTTCTGACACAACGCTGTACAGATGCATTCTAGGCAAGTTGAATTTCATTGCTAGATGTTCAAGACCTAGCTGTAAGCACTAACCTGCTTAGCAGACATGCTAACAATCCTACTGTTCAGGATTGGAAAGCTCTGAAGCGCATAGCCCGCTATTTGAAAGGGACTTTGCACTACAGGCTGAGGTTCACCAGTCAGAAGACTGGAGGTCTTGAAATCTTTGCAGATGCAAGTTTTGGAAGTGACACCACAGATGGTACAAGCACTTCTGGAGTATGCTACATGTACAACCACTGCCTGTTTGACTGGCTGTGCAAGAAGCAGACGACAGTGAGCCTAAGTTCCTGTGAAGCAGAACTCAATGCTCTGTCATTTTCACTCATGGATTGTGAATGGTTGATGCAACTGTTTAAGGACATCAGAGTTTCTGTGAAATGTCCTATACAAGTGTATCAAGACAATAGATCCTGTTTGGCTTTGCTGAACTCAGAGAGTTGCAAGCAAAGAACCAAGTACTTGCAGATTAAGCTACATCGTGCAAGAGAGTGTATTCAGAAAGGACTCATTCAGGTGTCCTACATGCCAGGAAATGAAATTCCTGCTGATCTGTTGTCTAAGGTTGTTAACAGAGAACAACTTAAGGTTTACGTACAAAGGTTGCAATTGGGTTGAACCACAGGTACTACAGGTTACACGGAAAGGGGGAGGATGTTAGGATATTTCCGTTCCACCTTAAAAGGGAGCAGGCTTTGTGAGTCACAGAGTCTGCGTATTTCCTGTTCACAGGAAGTTTGTTTTCTGTTGATTTCGTTTCTCTCTCTCTCTGCCTGAAACACTGAAGCAGGCGGTCATATTTTTTCTCTGTTCTGACCAACACAGAATAAACTTATAAATAATGCTCTCCTGCGTGCATCTTTCGCTGTGCATTATCTGCTGATAAGAGCGTGCATCAGCTCTGGAATGTGGCAAGCTATTTCTGGAGCTCGTGTCGCTAATTGCTGACACTGCGTGTCTACGGGAGATCGATGGACATCCGGAGGCGACGTGGGGCCATGATGGACTTTGTCTCCCTGGCAGTATCCCAACACATACTTCTAAGAAGGGTTACTGTGAAAATGAAATCAATTTCTTTTTCCAATCTGGGATACGTTAATCTTTGAACCTTAAAATGCAAGTGGATCTGGGCTCAGCCATTTGTTGCATTAGCTTCTCTACTCAGCTTTGCCTAAACCTTGTCAGCTTTCCCATGGGCCGAGGACTTGTGCAAGAGGGCTTTGCCCCCTCTCCTCTCACCATGGGCCTCCTGCACCCCCAAACTGGCCAGGAGAACTCCCATAAGGTGTATGAGGAGAGGGAAGATTGTTCTGATTTGCTTGTGCACACAGGACATTTGTAGTATCACAACACTGAATTCCACCCTTAATTTTTAAAAGCCTATTTAATTTATTTATTGGTGTGGCTGAGAGGTAGGTTTGGGTTTTGTTTTGTTTTGGTATATCGACTTTATTCTCCAGTTTGTTTTTTATTTTTTTATAGTGATATTATGCTGCTGTTGTAAACTGCTCCATGGGTGCATTACAGAAGCATTGTGAATAAATAAATAATGTTTATATTCAAGCCCACAAAATTTGTTATGTGTTTGCTATCTTGCTGTCCCAGGTTCCCTTTCAGAGGATAGGTCGGATAGAAATTTAATTAGCTTGTTAATTAAATCATTCTGTATATCCTCCCTTGAATATTTGATAGCTCAAAGGAAACTCTAAGAAGCACCTTGCTAGCTTCACTTCTTGTGTTGTTGTTTTTTAAAGATATGTTTTAGTCCCCAGAGCCATACAGAAAAGTTGGAACATGTAATAGCAACATCTGCTAAAGCTAATAGAAACACAAAACCAAATGAACAAGCAATGTCTTCCAGGAGTCTAAGTTCAAAGTTTGTGCAATGTCTCCATTAAGAATACTTTGCGCCAATTACGTGCACATGCGTGTGCTACTTCCATTAACTTTAGAATTAAGTCTTTTCCTAACATGGCAAAGACAAGGCTCAAGTAGAAACATGTCAACAGTGTCACATTCTATGATCTAGTTAAATTAATCTGCCATTTTAAAAAAGAAAACAACGCCACAGCAATATGGCATCTCGATACACACTCCCAATACACCTCCAGTATAAAAATCCCAAATAAGGGTTATTTAGCTAATTTCTCCATCTTCCTGACACACAAATCCTGATCTTAGAATTATTGGCTCCTATTGAGAGAGACAGAACTCTGACAAATGCCTCTGAGAGTTTAAAAACATGACAATGTGGAATGGTAAGTGCAATTCCTACTGAAAGCAGAGGAATTAACAATAATAATGAATCTGTGCTCCGCACGGGCCTTTTTGGTGACAGGAAATTGACTAGTGTATCCCTAGCATATAATTTAAAAGCATGTGTGCGCTTGCAACTACTCAGCATACTTCTACTTAACATTCAAGTGCAAATTAAGCAGACTGCGGAACCAGTGGCAATAATTACCATTTATATAACAAATAAACCAGGCCTGGGAGCACTGAAGAGACACTGGTTTTCATTCTAAAGGGGACTCTTTAATTAAACTGTCTGCCCAAGAGAGTTCCTGCATGCTTCCATTCAAATAACAGTTTTGTAGGAGGTCTGTGTACTCTCCAGCCATTGTAATTTAAAAGGCACAATATTAAATGGAGCATATTTCTAAATAAAATACGTAGATGGCAGAATGCATCAGGTGGCCTTAGAGGAACTGAAATCCATGCTTACGTATATTGGATGTTTGCTTGTTGCAGGTAAGGTAGTAGAATTTGCGAATTGTTCCTTGATACACGTATGTCTGTAACTGCACCCTTTGAGATGTAGGAGATGCTGCCAGGCTGCCACAGGTCTACCTGTAGTGCAGGAACCAACCTGTAATTCATATTTATTCAGTCTAGATTGAGAACATCCATGAATTTAATATATAAAAGGTCATCTTCTTCTTATGCACTCTAATAACATGTCAGAGATCATCCTCATGTGTAGGTACTTACTACAGCCTGAGAAATGCAGATTTAATATTAAACATTGATCCTGAAATAGCCAAAAAAAAAAACCTATGCTGAAATGGGTAATGTGTATAAGGCACAATTTCTTCAACTTAATTTTTAGCCCACGTGTTTTTCTGTACATTTAAGCAGATTTATAGTCTATAACTGTTTGATATACATCCTTGCAAAAATCATGTCAGAGGATATGTGCATGCTGCTTTAGTGATTTGGTGTCTGAAAATGAAAATCTTAAAAAAAAAACCTAAAACAAGTACTCTCATCTGCCACACGGCTACCATAATTCAACCAGTGATTAAATGTATTCTCTGAATCCGATTTCCTACACAATTCTTCAAAATACCGTGTAGTCTCTTAATATTATATCAGATGATGTAGCCAGTAGATGTTCCTTTCAGAGTTTATTCTTCTAACAGGTCAACTGAAGGAAAGGAATCTGTCAATAAGTAGAAAGCATTTGGCGTTACAGCAACACATCCCTTGGAAAAGTGTCATGCAAAAGCTCTGGATGACAGCTCATTGGGCAAAGAAAGGGCAAAATGTTTGTTTGTTTGCGTGTTGAGTCACAGTAGCCCCCCAATAATTCACACTTCACACATCAATTTTTGTTTAAGGTTTTTGGCATAATTTTGGCCACAACTTTATTCAAATACAAAAATGTGAGTGGTTGCTTAGGCACTGGTTCCGACTATCTGTCCTTGCCCTCAGGGACAGAGCTGGCCTTCCGGATACCAGCGGAAGCCAGCGTGGGAAACAAGTATTGGGTGAGAGATGAAGCTGGGACACAGACCCACACCTCTCACCCTCATGTTCCGTTGGGGCTTGCACGGCCCAAGTCCGACTCCGGGGACAAGGACGAAAGAATGGCAAGCCCCTGGATTTCCTTTAACGGAATTCCCATTCGCATCATTTGGAGGGGTAGGCACTTACCCCTCCAAGCACCAATTTAACCAGTGCCTAACCGCCAACCTTACAAGTTGTGACGATTTGCTACGCAGTAGGCAAAAACCAAATGGCACCAGCCAATCAGCCAGATGGCAAAATTCCTACCGTGCCCCCGCACCAAGGCGAACGACACCATGACAGGCATAGCAAGGTCAAGCGATCAGCTTAAATAAAAAACCCCCCTATTAAAGGGAGGGAGGGCGGGTGATCCGATGCAAAACGGCCAAGAGGCCGTGCCAACGTCTGGCCCCTGTATATATAGACTCTGACCCCTCCTCCGAATTGGCAACAATCAAAACACCCCAGCAACCCAGTTTAACCATTTAAATGGTCGGGATTCAACTAAATTTGCCTAGTCACTGGAGGGTGGCCTGTTCCCAACCGCAACACGTGCTCTCTGCTAGGGAGAACACGCTTTGCGTGTTGAGTCACAGTAGCCCCCCAATAATTCACACTTCACACATCAATTTTTGTTTAAGGTTTTTGGCATAATTTTGGCCACAACTTTATTCAAATACAAAAATGTGAGTGGTTGCTTAGGCACTGGTTCCGACTATCTGTCCTTGCCCTCAGGGACAGAGCTGGCCTTCCGGATACCAGCGGAAGCCAGCGTGGGAAACAAGTATTGGGTGAGAGATGAAGCTGGGACACAGACCCACACCTCTCACCCTCATGTTCCGTTGGGGCTTGCACGGCCCAAGTCCGACTCCGGGGACAAGGACGAAAGAATGGCAAGCCCCTGGATTTCCTTTAACGGAATTCCCATTCGCATCATTTGGAGGGGTAGGCACTTACCCCTCCAAGCACCAATTTAACCAGTGCCTAACCGCCATGGAGCCCTCAGCTCACCGCCAAACCACTCACAGCCCCAACCAAGACCTCAGCTTGGTCACCACCGCACCAATCCAAGCCTCATTCCCTGAAGCGGAAAGGTGCATGCCATCAGCTTGGAAAAAGGATGGCCTCTCAAAAAGAATCTCGGGGTGGGAAATTGCATCGCCACCAGCTCCAAAACTTTTTTGACCACAGCAGAATTGATGCGTTTTCGGGCCCTTTCAGTGGCAGCCGGGCAACGACTGCCCTTCCAAACGCAGCGTTGCAAAAGCTTTGACCAAAAAATTTTCGCTGTCGGCACCATTGCACGCAGCGTCTCCAGGTCACCCAAAATTGCAGCACGTAGTGACAAACAGTCCATGGGCACCAGGTCGTTCTCACCAAGCTGCACCACAATAGCAGCTGGCGGCCCCTCCAAGAGCAACTGCCTCCGGATACTTGGCAGGAACTCCGACCAGCACATCCCACGTCTGGACAGCCAAGACAAGCGAATATGTGGAGGAAAGCCGAAATCTGGACCCAATCCAGATTGCCGTGCTGCGACGCCAGCCCAATGGACGATACTGTGCCCCACAATCCAAACACGGGTCACCGCTAAACCTGATAAATAAGATGAAACAAGCAAAAATTGTAAGACACCAATAATGTTAACGAACATAATCTTTGAATGCATTCGATTTCCAACGACCTGTATTTTATTTCCACTGCCTTATTAACATGCTTTCCGGCCTTCTTGGTGGTACGTTTGTCTAGGCATTGGTTCCCGACTAGCTGCACCTGACCTCAGCAGGGCAGCACTGACGACTGGGCCCCACCATATCGTCAGTACCAGCAAACATTGTGGGGGAGTAATGAATCCCAAGGCAATCGCATCCCGCCAGGTGTCGTTCCCCATAGGGGAAAGATGCACCCCATCTGCCCTAAAGAGGGCAATAGCCTTGAAGAAAATTAGGAGGGTGCAATATTACAGAACCACCTAAAGCAAGGACCTATTTTATTTTATTTGTTATTTTATTTACTTTATTTATTTTATTCTATTATCCACCGCCTTATTAACATGCTTTCTGGCCTGCTCGGTGGTAGTTTGTCTAGGCATTGGTTCCCGACTAGCTGCACCTGACCTCAGCAGGGCAGCACTGACGACTGGGCCCCACCATATCGTCAGTTCCAATAAACAGCATGGGGGAGGAATGAACCAGGATCAGACTCAAGCTCACCCCAAATGCTCCCAGGGACTCTTGCATGGCCCTACCCCTCAAAAGGGGGCGACAAAAGCATGGCAAATCCTTGGATTCCCTTAATGGAACATCTTTGCGCATTGGAGGGGACAGGTGCTCCAACCCCCCCTCCAGACCACCTTGAACCAATGCCTTAAATTATTTTGAGTCCAGGGAGAGCTGCCATCAACTCAATCCAAGCCCTCTTGCATGCAGGAATGCAAACTTATGCTGGAGGAAGACAGCAAACATTCTCGCCCAGCTGTACCACCAGCACTGCGGGAGGACCTGCACAGGTCACACTCGACCGCACCAAAGGAAGGATCTCCTCCCAAAGCATTCCCCATCTGGACATCCAGTATATGTTCACATGGGCAGGAAGACTGAGATGACGCCCCAGTCCAAACCCGTCAACATGCTTGCCAGCCTAGTGTACAATGCTGTGGCCCAAATGTGCACAGCTGCTCCTATGAAAAAAGGAAACAACAGACAAGCATCAGCACAGACATCACTGTGACACTTCCTGATATAATCCTTGTCAGCGTCAGACTTCCAATGACCCGTATTCACAATCCTGTCTACTGACAGGCCCCCAATGTGCAGCCTTTGCAGCAGCACCTAATTGTAAGGAATGAGGAGTGTTCAGCGGTAAGCAAGCCACAGGCTCTAATAACTGGTGCACGACGTAAGCACATTGATGCCGGGCTAACGGGAACCCATTTTCATGCACTAGGAGCGGGCCAGCCCCCAGGGAATAAAAAGCCAAATATTCTGTTATACCGGGCAAGGGCCCTCCTCACCTGTGGCGGGAAGCCTGATTGTGGCACTCCTGCCCACTAAGTCTGTTTTAGAGTTACCAGCTCTAATGACAAGCTCCAAAGGATAAGGAAAAGTCCTGAAGCAATAAGCCTCCAGAATCTCGGCCCCGTGCTGGCTCCAACAACCATTTCCCCAACCCTCAGTGCGAAAATGCAATGGACTACTGAAAGGAGTCTCACCTTGATCTTTAACCCGCAGACAAGTTTTAACTTGTTGCAGATACTGCATAGGTAAAAATTGACCGACTTCCTGCCCACTGTCCTATGAGGTTGGAGCCTATTCCAACCTTCCAAGGCCCTGCGCACTGCAAACTTTATACAAGGGTCTCTGAAAAATTAAAGCTTCAATGAAACAGACATTGCAGCGGACTGAATTCGGATAGTTATAACCGCATGCCCAATCTGCAGCAGGTGGACCAAATACTGCAGGATCTGCTCAGAGGATGGGGGCAAATTCTTCCGAATGGCCAAGAACTGCCAGCTTAAGGCTAAGAAATCCATCCAGGCCTTCCCATAAGAGGTAAAAGCAGAAGGGGAAATGGAATCTGCCGCTCTCTGAAATTACTAATTGTTGTCAAAATGCCACAAGACTGGAAAAGTCTGGCAATAGCCGAGTCTGGAGCCCAGGATCTGAAGCGCTTCATCTGAAAATCGGATAGTGTCAGCGTAATTTGGAGAGTAGAAAGCACAATATTAAACCTTAAGTGGCGCAGCTCGAAAGCATGAGCGGAGGGGCAGAGACTGTGCTACAGCATGAGGACTGTTTTGCCAAGACGCTCACCACCACCTGGTTATCAGACCAAAAGCAGATCCGATGGTCACTGAACTCCTCGGGCCACATGTGAACTGCTACTACAATGGGGAAAACTCAAGAAAAGTTATGTCACATGATTGCCTCACCACACCAGGCTTGAGGCCATAGCTTTGCACACCAGCAGCCCTTGAAATAAAAACCAAAGGGCAAAGATCCAGCAGCACCAGCATGAACCTGAAAATCCCTGAGCGGGTTCAAGGTATCCTGCCATGGCGAACTACTATTGCATACATTCAGGAATTGCTACCATCGCCTGATATCTGCCTTCACCACATTTGGTAGGCATACACAAAGGTAAGGGGACCTCTGTCAGCATCGCCCTTGAGCCAGTGCCACCAACTGGACTCATCCACTTCAGCCCCAACTGGGCTAGGCGAGCTGGGTAGCACTTCCAGAGACCACCTTCTGCACATGAACAGGTCAAAGTGCTGTGGACTCACAGCTTAGAGTTGTGAGCACCGGATTCACTCCAACAAAAAGACAGTCGTCGCACAGCAGAGTCTGAGTATATAAACAACTCAGAGAGCAGCTCTGTAGAATATCTTCTTTATTCTATCTACAACTATACAAACTATATACAGAGCTTAATAGGTCTAAGCATAAATAAATGCTGCACTGCACTGAGTATCTGCAGCTGCCCTTAGCAGCAACCTTATCTCTACACATGATCTCTAACACTCAGTCTCTCTCCCTCTCCGACACTGACTGACTGACTTGGTGCTGGAGCAGAATAAGTAGAGACCAGAACACGCCTCCTCCTCTCTGGAGAATCAGCAGACTCCTCAGGAGATTCTTGGATATGGGAGGGGTGAAATCTAGGCAGCCTGGCCTAGCGGGAAGATTAGTTAAGTGACCCAGCAAGATCGGATCTGGTGAAGCATCACTTGCTACAGAGGAAGTATTACAAAATAACTTCCTTCAAGGCAGACAGCTTCTCCATAGCCAAGTGGTATGTTTTAGCAACGATATCCAACTGGATCCCTAAATAAAATGGGAATATGGGCAAAAGGTATTGAGCTATTGCTTGCCAGCTTCCAGCCCCCGCTTGGGCAGGGGGCATCTTGTGCAGCCATCATGATATGTAAATTTACAGGGCCGACGCTGGCCAGAACCCCTAAAGAAGTCCCAACCAAGCTGCCGCCAAGCCAGCTTCCTTTTCAGACACACACTCTGTGCAATGCAAAAAAAAAAAAAAAATAACAACAACACACACTCCGTGCAGTGCACACACTCTCCATGCAATGCAACTACACACTCCGTGCAATGCAAAAAGCACGCTCTGTGCAATGCAACTACACACTCCGTGCAATGCACACACAAAACCTCTGTGCAATGCAACTACACACTCCGTGAAATGCAAAACACACTCTCTGCAATGCACACACCTTTCATGCAATGCAACTACACTCCATGCAATGCAACTACACACTCCGTGCACTGCACCCTCTGTTCAATGCAACTACATACTCCGTGCAATGCACACACACTCCGTGCAATGCAAAAAACCAAAGCAAAACAAAAAACACTCTGTGCAATACAACTACACCCTCCATGCAATGCACACGCACTCCATGCAATGCAACTACACACTCCCTGCAATGCACACACCCTTCATGCAATGCAACTACACTCCATGCAATGCAACTACACACTCCGTGCACTGCACACCCTCTGTTCAATGCAACAACAAACTCCGTGCAATGCAACTACACACTCCGTGCAATGCAACAACACACTCCGTGCAATGCAACTACACACCCTCCGTGCAATGCAACTGCAAATCTCCTAGCAATGCAATGCAATTGCAGCCCGTGCAGCGCCGTGCTCTGCAACGCACAGAGCAAACTGCAATGCGGGCACGCAAAGGTGCTTTCTCCCAGTTGCATATTGCAAACATGGCGCCCATTACATCCCTCGCAGTGAGGTAACCACCAAAAGGACTTAAGTGTCCAGGTATAGCAATGGGGGAGCATGCAGCTGTCCCATACAGGGACCAATCCTGCAACCTAGGCATTACCGGCACTATGCGCTGACCCAGTGAAACCAATGCTTCATGGACCACATGGGGACACTATTCAGGCCGGAAACGCTTCCAGGCCATCGAATTCTAGGGCAAAGCCCTAGGATCACCTGCTAGGCCAGGCATAAATGTTTCCAGTGAAATAGCAGAGTTGAGGTAGCCCACAGCTTGTCCAGGTACCCCTGCTTGCCCTTTTAGAGGGAAGCACCCCTTCAAGAAACCCAAAGTTCTTTTATCACAAATGGGCCGAACTGCCCAGCAACAGAATAGCCCATAAGGAGCAGTTTGTTTTGTTTTGTTATAACAATGGCTAAGAGGGGGATATGAACTCCCAGGTCCTAGTCCTGCACTTTAGCCACTAAGCCACAATGGCTCATCTCAAAATGGCAGTCGCCTCTATCAGGGCAAAACAAACTTAAAGAAAATAAACTTGTTCAGAAACAGCATAGTTCAAGAGCATATACAGAGTGCTCATAGTCCTTGGAGGCACAGGGAGCCATAAAGCCAACCTTCGGGGATACTATAAACGAAAGTGATATCAGCTAAGCTGGGAACAGCCCTGACTAGCCCCACAATTTCAACAAGAGAAATGGGGGAAACCTTTTTGCGAAAGAAAGCCCCTAACGGGGGCTCTCTCACTATTGGGAAAGGCAAGCCACAGATACAGGGAGAATCTTCCTACAGGGCAGGGTAAGGGGTGGGGTGGGAAATTGAACAGGAAAAGGGGGGAATTAAATTATTTAAGGGACTAGAGAGGATTAAAAGAAAGGGGAAATAAAGAAATAAAGAAATGTAACCAGACAATGAGAAGATTGTCCCAGTGCTCCATGTGATCCGATGCAAAACGGCCAAGAGGCCGTGCCAACGTCTGGCCCCTGTATATATAGACTCTGACCCCTCCTCCGAATTGGCAACAATCAAAACACCCCAGCAACCCAGTTTAACCATTTAAATGGTCGGGATTCAACTAAATTTGCCTAGTCACTGGAGGGTGGCCTGTTCCCAACCGCAACACGTGCTCTCTGCTAGGGAGAACACGCTTTGTTTGATTGTTTTAAAGCAAGGGGTATTTAAGGTATAACTCCTAAAGACTGAAACTCAGACAATGAAATTAATTGTACAATCCTAAGGTGCACTGCTCAGAAGTAAGACCAAAGATCAGTGGGTCTTACTCCGAGGTAAGGTGGCCTGGAATCGCAGCCCAAGCCAGTTGAAAAGAACATCTCTCTGAGGGGCAAGATTAGAATATCTTCTTCCCCAGGTAGGTTTTTAATAAGAGGCCCAATGAGAAAAGACACATGGAATAATGGCAGTGGAAATCTTCCAAGATTTTACTGGGCAAACCTCAGCACCACTAGCTATGTCAGGCTGAAACAATTTGCCATTTGCAATAGCCACCATGTGGTGAGGCTGAATTCCTACAAGTGTGGGGAGATAGGAACATAGGAAGGCGTATTATACACAGTCACACCATGTAGCTCACTATTGTCAACACTGACTGGCAATGGCTCTCCAGGGTTTCAGACAGGGGTCTCTCTCAGCCCTGCCTTGAAATGTTGGCAGGGGCAGCCCATCCCGTTTTGCCACCTGAGGCAAAATGGGGAGGTGCCGGCCCCCAAGGTGGCTACTTCAGTCCGCTTCATGTCCCTAGATGTTGGGAACTGAATCGTTGACCTGTCCCTAAACCACAGCATGAGTAAACAGAAGCTGAGAACTTATATTGCCCCACACTCCCCTCCCCCATTTTTCTCCTGGGGGAAAACATGGTTGCAGAGATTTAAACGAGGCATCGCACAGGATACATAAATTTGTCAAAGAATAGTAGCTTTACAAATTTGTCTAAGTACAGTGTGTGCACTTGGTGGAAAACACAAAAATGCCAAGGGTAAACTGAGAACGAACCAATTAGAATAAACCTTTTGTGGGCTTACATTTCTTTAGGTATAAACAAGTTCCTTCTTGGATAGATTCTCAACTTTATTACACTGGTTTCAAATTTATTTGCTTTTTCCCTTGAGGAAGGAAGAATGTTGGTAATGTGATAGGTGACTTAGATTTACAACATAAGCCAGAAGCACTCAGTATGTGCTTCTTAAAACATTCTGCATTCTAAGGTCTCAAATTTACCTTGAAGGTAATAATAAAATTAAAGCCATTTGTATGTTATTGCTATCCTTTGGCTCTTTTACTCTTCAGCTTATCAACCTATGTTGTGCTGATAGATTTGTAGAGGCAGAAATATGTGGCTGTTTTGCATGGTGTTTGGGGATGGTGGAAGCGATGTTATCCTGCCCGCTATCAGATAGCAACTGGCTGGACCACAGGATGGCTACGTGTCCCACTTTGAAGAGGACAATCCTTGGTTTGAAGGACTGGCAGGGCGTAGTTCTCTATTGGAATGTTTGCAGGTCCTAGTTTAAAGATAGGTAAAGGTAAAGGGACCCCTGACCATTAGGTCCAGTCGTGACCGACTCTGGGGTTGCGGCGCTCATCTCGCTTTATTGGCTGAAAGAGCTGGCGTTTGTCCGCAGACAGCTTCCGGGTCATGTGGCCAGCATGACTAAGCCGCTTCTGGCGAACCAGAGCAGCGCACGGAAACGCTGTTTACCTTCCCGCCAGAGCGGTACCCATTTATCTACTTGCACTTTGACGTGCTTTCGAACTGCTAGGTTGGCAGGAGCTGGGACCGAACAACAGGAGCTCACCCCGTCGCGGGGATTCGAACCACCGACCTTCTGATCAGCAAGCCCTAGGCTCTGTGGTTTAACCCACAGTGCCACCCGTGTCCCAGTTTAAAGATAAAGAGCCATAATAAGGGAGAACAGGAGGGATCTTGGGTTTGTCCATCAATGATCAGCACCTGGTCTATAAACTGAGCAACCACACAGGTCACTTGATCACAGTCTTCCCCATGATGGTAAGATGATTGTGTACGTGTATATTATCTCCTCCTCTTTATGGTGAAACATCTCCTCTATTTTGGCAATGTATAAGTGGCCACCCTATTTGATATCCCTATTGAGGAGGTCATGCTTGAAGGCTACCTACCTACCTACCTACCTACCTATTTTCTATCTGGTATCAGGCATGCCTGTATTTAAAAATACAGAAAACATTTAAAAATACAGATACTCAGAAATTCCTCATATGATAACATTGGTTCTTCACATTCTTGATCATCATCTCTTACTTTTGTTCTTTATTTCTTGCTGTGCTGATAAGACTCAATTTTTCCCTAAGTTACACACAGAGAGACAATAGTCTCCTATTTATAAGTGATGTACTGCTAGAAAAGCATTGCAAAGATGCTTTGGAGGAAATTGTGTTGGTCTGCCATAGTCAAAATAAAAAAAAATCCTTCCAGTAGCACCTTAAAGACCAACTAAGTTAGTTCTTGGTATGAGCTTTCGTGTGCATGCACACTTCTTCAGATGTATCATTCATACCAAGAACTAACTTAGTTGGTCTTTAAGGTGCTACTGGAAGGAATTTTTTTTTATTTTGGAGGAAATTGTTCATGATTGTACACAGCTACTGCTCATAAAAATGTTTGTTGCTTTAAAAGGATTAGAATAATATTAGAGGCATGCTTAATACAGAACTATATAAATGGTGTCAAAGTATGAGAATCAGACAGGGTTCATATGGTATAAAAAGATGTTTTTCTGATGCCTCTCACCCTGTCTTTTGCAAATGGCTTGTAACTAAGCACAGAACAAACTCTGTGTGGAAGGACCACCGCTTAGCCGTACAGTGAATGTTTTGCAAACAGGTGGTTCCAGAATCCATCCCTAGTGTCTTCATTTAAAACAATCAGGCAAGCAATTTGGAAGTTCCTGCCACAATTCTGAGCTAAATGGACGAATAGTCTAATCTTGTATGAAGTAGCTTCTTATGCTATGGATTCCTATCAATCAAGCTGCATTCCTGTATTTATTTATAATTTATATACCACTTGATTGTAAAAACAACAATCTCAAAGATGTTTCCTTTGGGGATAATCAGTTAGTGGCAGTAGGTGGGGCCAGAGACAAAAGTGGGAAGGGTTCGCAGGATTGCTTTGTTCTGGTCTCACCCTCACTTTCTTTGTCAGCCCATCTCTCTCATGTTTTTCTCCATTTCTCCACAACCACCACCACCACCACCACCCTTCAGTTCTTCTAGCCTCCCTAAGCATTCATTCATGTTCTTACATTTATATACTGCCTCTTTGAATGCAGTGTAATGTGCATATGGCTCCCAGAAAGCCTGTAAGCTGCCATCTAAGCTCTTAACAGACCCAGAAGTACTGAGCTTCAGCAACTTGGTGGCCTCAAGTGCCTTCAGACCACAAGCCGGAATGAATAGATAGATGATAGATAGATAGATAGATAGATAGAGATTGAGACAGAGATATGTGTGTCAATGATCCTTCAGAACATATTTAAAAACCTCTGATGAAACACTCTGCTCATTCTGTCCCTCAGTCCACAGCAATCCTAGGCCCCCAAACTCACCTCAAGTTGTTGAGAAAGGATCTTCAGTGTCTTTGCTTCTTTCTCATTCTCAGGAACAACCCGTAGCACTTTATCCCTGTTAAGGAATACTGAAATGAAACCCTAAGTATTCTTTTTTTCAAAAAGAAACATAAGTAAGAGGCAGGGAGGATAACAATAAAAATGTAGATGCAGATTTAACTACAGCTTACATACCGATCACAAATCAGTATCACCTTTTTTTTGTCAATGTCTTGAATAATTCATACCATCACCTGGAGAAATGTGAACTCTCCTGCTTCGAGTTGTTAAAAAGGATGAAAAGCTGTGAATATTTGCTTCTTGTTGTTCTTATTAATTCTGGAAACGGGGGGGGGGGGGGAGAGATAGTCTCTTCCTATCCAATAATAAAGTATTAACAAAGAAACACCAAAACTTAAGGGTTATTGTATAAAGGAAATAGCTTGGAGATGGAGTATGTGTAAACAGATAAAAACCTGATTCTGAAGCACTGTAGCTCAAAGGATATTGTCAGATAGGGAACAGATATTGGAAGTGACTGGTGACCTACAAAAATCTTAATTATATTGGGTATGTGCCTGCTTCAGATGGATTAATATGGAAATAGAAAACTGTGGCCTTCCTGGTGATTTTCTGGACTGCAATTCCCATACCCTTTACCATTGGCTATACTGGCTAGAGTTGATGGAAGTTTGGAGTTCAACAGTATATATATATGGTCACATGTTCTCACTCAGTCTTAATATATTTTGTGGTAAAAGTAAAATGCTACATTTCCTCCCTTCTTGGCTATTGAAGATCCCTCTTAAGATCTTATTTTAAAAGGTCTGTTTGAAATACTAGAGCTCATCAAACGCAAATTATCTGACCCTTTGAAAGCCTAGTGCCAAGACTTGAGATTATTTAATTCCTAATGCCAGATTCTCCACTGCCTCACATCTTGTGTCTGTGCATATTGAACATAAATTGACACCGTTTAGTCTACACAGTGACAGATACTTGCAGAAGTTGCAATGCACTTGAGAATTAGCCCGTGTTTCTGGAATGCTGAATGCTTTGCTAGCTCGGGCCTGTAGTTAACATAAGAAGCGAGTCAATTAAAGTGACCTTCTTGATCTCTGGGTGGGTAAAGCAGATAATGGTACTTAAAAAACAAACTAATTAATATAGGGTGTTTATAACAAATATGCCAGGGTCTTCACATTTCTCTTCAACTGTTGGCAGTTTACACAGAGACCTTAGTTTACAGACATGAAGGCTAGTGTTTACTTTTGTCCACTTAAACTGCCAACAATTGAAGAAGGGACTCTTTGAGTTTGCTATTTGTTCTATATAAATTACCAGCAGCCTCATCGCCAGCATTGCTTGGGAATTACCCAAAAAATCAATGTTGTTTTGAAATCAGAGTTTTAAATCACCACAGTTTTGAAAGGTTCAGTCTTGATTCAAAATGGTGTCCAAGTATATCTGAACATGGACAAAAACCTGCTCCTTGATCTCAAGAACCATAATGCCAAATTTGGTTGTGATTTCATAAAAGGTGTCCAAATGCATAGCAAACAAACAACTTTCCAAAATATACAGTAGATGTGCATAGGTCAAAATAAAGCTTCCCTTGCTTTTCTTCTGTTGATCATAGGTTTTTCTGGTTCTCAATATTTTCAAAGCACCTTCCTTTGTTACAAACTTTATTGGCATCCAATATCAGTGAAATCTGTGTGTATGCTAGTAAGTTATGTAAGCACTTTCTGGAGCAACAAGCCTCGTGTGGTTCTCTTCCAATCCTAGCTGCTTTTGAAGAAATAAAAATGGTGAGTGCCATGACAGCTAGTATGTTCACAGCCCATGTCCATTAAAAGACAAAAAACAAACCTGAGTTGGCCACAACAGGAGGGAGGTTGATGTTGAGCAGGGGCAGCCAAAATACTGCCCTTCAAATGCTTGGGACTAAAAAAACCATTATCCTTGACCATTGGCTATGCTGGTTGGGCATGATCAGAGGTGCAGTCTAAAGCATCTGGAGGATGCCAGCATCTGGAGGATACACCTCTGGTGTAGAGGAACAGAAGTCAACTGTTTTTCCTGATTCAGCGGTAAACAGTGGGGTTTGCCAGGGAATGTAATGTGGCAAATGGAAAACCTCTAGGAACCATGTTTTCTAGGTACGGGGCAAGCACGAGTGTGGATGAGCCCATAGTTGATAGAGGTTGGAGGAGAAAAGGGGAAGAAGGTCTCGGTTAAGTGTGGTCGGATTTGAGGTTTTAATGAAACATTATCCTCTCTTCCACATACTGACAGCGCTGCTTATAACCAAGCATATGGATGTGCTTTAAAGAGTATGCAGATTATAGCTTTATAGTTAATAAATCACTTTAGAGGGTGATGAGAAGATTAAATTAGTGACTCTGAAAAGGAAAGCTATTCACTGTTTGCACCACCAGCAGTAATTTACTTAATTCAGCAGTCAGACATACAGCCCCAGGCCCAATCCCTATGATACTTATACTTCAACCACCCACACATAACCTCATTACGGAGGGTTACGTATAAGTGCCTCTGGCTAGCTTACAAATGTGTATATATTTTTTTCAAACTGAGGACCCTACGGGGGAACTATATAGTGCTAGATATAATCTCACAGGTATTTGGAAAAATATGTTTAAATTGAGAGGGGGGGGGGGAAATAATACTAGATTTTTAAAACCGCCTTTCCATATCAATAAATGACTGTGGTTATTAGTGCAGACAGGCAACATTTGCAAAATGTGCCTCATACTTTCTTAGGCATTGCCTGAGCTTCAGATTCCCAGACTCTCACTGATGCCAGATAAAGTTAACAAGGCACATAACTGCCTACGAGCTTGAGGCTATATGTGCTTGAAGAATTTTATCCACACTTGCTTCCAAATTAATTCAAACCCAGCTATGCCCACCTAAGGCTCTTTTATGCAATTATGTGCATGCTCTTACTCGTATTCCTGGAACGTTAACATACACAGCACCCTGAGGGTCAGCTATCTCATTGGTCTCAGGTGTATCTGTATGGAGCAAAATGTATGGACCGCACAGTTTTCCCACATGAAAATTTCCCAAGCAGTTTGACTCAAGTCAACCCCATTAAGAACCCACCTACTGGGAGCAAGCAGTAGCTTCATACTTCCAAATTAGTACATATACTGTAACATTTTCTCATGCAGGTGTACCTTGAGGACTGTTTTCCTCCTATGAGTCATGACTTGGTGTTGGGAGTCATGAACTGATAAATATACATGAACAAACATAACTCAAGTTTTCTAATTGGTACAGTGTACATCATTGGGTTCGGATGACAGAACAAATGCAGAGGGGCTTCACTGAAAAAGGTACAAGTTATATTAAAATGTAGCTGATGTATCTGAGAATAAGCTGGCACCAAACAGTCAACCTCTTGAGAAAAGTCAAGAGTTATGCTCGGCTGTTGTAATATAATATCCCCTCCCCTTCAATTTGAAATGTATAAATCTGTTTTTCTGCTAATGAGCAGAGACCACATCTTGTTTTCCCTTTAGCTGCACTGTGTATCATGTCTTGTTGTGAGCTGCGGAGATAAAAGCACTTAAGTGTTTAATCTGAAGCAGAGAGAAAACTGAACATGACAGTTTCATGCTGCTTCACACAAATTCTAATATACACATCATGTTTTACTGCAAGCTAGTTAGCCTGTCAGAAGTGTGGAGGCAGTAAGACACCTACAGATCAGTTGCTAAATCCAGAGGTTAAACTTGGTATTCTTCAGATAGCTAGACTTTTGAACCTTATTAACCTTATTAACCTTATTAACCTTATTAACCTCTGTTAACAACTCACCAACTCAAACTATGGATGAAGTGAGGTCCTGTCAAGTCTTGCAAACGAACCAGATAATGCTTGAGATTCACCGATACACTCATAGGTGGATGAACCGCAGACAAATTACTATGTCCTTGTCTCAGCTCTTGAATTACCATTACCGAAATGTAGATCTAGAAAATTTCCACTTCCTGCCTACCTTGAGAAACACCATGCGCCTATTTATGACCTTTAGGTCATCAACCCTCCCATCTCGACTCATGGAGATAAAGGATACTCTATGGTGGTCCCACTCTCTCCGCCCAGTGAGGGTATTTAAAGACGAAACAAGGAGGCAATTGGTCCCTTGCATAGAGTCAAAGCTAATGCGGATAAAGGAAACCAAGCTCAACACTAGAAATACTAATTGCCCGAAGGAAGAAAAGAACTCTGTAAGCCTAGAATTACAAGACCTGAAGAAGAGGCTAATGAGTATAAAGACTGAGATTTCTACCCAAAATATAAGGACAGTAGAGCCTAGAGCACAATATTTAAAGACGTCCAATAGCTCTTTATCCCATAGAAAGACAGCAGTGCAACTCCCTGTTCCCTTTTCAAACGACACCAAATTAGATGAGGAATTTGGCACCTCCGACATTTCTATGGCAACAACACCTAAAGAATTCTATGTTGCTGACAATCTGGAGATATCCAGCACCAACTCTACATCTGGACCTTTGCCTAATGTTCCAAAAACTTATCAGAATGATCAGCCTTCTCTACTGTACTCCTGGCGAGACAGGATGGACAGATCTTCCGAATTCGAATCTGGCTCTTTGTTGGCCAGTGATCCACATTTTATAACACATACCTCATTAATACTTCCACAGCCACAGATAGAACCAACAATCCTCCAATTAACCCAGGAGGGAGAGGGGGATTGACAGTTAATGAAACACCATGGGACTGTCCCCCCCGCTTGGGGTGCGGTTGGTTGGGTTTTATCTTCTAGGGATACTTACCCTATCAGACCTCCACCTCTTTCCCATACCATTTTGACCCAGGAGTCCTGGCCCAAGGATGACTTGTTATTGAGGGGATGTTACCCATCTATTGGGGAGGCTAGTATGGGATCTAGGATTTCCACAATTGAAGGGCTAGGGAGGAATGGCGGTAGGGCTAGATATCTCTATCGGCGAAGGGTTTCGAGATGCAGTGATCCTCGAACCCCTTCCAATCTACGCCCCATCCCAAGGGATGAGGGTAGGGAGAACAAGGATTACACACCTCCGTCACTGGTGCTGTGCAATGCCAGGTCCATAGGCAACAAAACTGCCACCATGCGTGACTTTTTTGTCTCGCAGGGGATTGACCTGGCTTGCGTGACGGAGACCTGGGTACGGGAAGGCGAAGTAGTCTCCCTACATGAGATAACACCCCCAGGTTTCTCTGTCCTCCATCAATCGCGGACTGTAGGTCGGGGGGGAGGAGTAGCGTTGTTATTCCGGGAGGATTGCTCTTTCAGAGCTCTGCCATCACTGGCGATCTCCGGCATTGAATGTGTTGGTCTCGTGTGGGGCACCAAGGAGAGCTTGGCTGTCTGGCTGGTGTACCGACCACCCAGCACATCTGCAGCCACCCTGTCAGATCTGCTGGAGGTGGTGGCGGGCTGGGCCTTGGAGTTCCCAAACCTACTGGTTTTGGGAGACTTCAACGTCCATGCCGATGCCGCTCCCTCCTCACAGGCTCTAGACCTAGTGACTTCCATGGCAACACTAGGGCTCTCCCAGTTTGTTTTGGGCCCCACTCATCAAGCAGGCCACACGCTGGATCTGATCTTTGGGGCTGGCATAGATGTGATCATGCTCCCCGCTGTGAAAGTGCCATGGTCTGATCACTACGCTTTAAAAGCCAAGATTGACTTCCCGCTCCTCCCCGGCTCGGGTGGCGAACCTATTTGGGCTCGTCCGCGAAAACTGATGGATCCTGATAGATTCCGACAAGCCTTGCGGAACCCTGCTCCTCCTGGCGACTCATTAGATGACCTTGTTGAGGACTGGAATAACCGGCTCTTGGCAGCCATTGATGAGATCGCGCCTAAGCGCCCTCTGCGACCCCGTCAAAACCGGGCCCCTTGGTTTACTGAGGAGCTCCGGAAAATGAAGCGGGATCTCAGACGGCTAGAACGAGTATGGCGACGGACTCGTGACGGAGCCTCAAGAACATCTTATAGGACGCTTATGAAAGCCTATGAGATGGCTATGAAAGCTGCTAAGAAATCTTACTTTGCAGCTTCCATTGCATCCGCTAGCTCTCGCCCGGCACAACTTTTTAGAATAATTAGGTCAATAACGTCCTTAGGAGGACAACCAAATTTAAGCACAAATTCGACCCACAGCTGTGAGGCATTCGCGAGCTTTTTTGCGGAGAAAGTCCTGTTGCTCCGCCGTGACCTCCCTGCCAATTTAGATACAGTGACTGAACTGGAGGCCCCTCGACTGACTTCAGGTCCAGTGTTGGACCATTTCGATCGGATACTCCCTACTGATGTGGATAGATTCCTCCAAGTTGGTAGGCCCACCACCTGCCTCCTTGATCCGTGCCCGTCTTGGCTGATTAGGGAGTGTCCAGATGTTGCGCGGACCCCCCTGGTTGAAATTATCAATTTGTCCCTTGACACGGGGACATTCCCAGGGGAACTGAAGGAAGCAGTGGTGCGTCCACTCCTAAAGAAAACTTCATTAGATCCCTTAGACCTATCCAATTACCGCCCAGTTTCAAATCTTCCATACCTGGGTAAGGTAATTGAGAGAGCGGTTGCTGAACAGCTTGGTAGGTTTCTGGAGGAAACATCGGCATTAGATCCATTTCAGTCCGGTTTCCGTCCTGGTTTTGGGACGGAGACGGCTCTGGTTGCCCTAACAGATGATATCCGTAGACAACTGGATCGAGGCGGGTCAGGACTGCTGATCCTTTTAGATTTGTCAGCAGCTTTTGACATGGTCGATCATGATCTTCTGGACCATCGCCTTGCAGACGTGGGGATACAGGGCATAGCCCGTAACTGGTTGTGCTCTTTTATCTCTGGTCGGGGACAGAGGGTGGCACTAGGGAGGGAAATGTCGTCACGCCACTCCTTGGTGTGTGGAGTGCCGCAGGGCGCAATTCTCTCCCCAATGCTTTTTAACATCTTTATGCGCCCCCTTGCTCAGATTATCCGGAGCTTTGGGCTGGGCTGTCATCAATATGCTGATGACACTCAGCTCTATCTACTGATGGATGGCCACACCAACTCGGCCCCTTACACACTGACCAGATGCTTGGAAGCTGTGGCTGGATGGTTTCGTGGGAGCCGATTGAAACTAAATCCTTCAAAGACAGAGGTCCTATGGCTAGGTCGGGATAGCATGGGGATGAGGGACCAACTCCCTTCTCTTGCGGGGGCCCAATTAGTGCCATTACCTTCCGTTAAGAGTTTGGGTGTAATCCTTGACGCCTCCCTTTCCATGGAGGCGCAAGTCACAGCAACAGCCAAGGCGACATTTTTCCACCTTCGCCGCATCAAGCAGTTGGTCCCTTACCTTTCCCGCCCCGACCTGGCCACAGTGATCCATGCGACAGTCATCTCCAGGCTTGACTACTGTAACTCGCTCTACGCGGGGCTGCCCTTGAAGCTGTCCCAGAAACTCCAGCGGGTACAGAATGCTGCAGCGAGGCTCCTCACAGGGTCTCTGCCATGGGAGCATATTCATCCAGTGCTTTTCAAGCTGCACTGGCTCCCGGTGGAGTACAGGGTCAGATTTAAGGTGCTGCTTTTGACCTTTAAAGCCCTTCACGGCCTAGGACCCTCGTACCTACGGGACCGCCTCGCCTGGTATGCCCCACGGAGAGCCTCAAGGTCCATAAATAACAACACCCTAGTGGTCCCAGGCCCTAAGGAAGTTAGATTGGCTTCAACCAGAGCCAGGGCCTTTTCAGCACTGGCCCCAACTTGGTGGAACGCTCTGTCTCATGAGACCAGGGCCCTGCAGGATCTGATCTCTTTCCGCAGGGCCTGTAAGACAGAGTTGTTCCGCCTGGCCTTTGGATTGGAGCCAATTTGATTCCCTCCGCCCCCTTTTTCTTTTTTCTTTTCCTTCTCCTGCAATGAGGCTCCATTTTAATATTTTAATGTTCCATTATTTTAATGTTGTATTTTATTTTGTTTTTAAGTTGTAATCACTCATCTTGTTTTTATTATTGCTTGTAAGCCGCTCTGAGCCCGGCCTTGGCTGGGGAGGGCGGGGTATAAATAAAAAATTATTATTATTATTATTATTATTATTATTATTATTATTATTATTATTACAGAGCCAGTGTGGTGTAGTGGTTAAGAGCGGTAGTCTCGTAATCTGGGGAACCGGGTTCGCGTCTCCGCTCCTCCACATGCAGCTGCTGGGTGACCTTGGGCCAGTCACACTTCTCTGAAGTCTCTCAGCCCCACTCACCTCACAGAGTGTTTGTTGTGGGGGAGGAAGGGAAAGGAGAATGTTAGCCGCTTTGAGACTCCTGAAGGGGAGTGAAAGGCGGGATATCAAATCCAAACTCTTCTTCTTCTTCTTCTTCTTCTCTTTTCACCATGGAGATGATATGTACTTAATAACAATATGTAATTTTAATTAGGCTCAAATGTATGAAGGCTTATTAATGACTTTAGGATTAAGGCTAGAATATCAAGTGGCTGAAATGAAATGGTTGACATGGTTTCCTGATTTCAGTATTTTTTTAACAAAGACTTTTTCTAGAATTGGAATTTAGGAATCAGGGATTGTACCACTGGGATAACTTCCACAGGAAACCTTATCTCAATGTGGGGAAAAGATGTGAGTAAATACTGTATTCATTTTGCCAAAAATGTAGTTCTATTGGATCTACTATATTTTAAATTATTTACATAATTCATTCATCCAGCATGAGATTTTCAAAAGACTTTTTAATTATTTGCTGTATGCATTTTTAACTCTTATAAGATATGTTTACTAATGTGAAATTTACATTATATACCTTATGTATGTACAATTTCAATCCTGCAAATTCAAGGCAGCAGCTGAGTTGCTGTTTAGCTGCATACTCCTTAAGACCGTTCCTTCTTGTCAATTATTGAAACTGCAGCTTCTGATGCAACTGTTATTTATACAAGTTTTACTAGGAATGAAAGTTAACATACAATAGATTTTTCCAAAGTTAATAACTGATCCCATTGGTTTTAATGGGATTTGAGACTGCTTAACTTTGGCTGGATTTTCTCTATAATAATTTATATCATTGGTTCAGGCAAGAGACCCTAAATAATGGCATAATGGTAATATTATTGCTTCCCACGGATTATTAATTTACGTAGTTTTGAGAAATGTATGCCTTATGGGTTGGTCCAATTAGTTACTCAGCTAGCAGAACAATTTATAGACTTGGGCTGGAAAATATTTTGTTTGTAAACATCAGATTTATCTGTTCATGTCCTAAGTACTTTGATTTTTGAAAAATTGTTTGTTTGCTTAATAAATAAAATTTATACACTGCTTGATTGTAAAAAATAAATAAAGTGAGTTACAAAAAAGATAGCTAGGAGGAGAGGTTCCTGTGGGTGCCGGCGAAGACCTCTTCAACTACCTGTGAATGCACGAAAAGCTACTGTAGGTTTGGGGAACCTGTGACAGCTGTTACTGGACTATAACTCCCATCATCCCTGACCACTGGCCATGCAGGCTGGGGTTCATGGGAGTTGGAGTTCAACACATCTGGACGGCGTCAGATTCTTGAACTACAGGGAAATAATTCATGAGTGATGTTGATGACAGTTGGTCTGTTTAATGTAACATTGTAAGAGTTTCCCCCTTTTTAAACAAGAAAAAAGGCAAGTGATCTCTGCTTAAAATTAACACGCTGATTATTCCAGTATGGCTTGTCTCTGATATTCCTTTGTTGTAGGGCAACATCTGGTACCTAACTGCCAGTTGAAAGGTAAGTACCGCACATGCAATTTGATTGTGCAGCAAAAGCTGCCAGCTTTCAGTCCTTTACTGCACACAATAAAATCTTTTTGGAATAGTTAATTTTACGCTACTGTATCTCTTTTCTTTTTCTCCGAGGCATTGTGCAGTCCTCGTTCCATTCCAATACCATTTCAGCTGTGCTTCTGCTATTCCTACAGTTGTTAAAATGGAAAAGAAACTTGCCTCTCTCACTTTGTAATATGCCACATACACATTTCATGAAGATCAGCATACTGTTGGTTAACTTTTATAAGACAAAGGTGAAAAACTGGATAAATGCACCACTGCTAGGCTATGTCTGCATCTAAAAACAAGCGTTTCTCAAGCAAATGCACATGCCATTAGATCTTTTCAGTGAGTGATCAATTTAAAATAGGCTGTCCCTCTGTATTTTTACTAAGAACTAAGTTCCACATATTGGGACGCGGGTTGCACTGTGGGTAAAAGCCTCAGCGCCTAGGACTTGCCGATCAGAAGGTCAGCGGTTTGAATCCCCGTGGCGGGGTGCGCTCCCGTCGCTCGGTCCCAGCGCCTGCCAACCTAGCAGTTCAAAAGCACCCCCGGGTGCAAGTAGATAAATAGGGACCGCTTACTAGCGGGAAGGTAAACGGCGTTCCGTGTGCTGCGCTGGCTTGCTAGATGCAGCTTGACACTCTGGCCATGTGACCCAGAAGTGTCTGCGGACAGCGCTGGCCCCCAGCCTCTAGAGTGAGATGAGCGCACAACCCTAGAGTCTGGCAAGACTGGCCCGTACGGGCAGGGGTACCTTTACAAGTTCCACAGTGGTAGACAGCAAGGTATTAATTAGGCAGCAAACTGAGGTAATGTAGCTTCCCCCACCTTTGACACCTGCACATTAGGTGCAGATGTTTGCCTATGTGATTAGAGAACACCAATGTCCTTAGGCTTTCCTGGAGGCTGGAACCCTGTCCAATTAAGAGTTCCACTGCACAGTGCCTAGAGATCTATGAGCATAGCCTTTCCTTCTGCAGAAATCCATGCCTAGGTGAGTGTGGAGCCATGGGAAGCCTTGTGCTCTTGGAGCCAGTAGCACAGCCTCACTGTCCCCCTCATCACAGGGAACCCCGCTTCACATGTATAAAGCTTGAAGGGGGCTAGTGAGATACTCCCAAGTTTTAGTGAGCATAGTAGGGCGTTCTAACAAATAAATAGGTTAAGAACATAAGAAGAACGCTGCTGGTCAGACCAAAGGCGCACCTATTCCAGCATCCCATTCTCACAGTGGCCAACCAGATGTCTATGGGAAGTCCCCAAGCAGGGCATGAGTGCAAGAACACAACTCTTCCCAGTTGTGTTCCCCATCAACCAGGATTCAGAACTACCTCCAATATTGAGGGAGTACACATGGTCTTATCATCCATGAGTCTGTCTAATCTACTCTGAAAGTTCTACATTTTGGAGGCTGCCACAACATTTGTAGTACTGCAGACCCTCCAAGTGCCCCTGTTTTCCACGGGACATCCCTGATTTACAGAAGCTGTCCTGGTTTCTGATTTGATCCCAGAATCTCCCGCTTTTCCTCAGCATGTCCCTATTTTTATTGGAGAAATGTTGGAGGATACGGGGTTATCCAACCCCCAAGCCTGTCTGAAGGCAATCCACTATAGGGAAGTTTTTGTAAATGTTTATTGTTTTACTATGTTTTTATATATGTTGGAAACTGCCCAGAGTGCCCAATAAGATGTGTGGGGTAAAATTATCATCATGGAATGGAACGTCCCTATTTTCATTGGATAAAAGTTGGAGGGCATGGTACTAAGTTCTACAGTTTAACAATGTGATGTATTTTAGATTTATAACCACCACCCCCAGACATTGTGTTAAATGCTTAGGGTGTTACTCTGAAAGGATTCACTCTGGGAGCCAGGGATGACATATTTCCCAATGCATTTTTTACTTTTAAGTAGTTCTAGGGATCACTCATCTGATAAGAGCAGTGGCATAGGGGAGGAAAATTATCCCCCCATAAACTTTGGGTTAGGGGCCTGCTTCCCTTACCTTTTGTAATACTGCTTAGCTACTCTTTCTAAAACTAAAGGGGTGTTTAGTTTTATTAACATTGGTAGGAATGCAGTTAGAGGTTGTGTGTATTATTAAAGCCCTCTACTTTTCCCTCCACAATTCAAAACCAGCTTCGGAGGTGGTCTTTAGATCGGGAAAATGGCACGGGGAAAGGGTTCATCCCCCCCCCCCCAAGTCATCGCTCCACTCAAATCCAGAACACCCTGCAACTGCTTTAAAGGATAAAGACATAAATGTTGAGAGATCCCATCATGTATTGTGCCATTTTACTGGTAAAATGTTTTAGATGGTTGTTATTGTTGTAAGTCTTAACTGGAGGAAAGGTAGTAAAACCTGCAATCACCTGGGAATTACTGTATTACCCAATTTATAGCTGAAAATGATCGCAAAAACAATTTATAGGTTCAGAGTTGAGTGAACAAGACCCCAAGGAATACTTGTAGTTCCTGCAGTAAGCCTGGTAGGGTACTATGGGGATGTCTGAGAAACAAGCAAGTTAAAAATTAGATCTCCAATAGCTAACCTTAGCTGTTGATAAAAATGAATAGTTGCTAAAGGAGAGGGTCTGATGAACAGTACTAAAGCCATTTTGGATAATACACTAAACCATAGTTTAGCATGACAAGAATGAACTGCAGCAAGCATTGGGCTTTCATACTCCTCTTTCTTTAGTGCAGCTACAAAGGGTTTGGGAAACTGTGGCTTTTGCTTTTGCTTAAACATAATAGGCCATGTCATGTTAAGCTTAAGTATGGTTAGGAAACAGGCCAATTTCAAACAACAGTTTGTGAAGCTGGCTTATTTTCACTAACCATGAAAGACACACAAAACTGTGGTTCATTTAAAATGGAAGCTGAAACTTCCAATCTCCTTGTGACCGTGCAGGAGGAGGAGAGGGCAGGTGGCAATGTGCAGACCCAGAGGAAGGGAGGTTTGATACACTTAAAACAATTTAATGGTCTTGTCTTCCAAGGATTTCTGGACCCAGTTCTGAAAGGGTGAAACTTGAGCTAATACTTGATGCATCTGAGCAAATGGGCTGTAGCACATGAAAGCGGTTTGCCAATTAAAAATAGTCAGAATTCACCCACAACTTCAAGTGCCCACACCTCTTTTTTTACAACATATCTGACACTCATTTTAAAGTACTGACTTCCAAGGTAAAACTCTTACAGTTTAGGGTTAAAATGAAAACCTATTTTTCAACCTACATGGCTTTTGGTTCCTTTGAGGTATGGATTTCAGGAAGGATCTGCTCTGACATCATGATGGATTACAACAGTAGGATTACAGATGTTGGGGCCAGAGGGAGAGACTTTTTTCTTTTTTTCCAAGTGTAAGCAACAAAGCAGATAAGGACAAGCCGAGCACTGTACCTGCTTGGATGAATGAGATAATAAGAACTTGCATTTTGTAAACAATAACAACAATAATTTTATTATTTATACCCCGCCCATCTGGCTGGGTTTCCCCAGCCACTCTGGGCGGCTTCCAACAAAATATTAAAATACAATAGTGCGTCAAACATTAAAAGCTTCCCTAAGCAGGGAAGATAGGAAACAGTGCTCATTCCATCAACAATGATGGAGTCCAACAAAGTCCAACGGCATCTGCTGCTCTTGAATTGTCTCCGTTCCAGGTGGTTTTATAAGAATTACTATTTGACTTCTGAGGAGGCTTTATGGCTGAAGAATGGGATGCAACCACTCTGCACAAACAAACAAACAGAGAGGAAGGGCCGTGGGGATGAGGAGGTCAGTGTGGTGCAAATTCACTATCAGGACGACTGGACTGCTTCTGCCTATGTGTTTCCACCACACTGATCTCACCACTACCTTTCCCTCCCAGTAAGCAGCAGCAATTCAGCTGTCAGGAGGTTAGGTGAACACTGCTGCCCGCTACTGATTAAATTTATATATTGTGAGCTCTAGCTCTCTCTGCTGTTTTTGTTTTTTTGATTCCGCTTTTAGACTTGGCTGTTTTGGGTTATTTTTGTACTTGTTTATACTTTGTTGGCCATCAGTTCTTTTTTAGATGGGAACAGTAGTGCATACATTGTTTTATAAATAAATGCATCAAATTTTTATTTTGAAAAATTCATCTTATTTACAGCCATCTTCAGAATTCAATTTATTCTTCTTATATAAACAGAATGGAAGTCCCACCCCCCGCACAAGTTCTGTACATAGTCCAAGGCTGAAATCCTATGTACACTTACTTAAGACTAAGTCTCACTGAAGTTAGTGAAACTTTTCTGAGTTAACTGTATAAGGAATGTGTTGTAAGGCAATCATATGACTCTTGTTGAGATCTTTGATTGATGAAGAATTTACTGCCAAACAAATCTTCTTCTGGAAAATGGTGACTCTTCCAATAACCACTGTATAATAACAAAGCTTTTACAAGGGTATACTGCCTACCCAGTTTTAACTAGTATCTAAAACCTTTAATGTTTAAAGTAAAAACTATCACTTAAAATTAAAAGATAAATGATAAATGGATCTCTCTTTAGTGTCTGCTTGAGAACACTTTTATGAATAATTCCTAATAGTATGGATGTTTGACAAGAATCTATTTTTATCCTGCATTATAGTATTCACAAACTTTATAAAAAGAAGCTCATGTCAATCATCGGATTTTACTTTGCTTAATACAATAAATTGCACATTGTAATTTATAAGCTACATAACCAACTTACTCCAGTGCAATCCCACTGAAGTTAGGTTAAGACTGTGTATTCCTTTTATTGTTAAGTAGTTTTGTGGTTCCGCCTCTGCAATTTCCAGAGTAGTTTAACAATTAATCCCTCTTCCCAGGGAACTCTGGGAATTGTAGCTCTGTGAGGGGAATAAAGTTCTCCTAACAACTCTCAGCACCCTGCAGTTCCCAGAATTACTTGGGGAAGCCATGCCTGTTTAAGGTAGCATGATACTGCTTTAAATGTATAGAACAGATGAAGCAAGAAATTGCATGGCCATCTGTCAGGGATGCAATAATCCTGCACTGAGCGGGGGTGGGGTGGGATTAAATTACCTCAAAGGCCCCTTCCAACTCCCAAATTTTATACTTCTCTGAGGACAGAGGTTTGCATTTACCACAACAGAAGAGTAACAGCAACATGGATTCATTGTTCAAGAGCCCTGAAGCACTTTTACAGTATGACTGAGGAAAACAGAGACAGAGAGAGAACTAACTATGGTAGTTACAAAAGGGATTTGATGTGGTGGGAAACTTTAAACCTGAAGGCTTCATCGAAGCCTAAAGGCAACTTAAATAATGTGGACCTGCTGTTATTGTTCACAAAGGGTACTAATTTCATTGTACTGGCAACAACTGCTCTCTACAATTTTTTAAATCCCCTCAATAGCTGAAGTTCTAGCTTGCCTATCGTTCCTCCAGTGAACTTTGTTCTTGTGCTACTAATCACAAACCTAAGCAATCTTCTTTAAGCATTCGTTAAGTTTTTGGCCTGTCTTGACATCATCAGGAAGGGTCAAAATTGTGGGGGGTTGTTTTTCACCAGGAAGATACCTGCAAGTAGGCACTGGACTCAGACCAGAAAGCAGCTGCCATGTGTTAAGTGCCCTGTCACTGCTAGTGACCTAGGGGTGAAATCCTTTATATCGTATTACCCGTTCCATGTACTTTCTTTTCCTAAAGCGTATGGAATGTTTTTTAAACTTCAGTGAATGGCTGTGTTTTAACTGTGGAATTCGCATGCCTAGCCTTAGTACTTTAATAAAAATGAAAAGGGCAAGGCCATTCTGACTTCTTTCTGCTTATCCTGAACCACCTAAAAAAGCACCACTTTGAATGAATCCTACACAGATTGTGCACTGGAAAAGGTATCGTTTTACTAGCATTGCTCTATAAGGTAAGCAATTTCTGAAGCCACAGCCAGTTATTTTGAGAACATGCACTATCTGCTTGTCCACACTAAACAGAATTAAAGTGGGGAAGGAGTACTGTATTTTTCCATGCATAAGACTAGGTTCCCCCCCTAAAAATGTCAGAAATTAGGGGGCGTCTTATACACGGATACATCTCCCCCATTTTCTTAAATCTGAGTCCCCAAAAATAGGGGATGTCTTATACATGGAAGCATCTTATAGACAGAAAAATACAGTGGGTAAATTCTTGGCATTTAACAGAAGAGCCTACTGCAATAATGAAAGTCAATGCTCAACTTTGTTTAAAGCATCTTTCCAATATGAGACATTTCCCTTGTATTCCAGGGTCACTTGTGAAAATTATTTTTCTATCTTGTCTATTTTGCAAAAAGCAGGTTGCAAACTATGTGATACAGGATGCATAATTGTTAATGCCAACTGTGTAATTTTTAAAGGCACTTAAACACAAAAATATAACATTGAACCACTTAAGGAAGCATATTTGTAGTTCAGTTGGCTGTGCTTTGGCTGGGGACATGGGAAGGTGTTCTATAATGTGTCTGATGATCTCTGTATTATCTACCCTGACGGGTAGCATCTTTCCAGAGCCTCCGATGAAATCTTTCCCATCTCCTAGTCTTTCTTCTACATAATAAACATGAGCCATGGTATCTGCCCTAGTTCCCAGCTATGGAAGTGCTAAGGCTACAGCTACTGAGGAAAGGATTTTGCATTTGTACTAAAACTAGTTGTTGGTAGGAGCTTCCACTATAGCAGAGGTGGGGGACCTTTGGCTCGCCGGATGTGGCTGGACTAAAACTCCTTCCATCCCTAATCATTAGTGATAGCAGAATCCAAAAAATACCTAAAAGGCCACAGGGTCCCCATCCCTTCTAAGCTGGAGCTAGTGCTGGTAAAAGGCATCAGAAAAATTCAAAAGCGGAAGTTGGATTTGCACAGCAGCTGTTCTGGGCTTCAAGGAATTATTTGACTACATTAGTGAAACGACAATCTCCACAACTGGAATGAAGAGAACTCTGTTGCTCTGGCCTGGCGGTGGACTTGAAGTTCTGCTCCGTCCTGCTCTAAGTATTATCTGCCATTCCATCTTGGGGAGGTGGGTAGGGGGTGGAACGTATTGTATTTTCACCTGCATCTTCCTCTTGCCAGTATCATGCCAGCCTAGTTCTTGGGTCATTTCACACCTATTTGGTTACTTACTTATGGGTCTTTAAATGTTTTATTTTATTTGTTTGTTTTCAGAATGTATACCCTGCATTCTCACCAAGGTTTCAAGACGGCTAGCAACAAAAACATGTACAAGAAAAAAAGAGAACAAAATTTAATTGTAGTCTGTCATGTTATGCTTGTGAGTCACACAGAGAGCAATGCCGTGGAGGGGCTTATAGATGTTAATAACAACAATCTGGATCAATCCATTTTGGTTTAATCAGTGGCCACCTTTATTAGCATAGGTTGTCCATCATTAATATCAATGGGTCTTCCATCTGAGTAAACGTTAAGGTTGCAACCCTGTGCACAAGTTTGTGGGAATTATGGGGATTGAGCTAGAAGACGAAAAATAATTCACTTCAAAAGGAATCTTCATTTCTGTTCTGGCTACTTTTCTGTGTGTCTAAGGCTTCAAGTCTTAGGCTTCAGCCTTATATACTGTACACACTTAACTGGGAGTAAGTTCTGTTTAGCTCAACAGGACTTACTTGTCTGACATAGGTCAGCTTGCACTGCCAATTCCGAGAGCGGTGGTTTGCCACGATGCACTGCAATTTGTAAATTCAAATTATTGTATGCAGTGCCATTTTTCTAGAAAAAGAAGTGCCAGAACTCACCATGGATATCTCTCTTGTTCTCTTATAATGGCAATGGCACCCACCTGAGAGGTGGTTCCAGCTGGGGGGTAAAAAGCCCTGCACAACATCATCTAATGTGAAAAGGATCTAGGAGTCTTAGCAGACCACAAGCTTAACAAGAGTCAACAGTATAATGCAGCAGCAAAAAAAAAAAAAAAAAAAGCTGATGCAATTTAGGCTGCATCAACTGGAGTCTAACAACCAGATCAAGGGAAGTCATAATCTTGCTCTATTCTGCCTTGGTCAGACTCCACTTGGGAGTCCTGTGTCCAGTTCTGGGCACCACAGTTCAAGGATACTGACAAGCTGGAAGGTCTGCAGAGGCGGGTGACTATGATGCTAAAAGGGTCTGGAAACCGAGCCTTGTCAGCAAAGTAGAATGCCTATTAGCATTCATACTTTCAGGTGTATATTCCTGAAGACTCAAGGGCTTTCTGCAAGGAACCTTTGGATCCTCGGTACATGGCAGAACTCAGTTCAGTCCCCAGCCAGCATGGCCAGCGGCCAAGGAGGATGAGACTTTTAGACATCCCTAGAATTGCACTGGCCATGCTGAAAATCCAACCACATCTCGAAAGCCACGGTTCCCTCACCCCTGACTGAAGAAATTAAATAAGTGAGATATGAACAATCAAGGTCCTCCGACGCTAAATCCAAGAGCGCAATTATAACGACTCACAATTCCCCAACAGTGGCTGCCATCAGCCCGTGCAAAGTGCAAGATGAGAGCAAGAGAGGCGCTACTTCCGCGCCCTGGTTGCTCCCATAAGCCCAAGCCAGCACGCCCAATGGTCAGGGATGAGGGGAGCTGGAGCGCAGCAGCCTCTGGAGAGGCACTGGGTTGGAGAGGGCTGCGCTCGGCACACTTACCCGGCGTAGCGGTTGCCGTAAGCGGAGCTTCGTCCTGCCACAGCCTGCAGGAGCAGCGGCAGCAGCAGCAGCGGCCGGAGCGGGAGAAAAGGCGCGGGCGCCGCCGCCTGAAGTTTCATGGTCGCGTCGAGGTAGGGGCCAGGATGGAGCTGCCCTGCGCGCCCCTCCGCCTCTGCCGGGCGTACAAAGGAGCCGGCCCGCCAGAGCCAGGAGGCGGGAGGGAGGAGCAGCAACGTGGAGCAGCCTCCACCCCCGGCGCGCTTTTCTTTTCTGGGAGGGGCGGGGGGTGGGCGGCTGTTTTGCGGCTGGAGCAACAGGCAAGTTCACTGGGAAGAAAGTTGAGCGCGCTTCTCCAGCGGGGGGGGGGGGGGGGCTCGACGGAGACCAATGGAGGAGGCGCGCAATTTTTTAAGCGGAGTCCAAAGCGCGCAAATGAGGATACAGATATGCAACCTGAGTCCACATTGGAGGGGCTCACAGCATTAACACCCCGAGAAGGACTTCAATTTCTCTCATAGCCTAAGCCTTGGATTCAAGCAGAAATTAAGCTTGGCAACAGGAAGATAGAATGAGAGGCAAAGGAGGTGCTGTGGGATTGGTGGACGTCAATGTTTGTTTTCCTTTTTAGTGTTTATATTATTAATTTGTAAGATTTGGATTTTTTTTATATGCTTGTTTTTGTGTATTGTTATTTTTTGTGGTTTTTTGTTGTTGTGTGGAAAATACTAATAAAATTTACTATTTAATAAATTATAATAATAAAAAAAAGAAATTAAGCTTGGCTTTCCCTCTTGGCCTTCTTCCTTCTGCCTGCTGGTAGCCATCTCTCTCTCTCTCTCTCTCTCTCTCTCTCTCTCTCACACACACACACACACACACACCCCTCAGCTAGTGCTTTTGTCCTCCTGACTATCAACAGGTTGAGGGAGAGAGGCCTACCCATTTGACGTCTGGCACGGAGCCACTTCCTTTGTTACCTTAATGACCCTTCCTTAGTTGCCATTACCAAGAAGATGGCCTGGCCACTCCAACAACTGAATCCTTGCTGGATCCAGGAATTAGAAGGGACTCAGACGTACAGCCTAATCCTGCCTCCCGAACTCACAACAATATTTACTATTGATGGAGGATTGGCTTGTACCTTGTTTTGTCAGCTAACACACCCTCTTCCCCATCACTACACATGTAAAAGAGTAGTGCTGAAACAAAGATCACCCATCTATATACTGAAAACGTAACAAAGATAGAATGAAAAGATATTTGACATGAACATACAAAATAAAAACATTCCCATGGGTGGCCTCTCCAAACAACTGTGATTCTTAAAGGGCTCTAATTTCAGCTGAGCTCTTGGTGGCAAAAGCTAAGTTTCACTCCTGGGGGAGGGGGGCACTGCACTGATGATAAATAATGATGACGATGGTGGATGTGTAGGGATGTACAGTATTTAGACTGCAAGCTCCCTGGGTCTTCTTGTACTCTGCAAAGCACTGTGCACATGGATGGATGGATGCAAATAATAATAATTTCTGAGGGAACTGTGCAAAATGTACTCTAATGCACCTGGCAGCAGTGCCAGTGGGCAGCAGCTCTCTGAGCAAAGGTGAGTAGGTGAGACCCATCATTTTAATTTCCCACAATGCATTGCTTTGTGAAATGTGCTTGGTGAACTCATAACCATGGGCGAAGCCAGGATTTTTGTGGGGGGAGGACAAGCCTTTTGTTATGGGGAGACAGAACCTACATTATGCTATGTATTTTTATTGATTTAGGGGGGCAGCTGCCCCTCCCTGCCCCCCCTGGCTACGCCCATGCTCATAATGCTGAGAAGGTAGGATATTAAGTGGTGCCCAGGGCAAACATCACTGGTGGGTGCTGTCAGCTTTTCAAGGAGGCCAGTTCCTGACTCTAGCTCACAAGTCAACAATTGGTCAATACAGCTATTCCTTTCTGGGATGCTGAAAATCAGTCACATGCCTCAGGGCATCTAGGGAATTCATGGCACATGTGTGATTTGGACCAGTGTTTTCTTTGATCACAGCTCAGTCTATTCCCTACGCTGTTGCTGCTTTCTCTTTGTGAGTTGAAGCTATAAAACTATTTTGTGGGGTTTAAAATTTTGTTCCCTGGTTGTATTTGAATATGTGAATGCATCTTCAGCATTTTCTAATTTGAATCGATTTTAGGTCTGCAAAAGAAAAGCCTGCAACTTTGTAGAAGACATTGATCTTCTGCAGAGAGCTTCAAACACACACAACATATCTTTATGTATTTTAAAATGAAAACCACTTAAAATAAAAAAAACTCTCTAAGGCAGTTTATAATAAAAATAGAATAGCAAAAATGGAAACAACATTCAGTAAAATTGCCTTAAAACTGGATCACAACAAGATAAAAGGACAAATGTATATCGCAAAACTGAGAATTCTGTCTCCCCCAAATTCTCCTAGCCATTTTTCAAGCAACTTTTAAAAACCTTGACTTCTGATGATGCAGCAGAGAGTGAAAAAAAACAAAAAACCTGGCTACATGTGTAAAAGTTTCCCCACATATCTCTGGATCTAAGCCAAAAGCACATTTCTTTGTGTACCATTTATGACTGTAGTAAGAGCTCTTTCCATCCCCTGCTCTAACACAGTGAGAAACATGAAGGAAGATTATAAAGTATTTTTATATGTCTAACTTAGGGAATGGTATAGCAGCACAGAGTTATACCAAATTATTAACGGTGTGATCCTATTTATGGCTTACTGAGAAGCAATATCCATTGAGTTCAATGACACTTACTTCCAGGAAAGTGTGTTTAGGATTGCAGCCTAAATCATTCTTAGCCCCAGGTTGACACCAGGATAATAATAAGGCAAGTGTATGAGCCTATCATTCTGTGTTTTAAATGTGCTGCATAGTACAACATGCCACCAGACTGCATCTTAGATCACAGGAGATGGTTGCCTATTTACCCCTGAGAAACAAATGCACAGGTATGGATCTTTACAAATGTATCCCAAGGTGGTGGTGTTTTTTTATTTCTTTGTTACTCAAAGACTAGTTAAAAACAGAGATTCACGCCGATCACAGAAAGACAAAAGCTTTACCATCAGTCTGACCTATTGCTTTCTCCTGACATTTGACAGTTTAATTGGCAGTGCCTCATGTGGTGGGTGCCTGTGTGCCGGCAGGGTTAATCCCATATAGCACATGCTCGTGCTTTGCAAAGCCCTTGCAGAGAAACAACAATAATAAATAGCTGGCGGCATCTGGTCAACAAAAGGGGGTGTTTTCCAGCAACAAAAGGATTTGGCATCTTGGCATTTCACAGTTTGCAAACAACATAATCCACATGGCAAAGGCACGGTAAGCCACCAAATGCTGTTCTAATTCTGAGGCTGGTTCTCAAAGAGTCTTCTAAAAGTGTTCCTGAAGTCAGATGAATGACTTGTGTCTGGCTTGTGTGTTGCAGCCAGCAGAGATCAAGCGACATACTTGCCTTTATTTTTGTGTGATGCAAAGAGTTCATTCCCCGTTCTAGTACTTCAAGGGTTGCAAAAGCCTACCCAGAAGTGCTTAGCTTCTCCCACCCCCACCCTCTCCCACTCAATCTTTCTATATATACTACCCAAGTGAGCTGCTCCTTTGGCGAAAAACCAAGCAGATGTGGACCAGCTTCAGCAATTCCGGAGATATAGATCTATTTAATGGCCTCAGCTGTTACTGCAGATTCCCACATCCCACCCTGCCACTCCCTGCCTCCAGGAGCCTCCCAAAGTCCAATTGCTACACCATGCTAATTCAGTAGCAAGTTTTCACATGCTATGAAATCATTCCAGAGCAGATCAATAAATAGTTTGGGGGGTAGCTGTAGGAAACGTGCATGTGGTCAAAGGGTGCAGTTCTGCAACCATTTAAGCCTTATCGGATTTCCTCTGCGAAGGGTCAGTGGATGAGCTCACTTTCATATCCACAGCCCTTCATATTTTTGTTTCCTGCTTGCCCACCACCTGGGCTAGGCTAGTTGTTGCTGTTGCTGATGCTGTCGTTGTTCCTTTCATTTCTATACCACTTTATATTTTTAAGAAAAAAAATGGAAGTTCCCCCAGAATGTCTGCTCTATATACATTATTTACACAATGGGCCCCACGTGATTGGCTAATTCCGGGATTCTCCTGTAGGCCAATCAGGTTGCGGATTCACTTCCACCTGGAGCTGGATTCGGTGGCTCCTGTGGACCCATTAGACTGCTGCATTCTGAATCCTATTGTCCTAGGATCAATCAAACTGCTGCATTTTGGATCCTATTCAACTCAGTACATAACATCCCCGCTCCTTGTCTCCCAGAACTAGAAGCGGCATGAAGAGGGTGAAGGAGAGGTTGGCTTCATGCAAACACATTCTCTGCTTGGGAAAAGCCCTGGATGATGTATCAGGTAACGTGCATTCTCACAGCCTTCTAAGTTCCCTGACTTAGAAGGCTGTGAAGATGCACATTACCTGCTGTGAGGATGCACATTACCTGTTTCCCCATGCCAAAATCAAATTTACTGAAACTGTCATCTGCACATGTGCTGTCATTTGTGCATGTGCAATGGCTGTCTCCAGCGTACACACCTCAGCTTTACCACAGCTTCTGTTTCCGAATCAGATGGAGGCCGTTTTGACAGAAAGTGCATCAAACAGGAAAATTTCTCCATAAGATGTAGGATACCACTAGCTTCAACTACCAGTGGTGGGAGCAGACTGGAGTTAGTAACTGTTAACATGTGGTTCTCAGCCTATTTCAAACTAAATGTACAAGTGTCTATAGAATGGCACCATTACAAATAAATGGTTCAGTGTAACTAGCACAAACATTTTCATGAACAACTGAAAACTACCAGAGGCAGCAGAAGTTGAGTTTTATTTGTTCATACTGATATGGAATAATTTAAATACAAAGGCATCTCTAGGCAGGGGCGGAGGAAGGGGTGAGCGGTGGGGGCAGTCTGCCCCGGGTGTCACCACTGAGGGGGATGACAAAATGCTGGGCGGCACTCACTGTGGGGCCTGCAGTGCATCCGAGCCACGCATCTCTCTTGGGAGTGACACGGTGGCTTGAGCTCCCGCAGGTTCCGTGCTGCCCCAAACCGTCTGCCCGCTGCCTCACCCTCAGCTGTAGGGCAGCTGAGTGGGAGGACGCAGGCAGACTCCTCAGAGGCCCCACAGAGCATCCTGTCCCAGCTGGCCCTGCCCCACGGGTGGCTGGCCCCGCCCCCAGGAACGGCTGGCCCTACCCCTGGGCGCAGGGCATGCACACCGCCCCAGGCGCCTGATGGGCTTGCTCCGCCGCTGTTTCTAGGTTCACTTCCACAATATAATGCAGATGACTAATAGCACGCAACTCAAACTATTCACAGCTGCAAGGTTTTAATACTAGCCTATCATTATATTCCTGGTTTAAAACCCCAAGTAGGAAGATAAATACTGTGTAAACATACACACATGGTGCCTATAATAATATAGCATTAGGCATATTGTGTACACAAAATTATATTAAAGAAAGGCAAAAAAGAAACAGTGCTCAGATGTTGTTAATCCATCTGTCACCTGCAAGGGTAGCCCAAGTTACTTGATGATGCCTGCTTGATTAATATTATCATATAGTATGTCTTAACTTGCGTACTGAGAATAACATCTGAAGTCTGTGTACAAAGAAAATGTTCCACATTTCATATTTACACATAAGCTTAAATTAGGAAACACCAAGCTACACATGTTCTCATAAATTACTTTGTCAGTTAAAAAGTATGTCCTTCCAAGCTTCTGGAGATACTCAAAGTATTCAGAATTGGAGCTGGCTTCTCTGGGTCTAATATGAGCTACAATGGTGGCATGATGGTTCTGAACAGGTATAGCGAAGGGTATGGTGGGTAATTTCATGAAAAGAAGAGGCAGGTAGAAGACAAGTTCTGAATCCTTTCCTTTCCTAAGCTTCACTCCGTGACACTGCCTCCTCCCCAGTCGATTTTGGTCCAGTGCAATTCCTAGGCTTAGGGGAAAAACAGATGACCAGGAGAGACAGAGAAAAATGACAGGAGGAAGTTGGAGGGGGGCACTGGGTATGTGAAAAGGTCAACCATCCCACAATTATCCCTTTCTTCTCATGGTCACCCTCCTCCTGTTGTGGGTCTGCTATCATCACATCTAGACTGACTCAGAGGCAACAAGTTAAACTTAAAGACCAAGTGAGTGTGCATGTTGAACTATTGTATCACATATATATGCTGCAACTGTGAAAAAGGGAAATCTTAAGGAGTAAGAGGAAGAGAGAGTTGCCATGTTCAGAAGCCTGAGATTTCAGAAAACGTTGTTGGCATCCATCTGTCCTGAGAGACAATGGAGTGCCCCTCTGCGGATGAAGTCAAATCACTGTCTTAACAGCACCAAAGTAACCTCCCCAGGGCACAAGCCAGGGCAGTGTGTATGGAGGTCCTGGGTTGTCTAGACAAGAATCCCCTCTTAGCCTCACTGATGTGGTCCAAAGGAAAGCAGAGCAATATGTTTGGCATCAGCTTGGCTGCAGGAGTTGCCAAAAGAAGGCATATGAGGTGCCACCCAACTGCCTTAGGGAGTCCACAGTGAATTTGTGTAAGGTTTACTCCTTAGCTTTTTCTTCTCCCGAAGATATTCTGCAAGACAGCAGAGGTTTAGGAGCAGGGGTTTCCTTCTTCTAGAGAGGCTATTTTTCCAGGTGGACAAACCCATTTGCCCCTCACTGCCAACATCCCTGAGCATTGGCCATGATGGCTGGGCTGATGGGAGTTAGAATCCAAAAATCTCAAGACGCACATGTTTAGCCACCCTTGAATATTGTGTCCATTCTTCACCAATATCTAAATTCTTTGCATGAATTTTGAGAACCTACTAAAAGGGAAGCATATGCTATCATTCATCATAATACAGATTAAAGCAAAGTTGCATTGCAAAAACACACTGGTAGCTTCTGAAAGTCCTGAGCTCTCTTATTACAGCAGCACACATGAAATGTAAAGCCATCTTAGGAACAGAATAATTTCCTGCCATCTAGTGTCAGAAACAATGTAGTTTATGCCTTTTGCCATTAATGGAGTTTATATACCGTAGTTTCTCTGACGAGCAGAATATTGCAAAATGCACACTTACGAAGTTTCAAAATAGAGTTACAGCTTTTATTAATGCTCTAGCCTTAGCATAAGTTGTTTTATATATATGACAAGATGATATCTATCTTACCAAGCTTACTGTATTTGCTTAAAATCCAATATATTGTTTATAGAACTCACTGTTACAGACATGCAGGATTATAGCAGAACATGGCATATTTTTCAAAAGCTGCATAGGCTATTCTACACCCCACACTGTGTTTGATATGCTAAATAATATTAACAGGCTTACCCTATGAACAGAGGCCTTTAAAGGAAACTTCATAAGAGTGCTAAACTCTTGCATGGTATATCAGAGCACAGGACAGAACTAGCAAGAATAAAATAAAATTGAATGCATTTAATGACGTATAAACTCAAGGATAATTGCAAAATGGTTGGACTTGTATAATGTACAGATAGGGACGGGAATTGCAACTTACATATCATGATTCCCAAAGAGTCCTGAGTCAATAACAGGTCTTGCCAACTGTGCTAGTGACCTTGGAAAACCTTCAGCCAATAACAGATGAGGCCTTTACTACAATGCATCTGAATTTCTAGCTGTCTATTTAAAGGGATGATAGCAATGCCAGGTTTCAACACTCTGGAGCTGCACTATATGAAAGAAAGAACACCCACTGTCTTTTGTGAAGTTGTGACAATGCTGAATATAAGCTAGTCATGCTGTCATGAATGTGAATTCCCAAGGTGAATAGGGACCTGGAAGTTACATGCATTCTATTGTCATCTGGGCCCAGTGTCAGGGCAGTATGAAAGCTAAGCTGTAGTCAGTGGCCTGAGGTATGCCAGAAACTGGGAACCAGGAGCATCTCCAGGGAATCTGACTCAAGGGATGAAGTCAGATCTGAAGGAGAACCTGAAGCCAGAACAGAAGAAGCAGCAGTTGTCAGATCTTCAGGGCAAACAAGGAATCAGAGCAAGCCAGAGAGCAGGACAAAATAACAATGAATAAACACCAAAGCTCAGGAAGGCTAAGTTGCTCAGGCAAGGCTTAGCTGGGGCATTAAGCACTCTTATACACCTTCCTCTCCAAGGGTGTCCAATGGCCAACCTAGTTGGGTAGAGTCAGTGCAGTGCCGGAGGGCACATCATTGCCCAGGTCAGTGTAGCTAATGTAGAGCCACCCAGTGTTGTGGACTACAACTACCATCACATGTAACCATTGAATATGCTGGCCGGGACTGATAGGAACTGTAGCCCATAGCATATGAAGGACACCATGTTGGCTACCATTGGGCTAGGTAGATGCGAAAACCTGCAGTTTAGTGGTGACTTGGTGTCATCCGTACATAGATCCAAATGCTACCAGACTGACCGCACACATCAAGAGGGCTGTTCTAAACGGGACTGTGTATTTCATCTTATTAGCAATAGCTGTAATAGTGTGTAATTTCCATTTTCTACCATTGCTGGGAGTAAGAGGCAAATAATATTAGGCCTTCCAAAATTCAGGGAAAGAGTGCTTCATTTCCCAGCAGAAAAATGTATGGATGCTTCATTAAAAACTAGGAGGTTTCTGCAAGCTACCAAAATATCAGAATACGTTTCACAATCACTGCAATCACGTAACCCAGATTTCAGCCTCCTCTCATGACAAATAAACGGAATCCAAGAACATGCATAGTTAATCTAACACTGTCAAATTGGTTCACACCTTCTGACACTTATTTCACACAGCTCTATGAAGGGAATTGTTTAGAGCAAATGATGACTCAGTGATGTTCTAGTGACTAACAGGGAGTCCATGCTACAGGAACAACCAGTTTATAATGGGGAGAACATTGGGTGTATACTTTTTGGTGTTATGATTGATCATGTACTGATGACATGTACTGATACTGTTTTGAATTTATAAAAGTTTCCAGCTTGCTAGGACCTCAATGAACTGTATCCCAACGCATAAGTTAGAACCGACTTTAAAATGTTACCACTGTTAAGTCAAAGTCTTCATGCATATTGATGAAGGCATTTTGACAGCTCTCTCCTCTGCTAAAACAGCTCCATCTACATCAGTGTGCTTGCTTGTGGTTTTAAAAGCTCAGTGTGTATCTTTTTCCAAACCACATAAGTTTCAGTAAATATTCATGCAAGTTTAGACTTCAGTTGTATACTGAATCAGCAGAATAATATTGCAAATAAAATATCCAGTGTCATCTTCACCTGGGTTAAACTTTCATTTTTATTCACTTCCTGCATGATGTTGGACCACAAAATCTTTAAGAATACAGCATTTAATGAAGATAATAATCTGAATAAGTATGATATATATTAAAGTTACTGGGCAGAAAATGTCAGTCAAAAACTTACTGAGTCCATCCTCATGTCTCAGTGCTCTGTTTGGCAGTCTACAAGTTTTGTTTATGTAAATGTGGTACAAATCCCTACAGATCTAGGAGAGGACTAATGATTAGTGGTGCTTAAATTCTTATAGTGTTCCTTGTTTCACCATAACAATAACACCATAACTTTATTTTGGATAAAGTACAGTTTGAATTACATGCAAATCCCAACTATTAGCTTTTTAAATGCAAAAGGGACTGTTTGATATCACTTAAAATTAATTCTTCTGTCTTAATTAATTCAAGAGATATGGAAAACTATGCAGTTAGCTGTGCAGAGCGAGCTAATTGCAATGGCAAAGCCTTTTAGCTTTTAGTGATCACTAACAGTAGCTTCTCAGGGTCCACAGTTTGGATCAGCGAAGCGAAGAGCTTCTTTCACCTGTGAAAGGGTCCGAGATCCTCCAGCTAGAGGAAAGGGGTGTCTTGTGCTCCCCTGGCTCCCAACTCCCAGGGAAACAATCTATGGCAGTGGTACTTCTTGCCAGTGTAACAGGGTCACAAGGCAGAGTCACACTGAGACCAGGCTAAATTTCTAGACAGAGGGAGCTGCCTAGAGGGAGCAGTTGCTCCAGCAAGTTGCAAAAGCCTTATGAAGATTCTGAGAAACTGTCTGTTCCCTTAAAGGGTCATTGCCTGGTTCTGAAACCATAGACACCTCTAGTACAGGGGTGATAGGGCTGTCCTGGAACATAGTCTTCCAAACCTAAACAGTCCAGCATAGCCTTTTTTTCTGGCCTGGTAGGACCTGGCATGGGAGACAGAGACTCCTCACCAAGGTTATATTCCAAGCTTTGAGGGGTGGGAGCATTTGAACATTACAGGAGGAAGACCTTTTTTTAGCCATTTCCTCTCCTCCCTGCAGCTCCCCACACCATTTTCATTCTGAAACTCTCCTTCTGGAGGGGGCTGAAGGGGAAAGAAGGAACTGACAATAACTGCCATCACTCACTCCAAAGGGAGTGTCCTACAAGCAGAATTCCACTCATGGGAACCTTGGATCCAACCCACCAAGAATCAAACAAAATAAATGACAAATCAAGATGACGGTCATAAAAAGTGCCCTAGACCTAGAGTATGACCTTGAGATACTCTTGTTTTATGTGTACACATCTTCCTGAGTATTTTGGTGTATGGAGCATTTTTCTTCCAGTCAGATGGCAGGTTTTGCTTCATTTTGACCTAGATTGACTAGTCTATTCATTTAATTTATTCTGTCCACCTGAAGAAGAACCATTCTCTCAGCCCTCAGAAATTACAACACCTTGTCTTTTTATTTATAATAGCCATTTGAAAAGTAGGACAGCCTCTTTCACCCCTTTTTATAAGGAATATATATCATTAGGGAGCAAGCTGACAGATTTTAGATGCTCAGTTTATAATAATACTTTCAGTCTTTTATCAGCCTCAGACAAAAAGCCCAATTCAGAGGCTGCTGTAAGTAAAATAAATGGTTTTAAAAGGCTAAGGCGAATAAGTATGAGAAGAATGAACTCCAGGGTATTTCACATTCAATGGAAAAACATATAAGCTCTTTCTATCATTTCTATCAAAAAACTCTTTCTATCATTTCAGAACTGACTAGCAGTAAGGAAGAATTGGAGGGTGTGCAAATGGTCCTTAACCAACCATCAAGACAATCTGACAGGGTTAGTTTCTGCAGAAGAATGCATTGCTTTGCTATTCCTTGTGGGATTCGGGTTGCTTGCTTTGTTCTGTCTCTGATAAAAATGATTTGTGGAACAGGCAGTGAAATACATAGAATGGAGTGTTGCAGAGAGACCAGGGAGAAATCTTTGTACTGTTGTAACATTCATACTTGGGAGAGTCAACAGTCCCTCAGCCAGAACATATTGTGGCTTTATTGTGAGGATAAAAAGACAGAACATTCTGCACTTCACCCTGAATTTCTTGGAATATTCAGGGTCAGACTCAATGAGGGATGAGGCCAGGGACTCAGACTGGGAGCAGGGAATTGCTCTAATAGCCTGTTCCAGAAACACCTAAGCTAATAAAACTGCTTCCACAAGAAGAGCCCATGGAGCCAGGACCCTCCAGCCCAAGGATGTTGTGTTGTACTCCTCAGATGACTCCATCTCAGAAGCTTCCGTGCAGCCAGGGGCTCCCCTTTTCCACTGGAGTAAACATCTGCTGGAGGAGCCATCTGCTGAAAGGAGTCAAGAGGCACCTTCAGTGAAGTTGAAGACAGAACTACAAGTATCCATATGAAACTTAGTCCATGAGTAACTGCTGCTGAAGCAACGTCTGATGTAGTATTCAGCCCAAGCTCTTCCCGTCCAGGGAAACATTGCCTTGCCTCTACTGATGTCAGCAATCACATCAGGACACTGTTAACCTTTAAAGCTCTAAATGGCTTAAGGCCTGAGTGTCTTAGGGACCACCTTCTTCTGTTTGTCCCTCCTTACCTGCTCTGATTCTCATCTGAAGCCCTGCTCCAGACCACAGGCTCCTGGTAAGCATGTCTTGCAATAACCTGGGCTAGGACCTTTTCTATTGTGGTGCCCTCAGCTTGCTAAGTGGAGAGCATCAGGCCCTGTCTATTATTTGAAGTGGCTAGGTTTTAAAGAGAGTTTTGCCTGACTGTTTTTCTCTACTGGCATTTTCTTGATGTCTTAGTTTTGTTTGGCGTTTTTTGGATGTTGTTACTGGGACTTGGCTTTGATGCACCAGGCTTTAAGGAGTTGAACCAGCCAAAAAAAATGGTCATAGGGAATAAGAAATACAGTGGTATCTCAGGTTACAAACACGTCAGGTTACAAACACTTCGGGTTACAGACTCTGCTAACCCGGAATAGTACCTTGGGTTAAGAACTTTACCTCAGATGAGAACAGAAATTGCGCGGTGGCAGCAGGAAGCCCCATTAGCTAAAGTGGTAGCTCAGGTTAAGAATGGTTTCAGGTTAGGGATGATATCGGTTATGAGGTTAAAGGTAATATAAATTTAAGAAATGCAGGAGAAATCTTAAAGATGGGAGATCATCAAAGGAGCTGACGGAAGTCCAAAAGATTGTATAAGAGTTGGAAATTTGTAAAATGTATGACAATATAAATGTGTTTAAAATGAATAAAAAAATATTATTTTTTAAAAAAAGAATGGTTTCAGGTTAAAAACGGACCTCCAGAATGAATTAAGTTCATAACCAGTGGTAGTACTGCACTGGATAGCTTAGTCTAGCACTTAGGACAGATTGCATATTACTCAACCTAGAACTTCGTCTAAGTAGTAGCAAAGTTACTGATGACCACTGTAGCTCTGTCTTTAGCTGCAATCAGGAGAGAACATGTTAAGGAGGAGTCCTGCTGAAAGCCTTGCACTGTTCAATTATGTGACAAATGGTTGAGGAGATTGTCTGCCTGGGTGGACTGTGGATAAAATGCACACCCAATCCCTTCTTAAGTGGAGGTCTTCCTGTCTTCTATGTAAATTTCATTTATCTCCATGCTGTAACATGGAAGATGGAACTTCCCAGCATTTTTTATGTTGTATTTTCAAGGAAGGCTGAATTTGATGCATTTGAAGAAATTGAATGCTAAATAAATATGCTCATTGTTTTATTTCTGACAAGAAGCCACTGGAGGGCAGTATATGGTCAGTGTAATGAAAACAGACTTTATTTTCTCCTTAAAAAATCAAAAGAGCAAAGGGCATTCAATAAGCTCAAATCTATTTTAAACCCCATGGAATTAAATGGCGGGTTGCAAAAATATCACTTTTTTCCAGCTAGGCAGTCCGCTTGCCCAGTAGTTCTGGCACTGCTTTATTAAATACAGCAAATCAATAGTTTTGTCCCCCAGAAATATGACTGCATGATCTACTTTAAACCCAGAAAAAGACACAACTACATAAAAAAGAACTTAATTATAATTAATTAGAAACCAGATCACAACTGTTGTGATAGTCACAGGTTGGCTATTTGTGCGGCACAGCCAATGCAGTCAAAGCACATTTAATTACAATGCTAAAATTAAAGATAATTCCTTTTTTCATTTTGAATGTTAATGGTTGAAAAAATTATGAGCGTTATAAGGCTGAAATACTTAATATTTTCTCTGATCTAGGCTACAATGATAAACACATGTATCTGGCAATAACCACTTTTGAAATCAGTGAGACATGCAGCATAATCCTAACTACGATTACTCAGAAGTATGTCCCAGTGTTTTCAGTTGGATTTACTTCCAGGTCAGTGTGCATAAGATTGCAGCCTTACTTTGGGAAATTTTTTATGTATGGCATATTGAAATGTGTGTTTTTTTTTAATTAAAAATATTTTTAAAATCAGCAGCACGGGCCATTCTCTCTGGATAAAATACCCATCACTTATGACACCACCCATGGGAACATAGAGGAGGGTAAAGAGGAGGAGAGAGGAATGAACGAAAGAACCAATGAATAAATGAGGATTCAAAGCACTCAGACACCATTCAATTAAACCCTCACATCCCAAATATTAAATGCTGTTTGTTCTTTGCATGTGAAGTTCAGAATGTTGCCTGTCCAAGTTTCAATACACGGTGGAGTTGATGTTTCCAGCATGAGATGTTTAACTATCACAGCAGTTTCCAAGTTCTTGGTATTACATAACTGGCATGCACTGCAAAATCACGTTAAGATTGATAATCTGGCAGGGGCCACATGTTTGTGGTCTGTGGAACCTGAGGAAAAAAACCCAGCATACTTTGCAGCATTGAAAGATTGTACAGGGCGCTCTCTCTCCCCACCCTCTCCTTTCTTCAACCTCTCAGTCTGTTTTGACTTTCCCCTTCTTCCCTTCCCCCTGACAACTGCTCGCACACAGATTCCCGGAGAAGTGTGGGGAGCACTGCTCCCAGGCCACATTCTTCCCACTACAGATCTACTTCTTGCCAGGATGGAGCGGCGAGGGGATAAGACCCCAACATACACACTAAAGTCCCTCTAGGAATACAGTAGAGCACCTCTCTGGCAGCAGTTTTTATTTGCAAGTCCAAGCCTGTGGAATCTGCCTGGGAGTCCAATGGGCATAAAACACAGTTTGCTATTGTATCAGCTGCAGCCTCAAACTGAACAAGGACAGTTGGTTCTTCTACCTTTCTTAAATTTTGAGTAAATGTTTTAAGCTTTGGCAAACAAGACTCATTTTGGGAAATAAAAGCAGGCAATAAACTCACTGGCGCTTGATGCATTTACAAATAGATTCTGCATGATCTTACTTTTTACTTAGTCTTTTATTTTCTCTCCCTCCAGCCTCTCTCATGGAGGGTAAGAATCTAGGCAAATTTTACTGGCTTTCTTATAGCTGGTTTGCAGTATTGTTTCCTCTTACTATGAAGTGGCAACATCCATGTGATAGTCCTTTTCTGAACTGGACGAGGGAGATCCGAGTTCAAATTTCCACTCATCTCACTGGCTGGTTATCTAATTCACTGCCTTCTCATCCTAGCCTACCTCTCAGAGTTGTTGTGAGGATGTCAACAATGGGATAATCCTGTCTGTGCCACCTGGGATCTTTGGAGGAGGGGCAGGATATAAATGTGACAAAGGCTAGAAAATATCTTTTTGGAGCTCTCCACGGGATGCCCATTTCATATAAATTAATGATGGGCTAAAAATAAAAGTCACCATGTGTGGGAGAAGGTAGTTATGTGACTCAGACTCCAGCATTAATTCTGAGATTTTTGTAAAGCCATTTCAACACCAGTGCCAATGATTTTGGCATGACAGGAGTTAAGAGAGAGTTTTTAAACATTAATATTTCAACCCCTGGGTTCTCCAGTTCTGCTCTGCTAATATCCCTTGCTGTAAAATGCTACCTGCCAATCAACATTATTGACTTTCACATGTCAAAAGGCATGGAGCTCTGTTGATGGAGATGGAGAAGGTGTGTCTCACAACTGAAATTGTAACAGTGAAGCATAAATAATATAACAGCAAGTGGTTGCAGCCTCTGACTGCTCTTGGCCAGTCTGTCCTCTGAAGGTCTGGATTATGACCTTTAGAGGCCCCTCTGGCACCTCCCCATGTAATCCAAAATAAAAGCAATACTAAACCATAACATATTTTTTTAAAAATAAAATGCCAAACCAAAACATAGATTTATTGCAACATATGACAGGATCTGATTTCCTTTCATTATTTCAACCCATGTTAGTAGGATGACCCCTGGTTTAGCTGGGGATCAATAATAAACTTTGCTAGTGCCTAGTCTGCCTGTTGGGTAATCTAGCATGTGTTCTCTGCAACAAAATACCCTTCCTTTCAAAGTGGACAGCACTTCTTTCCTTTCTCGTAGCTTCCCCGAGCAATTACGTTGATAAAAGCCAGCTGCTCTCCCAGTTGCACAGGAAAGAAAGACAAAGACTATTCTTCTGTGCTCGAGAACAGCTCTCCTATTTATTAAGGAGCATTGTGTATAGTTTCTGAAGTAGGTCTTACTCAATTGTCTCTCTGTTAGAATAGTTGTAGGGAGTTTTGAAACGCTGAAGGTGTTGAGATGTCAGACTCCCGTTGGAACAGAAAGGTCCAAGTTGCTATAACAAACAGAATAAATGGTGAAAGACCATTGGGGACAATTGGTCTTTCTGATCATATTGCCTGAAACACATGCATGCTGCAATTGCGAGAGGCATGTTTCCACGAGCATAGTTCCTACATGTGTGGTGGAATCCCCATTCTCTTTAACGGAGAGAACATTCCTGCATGTAAACTGATCTGCGTATGTGGAGCTTCCTTTATGCCCTTTGACGTAAATTGGGAGGTCTAAGTGCCAGCTAGGGAGTCGCCAAGCTGAGCTGAAATTGCTGGATAAGGGTGGTTGTCTGTAAATATTCAACACTAGACTACTTTTTTCCTTCCAAAGGAAAGTCCTTTCTACTTGTTCTAATAAATCTTTTGCTAGTACACTCAAGACTCTGGAACTTTCCTTTTGGAATAGCATCTGACTACCAGCAGCTTGCTGTTAGGCTAACACCTTCCAGTTATGTGTTCTTTGCAGTTTCACTCTTTTGAGTAAGGCATAAATCAAGGAGGGAAAGTCTCAGTTTATTTAGCCAAGCAGTTAGAACAATTTAAGCACATACACTTAGACAAATAATGCAAAATGATCAATTCCTGCCCAAATATCATGTATTAAAAGGAAGTCTTGCTAAACAGGCCATCAAGGATTCAACTTACTATTTTGGTCATGATAAGGTGGTTCAATATTAATTCATATTAATATTAATTCAAGACAGACTCTCCACCCTGGCCAGATAATGAAAAGATACTCACTTCTTGCGCATGGATCAAGAATGGTACTGTCTCATTTGATGAGACAGAGTAATCCTATACATATTTATTGCAATGGGATTTCCTCCCAAGTAAGTGTGTACATTGCTGCTTGATTATTTTGTTTTTTTCTAAAACTATTTATAACTGCTATTCATAAAAAAAAAACAGAGCAGTTTACAAAAATTATACATACAGTCATATAATGAAAAACCATATAAAAATGTTAAGATCAGAATTCAGCTATCTAGTATGCCTACAAAAGCCTGACAGAAAAGTTTTCAGCAGGTGTTTAGAAGTTGAAACAGAAGGCCCCTGCTTGAATCTATATTGGCAGAATATTCCACAGAAGTAGGCCAAAGCCTTGGTTTCTTCTTGTTTAAATGAGCCTTTCCAGCTTTGGTAATGTCCAATGATGCTCCTGTACATGATCTGAGTGTTTGAGCTGAGATATAAGGGTTCAGGTGGATACAATGATGACTACAGTTAAATAATTTTACAACACAGTGATTACTCTTTGTAGCCTGCATGTTTCCCCTTAAGGCAAGGGAGTACTTCTCCCCCCTGCTCTCATACCTAAATTTGAATTCAAATTGAAGCAAAATGTTATGGTGATATCATTAGTTCAACCATAAAATGAAAAGTATATGACGGTGATGAATAATGCACATGATGGAGAATGAAGACATTTCTCTTCATAAAATATGAAATGGATGAGTAACCAGAATATGCACACACATACACAGCGCGCATTTCCTCCCAACACATTAGAATTTCCTTCAAAAAATAAAAAAGGCATGATTACAGTTTGGGAAATAGTATTTCCTTGTTTCCTAACCTGATTTGATATTCATGCTCTAGAGTTTCTTTGGACAAGTCAATTTAATACCTTGTCAGTAATACATCACAGAAACTTAGCACTTCAATTCACTGAAAAAAGTGATAAATCGCTTGTTTTACCAAAGCAGAACACATTAACAAAGCTCATTGAAGCCATAGCATGTCAGATTGATTGCTATCAATAACTAGAAAGAGAGAGAGAGAGAGGACTATTATTTTGTGCTTAAAAAACAAAACAACCTAGCACTATTTATTTATTTTTTTAATAAAAATTTTATTGGTTTTTCACAGTTTTTATAAACACCAACAATACAAAATACAACAAACAAACACACAAACGAACATGTATAATTTCATATCCCTTGTTCTTAAACCTTACTTCACCGACTTCCCTATACCTCCCCTTTCTACATCCTAATTTCCAAAATTATTTCAGCAAATCCTAAAACTTGGTTTTATCAAATTTTCACCTTATTCTTTTCTTTTGCTTAATCTTTTACAGCTGTAAACCCCTTTTTTCCTGAAATCTCGACATTTTAGCACTCATCGATTTTACAATATTTCTTAAGATAAGCTTTGAATTTCTTCCAATCTTCATCCGCCGTCTCTTTCCCCTGGTCGCGGATTCTGCCGGTCATTTCAGCCAGTCCCATATAGTCTATCACCTTCATCTGCCATTCTTCCAGAGTGGGTAGATCTTGAGTCTTCCAATGCTTTGCGATGAGTACTCTTGCTGCTGTGGTGGCATACATAAAAAAGGTTCTATCTTTCTTTGACACCAATTGGCCGACACAACCTAGCACAATTTAGATTTTTTTTTGAATTTAGAGTAAAACATACTTTTTAAGATTTCTGAGCATCAAATAATGCAACATGTATGCTTACATTATTGAGATTCAGTGAACTGACCACTAGCAAGCACAAGGAGCAGGCGATGGCCACCAACTTTGATGGTCTTAAAAGAGGATTGGACAAAATCAAAGAAGGCAAGGCTATCAACAGGTACTAGGCACTCCTATGTTCTGTCTCCACTATCTCCCAATACCAGTTGCTGGGCATCACAGACATTGATTGTTATTTTCTGAGTAAGTTGCAATCCCATCTGACTGTTAAGTTTTGTGCCCAGGTAGGTTTGTGCCTAGCAAGGGCCCTGAGGATGAGAACTACACATAGGTGATCCTAGGCACAATCTAATTTATGGTGGCTCAGATGGCAGTCTGGCTTTTCACTCTTTTCAATATGTAATACTTTTTGAGAGGAAGGGTAGCTTATGGCAGAAGAAAAATAATAAGATGAGACATGGAATGTTCAAGGATCACAATAGACAGTGGAATGTCGCCACAAATTGCTGGAAGTGTGGATATAGATTCTTTTTGTATCTCAGACCATAATAGTTTGTGTTGAGCAAAAATGGAGTTAAGGGGAATTTTTGTGAAGATTTTTGCCCCCCACCACCTCGGCAATTTCCCCATCCCTTGGCACAAGCGTGTAGAACTGTTAAGGGGCAGGGAATATCATGTTGGAAGACAGAATGCATTCTCCTTGTTGAGGAAAACAGGCTGATGTTCTTGAAGCACCCCAAATTCAAACTCTGCTGACAATAGAGAGTTTCCCATTAATATTTTGCTCCAGCTCACATATGCCACCTTTAAAAGCAAAAACCAGTTCTCAAAAGCACAGCACAACAATCAGGTAGTGCCTTTGGGATGAGGCAGCTGGTGGCTTCTGAGGCGATTTAGAGGCCCTGATATCTCCCACACTGATCTCAAACTTGCCCACACTCCATCTCTTTTGGAATACATTTTCCTACAGCATATCAATGAGCACTTGTTCTTTTAGTTTTATTTCATGAGATGACTCACTAACTTGCCACTTGATTCACTCAAATGTTCCCTTTTGAGCAGAGGATGTATTTTTAGCCTCTGAACAGTGTGGTGATCACAACAACTTTTTCAACTTCACAGGAGATTCTTTCCCACTGTCTGTTGCCACATCGAATTGTCTATGCATCAAGATTTTCTGAAACTACATTTTGTAACTTGGGAATCATAGTCGAATCCTCCGCTGAGCATAAAGTAATTTTATTTTCCAATGCAAATGCTGTTTGTGAGTCAGCTGCATGGCAGATTCCCAGGAAACAAAGACAGGCATCCTAGGTTAGCAATGCTATAAACTGGAAAAAAGAGATGTTTTAATGTTTATCTGCTAAATAGATTCTGCTTAGTTCTGAACCTCCCATGTTTTATTGCTGCAAGGCCCTCTCACATCAATGACAATGATGCTGTTGAACACCTGGAGAATCAAGTTTCGTATGTATATTTACACAATTAATTCATGGACCTGGTGTGTGGTTTAAATTATACAGTTTGAATATGGCTAAATCTCTCCGGGCCATGTTAGTTCCAGTATGTCAATATATTGGGAATACAAGCCAGAGTTACTCATATTATAAACTCCTTTGACTTGCCTCAGGGCTAAGGATTTCTGTGTATATTTAGGTTTTCCAAGTTTACAAAATAATCAGATCCACATACTCTGCTGCAGTTAACCTTTTTCTAAACCTTTTTTTTTAAAAAAAGGAGAATGGAAACACATACATTTAAAAATAATAAGAATAGGTAGTCTATTATTTATGTATATGTTCTGTAAAAAAAAAAAAGCTCTGTTAGGAAAATTTTGAAATGTACTGCAAAGTTTTAATTTGTTCACACAAGTTGAAATACAAATTTAGGTGGCATTTGCAATCCATCCAATGGCACCTATATGGGATTTCTCCCTCAAAGCAAGCTTTAGTTTCAGAAGAGAGATTTTTGTCAGGAGTCCAGCAAGGGATGAAAGGGTTAAATTCCTCCTCAGTGCTCTTATCTCAGCTGATGCATTTTTTAAACAACAACAACACTGCACATTAGATGCATTGCAAATACACATTTAGCTTCCCATGGATTCATCCCAGCCTTCTGTCATTCTTCACACTTTCATAGTTTTAAGACCTGGATACTTTTAAAGTGGTTTGAATACTGAACATTAACTTCAGTCAGCCTCCCTCTCTTTCTCTCTCTCTCATTTAAATCATCCCTGGTTTTCTGGCATGGAGCTCAAGGCAGCATGCATAGGTTTCCCAGGTGATCTCCCATGCTGCCACAGACCATAGCAAGAATGGCTTGGCTTTAGCAAGGATCAGGACCAAAACTGTGGCATTTTGGTCTGTGTTATTGTGTTATTCATCACAATAAAGAACACAGTCATACTTTTGCACTCTGCTTTATAGAATAGTTTATTTGAATGTGGCCAAAACATCTATGGGATTTAAATACATGTTCGAATATACTTTTGATTTGGTAAGTTTCACAAAAATTGCAGCCAAGTGCCTAATTTTAAGCATGTGTGTATTCCCAAATGAAGGAGCATAACTATTTGCAGAGTTCTGTTCACCATGATTTGAAACTAGCTGGTTCAGGGGACTTTAATAAAACTTGGTGCCTCAGGTTTTATGACTTACTATTAACTGATATAAAGGAAACTGTTTCAGTTTAAGATATTCCCTATCTGCCTTTTCTCTTCCTCATCAGTTTTTTCCTCAAAAACCTCCTTCTATTTTGGGACTGAAGTTTTTTAGGAAAGGGCACATGTGATTCTCTACATTGTGGTGAACAACCAGTGAGCTTCCAGATGTTTCTGGACTCCAACTCCCATAATTCCTGACCATTGGCCATACTGACTGGGGCTGATGGGAGTTGGAGCCCAACAGACACCTGGAGGGCCACGGGTTTCTCATCCTTGCTCTGAGAGAAGCAGGTTCCACAGAAGGCTTAAGAGGTATATTGCGATTACAAAGTATTATGGTGGAGGAAAGTTGTGTTTTGTTTCTTTTTAACGCAATTTCCCTCTTAATTTAGTCCAATCAACTCTTGGCTTAGAAATACAACTGATATTGTGGTTTCAGCCTTGGTGTTTTTGCCAAACCTGACGATATTTACTAAGCTGGTAATGAAAGTAGTGGCCTGTTGCAACCCAACAGAGTGTGCTTTCTCCTTGCTTTCAGGCAGTGCTGTCCTCACTTGGGCATAAGCCATAGCATCTTCAGAGGCCCTCAGACAAGGTTCAGAAAGGCCTTAGGGCATATTAACTAGACCTGTAAGTTTATATCACCAGAAACAGCAATTTTGTTAACTGGATTTTTTAACTGATGTTTGCTCTTGGAGAACCAGGTGTCCAAAAATAAACCAAATACCCCAAGGTCAAGTAACAGTCTCTCTGCAACAAGTAATCTCCTCACACATGGAACAGTTTTGTTATCAGGGATTCTAAAAGTGTTGCATGATTCAGGTCAATTAATTTTTAAATAGTCGTTTTATATATGTGTTTTTGTGACATATGAGTACCCCATAGCATTAACTATGGTTAATATATCTCCCTGGAAAAACCCATGCTGTACCATATGGTTAAATATTTGTGTAGTGAGTTTTGCCACAAAGATAAAGTACTGGCCTTCAAGTCCAAATAGAAGAGATTTACAATTTAAAGAGGCTGGTGATGAATGTGCTTCATTTATTTTCAGTCTCAATAAAATGAAAACCATATGGCTTTATTATTGAAATCAACATGAAATCAAATGCTGTTCATATCCACATAAATCTCAAGAGAATTCTATATGGGGCTGGGGAGAAGACTGTAAAGAGGTAATGGCAAAACAGCCTCTATCAGGCTGAATATATCAAGAGTGTACCTATTTACATGAAATGACAGAAATGGCTTTAAAAAAACACAAATGCTTCAAAAATAAAGTTTGGCAAACAACTCTTATCTTGGGAGGAACACCACTTGATTAACAAAACATGAGCGCTCTGTAAAATTCAATTGAAGAGAATCTCATGAGCCTACCATGCTGTCAATTATATTGGACAGTTTGACTTGGCAATCATATTCTCAAACACATGTAGGTATTACTAATACAGGCAAGATGCTGGCTTATAGCTTCCACTTGGGTTGAGCCAAGCCATATGCTTTTTATGAGCTCTTTCTACATGATGCTTTTCTGCTGAGGAGCTGGTACTCTCAAGATATCAGTAGGAAGATCAGTGCCACAGATGAAGGGATCAGCACTTTTTCATATTCTTTCATAGAGAACCAAAGCCATATGTTCGTTTTATTCTTATATTTTATTAGCTGCAATATTTCTGTATCTAGCTGCACAGCTACCCATATCTTATGATGGTAACAGAATTTTTGGACTCTGTTATACATTCCCATTGTGTTTTTTAAGCAAGGCACATATGTAAACAACTGTGTGTGTGTTTATTGAAGCAAAAATATATTTGGGAAGATTAATCCAAATCACCAATATTCATATTTTATTCAGAATAAATGTTGTCTGGCTCCGCATCCCTCCCTTATACATCAACATATATATGGTCCTGATTATATACAGAGGATCCACTCTATAGTATCCCATGAAGGTATGCCCTGATTTAAGGTTAACTGGTATTTTCTTTCTTTTCTCATTGGTTATTTTGCATTATTTGTTGTTATTTTAATATCTTGATTAGAGTGTAGGTTGCAGTGAGCATTTCTTTCAATAGAAAGGCAGGATACAATTACTTGGAATAATAAATAATAAATAAATGAATTTGTGGGCCCTGGCATGTGTGAGTGATAAGCAGTCTGTCACATTGGCAGCAGGGGTCTCTAATGAGGGTCTCTAACAGAAAGTCAGTTTCAATAATAATTTTGTTGGGCATGTTGAGCTGGCTCCCTTTTCCATCCTCATATGTCAGTGACTTTTGAATTTTAATTTCAAATATACCAATTATACACATTTGTAAATGCAATGCTAGATTTGCCTTGTGGTAACGGGACAATTTCATCTGGCACTTACTTACCTGGTTGAAATTAATTACACATCCTCCATGGGAGACACATTTCAAAAAAGGAATTGGTGGCAAAACCATTGGTGGCAGAATTGGAGTTTGATTGTGGGTCAAGAGCAGTTCTGATCCCATTTGTGGTGAAAAGCTTAGAGGACACAGCAGTTAGAATGCTAGACAAGAACTTCCATTGCTTCTCTCCAATAAGAACAGAACAGCAACAGGAAGTTCTGTCAGAGATTAGTATTATTAAAAGGTAAAGGGACCCCTGACCATTAAGTCCAGTCACGGACGACTCTGGGGTTGTGGCGCTCATCTCGTTTTATTGGCTGAGAAAGCTGGCGTTTGTCTGCAGACAGCTTCCGGGTCATGTGGCCAGCATGGTGAACCAGAGCAGCGCATGGAAATGCCATTTACCTTTTCGCCGGAGTGGTACCTATTTATCTACTTGCACTTTGACGTGCTTTTGAACTGCTAGGAGCAGGGACTGAGCAACGGGAGCTCACCCAGTCACAGGGATTCGAACTGCTGACCTTCTGACCGGCAGGCCCTAGGCTCTGTGGTTTAGACCACAACGCTACCCGCGTCCCTGCCATTAATATTATTACCTCAAAATATATTGCAGATGGGGTAGGGAACAGGTTTAGGTCACTAACCTACTATTTGAACTGGGAGGACTTCAAGCTCACTGCTAATAACCACTGCACTATTCCAGCTCAGTAAGTTGCACACTTAAAAAGAGTGCAGCGCTGGTAAGTTTCCCCCAAATCATATACAATACCAGCTTTTAGAGACAGTATTTCTTTGGCTTCTTTGAAGCCTCCTATCTGTGGATCCAGCTCCCATTTATATAATCATAGGCAGTTCTTCAGCCTATATATCAAAAATATTTCAACGTTATGAAGTTCAATGCATTTGAATGAGCGTTAATGAGGCCTCATTGAAAATGATCCACTTTAGGTGCTCAGATGTCCTTTTCAAAGTGTGAAGGGAAAAATGAATGGGAAGGTTTCAGTGTGTTGGGACAGCTGTGGAAAAATAGGGTGGCACTAATTAGGTCATATTTCTCAGTAGTTTGGGAGATGAATGTAATCACTTGAGGTTTCACAGTTCTACATTACGTTATTTCCAATGAGTCCAAAATGATGTTATGGATAGCTACTTCTCCGCTGTTCAATTATTCTATAAGTCTCCTTCAAGACTATTTATCAAAAAAAACACACCATAGTCAGTTCCCTGAAGCAAAATGTTCTGCTATGTGGCAGACTAAAATGATTCCTGTTGTATCGCCTTCCTACTTTAAAATATAACACATGATTTTATCCTGAACAAATCAAAAAGATGATGAAGATACTATCTTTTCAAAATTATATTTTGCTGAGTGCTAGAATGAGGAAGTTGTTATTGGAAGGTAGGTCTGATTTCAGGCTTGATTCAAACTATTTATAACTAGGACAAGCCAATCCAGAGGCTTCATACTGCCTGCCGATCATAGGGGGTCAATATTGCAAATGTATAGCCCTGGTACATGGTCCTTTACTTTTAATAATACTGTGCCCATTTACACATCACCAAAAGAAACAAATGCATTTACAAAAAAGAAGACAGAAGAGGGTATACATTTGAATTTAAAAAACCCATTTGATTAATTTAAGGATGACACATAGGCGACCTAGTTAAAGGAGGGAGAAGGAAGAGCATACCTTAGATGGAGGTGCTTAGTATGTCCTTGTTTTCTGTCTTTTTGCATACCTTGCTAGTGGGGTCAGAGGTCTATTTCCTGATTTTATTAGTTCCTCCTCCAGAGTTTTTGACATCCTGCGCCGCACATGAAGTTTAAAATAAATAGCTTACATATTTTATAAGAACTAGTTATAAACAGTATATATGCTGTATTATTAATTAAGGGATTGATTTCAGTTAATTAAAAGTGTTTACTCAATTAATCTACTATTTAAATTTCACTTAAAATAAGGATTGCAAATTAATTACAGTGGTACCTCGGTTTAAGAACAGTCCTGTTTACAAACAATTTGGTTTGCAAACTCCGTAAAACTGGAAGTAGTGTCCTGGTTTGTGAACTTTACCTCAGTCTAAGAACAGAATCTGAATGGTGGAAGGGCACTGCTGGCAGGAGGCCTCATTAGGGAAAGCACACCTTGGTTTAAGAACGGTTTTGGTTTAAGAACGGACTTCCGGAATGGATTAAGTTTGTAAACTGAGGTAATTAATTTCTAACCAACTTATCAATTACAGTGGTAACTTGGTTATCAAACTTAATCTGTTCCAGGAGTCCATTCAAAAACCAAAGCACGGCTTCTGATTGGCTGCAGGAGCTTCCTGCACTCAATCAGAAGCCACATAAGCCGCGTCGGACATTGGACTTCCAAAAAACATTCGCAAACCGGAACACTCACTTCTGGGTTTGTGGAGTTCGGAAGCCAAGTCATTTGACAACCAAGGTACCACTGTAAACATTTTGGCTATAACATTGACTAAAAATGTTCATGGGGGAAAGACATTTGAGTGTGATGTAAAATTTGGTACTTTATGACTCTATTTAACAGCAGCAAACCTGAAAACTTAGTTTCAGCCTTCGAAATGGTTAACAGTAAGTAATTATATTGTGCAATTCAGTCCTGAAATCTTTCTTTTTTTAATTAATCATCATCCATCACATCTGCACATCCTGAAAATAGGCTTTAAAAATATTAAATGATAATACGTATTCAACATATAATCCATTGTAAATCTTGTTAATGGGTACATGTGCTTTCCTCAAAAGAGCACTCACTTGGACTCTTCAAAAAGATAATGAGTGCCTAATTTGAAATTTCCTTAGCATCTCATCTAAAGTACAAAAACAACAAATACAAAGGGAACATTGACAGACACCTGGAGAAACATCAAGAAAGGGGAATAATCGTGAGACACGTCTGCTGTCGATAAATGATTCTTTTGTGCATGCCAGAGACAAATAATCTCTTTCATAGGAAATATGGAAGCAATTAGATTCCTAAAAATAAATATTCATGTCAAATTATTTGCAGTTTTTCAGTAGTGAGCAGCAAAATAAGGGTACCCACAGCCCTGGGCATGGTTTGAAGGCACACAATGCAAAAATGCTACTGAGGCCAGCAGGCCCATAAGGCAGCAGTCACCTCAGGTGGTTGCTCCTCTCCTTCCTCTTTACCACATCCTTTTACCACACCGCCCATAGCCACACACACCTGCCACATCCTGCAGTAGCCTGCTTCTCTTCAGACCCCTTTTCTTTCCCCATGGCAGTGGAGGAGGTGGTGGAGCAGGGGAGGCAGATTTTATTTTTTAAAACAATTTTTGCCTCCAGCAACAAATGTCCTGGGTTGGTTCTGGAAGTTAAGGATGTCTGGAACTTGTCAGTGCCTGGATGGAAACCCTGTGTACCCCAGCTTGAGGTCCCTGAGTTCCTTGGAAGAAAGCCAGCATATAAATGAGATGAAATCAAGTTGTCTGTACGCAGCTGCCAATTATTTGAATCAGTGGTGTGGTTTCAGGTGCATCCGTCACAAATGAGAGTTCGTCTTGTGTCTTTAGACACCAGAACTGGCTCCAGATTTTGGAGGGGTCTTGGGCAAGACACCCTCAAACATCTCCATCCCTCAGTAAGCCCACCTCCTCACTGTCATTATCACTAGAAGCTCCTCCCCCCCATCATTACAACCAATGCCAGGCAGAGACCCAATGAACAAGCAGGCAGTGGCATCTCCTGTTGCTCCTTCTCAACAGCACTGTTTGAGCCAGAGCAAGAGATGGATGAACAAGCAAACAGGTTGTTAGGATGAAGAGAGAGCAGGTTCAGGGGCCTTTTGTTAGCTGTGCCTGGGTGCTTGGCTGATACCTGACAGTGCTGACCCTTTATGCCAGCAATTAATAAAAAGGGGGTTAAAATAAGAACACTTGAATTTTTTTGAAAGTTACCAATGATGGGGCCATGTCTACTTCACCACTGACCATAAATGCAGGATAGTAGTTTATAAAGCCCTAACTCCAGCAAGCTACTTTATTTCTACAAGTTTTGAGTGAAGGGGCAAAAGGACAAATGCAAAGAAGGTACTGCCTTTCTGCCAAAAGGCAACATGTGATAAGTAAGCTGGTTATAAAGCATGGGAAGGGTTATAAGGTGGTAGCCTTTGCTTAAGTACAGGACACTACAAATGCATTGTAGTGCTTTGCTTTGAAAAGTCAAACTGCGAATAAATTAATAGGAAAGGGAAGCCCTGAGAATTGTCAAATGTATTGAAATAGGGGTGTCTGCCTGCTGCTCAACTCAAAATAATGTCAGTAGAGTGTGGCAGGTTACAGAAATGAATCACTGCTTTGCTCACAAAGCCCTGTCAAGGAGAAAGAAATGATAACAAGCCCCAAGTCTGCTTACCAGGAAATCTCATTATACTAAGGTAGAGTTCAGATGTCAGAACAGCAATGCAGCGAGTATCAGGGGAGAAGGAGAATGTGCACATTTTATTCTACTGTACTGCACAAATAAGTACCCTGATTCAATTCCATCTACAAATGTCTTACCCTAAATAGCTTCATGCACTGCTTTAAAGATACAAATACATTTCATTAAGTATATTGGGAACAAATCAGGATGTGCATTTTACAAACAATGTATTAATTAATGAGCACAATTCCTATCGCTTAAATCCAGAGAAGGATTGTTCTGTATAATCTTGTTTCTGCTCACACAAAGTATGTTCTTATAGTTGCCCAAGTTATATACACTATTCAGGCCCTAATCAACATACCACAATCACAGAATCAGGGTTTACAGCCCAGCTGCTTATGCCCCTGCAGGTTTTACATCCCATAGTGCCTGGTTTAGTACCTCCTTCATACACTTGGATGCAGGGAAAGTTTAGAGAAGTCCTTGGGCAAGCTATCCTAGTGCAGGCTTCCTCAACCTCGGCCCTCCAGATGTTTTGAGACTACAATTCCCATCACCCCTGACCCCTGGTCCTGCTAGCTAGGGATCATGGGAGTTGTAGGCCAAAAACATCTGGAGGGCCGAGGTTGAGGAAACCTGTCCTAGTGGAATAACACCAATGATAATGCATGTCTGTGCACTCCCTGCAAGCATCTGGGTGGGAGTTGTATGTCTAGACTCTCCTGTGTAAAGTAAGTATCCACTTGAAAATAAATAACCAAGTATTTGGAATGTGTTTTCACACACCTCTATGACATTTTCCCACCCATTAAGTTAACAATGATTTTTTTCCCTGGCTGGTGCATGTTATACTGAATTAAAAAGCAAAACAAACCCCCAACAACTTCCCATTATGTTACTGAGATTACATCGTATATTTAGTGAATGAATGTTCTTGGAAGAGGAAAAACATCATTTCATTGAACTTGACCAAGTCTAATATCACTGGCATTTCCCCAACAGCATTCTTTTAGTTACTATGGTTACCTCCTTAGTACTTTATCTTGTGTCTGTATACTAATCTGCAAGTTTCCTTTTACTGGAACATTTGGAAAACAACAACTATATCCTCCCAAGGTGCCGTCTGATATTTTAGGTCCTATTGTACTTAGAAGGCTTTCGAGGAAGAGAGGATTTAGATTTTATTTTGCTTTCTTGGTTTGTTCAGAGTGCTTCCAACTGATTAAAACAATTTAAAAGTTATTGGTAAAACATGTTCCTAACTTTGTACAGGCCTGCTAATAGGCATCCTTCTAAAACACTGAAGATGAAGCATCTTGTTTAAATGCTACCCCTTGTTAAAGTATTAAAGAGAGGAAGGGGAGAGGAAGAGAGAGATGCAAGTTTCCAAAGCTATAAAACTACACAGCCCGAATTCATTAAGCTTAACCTACTGGCATTACATTAAGGCATTGCAGGGGGGTTGGACTAGATGACCAGCATGGTCCCTTCCAACTCTACAATTATGTGAGTCTATTATTAAAGCACATCTTTCAATTGCTTATATTTAGGATAAATCACCACCATGTGTTCAGAAACTACTCTGAGTGATTCCAAGAAATAATCCAGGGCATTGAAATGAGGAGGCTGCTTCATCCTTTCAAAGACCTATTGCAATTGCCTGTGGTAATCTCCAGTACAATTGTGAGATGTCGTAGCTGTAGGACATACATCAATCCTTTTGTCCTTTCTTGACCAAAGGAGATGGAAGTGCAATTTATGTTACAGAGTGAATGATGCTCCTGAAGAATTTATGTACAATCCTGTGACAAGAGTTTATGGAGAACCTCATAAAAGACCTGAAGTTCAAAATGCCACAATTGAGTTTATGGCTCCTTCTGAATATATGCTACGTCCACCTCAGCCTCCTGTGTACCTCTTTGTGTTTGATGTGTCACATAATGCAATAGAAACAGGATACTTGAACACTGTATGCAAGACCGTGTTGGACAATCTAGATTTACTTCCAGGAAACACTAGAACAAAAATAGGCTTTATAACATTTGACAGCACAATCCATTTCTATAGCCTTCAGGAAGGTCTCTCTCAACCCCAGATGCTGATAGTTTCAGATATTGAAGAAGTGTTTATCCCAATGCCGGAAAACCTACTAGTAAACTTAAATGAAAGTAAAGAGCTAATTCAAGATTTATTGAAAACTTTGCCTCAAATGTCCACTAACTCCCTCGAAACTCAGAGTGCTCTGGGACCTGCACTACAGGCTGCCTTTAAATTGATGTCCCCCACTGGTGGTCGCATTTCTGTCTTCCAGACACAACTTCCAACTGTAGGAGTGGGTGCGCTCAAACCTCGGGAAGAGCCTAACCAAAAAGCTGCTGCAAAGGATATCCATCTTATACCATCTACTACTGACTTCTATAAAAAGTTGGCCTTGGACTGTTCTGGACAGCAGGTTGCAGTTGACCTGTTCCTCCTTAGCCGGCAGTACTCTGACTTGGCTTCATTAGGTTGTATATCGAGGTATTCAGCTGGTAGTGTCTATTACTATCAATCTTACCATCAACAACACAATCCTCTTCTGGCGGAGAAACTACAGAAAGAGCTGAAACGATACTTGACTCGGAAGATTGGTTTTGAGGCTGTCATGTGAATAAGGTGTACGAAAGGCCTTTCGATTCATACCTTCCATGGCAACTTATTTGTACGATCAACAGATCTGTTGTCGTTACCCAATGTGAACCCTGATGCAGTATATGCAGTACAGATGTCAGTAGAGGAGAATCTCACAGACATGCAGGTTGTCTGCTTCCAGTCAGCTCTCCTCTATACATCTAATAAAGGTGAAAGGAGGATTCGTGTTCACACTTTGTGCTTACCAGTTGTTAGCCAGCTGAGTGATGTTTATTTGGGAGCTGACGTGCAAGCAATTACCGGGCTGCTAGCCAATATGGCTGTTGACCGGTCAGTTACTGCTAGCCTGAGTGATGCTCGAGATGCACTGGTGAATGCTGTAATAGATTCCCTGTCTGCGTACCGGTCCTCTGTCCTAACCATTCAGCAGCCTGGACTCATGGCTCCAATTTCATTACATCTCTTCCCATTGTATGTGCTGGCTCTCTTAAAGCAGAAAGCATTCCAAACTGGGACAAACAAGAGACCAGGGCCCTGCGGGACTTGACATCTTTCCGCAGGGCCTGCAAGACAGAGCTGTTCCACCAGGCCTTTGGCCAGGGCACAGCCTGACTCTCTCCCTCGGCAATCTTTGCGGAGCTCTGGCCCAATGGTTGCCAGTGGCTTGAATTAATTAATTTTATAATGAATGATTTTAGAATGTTGTTTATGCTGTACTTTTGTACTGTTTTATTGTTGTTAGCCGCCCTGAGCCCGGCTTCGACTGGGGAGGGCGGGATATAAAGAAAATTTATTATTATTATTATTATTATTATTATTATTATTATTATTATTATTTACAAATATTTACTATTTTTTAGATTTACATAGCAACCTAAGACTTTGGCAGTGTGTGGAAGGTTGGAGGTACAATAAACTTCCAGTTTATGTATCTAGCATTTATCAAAGCAATTCAAGGCTCTCAAAGCTGCAGAGGTGTTAGTTGGTTTAGGTGGAGATTCCTCTCTGCTGAGCTCTCTGTGTTAACGGGTCTCCCACCAGCTGTGGCAGAACATGTGGATGGGTGACAGGCTGACTGGTGGTGTTAGCTGATGGGTGATTGGAGTGTGTCTTACTCCAAGAGCTGGAACAAGTTTTCATGGCATTGAAACTGCTGCTATAATGGAGGTTTTTTAAAATCCTTTTAAAAGCATTTGTTTCAATCCAAACTGCTTCCAGCTCCTGGAGCAAAAGGCACTGGTGGGTGGGAGAAGTGTGTGTTGCTCCAACAAAGGAACAACTGAAGACTAACTTTAAATTCCAGATTCTTGCTTTGAAGCCGTGTCAGTACCTGCCCCACCCTGACAGCACATAGAACATCAGGTGTGGGGTAGGTGGGCATGGTTTGCCAGAAATAGCCTGGCAGGCCAAATTGGGAGCCAGGCTGAGCCAAATTTGGCCTCTGGGACAGAGATTCCCCAGTCCTAATCTACACAATCCTATGGAAAGGAACAATGCCCTCTTGTACTTCTCTTCCACCAACACACCATTTATATTGTATGCTGTTTTAATTATGTTTCTATTAGCTGCCTTGGGAACACAACTGTGTTAAAGGCATGGGATATATATTTATATATAACCACCACACACACACCCCATGTAGTAGTAGTATGCAAAATGAACCAGGGCTGACTTCAGATTCTAAACACAGATATCTTCCCAATCTGCAATCATATTTATATACTGAAATTAAGTCTGATTTACAGAAGCAACACTGGAGTTTTGTTCATTTTTGTCATCTATTTGAATCCCCCCCTTTTTAAAAAAATAAATAAATCTCTTCTCACTTTGGTCAAAATTCTAGCAGCTTTTGAAACACAAAGCATGCTTCCATTATGCAAGGATACCACCACACTCTTCCTAATGAGAAACACAGTTCTTGTGACATGTCCTGAAGAATACAAATGAGGAAACCAGCAGCAATTTCAGCTGATCTGTCAAATCTTTGGAAAATTGGACAACAGGTTCTTGGCACATTTGATAAAAAATTCAAACCAGCAAAATTCAGCAGAGCCTCAATCGCAGTGCCTTCTTAGCTCCCATTGCATAATTTATTATAATTAATAATTATAATTATATACATTTAATTATAATTATTATAATTAGTTTATTTAAATAATATTATGAAATAACATAGTACGATATATCTTCACTGAAGGAAATCTACGGTACTTCAACTATTTTTTCTTTATAATGGGGGGGGGGGAATTAGGTACTCTCCTGCCGATTTTTTTCATTTTATGCCTCCCTTTAATTCAAGCAAATTATTTTGAGGAATTTCTTGAATTATTAATTACTTTGAGGAATCAAGATTAATGTGTTCTGCTATTATCAAGCTTAGTACATTTTATACTAAAATTATGTAGGGACTAGGAAAGATTCCCCTCTGAAACCTGGAGAGCTGCTGCTAGTCACACAGTACTCAACTATGTTCCACTAGGTAGCCTTTGACACAGCACTCTCCTGCAACCCTCATGCACTCCATCTGCAAAATAGGAATGTTAACATTATCCTGACTGCAACCAACAACTGAGACTATGGCAAGGAGGTGGACCAGCAGTGTAACCAATCTGCAGAGATGTTAAACCCAGACCTAGGCCCTTATACAGGGCTTGAGCCTGAGCCTATCAACCAGGAACTGCTTATGCCAGAGACCCTTAAACTAGAATTCCTGAGCCAGATACTCCCAAGGGACCGCCTCCCTCCAGACTGGGGCCTTCAGGACCTCAATTTCTTGCTTCCTGGCAGAAGTCAGAGGCAGGACCTCATGGAGTATTAGACTCCAGGCCAGAGGCTCTTTACTCCAGGAACAGACAAAGACTGGGACAAAAAATATTGCCTCAGTTTGAGTGCCAGACCATGTCCCAATAGGATGACTGTTTGGAGCTATCCAAGGTCCTGCACCTCCAATCTGCTACCTACCTGATTGATTAACTATCCAAGATGTCATCGGGCTTCTGCTGGAGGAACTGGATGGGGGCTCCTAGTGGAGAGAAGGCTGGTCCTTCAGGAGCGTCTGGCTCAATGATCCCTCAGACTCATGTTCAAAGTCCGGACCAAGGTCCAGATCATTATATGTGGACTTCTACTCATGGTCAATGGAAGACCATGTTATCATTAATACTAAACAGTCTTACAGAGTTGTAAAATTATCGAGATACAGTAAATTTGTTGGCAGAAGTAAAAATAGCAACCCAATTTCCAAATGTTTCAGGATTTAAAAAAAAAATCCATTTGGCACTTAAAGATTGCATTGTGGAATTGTCATCTTAACATAAAAGTGATGGCTTGATGTTTACAGACCACAATGAAGAGTGTAATTACTATCTGTGTATATACACTGTACTAAAATGAAGAAATCAAATAGTCAACTCAAGCAAATTCTGTATGGAGAAAATATTAGTTCTGTGAACATATATGAATTGGGGAAATGAATTAAACTAGAACAGAGTTCACTCTCATGGAATGAGCTTTCCTGCCTCTTCCTTTTCTCTGAACTCCCTGAAAATTCCTTTCCTGTAGATGTGGAACTCCTGGGAATAGCGAGAGATATGGTGCAAGGGACTGCAGAGCGGGAAGTTGGCAGAAATCACGCCCACACCACATGAATAAAGGAGCAACAAGCCAGAGTGAGTAATTCTTCCCTCGTGGGCTGAACTGGATGCATAACTGTTGCATTGTCTCTCTTTAAATTTCTGTTATAAATGGTGTGGTAGAAACCAAAATTCCATGGAAATAGTCTATTTCTGTTAGAGTCACTGGGAAATAATGCACATGCAAAGCACAATGAAAATAGGTCTCTTGAAACAAATAAAGTTTGATTGCAGCTCAAACATGCTTGATCCTAATTGCTGCAATTTTGTTTTTAGGCTCAAGGTTCCCCTAGAGTAAGAGGAGATGTTTCCTGGTAAAACATTCTGGTGCTGATGGCACTAAAATAAAATACAAAGTACTGAGGTTAGGGTTTCCGAATTAATGTTTCCAGTTGTGGAGGAATTCTGAACTGTAAATGTCTTGCCTCAGCATGAGTTGTAGAATGGACACGCTCTATGCGCCATTCATGGCAGGTTTCATAAGTGAAATGGATGCTATAATATTATTTGTAGGTGGGTTCATGAGGCAAACATAACCAATGTATTTCAGCTTCCAGGAAGCCTGTCCTCACAATCAGGAATTGGATGCACATGCACCAAAGTCTTAACATGAGAGCAATCATAATTCCAAATGCAGCATAGCCTAGAAAATAGTTGACTGAGAGACACATTAAGAGAATTCCAGGAAAGACAGAAAACTCTGGCTAACAGGAAGCTAAGGTTAAGGTCAAAGCTGATGAGACATTAGTTGCATTAGGAAGAAATAAACATTAGGAAGAAATTCCTGACAGTAAGAGCTGTTCGACAGTGGAATTTGCTGCCAAGGAGTGTGGTGGAGTCTCCTTCTTTGGAGGTCTTTAAGCAGAGGCTTGACAACCATATGTCAGGAGTGCTCTGATGGTGTTTCCTGCTTGGCAGGGGGTTGGACTCGATGGCCCTTGTGGTCTCTTCCAACTCTATGATTCTATGATTCTATGATTCTATGCATGAATGTAAATTAAAAAAATAAATAGCAGCCATGTTTGACCCTGGAGCCACAGTGGAACAAGAGAGAATGAGCCAGAAGAGTTTAACCTTCCCCCCTTCCATTATCTCAAAGTAAATTGTACCTGCAAACAGAGCTGCCCCAATCATAAAGTGAAATGTGACAGCCGATGCAAACAGCAGATGCACAGGGGTGAGGTAGTGTCCTGAATGCCGTGAGGTAAGTCCTGATAGTGCACAAAGTGAGCAGTGTAGTCTATCTAGGCAGAAAGAGCTATTGAATAGTCCCCAGGGCAATGCTAGAGAGCAGTCAAACAGTCCAATGTTCAATTACAGGCTCATGTCCAATGCAATGAGAAAGGTTGAAAGTCAAACTGTAAGGCCAAGTTCCTGTCTCTGAAGAAATTGGAATCCTAGAGTGAGTCCCAAAATCTAAGTCCAGTGGAGCTCCAGAAACAGTCAAGTAATGGTCTGTCAACAATGAAAGTTGAGCAGACACAAAGTCTCTGCCTTGCTTTTCTTTTGATTCCTCCCAGTTTTATTGGATGCACCTGAGCTTGCTCTAGCCAAGTAGCTGTGCCTGTCCCCTTAATGAAGCATATGATCATGACCTGCCCTGAGCTCAATCAAGCTGAATGACCACCATGATTTTCACCTGATCAGCTAGTAAGCTCTTGCCTGGCTCAGTCTCTTAAAGTGTACTTCCTACTCATTATGTTTTCAGAGAAAGGGGCACCTCTGGTTTTGGTGTCTACTTCCCCTGGCTCCTGTGAACTGTCGGCTGCCCCTTTGACATCCTCTGATGTCCATTGAACACCTCCAAAGTGCCAAACCTCCCCTTCCCCAACTTCAGCTTATCCCAGTGTATACAATCATGGCTATACCCCTCTTCCCTTTCCTCAGTGTCTGCCAGTTCATGACAGGTGGGGAATTGGTGTCCCTCAGTCTCCCACCTTGCTTCCAGGTCAGTTCTGTACGCCCCAGAGAAGCAGGAGGCTCCTGCCCCTGCCCACGCCTCTCCTCCTGCTCCCTTCCCAACCCCACTCTGTGAAAGGGCCTCTGAACAAGGATGAAGAGAGCCACCCAGTGAACTGGGTGAATAGTCGTGAACTGGATGGGCTTGAGGGAGATGGTGGCAGAGGCAGCAGGACATGGAGGAGAGGAACCAGATGTAGGAGAGAAGGGGACAACAGCACAGTCTCTTGTGCTGGTCCTGCCTCTTTAACTGTTATTTAAGCCACTGGAGGCTTCCCTCCTGGTGCTAATTTTCCATGGGGAAAGTTTCAATTGGACCACGATAGGGGGCATGGGTTGAGCCCCCCACTTCTTACATGATGACATCTAAAGGCAGCCCTGTTTAGGGAAGCTTTTAATGTTTAATAGGTTATTGTATTTTAGTGTTTTGTTGGAAGCCACCCAGAGTGGCTGGGGAAACCCAGCCAGATGGGCGGGGTATAAATAATAAATTATTATTATTATTATTATTATTATTATTATTATTATTATTATTATTATTCAGATCCAATGCTGCTTCACATGGATGCTATTTATAATTATTGCTATTATTTACTAAATTTGTATACCCCCCTTCATTCAAAGATCAAAGGGCAGCTCACAACACAAAAATACAAAATGAGAACACAAAATATATAATAAAATAAAACCAATAACCCCACTCCCACAAACACAGAATGTTAATCAGCCAAAGGCCTGGTCAATGGAGAAATGTTTCTGCCTGGTGTCTAAAGATATGTTATGAAGTTGCCAGGTCAGCCTCCCTGGGGAGAGCATTCCACAAACAGGGAGCCACTGCAGAAAAGGCCCCTTCTTGTGTTGCTAACCCTCCGGACCTCTCGCGGAGAAGGTACATAGAGAATTTACATTAACAATTACATTTACATTAACAATGAGCATCCTCATTGTATTCACTCAATTAATGTCACATCTAGTTTAACTGCTAGACCCACTGGGTGTCCTTAGTGGTATATATCTTCTGTAAAATGGAGATAGCACTGATCTGCATTAAATTATTGTTCTCAGGACAAATAACACTATTATAAAGTACTTTTCATGTAAAGTCCTGCATAAATTATTCTCAGTAACAAGGATGTGTGTATTCAAGATAGTGCAAGGAAAGGAAGAAATAAAAAATGTGCAGTTGATGAAAAATGAGGCGGCAGAATATAGTTTATGCACAGCCTGCTTTGTTTGGATGAATTAATTCAGTTTATTATTTTGCCAGAAGGCCACAATACTCTTCTAGTGTGTTAATAATAGATTTTTGGGGAAAGTCAGCTAGGAACTATATGTGATTTTGTCTATAGCTGATGGGTTCATCCCTTATGGTCAGGGTTTTTTTAAAGCATAGAATTTTCTAAACTGTGCTTCATTTTCCCAGCCCCGTACAAGGAAATATTATTTTATGCATCCTTGCATGCATTGCTCAACTGAGTCCTCCATGTGCAATAAATATAAAACATGTTGATTGCTGCTGCAGATGGCCAATTATTGTTGTTGATGACAGCGTATAATCTTATCTTATTCCAAATGGCAAAACTGTATTGTCAATAATTAATTATTGCATGAAAGCTTGACAATCCATAAAACTGTGCAAATTTTGTTAATTTTAATTTTAAAGAAGTTTTGCTCACCCCAAAACATTATCAAAATGTTGTTTGTTTGGCTTTCTGGGCATGAAACGCAGCAGAGATCCTGCCAATATAAATATAAAGAACACTTTGTGGCGCCTAAAGTGGGTTATAGTCTGCTGTGATATCTGTGAATATTTTATCTGACTTGGAAAAATTAACTACGGGCGTTAATTTCAAATGTCTTCATGGTCCTTGTGCTGCATTTGCTCTGCACGACAAGGAAGAAGGGGAGTGATTGTTCTGGACTCAATAGCTTATTGAACTAGCATGAAGAAGCAAGCAGACACTCTGGCAGCCAGAGTGTCTTCATACCTTGCTTCTTTCATATTTGAACTGCAATAGGCATGTGAGCAAACTGCTGGATTGGCTGGATTGGCTAAAAAAAGCCCACCTATAGGCAATCCTCCCCCAAAAAGTTCAACAACTATGAGCAATCTCCCCCCCATTTTCTTAATTTCGAGTCCCCCAAAATAGGGGAAGTCTTATACACAGAAAAATATGGTGGGTGGGTCGGTGTGTACACACGCACACCCTGTATTTTTCCATATATATATATATAAGCTGTAACTTGCTTGGAGACCTTCAGATGACAAGTGACTTAATAAGTTTAATGAATGAAAATGAAATGAAAAAGGAGCAATATATCCCCTCCACCTCACAACTGGGCACTCAATTTTATATGCATTTTTCTATAGTGAGTCTGGTTCCAGCAAATTTTTGTTAATTCTCAGCATTCGGTAGATGTAGATAAACATTCATTGAAAAATCAAATGGAATATGATTATTTTAGTGGTAGAGCTGCAGCCCTGCGAATTAGCAATGATGTGTAAGCTCCACAGTATCTGAAGAATAAATATATTTACAAAGGGAATTAGAATGTATGTTGAGTATTTAATTCCATGAATCTTTCTGGAGTTTAATTTCACGCCACAGATTTTCTGATGAGGTGGGGGGGCAAACAGCTCAAGTTCTGGACAGTGAAGATATAGTGGAATGCCTGCTAAGTAAACTCTGTGGAGTTCAAGTAGGCTTGCTCACAGGAAAGTTTCCGTAGAATAGCAGTTCTCTTAGGATGAGAACAGATGAGATGCATTATTGGATCACCAGACATTTTGATTTCAGCTCAAAAGCAGCCATGGAAGCCCTCAAATAGATTGGGGCACTTGGAAGTGTACATTAATGTCCCTCAATTCTATTTTCCCAAGCAAAATCACTGTCGGGAGTGCGTGCAGGAGCCAGGCCCTGTGACCAGTAGGACTTTGCAGGGCTGGGGCCTTCCTAACTTTGTTCTGAAGAGGTAAGGCGTGGCTGCACAGGTGAGGCTGATTGGTAACTCACAGCTCCTGGTGGCAAGAGCCGGGAAGGGATATAAAGTCAGCATTTCCCTTCAGCTCTTTGCCACAGCAACATGTTCCCTGCCTTGCTGCATTTGGCTCTTTGACTCCTTGATCCTCGATTTTGTGACTCCTTGCTTCCTAACCCTTGAACCCTTGGCTTCTTGACTCTTAGCTCTCTAACCCTCAGAATCCTGGCTTCCTGACTCCTGGCTTCTGGACTCCTGTTTCTGCTCCCATCCTGCCATCTTGCCCCGCCCCCCGGTCCTGACGACTTTGATCACCTGTGAACCGGACAGTGGCAATCACCTTCCCAGAACTGCTGTTAGTTCTATGAGGTGGGGCACGGTTAATCAAGAGACAATACACAAACCTGTCTTTTCCCCCAGCAGGACTAATAGCAGTTGGGGGGGGGGAGGAATCTACGTTGGGGAACAATAGTGGATAAGTGTTATGGTGGAAAGTAATCTCCTGTAACTTGTCTATTTCAGTTCTGAGTCATAGTAGAACAAGGATGGTCCTTCAGCCAACCTGTATGGAGCTCATCAGGAGCCACAGGGCAGAAAACCAACCATTTCACTGAGATTATTATTGGTGTAAAATCTTTTATCAACTTAGCATCTAGCTTATAAACCTTGAAATTCATCTCCTTGAAGCATCTTGTATTCTTGCAAGATCCTGCTCCCACCATCCCCTGTGTTTTAATGTTTCTTCTCTAGTGTTCTGCACGACAACCCACTGTGTGTGTGTGAAGGCAGCCAATTCAGTCTCCGCACCCCCCCCCCCACTACACCAGGATGTGAGGACACCCATATGCTGAATATATGAACTATCAAGTTTGCCTAGGCTGTGTCACAGAATCTTACCAAGTAGCATGTTTATTCTCAGTTACTATGTACTGAATGAGCTTTTATTTTCTAGATTACATGAAACAACACAGGAACAACAGTCTTCATCATTCATGCGTTGAGCGGGAGTTCCCTCAGAAATCACAGGACAGATGACCAGTGTTCTGGTAAGGATGTAGAGACATGAAAGTAACACTGTTTTGAATGAAACTGGGTCAGTGTTAGCCACATACTTAATATAAAATTAAATGTTTTGTTTTTAAAATCTGATGCCTTCCCCAAAGGAAGCATATAATGTTGCCTTACTTTCATGTCTCCCCACTTTTGTGGGTGGGATGCTGTGAAACAGGCAGCCATTAAGTAGAGCACAGTCTTGTATTCACGCATTTCTCTTACACTGAGGTCTCAACATACTGACAATAAGGGAAACAGGTGTATCAAAGGTATGTTATCTTTTGCCAGTTCTTTGTAGAACTAAATAGAGGTTACCTTTCTTCCAAGCCCTGCTATCTTATATTAAATATATTACTTAGGTTTATCCGAATGTAAGATGGGAAAATATAGTGTGTTCAATTATTTCTGTAGATCTCTTTAAAAAGTGTTTTACAGTGTGATCTTATACATGTCTACTCAGAAGCATGTCCCATTGAATTCACATAAATGTGCATAGGACTGCAACCTTAACCAAGCAAATCACATAAAAGGTAAAATAAATCACAGGATTTTTCTTTTTTAATGAATCTTTTTTATGTGATGCATTCACAATTCAGAGTAAATTGAACTTTTTAAATATTGTTGTACATTATGCATGTAGTTATATTATTAAAAATATGGAAAACGCTGACATTGTATGCTTCAACAAAGCTTACATAGTATGTATAATTGTGTATTATTTTAGCATGGCTGGAGATGATAACCTTTATAATTTTTATCCTAGCTTATGCTAATCTTATTTATAAATATTTCATTCTCTTTCAAAACTCTTTGCCTGTACATTAAGAAAAAAGTCAAATAAAGGCAGTAAAATGAAAGGAGCCCATTTGAAGTCCAGAGATGTCGACAAAGAATTTGAAAGGTTTATGCAAATATTTTGCCTACAGCTAAAGTAATTCTAATGTAAAATGTTTAAAATATATTACAGGAATAAGAGTACTACCAAGAAAAGTCCACTTTCCATCTGAAAGTAAAAAATGGTAATATATACAAAGCTCTTACTCTTACTATAAGAAAAAATTAATCCAGCCTCAGTACACATAAAGTATAGACAAATAGCAGTGATTGGAATTAATGCCGCAATGTATTATTATTACTATTATTTACTATTAAAATGTCTTAGTCACTTTTTTGCCAAGGAAACTCAAAGCGATTTACAATATATGAACACACACACACACACACACACACACACACACACACACACACACACCCAGCATAAAAGAAAACAAAGAAAAATCTAAAAGACAATTTATATAATTAAAAGCTACATAATGTTTTCACCTGTTGCCTAAAAATATGTAATGAAGGTGCCAAGTGATCCTTCCTGTGGAGAGCATTCCACAAGCAGGCAACCACTTCTGAAAAAGGTCTGTTGTGTTGCCATCCTCTGGACTTCTCATGCAGGGGGACATGAAGAACCATTATCATATAGAATTTTAAAATTACTTACTATTTTATAAACCTGGAAGGGTTTGGAGCACGTAGAGTGCTGTAAAACCTGTCGGTGTACTCACAAAGTAAGAGGTCGGGATCTAGGGAGAATTCCTCTTATGGGATACTCCTTTTGAAGGAAAAGGAGGCAGCTAATTTCACCAATCCCTCATTCACCTACAGTTGTATTTGCATCCCAAAAAGATGTTCTGGAGGATTGGGGGACCCACCAGAACAGCATGGGAAGTGGCCCTGGGGGCTGGTGCAGCAATAAAACTGAGTATATTTTCAGAGCTAAGCAGGGTCCAGTATGGTTTCAAATTGGATGGGAGGACCACCGGTTGAGATTCCTGCATTGCAGAGGGTTGGACCTGATGGCCCTTGGCATCCCTTCCAACTTTAGAGTATGATTCTATGAAAAGGGGAAAATCAGTGAAAATTGCCTCCCCTACTTCCTCCAGCACAAGACAAGCCTCCATTGAATCTGCCCCTTCAATAAATGGAACAAACAAGGGCAAATCTTGATCAAACAATTGTTGACAGTAAATCCTGTTGATATATATGAGAGTTAAGCATTTATTTGTGCCAGACTGTATTCATAGATAACGTTGGAGAAAACATAAATATTTTGATAAATATATTTTGGTCATTCCTTTTTTACAACAAGGCTAAAAGTTTATTTTACAATATTTCCAACCATCAATTTTCCTTCTCATCTTCAGTTTTATTCTGTGTATTGAGTCTCTGGCATAAAATGTATAATGGAAGAATAACTGAGATGAAGGGTAAACAAAATTCAACCAACCATTCAAGCTAAACCAAACAAGTTAAACCCAAACATACAGTTACAGATGTTGTTATTAACAGTTACATATCCCCTGCAGGGCAAAGCTAACATTCTAAAAAGATGGAATTTATCTTGGTCAGACTACAAAATCAGTTACAATAAATCTGAAATCCATCTGTAATACATAGCCCCATTTTGGTTTTAATGCTAAACAATAGCTTAGTGTTACATGAATGAGCAGTATCAAGCCTCAGGCTTGTGTTCTCCTCCCTCCCTTTTTGTCTTTAGTAACCCTGACGAGGAGACCAGAAACTATGTGTTCCTATTTTAAATTAAGCAGAGTTTGTCATTATGAACTGAGGTAGAAGAATGTGGACAGTTTAAAATATGGTTTGTTGAAACAAGCTGGAATCAAATAATGGTTTATGATACTGACTTGCTAACACAAACTATAGTTTAAACCAAGGGTAGCCAAAGTAGCCCTCCAGTTGTTGTTGAAGTACAGTTCCCACCATTAGCCATGCTATTTGTGGCTGAAATTCTGGAATTCAACACCCCTGGAGAGCATCATATTGGCCACCTCTGGTTTAAACTAACCACAGTTCTTCCAGTTCAGACATCAGAGGGGACTTTAGTTACTTTAAAATAAAAGGCAGGTGCTTCCAGTGCACCAGAGAAAGTGAGAAAGTGCAAGAGCACCACTGCTCATTCACATAATACTGAACTATGGTTTCAGGGTTATGTTCAAAACAGATTATAACCATGTAAACAGATGGAAAATAGTAGCAATATCCCCCCGCACACTTGCTGGTAGGAAGCAGATTCTAGCTCAGGCTGTGATAACCCCACCCTCCTTTCATAGGACTGTTGGTCTCCCATGAAAGTGAGTATTTTTTGAGAAGGGGGAGTTGGGGAGAAATTTCTTATATTTCTCAGGAGGGGTTTACCATCACTGGCACTGGGCATAAAATGTATAATGGAAAGATAACTGAAATGAAGGGTAAACGAAGTTCAACCAACCATTCAAGTTAAACCAAACAAGTTAAACCCAAACATACAGTTACAGATGTTGTTATTAACAATTATTAACAACCCATCACTGGGTTGCAGCAGGTTATAGCGGGTCTCTGTTTTAACTGGAAAACAAGCTTTGCCATTGCTTCAAAGAAGCAGAGGCTGGAAAGTATTGCTTCCTGAGAATGGTCCAATGGAATCAACACTCTAAAGATTTTTAGTTGGGGCCTAGTTAGTGCTGAAACAACACCTAATATTGGTGTGCTTCCTGTTACTCCTTGTTGGACAGCTCCCCTTGTTATCTAAACTTCCAGATCACTTGCTTGCTGGACAGCTCCTGGCAAGGCAGGATTTTGAGCCACATGGCAGGGGTAGCAGGAAGGGGACATTCCCTTGCAAAGACTTTTGGATTCAGCATCTGGGCAAATCCAAAAAGACACCCAGAAAAAGGAGACTTTCCTAGGGCACAGCGACGCTTTACCAGATGGATACCATGTAATATGTATGAAGTTTGCCACCAAATGTGGGTGGGGTTATATAAAAATTTAAGTCTACTGGTCTGGGGTCTTCAGCTAAAGGAAGGCAGAGGTAAATATTTATATGGATCCACCCATGTTTGGCAGCAAATTTTATACATGTTACATAGGAATATAGGCATATTTGATTTTTAAGAAAATATTTATTTGTTTTGTGAATCAAAGAGAGCATCAACAAAATGGGGGGGGGGGAAATCAATATTGCGACCTAACACTGAGAAACTGTAGGTTCCACTATTAAAGAAAGGATATAAACATTTTTTAGTATAGGGCAATGCCCACATTACTTGAGCCAACATAGTCTGTCAAGCACTGAAATACTAAACAATTGAAATATAATTTTCTTCCAAGTACTTCCCATATTTTGAACATTGCCTTGAGACGTAGGTGGAGGACAATTAATAAATAATTACAATGATAGGTGTGTTTGCAACCCAAGGATATTGCAAGCAATGGGAATATCTGAACTTCAAGTAACTGTGTTGGTCACTTTTTAAATTTATGTGAAACACCTGTATGCTGTCTGAAGTGCCAACATTCTCAAACCCTAGTCCAAGTGCTACAAAATCTCATAATCTACATCAAACAAACTCTCTCTTGCAAACAGCATGATCAAGATGCTTTGATAAGTACTGTCAAAGGCATTTACACACACACACTAGTATCTTTACAGGAAAACTCCTCTTCTTCACAGGAGACAGTAGCTTCTCTGTACCCAGGCTCATGACACAATTTGTGATGGTGCTTTCTAAATCATACACACATTAAAGGAAAGAAAACAGAGGGTTTACTGTTCTTATTTTGTTGCCTTTTCTCTGGTGGCTCTCAAGCTTTCTTTTGAACTGCTCCTCCATTGCTTCCTATTGCGAGAGTCAGTAAAGTTTTAGCTCACCAACATACACTTGATGGGATAACAACATAGGGAAGTGTTCCATTGTAAGTATCTCAATTAAGATTTGAATCCAATGTTTTAGAAGCATAGCCAGCGCAATAGTAAACCTGTATTCTGTATACTAAATAGCAGCATATTTTTAAACTGCCAAGGGTGCTGGAGTGGAGCTTCAGTGACCTCATGTAACCAGAACGCAGGAGATGCTATAATTTTGCTAACATGCACATTTATTTATTTTTAATTTTTATTAAATATTTTCTTGGTTTACAAAAGTGCATACATGGTCTTTTTCAGGTTGTGTTTTCTACAGATCAATTACATTTGCACAGGGACCTATTAGCATATACCAGAATGTACACAGGCTCCATTACACTATAGCAATGGAGGCAGACAACGTACATTTGGATGTACAAATGTAATGCATGGAAGACAGGTGTGCCAACAGGTGTGATCAAGCCCTACAGATAGGCTGTACCTAAATTGGTCATCTGCACAAGGCTCCTGGGTTTGTTTGTTTGTTTTTTGACAAATGGATGTACAGCTATTATAAGCTGAATTCCTTATTTGTTGTGGCTTCTGCCATGAGAGGTACATCCAGTTTTAGATCAGCAAATTGCCAAATATCTCAGCTCAGGAGTGCCAGCTTGGCCCCATGACCAGGGGTGCCAGGGGCCAGGGGTGCCATGCAGTGTGCATGGCCCTGGCACTGAAATTTGTGGGTGCCCGGCCCCTTCATGGGAATTTTGTGGGTGGGCACCCAAAGCCCCAGGGAGTTGGCCCCTATGCCTCAACTAATTGATTGCACGATGCATATATGATGCTGTCTACTAACCAGATTTGTATTTATATACTGTACAGCAATCCCTAATTATAGGTTCTATGTGACTGTGTGCATGTGTGCATGCATTTACGAAAGCACACACATATACATTAGCATCTTAAATGATACTTATGTGGGAATGTGTGGGTAGGAGGCACGACCCGTGACTGGCTGTGAAACACAAAGAATAACAAACTCGGAGCCAGAATCTCAGCAGTCTAGCTCGTTTGGGACATTTTAAAGCCGCAGCCTCTCAACTGGGAGATCTCCAATTAGCCCCGAAACAAACTCCAAAAGCGCACAAGCTTGTGTGTGAAACAAGCAGTTGCTGGCACGCAACCGTTTCCCAAGGTTGTGCTTCCTTTGCTTTTCGCTGAGATTTGGCGCAGGCGAGGGAAAGGGGTCGGAGTCACATGGATACAAAGCTTTTGATTAATGTCCAGGCGCTGCTGCTGCTGCTGCTTGAAGTCTCCAAATCTCCCCACAGTCATACAAAGAGAGCCGAGAGCTGGTGACCACTCGCACTTCCTTCAGGCTGGGTCCCTCTTCCTGACTGGGAAGGGACACTTGAGAGAGAGGGGGAGAGAGGCGAGGGGTGGAGGGAGCGAAGCTGCTCCTCCACAGCTGGGATAGTGAGGGGAGCCCGCAGAAGCGAGCTCCGGCCTCGCCATGAGACGGAGCGGGCTCTTTTGTTGTGGTCTTTTCTGAACCCCTGAGGGAATTTCCCCGCCTTTTTCCTCCCCTGTCCTGCCGGCCGCCTCGCCAAACACGAGAAGGAGCCGAGGGGAAGGAAAGTTTCGAAGGCGCTTCTTTCGGGGGTGGCGGTGGATAGGACACAATGACGGAAGAAAGCAAAGGGGAAGGGAAAGGAGAGAGCGGGAAAGACCCCGAGAAGCAGCTGCGCCTCCGGGTGTGCGTTTTGAATGAGCTGCTGAAGACGGAGCGCGACTATGTGGCCACTCTGGAGTTTCTGGTGTCGGTGAGTTGCCCGCCCCTCCCCCCTCGACGCTTCTTCGCCTTCGCGCGGGGCTCCTCGGGCGCCTCGTCCTGAACTTCTTGTGCACAAACAACCAGACTGCTCCTCTCTCACTCCCTCCCTCTCCCCATTTTCACCCCTTGCCAAGTTTGCCAGTAGAGAGGAGGGGGAAGGGAATGGTTTTCCTAGAGGAACTCAAAAGCTTTGGGGACCAAGTAGAAGAAGAAAAAAAGAGAAGTTTTGAGGCGAATTCCTGGTGATCCAGGTCTCTTTGTAAAGCCATGTTGTGGTTTTCCTTCTTTGAGGAGAAAATTGTGTGTGTGTTTCTTGTGGCATGTATTTTCCTCAGCTGATTTTAAGCATGTTGCTTTTGTGTTGAAGAGGTGATGGAGCTAACATTTCAAATAAACAAACTTCCTCTCTGGGCACAGACATTGAAAAGTAGTGAGTGCCGTTTGCCTCAGGTACATTTGGGGGGGGGGGGTATTAACTGTTGGAAGTTTAGAGTTTCCTCTCCTAAGGCGCCACAGTCTCTGTATTTACAATAATCCTTGTAACACAGTATTCTGGCAGGGGGTAAAAGAGAGAGAGAGAGAGAGAGAGAGAGAGAGAGAGAGAGAGAGACACGCACACACAAGCAAAAGGGGGGGATGCTTGATCTATAGCAGCTGTTCAATATTAAAGCCACATGTAGCATTTGCCCCTTCTCCCCACCCCTTGACATCCTTCTATTCAAAATTTTATTTTGGTAATAAGTTGGTGACCCATGATTGAAATGACTATGAATTGCACAGCTGTAAAAGTAACACACCTTTTATACAGGACTGAATTCAGTATAAAAGAAGAAGCTTTTGCATTTGGATGAAGCAGACTTCTGAAAGAAACAAGGAAGGTAGAACTTCCTGTGAAGGATCATAAACGCAAACATCTCTATATTACCTCCTGGCTTAATTTACACATTTATTGGCAGCATCACTTAAGAAGCTTTTGGGATAAACAAATCTCAAGTTGTCTGCTTAGTTTTGTGGAGTGCCTGTCATAATACCCCTCACATTTCTCTTTCTCTTCTCCCCCTTCTCATCCTGAGGGGGAAATCTTTCAAACAGCAAACTTCCTGCTTAGGTTTCTGAGATCTGTGAACTTTATCAAGCAAGAGAAAACCCTCAGCTTGGCTTTTGGCAAGAAGACCAACAGTAGAGGTATCTGAAGAAGTGTGCATGCACACGAAAGCTTATACCAAGAACTAACTTAGTTGGTCTTTAAGGTGCTACAGGAAGGAATTTTTTTATTTTAACAGTAGAGAGTAACATACTATACTGTGTTTTGTCATTCAGCTTCTGTTTTACACAAAATATAGTTGTTAAAGTATTTTTTGCTCCTCATCTGATGCACCTGGAATTTGCTTTAAAAAGTGTCAACAAGTTGAAAACTCCTGAGATCTTGTTTTGTCTGTATTTTTAGTACAATGGTGGTCATTCCTGAAAAATAAAGCTGTTGACACAAATATTACGTCTTAGTTCAGGCTCCGGAAGGTGATGGTGGTGCAATCTTTGGGTTGAATAAAATTTAAGTTTCATTTAACACCTGTGAAGATTGGGATGTGTGCAGGCTAGGTGGAGTTTCAAGCTAAGGCTCTGGTAAAAAATGGAAGTGTGCAGTGCCTATATATTCCAGTGAGATTTGTGTGCATGTAAGGTTGTCCTGCCAACCTAGCACTTCGAAAGCACGTCAAAGTGCAAATAGATAAATTAGGCACCGCTCCAGCAGGAAGGTAAATGGTGTTTCCGTGTGCTGCTCTGGTTCGCCAGAAGAGGCTTAGTCATGCTGGCCACGTGACCCGGAAGCTGTACGCCGGCTCCCTCGGCCAATAAAGCGAGATGAGTGCCACAACCCCAGAGTCAGCCACAACTGGACCTAATGGTCCTTTACTCCTTTACCTTTTTAAGCTTGTCCGGGATAGTGTCCCAATGTGAGTGAACTACGCATTGTTTACCTACTGCTCTCTTATGAGGAGGGGCAATAGCTCAATCATAGAACACAGGCCTTGCATTCAGAAGGCCCCAGGCACTGGCGGAGGAAGGGGGGTGAGGTGGGTGCGGCCCCGGGATGCTTAGCCCCCCCCCGATGCACAGCATGTGCACTGCTCTGGGGGCTAGAGCAGCAATTTCCACCTCTGACCCCAGCTTCAAGGCCTGGCATCGATTTAAATAAATAAGCAAAAGACAATAGGTAGCAGGTGACCTGAATACCCTCATGTGATACCCTAGAGAGTTGCTGCCAATCAGAGTAGACAATACTGGGTCAGATGGTCAAGTACTGTGACCTAGTGAACTGGACCTTGGAATTAACTTCTCTTATTAGTTAGATAATGTGGAAACTTGCAAAGAAACAGAACTCTGTTGCAGGGAATCCCTGAAGTACTTTTTAGGTGGGGAAACTCGATGTTCTAATATTACATGAAAAATTAAATTCAAATTTCCTGAAAATACAGTTTATGAATATTACACAAATGTGAAAGAATGGCGGTGCTGATGGCCTAGACATTCTTATGCATAGGACCTCTGCAACAGTGGGGTTTTTGGATTGTTGCCTTGGTCTCTTATTTTCTTGTTGATCTCATTGTGAGACTACAGCTGCCATGCTGTGCACATTTACATGAAAGTAAGTCCCACTAAGCACTATGGGATTTAGTAATGAGTAAACATGCATAGGAATAGGATTATAATTCATTTTCCTTTGGGTGCTAGTAGCTGCCAGCTATTGCTAGGAGGGCACAGGGTACATAGGTTGGGCAAAACCATATGCATACACTAATGCATTAATACGGACATAAGAAGAGCACTGCTAGATCAGACCAAATTTCCATCTAGTCCTGCATAGTGTTCCCACAGCGACCAACTAGATCCTTATGGGAAGCTGCAAGCAGGAGATGAGTGCAGTAGTAGCACTCTCCCACTTGTGATACCAGGTAACAAATGTTCAGAAGCATGCTGCCTTTGGTATTGGATCCATCTTTACTAGTAGCTACTGATAGTCTTATCTGTTAATTTGTATAATCACCTTTAAAACCATCCATGTTGATAGTCACCACCACATCTTGTAGTGTGAATTCCATAGATGAATGTGCACTATGGAAGTCTCCCACTGTTTAGCTTCACTGGATAACCCTGGCTCCCAGTGTTATTAGAAGGGAGGAAAAGGTCTCTCTTTCCACTTTCTTCACAGTATGCATTGTTTTATACACCACAAATATGTTTATGCAAAAAAGAGATGCAAACACAGTTGCCTTTCCTCAGAGGAAGTTGCTCCATCCCTTTGATCATTTTAGTTGCCCTTTTCTGCACATTTTCCATCTCTGCAAGCACATTTTTGAGGTTTGGTGGCCATAACTGTACACAGTTCTAAGTATGGTCACACAGTAGATTTGTATAAGTGTATAATAAATACCACATTAGGTAAAAAAATAATTGTGCAAAAATTGAGATTTCTGTTGAAGTGGTGAGTGAACTCTGGAGAAGCCTAGGAGAAATTATTTGATATGCTGTTCTTTTTGATGTTTGAAATTAATCTTCAGGCTATTGCTGATTTCTCTGTGGTTCAACAACATCAAAGGAACTTGGGTTTCCTAAAAGTTTGTTCAGTACAACAGATGATGCACTTCCCATTACAAGAGGCTGAAAGACTTTTTATTCTTTGGGCCTATCTTCGAAATCTTTACACCAGCCAGGAAATATTTTACATGGTCCAGACAGTGACAATGACATTTCAGCTCATTTAGGGGACAAAACTAAAAACCACAGGAAGTCTGTTAAACAACCCAAATGTAATCCAGTAGCCAAGCAGGATCCATGCAAAGGATCAGTGATCACACTCACACTAATATATAATTTGCTCTGATGTCATAGAAAAAATAATTATGTATGAAAGATGGAGAATCAAGGAAAGGTCAGAGGCAGGGAAGGAACAGAAAAGCCTAAACAGCAATGTGACTTGGACACTCTGCATAAAAGAAGGAAGATCAGAACCTCTTTCTCTCTCTCTATGTTTGCACCACCTATTTATTTCCCACAAATAAGAGATCCATCCCAACTTGCCCCCAAAGGTTTTGCTACTTCTCTTTTGTGACCACATCTGCAAAGAGAAGTAGAATTATATACATAAGGAATGATTCCAGTTTAGGATGCTCACTGATAAGAAGATCCACTGAACTAGAGCTTTCCCAGCCCTCTGATTTGTCCTGCTGCTATATAGCAGCCCTTTGTTGAGTCCAGTGTTATTATCTCAAAAGATATATCAGGGGGCTGCTGGTTTTGAAACAGTGGCTCTGGTAGCTGCTGATCAAAGATAGTTCTGAACACCCCTAGTTCTTTGATGGTCATATACATTTCCATGTTAAACCTAGCTTCTTATCAAAGGAACTGTTTTCATAGAGCCCCAAGGTCTTCCTTTGGTACTATATTTTCCTGCCTTGATGGATCCCATCTACTTTCATCATGGAGCCTTTCCAGCCTCTCTAATTCCCCAGTTTTCATTCTTGTTCTCTTGCCTCAGAATGAAATTCCAACTTCAATCTTGGCTCTGACAATGGAATTTGGACAAATTATGTGGGGGGTTGCCTGGTTCAGCCACCACTATATACTGATTCTCCAGATTGCAACTGAACTTTGGCCATTGACTTCAATGTAGGTCCAGTTTTCCAGAGCATCTTGTGCTGCAATACTAAGGCAGAGACGGTGACTCTTGAATTAATACAGTATACCGGAGGTAATTAAGGCTCTTCAAAGCAAAGACTTGCTTAGATTGAAAAGCTGAAAGCATGATAACATCAACACACATCCAGTCCCAAGACACAGTAAACAGGAAATAAAAATAAAGTAAACATTGAAGTCTTAGCTCTAAAAGTTAAAAATGCTCATCCAGGATTTAGAGCTATATCTGTAACATATATCTAAAGTTTAGATGATAAGATTTCACATTAACTGGCAGCAGTTCTAGAGGAATAGCTGTCTGTCTCGGAAAAACATTCCTGTGTTGCTTTAAAGACATTGTTGTTGTCTGTCTATCTGAATATTTGTCTGTCTATCTAGTACAACCTAGCTCTTTCTCATTCTTCTTGACCTAGGAAAAGCCCTGCCACAGGTGTGTTTTGGGAGCCCTGACAGGGAGCTGTATAAACACTTCTTAATAAATAAGCTGTTAACAATGCTTATGTGGAGATTTAAAACAAGGGACCAGCATCTTATAAATTTATTCTTATATAAATCTCATAATTTTTAGGATTGTTATTTTTATTGTTAACTGGACAAACTTATTTTTCTTATTCACATTTTTATCTTTGAATTCAATTATTAATCTATATTATTCTTGAGTCAAAATCATGTAACCTACAAAATAGAAGATATAACACTGTAGTCAGTTGCTGTCCCAATAGTTCAACCATTGATCATTTGTTGAAATGTACCTAGTGGCAATAAACTTATACTATAAAGAGGTGATCCAGTCAACATAGTATACCCGGACTTACAAAAAAGCTTTCAACAAAGTTGCTCACCAAAGACTCCTGAGTAAGCTTAGCAGTCAAGAAATAAGAGAAGTCCTCTTGTGGATCACAAATTGGTTAAGTTTCATGAGCAAAGAACAGTTCTCTGAATGTAGAGAAGTAGAAAGTGAAGCCCTCCCCCCAAATCGATACTGTGACCTGTGCTTTTTAACTTGTTCATAAATGAGCTAGAGTTAGGAGTGAGCAGTGAGGTAGCTAAGTTTACTGATGGTAGTAAATTGTTCAGGGTTGTTAAAAAACAAAGAGATTGCAAAGAGCTCCAAAAGGACCTAGCTAAACTGAGTAAATGAGCTGTAAAATGGCAAATGCAATTTAATGTAAACAAGTGTAAAGTGAAATGTTAATTTCACATACAGACTGATGGGGTCTGAATTGGCAGTGACAGACCAGGAATGATACTTTGGGTTGTAGTAGGTAGCTCAATGAAGATTTTGATCCAGTGCATGGTGGCCGTGAAAAAGGCAAATTCCATGCTAGGGATCATTAGGAAAGGAATTGAAAATAAGTCTTCCAGTATCATAATTCTTTTATACCATAATTCTGTGGAGTACTGTGTTCAGTTCTGGTCACCTCACCTCAACCAAAATTATCAAGGGGATGCAGTGAATCCCTTATGAAGAAAGGTTGCAATGTTTGGGGCTTTTAGCTTAGAGAAAAGGTGACTAAGAGATGACATGATATAAGTGTTTAAAATTATGCACGGAATGGAGAAAGTGAACTCTCATAACACTAGAGCTTGCAGACATCCAATGAAGCTAAATGCTGGAAGATTAGTAAAGGTAAAGGGACCCCTGACCATTAGGTCCAGTTGTGACCGACTCTGGGGTTGCGGCGCTCATCTCGCTTTATTGGCCGAGGGAGCCGGCGTACAGCTTCTGGCTCATGTGGCCAGCATGACCAAGCCACTTCTGGTGAACCAGAGCTGCACACGGAAATGTCATTTACCTTCCCGCCAGAGCGGTACCTATTTATCTACCTGCACTTTGACGTGCTTTCGAACTGTTGGTTGGCAGGAGTAGGTACCAAGCAACAGGAGCTCACTCGGTCGTGGGGATTCGAACCGCCGACCTTCTGATCGGCAAGTCCTAGGCTCTGTGGTTTAACCCACAGCGCTACCCACTGAAAGATTAAGGACAGATAAAAGGAAGCACTTCTTCATGCAGTGCTGGAACTCTCAGGAGGCAGGGAGGGCCACCAGCAAAAATGGCTTTCAAAGAGGATTAGGAGAGGGCTATCAAAGGCTACCGGCCATGATGGCTCTGCGCTGCCTCCACAGCTGGAGGCATCAATGCTCCTGGGTGCTACTTGCTGGAAACTGCAGGAGGAGAGAGTCCTCTTGTGCTGAAATCCTGTTTGCTGGTTACTCACATTGTTAGGCATTGTGAGAATAGGATGTTGGGCTGGATGGGCTGCTGATCCAGCAGACTGTGCCTATGCTCTTAATTCAGGTTTGTCTTGATTTGTGATGGTGTTTTCCTCTGGCTGCTAGCCTGCCTTGCGTGTGAGTTTTTCCTTCTTCCCAGGCAAACCTACCTTTGTGCATTGAATCAGGAGGCACAGGAAACTACAACCCCCTTGCAGGAAATAGTGTTCCTTTGAAAGCTTAGAAGTGCCCAGGCCATTTAAGGATGAAGACTGTTTCTAGCAAGCACCCGCTCCTGCTGGTTCTGCTGCATAGGCGCCGACTCCATGGGGCTTGAGGGGGCTCGAGCCCCCTCAAAAAATTTTTTGGGGGGGCTCAGCCCCCCCAATAATCTCGGGCGGGCGCCCTTCCAGCAGAGCGCCGCCGCCGTCCCCCGCCTCCTCCCCACCTGCTCCTTCGCCAGCCAGCCAGCCGCGCGCCCTAATCGGAGAGCCCCGGCCGGAAATCCCGCGAGAACAGGGGAATCCCGACTGGCCACACCTCCCAGCCAGCCAATCGGCTGGCTGGGGGGCGTGGCTTGCCCTATTTAGGGCTGGAGCCACTTTATTTGCATATTCATGAGCTTATTTATTATTCATGAGCTTTCCCGGCCCCCCCAATATTTTTTCTAAGTCCGCGTCCCTGTTCTGCTGACACTACAGTGAATGTTGTCACTGCTAGGTGAATGGGGAGGGAGGGCAGCGAGGTCCAAGGTGCTTATGCAAAAAGAGAAACAGGAGAAATAAGATATTCTGACTCTGTATGATGAGGTCCAAGCATCAGAGCTCGCCTCAGAAAAACACACACATTTTTTTCAATTAAAAACAAAGTCTTGTTTGCTGAGCCCAGGTCAAGCTATAGGGAATTTGCTCATCACTAGATTCAAGAGAAAGGGGTCTCAGAAACCTCTGCTGTTTTGTTCTTATGATGTAGTGTACAGATTTAGGCAGGGAATCAGAGATGTGTTGTTCAGGGACCCTCATCTACAGATCATAGCATCCAGCAGCAGGTTGCAGGCACAGCATTACACATAGAAGGGTGTGCATGTTGACCTGTGCTGGGTTGGGGAGCTTGAGAAGGTATGGTAAGTTCAGAGCAGGAGGGTAATCCACAATATTGGAGGAACACTTTGGCACTATTTTTAACACTAAAATGGGCGACCGAATTAAAGAAATGCAATGTGTTTCTTGACCTCTCAAGTTTCCCCCCAGTCTATGTCAACACAAGGTAACCAGGGATCTAAATTTAGATTTCTTTCATGTTAGTTATCTTAACTGTGTTCCATATCTCACTTCCAAATGGCTTGTATTTTATTCATTGAAAAAGTATTAATCAAATATATAGTACGGTAATTTGTGACTTTATAATGGCTAAGAAAGCTGCACAGTGTGTTGTGGAATTTTTTTAATGGGAAGGGGAAAGACTTCAGCTGGCTGTGCTTTTTGATAAGGCTGTGCAATTTCCTTTTCCTCTGCTCTCTAACACACCACTTGTATGGCTGATGCATCATATAAAGTCAAAAGGAAGCTGAGACACAATTACCATAGAAAGTCAAAATCACTTCCATTCACTTCCAGTTTCTGCTGTTTTTGTCTACTCTGTTACAAAGTGAGGAAAACAGTGAATGGTTACTTAGTGACTAAGAATTAAATATCAATAGCACCACCTGCATTCTTTATAAGGTAGAATACTTATTTTTGATGTACATGCAAGAAAACAAAAGAAAATTGAGTGCATTTTATGTGCAGGAAATTATTTTCAGACTTCTGTAGTTCATCCAATAGCTGTCAAACATTTAAAAAATCCAGACACTCAAGAAGAGTAGTAAATGAAGTATTTTGTTGTAATAATTAAACATTTTAACACATCAAATCTACATATTTCACAATGTCAATTCATTTATTTAATTTAAGCACAAGTTCAGAGTCAAATTTATGCAGTTTGATTTTTTCACTAGCGATTCAGCAAAAAATAAGTGATGAATTGAGTGAGAATATGAAAGTTGTAACTAATGCAACATATGTTTAGAACTTGTTAGAATTTGTATTATTCAATGTAGAAAATGCAGGATGTGGTGATTAATTTTTCAATTTATTAGAATTTGCAAACAGAAAAAGAAAGGGAGAAAGCAAACTAGGAGTTTGAATGAAAAATTATGAGACATGCATGAACCATGTTAAAACTGTGACAGTATTAGATCCAAAAAGAATGATTACTGTATGAAAGAGAAATTAACAATGCAGTTACTAGCCCCATTGAATGTAGTGTGGATTCCCAGAGAGAAGATTGCAACTACTTTGATCCTCCTGTGGTTGGGCTTGCTGATCGGAAGATCATTGATTCGAATCTGCCCGACAGGGTGAGCTCTAGTTGCTCTGTCCCAGCTTCTGCCAACCTAGCAGTTCGAAATCATACCTGTGCAAGTAGATAAGTAGGTTCCACTGTGACAGGAAGATAAATGGCATTTCCATGTGCTCTGGCTTCCGTCACGGTGTTCTCTTGTGCCAGAAACAGTTTAGTTATGCTGGTCACATGACCTGGAAAGCTGTGGACCGGTTCCCTTGGCCTGAAGCAAGATGAGCGGCACACCTCATAGTCACCTTTGACTGGACTTAACTGTCCAGGAGTCCTTTACCTTTTTTACTTCTATCTGCTACTGCATTACTGTGAGTTAAGCCATGGTTTGACTTAGCGTTGCATCCAAAGTTGCTCCAGACAAACCATGAGTTGTAGCCAAGGTTTGTTGTGTGGCATACCACTTGTGGTTTGTGTCAGGGAGATAAACCATGAGCCTGGGTTCAGATGTAATGCTAAGCCAAACCATGGCTTAGCTCGTGGTGTCATGAGTCCTGTGGTAATGCCATGAAGAGAATGGTTGGATCCTGAGGAGGAATAGGACTCAGAAAGTTGGAGCTGGTTGACCCTGGGGAGGGTCAGTATCTGTAGCTTTTAAAGCTCTAGGGCACCAATCTTCTTCAGTCTGTAGCACCCAGGTTTCCAGTTCTGTTTTATAATTGGCAGGGGTGGAAACAATACTCCCACATAATAACTTGCTACTACTGAACTGATCAAGCTACATACAGTTGCTTTGTCAGAGGCAAGACCTAAAACTTTAACAGATGGTAAATACTGTCTGGCATCTACTTTCCATGCGATGCCAGGATTGAAACTGAAATTGAGGTGCCATAGTCCTGATTATTTAATGAAACTCCTATGCAGTCCTAAACCTCCGGGTATAAGGCGGTATATAAATTCAATAAAATAAAGGCTAGAGACTGTTTTTTGTGCCAAGTACTAACAACATAAGAGAGGCTTGTGACTTTTTCTTTTTTTGTGTGTATATCCACACAACTGCAGATGTGATCAGGTTGACTTGAAAACAAGGGAAGGGATTTTTCCTGTTATTTTTGTTCTAATGTTTAGAGTTTGTACTCTAAACTATGGCAATTTTCCGTTTATTTTTATTTACTGCCATGCCGGCAATTTATCTTGAAACCAATTCAACAGCACGCAAATGGATGTTTCTTGGGTGTTTTTAGGAAAACTAAATTATTGATCTTTCATTTTAAAATAATGGCTATTAATATAAATAGGTGCACTGTGTGAAACCCAAACAATTTCTATGTATTGTTTTCTAAATGCAGAAGAAGTATTCTACCACTACCACTGAAGAGAAGAGAAAGGTTTCCAAAGCATTCTGGGGTGGCCACCAGACACAGCAACTGCTAATGCAAATAAATGGTCATATGGCACTTAATGAAATGATTGGTTGCACTAAAAAGATCTAAAAGAGAAATTTTGATAAATTAGCTTGTCATGAGTCCAGTTAAATATGATGGGTGGAGGAACAAATGGACTTAAAGTACACTTACACCACAGGGCACTTGAGGCCCAGACTAGGGAATGATTACAGTGCAAAACCTGGGCTTAACACATACTTTGTTCACTATCTTCCATCTTACAGCCTTGGATTCAAACAGAAATCAAACATTGCTCTGTCTCTTTCTCCAGCTTGCTGTTTTGCCTATAGTTCACATTAATGCAACTCTGTGCCCTCAAGTTTGGCTTTGTCTGTTGAGGGAGACCCATTTGCTTTCTCACACTGAGCCCCTTAATCCTCCTCACCTCACCAGGAAGCTAGTTTGGCTATTCCAGGAATTAGAGTGGTTGATTACCTGTTAAGGTTTGCTGGATGCAAGGATTAGAGGGGCATGACATATGACTTAACACCCTGCCTCCCCCCCCAACTCATAACAGTATATCCCATTCCACCTTCCATGCTTAAAACATCCCTATTTCAATAGTTCTTTGTGTATGCTTAGCAACATTTTTATTCTTTAAAAGTGTTTGTTTGACACCCCCTCAAAAAACCCCAACCCTTTCAGTTTCCTTTTCCTTTTCCTATTTTGTTAACCTTCAGTGATTCCTTGTTCTATGGAACCCAGTGTGTGCAATTTCTTAGCCTTTATCAGCCTACTATGTTACATTCCTTTCCATTCCAAAGTTATGAAGAGTTACATACTGTATTTAATAATTGTACGTATGAAAAATGGTTGCCCATTGCTTTTACCTTTGAACAACTTATGGTTTGTTGACACACTAGAAAAGATATTGTAATTTGCAATATGATCATGAATCACTTAACAAGAGGCTTGCTTTTGTAGCTTTATAATATTGCTTCTGAAAGCAAGCCTTTGTCAGAACAATGTAAGTCAAAGCTTATATTTGCCAAAGACAGATTATAAGTCTGTGGAACTGACAATAATAGTTAAAAATAAAGATAGTGGATGTATTTTCTTCATAAAGTTCTGGGATCTTATGCACACAGAAGTGGTAGAGATTAAACCATGCTATTCTGATCAATGGATTTGCTTCTTTCTATGAAGTAGAATTCTAATTGCTGGCATCAGTAGTAGAATTCCTGTTATATGAATTGGGGACTAGAACAGTGAAGCTGACTGATGAATAAATACTACAGCAGCTGCTGATCCTGCCAATAACAAGTTACAAAGGAGAAGTTTGAGCTGCTGGGATTTCCCATTCTGAACTGAAACATTTTATAAACTCACAGAACAGTATGGAAGATTTGAGTTACAAGTGTAACTTGAATAAAATAATATGACCACAGAGTAATATTAGTGTTGTTGGAACAAAGACCAACATAGTACGGTAGCTAACTGTCAAGTTCTATAAGTAAAGGAGAGCTTGTTCCATAGTAATGCAGAAAACAGGTGCTTAAACACTGGGAGAGTAGACATGTACCCGGTAACTGATCATTTTGAAGATGTTGAATGCCTTTCTAGATCCTAGAACAGTTACGTGGTCTGTCCGTTGAGTAAAGGAAGCAGCAAAAGACCTTAATGGTATCTTGGGAGGTAGGGAGGGCGGTGGTGGAAAGAGGTGGGTGGATTGGTCATGCAATTTCATTCACAAATGCAAGGATGGCAGTCAGCCCAGACGCCTCAAAGAAGTCCCTGTACAACAGTTTTCAACCTAAATTCATGCTGTTGATTAGATGCAAAATCTTCTTTTCATTTGTAGCAGCCAATTTGCTTCAGTGAGCAGAGGACCATAACATAAAATATTAGAAATACATCCAACTCTGGACAGAAAATACTTTGTTTCTTGAATTATAATTCCCATGTAGATTATACATTTCTCTATGGTTTGTTCTTTGAATTAGATGGGATAACACAGTGCACTCTTAATAAGGATTTGGTAAAATATCAAACTTTTCTTTTCAGCTAATTGATAGGATTTTTGAATGGGGTAAAGGGGTGTTATCTAGAGTGAGTATTGGGAGTGAGCCATACAGTATTCAGAATGAGTCAGCTTTCAATTACTGGGATTTGCAATGTTATCAAGTATGTACTTGTGAGTTTGTTATGCATAGTTTTCTAATTAGACTCTCACATCCCTTTGGCTTCCTCTGTCCATATTTTATGACTGAGGTTTTTTTTTAATGCAGGGAATTAAAGATTTTTTCTTTTAAACTACAACTAGTGAAGCTGTCTATCTGGATTATAGTATCTGCATTATACCTGGTTAAAATTAGTGGAATTTTCTTTGGAAATCCTGTGATTCTTCATGCTGATAATGAGATTGAGCTTTTAAAAATATATATATGCCATTTAAAATGAATGACATGCCAGTGCAAGTAGATAAATAAGTACTGCTGCGGTGGGAAGGTAAACGGTGTTTCCATGTGCTCTGGTTTCCGTCACGGTGTCCCGTTGCTCCAGAAGCACTTCATGGGCTTCCATGAAGAAAAAAGGTGTAATGGCAGACAAGCATGCACAACATGTGATTACTACTGAGCTGCAATAATGGGGATTAAGTTCACTATTCAAGCAATTGTCCTGGAAATCCCTTCTCCTTCTTTACTTCATTCACCACACTTTCCAAGGGTTAAATCAGTAATGCCTGGCTGGGCAGCATGGCCTTGCTTACCTGGCTTTGCAATGGTGCAAGTTACTGCCAGTTACCAAGAGGAGCAAAGCTGTGGGAAACTGGATGTGGGCTCAGCATCAGAGCCAATCTTCTGGCTCGCCCTCTCCCTCTCAGGAACTAGCAGTGACTTGCTGTAGGTAAATATTGCCGCCCTGCATGTGCCACTACTGGGTTAAATGTGTTGTTCAAACATATGTCATGGGAATTCCACATCCCCCTCTTAGCACCTTTCATTGGGCTGGTGGCAATGGGTAAATATACTGCTCATTTAACACTGCCTGAGAGATAAGAACTCTCTCTGATAAGAGCTATAGCGTTAAGAATGACAAACAAAATAAAGGCTTCTCCCATTAGGAGAAATCAGATCAGCAACATTTTTCAAAGTTGCTCTTTTAAAAGCTGCAGTCTGGTTGGCTTTCCCTTGCTTGCTTTCCCTTGCTTGCTTTTTAAAAGATTTTTCTGCAAGCATTCTTCAGAAGTTTTGTTTAATGTGAGGTGTATCAATACTGCAAAAGGTTTGAGAACCACTGGTGTATACAATAACAGTGCACTTGTAAGCAATAACATAATCATTGTGATCTTCCAGATTCTACTGATAGGATTTCCGGGGAAGCAAAAGCAACATTCCCCAGTGCTAGCAAGGACAACCACCTTTGTATAAGTAGAGAAACCCATGAGTAGCTGGCTGCTCCTTTGTGGCAATTTGCATGTATACACACTAAGAGATTCCATGCACTACTTGCAAGTAGTAGTGTTTGGACAGCTGCTAGAGGCTGGCTTAGAGACACTGGCCTCCTTTCCTGACAGACAACTGGACAGAGAAGAAAAGAACAGCTCTTGTCCAAGTCTAACAAGCACCATAGAGCTCCCTTGTTCCCAATAATAGCACCCCCTTTGAGAATTGATTTACAAGTGAAAGGAGAACTTGTGCCTCTACTTTAGTGTAATGTAGGAAGCAGAGCACACTGCTCTTTAAAATCTTTAGCACAGCAATGTGGAGGCTACCTTTTGGCAGTGTTCTTAGCAATGCTGGGAAGCTAAGTCAAGGCACAAGTTAAAGTAGCTCAAACCTCAGTCCTAAGCTGTTACAAAATGTAAGAAAATGAATGAGTCAAAACAAAATAGAAAACATGATGCACACAAGTTACCAGGTTAGACACTCATTGGCTGTTTTCAGATGTTAAAACCAATGAACTATATGAACAAGTTTTCGGGACATTTCGAGAAATGTCTGCTGCGTCTATCCTTTGCCAAAGTTTCCCACAAGTCAGAAGAGGACAGAAACAGCAGTTTTTTCTACTGTTTCTGTCCTCCAAAGCTTCTCGCAAGACCTCACCTCACCTTCTAGGCTTCTGTATTTGCTATAGGTTTCAAGAAAGAGGCAACACTGTTCCTGACTTTTACTTAATAGCAACTTTCCTTCTCCAAAGTTCTCTATTTGCTTCAGCATTCTAGCAAATCCCGAATGATGAAGTGAGAGCTGCGGTCTTGGAAGAAGTTTTGGAGAAGGACAGAAACAGCTGGCCATTTCTCCAACGGTCCTCTTCCAAAACTTTCTGCAAGTGAGAGAAGGCCCCACCTCTCCCTCACAACCTCTAGTAAACACAGAGGGCTGGAGGGAGAGGCAGGGTTCTGCCTCACTTCAGCTGAAGCTTGAATAAGAAACAGTGAGAAATGCTACCTGTCTTTTTTCTTATCTGCTGTGTTGGAGAAAGGCTGTTACACTGAGGCAGTGAGGTTTCTTGCCAGTAGATAAGGGACACTCATTCCTGGTAAGCGGGTGAGTGACAAATAATGTTGATGCCTGCCAATGGCTGTATCTAGTCCACCGAGGCTCTTTTGTGGCCTCTCCATCTCTTCTTATCTGCTGTGTGGCAAATTCAAGATACTCAAACAGGTTAATTACATTTATATATCTTTGAGGTCAAATAGGATCATGCTGGAGTTTCACTGCCTATCAGTGATTTACATGGTCCGAATAGTCTAAAGGAAAATATGAAAACTATTAGTTACTAATAATTAAATAAAAAAGTAATAATAATAATAATAATAGTAATAGTAATAATAATAAATTATTTATATCCCGCCCTCCCCAGCCAAAGCCGGGCTCAGAGCGGCTAACAACAGTAAAAATAGCACAGTTTACATAAAATCACAGTCAATTAATTAAATACATTCTAAAATCAATTCAGTCTAAAATCAGAATCAAAACAATGGCAACCATTGGCTAGAGTTCTGTGAGGATTACAGAAGGAGGGGGTCAGACTGTGCCTTGGCCAAAGGCCTGGTGGAGCAGCTCTGTCTTGCAGGCCCTGTCGAAAGATGTCAAGTCCCGCAGGGCCCTAGTCTCTTGTGACGGAGAGTTACACCAGATCAGGGCCACGGCTGAAAAAGCCCTGGCTCTGTTTGAGGCTAGCCTAACCTCCCTGTGGCCCAGGATCTCCAAGATGTTTTTATTTGAAGACCGTAAGTCCTTTGTGGGACGTACCAGGCATGGCTAGGTCAGGGTGAGAGAGGTAAGGAGCCAACTGCTTAGCTTGGCAGAGATGAAAAAATGCTGCCTTTGTTATAGCTGCAATCTGCACCTCCATAGAAGGTGTCGAAGATTACACCCAAACTCTTTACGGACGGTGCTGGCACTAATTGCGGCCCCGCAAGAGATGGGAGTTGCCCCCCCCAATCCCATATGAAAAGCCATAAACCAACCACATTTATTTCTGTGTCACTTGCATGCTTTGTTATCATAGCTCAAGGTACTGATTCAAATGCCAATAGGGAATTAAAACAAAGATGGGGTGGGGAAGCCTTGATACAAATTTTGCAAGAAACAGAGATTATCAAGTTAGTAGGGTAGCAACATTTAAAGGAAAGCTGCTTGCTGCTGCTGAAGACTCAGCTAAAAAGAGAGGAGAAATATAGGCTAATGTTCAGAAATTGCTTATGGAGGCATACAAGCTATTCTGTCAGCCATAAGCCTTTCATTTCCATTGATAACTGAACCCCATTCATGCATGCAAACAAATACAAATGTTAATTGGGTGCCCCCTCCCTCCCAAACCTGGGCACGAAAGAGGTCTGTCTGTACATCTGAGAGTGCACAAACCTCTAGATTGGGCACAAGTCTTCTTCAATTTAAGACTGATACGGTACTTGATATTCAAAAAGACTTGCTGAATAATTGTTCCAAATTTGGTTAAACATTTCATGGTTGTACAAGAATTTTAATCAGTTTGCCAGAGTATGAAGATAATTGGTGAGAGAAAAAGAAAAAGTGCTGAATCATTCAGACTAAAGTGCAATATTTCCATCCTAGCTAAGCATATTGGCCATGATACAGTTACTCACTAGAGGTATGCAGAACAATTTGTACACAAGATTCAATGAAGCTTTCATCATTTTTTCGCTAATTGGAATCTCTCTCTTTCCCTTCCTCTCAACTGGCATTGCACTGCCACTTCTACTATACAAAATTAAATAACCATGCTGAATTTGCAAAACTAACCATGCACTTTTAAAGATCCATTGCATAGAAATGAGTTCCACTGAAATGAATGGGTTCCATGTATATATATAGGACTGGGATCTAAAGTATGTGGGATCTAAAATATGGCATGATGGGAGAGCTGTTTACAACACACCAGAGAAGGCACAAGGAGAAATATTTTCTTATTCACACATGAATAAGAGCCATTACTGAGTGACTGTTAAAGGACTAGAATGCATCTCTAACAATCAAAAGTTCATCTCAATCATAAAGCAAGTATTAAACAGTAGTTATTGAGATTTTATTAATTACCAAATTCATTATGAAAAATATTTTTTGTACTTAAGGCAATTTAGTTTAAGGATAACAAACAGCACAATCCTATACTCGTCTACTCAAAAGGCCCATTGAGATCTGTGGGGCTTACTATCAGGTAAGTGGGTATAGATGTCAGGGACTGGGCAGAGGAGGAATGGTGGAGACCACCTCCCTATCCTGACCCTCCCAGGAAGTAGGAAGAGGAAGACACTATAGATTTACAACAGTGGTTTGCGGGAGATCACAGCTCAGAGGCAGATGAAGGGAAAAGGGGAAATAACGGGAGAGGAGGAGCAGGCAGAACCGGAGCAGCTGGCTGCCATGGTGCCATTAGAAAGCATTCCAATCTCTCAGAACCCAGCGTGCCTTAAATTAGGAGAGCAAAGTGCTCAAAGACAGAGGGCACTTAGCAGCACTGGTAGAAGTGATGAATAAGGAAGTGGGAGAGACCGGGTGGGGGTAGAGATTCACTTTGGACAACACCATTATCCAAGAGGCTGGGTTCTATAGTAAGGTTACCAAAAAATTTACAATGAATCTGGGGACGCTTTTCAACTTCCTACTAAATAGATGGATTTTGTCAGGGGACTGATTTGTAAATCCGGGAACTGTCCCCGGGAAACGGGGATGTCTGATAACCTTATTCTATAGCCTCTCTCTGTAAATATAGAAATAAAAAGGACAGTAAGAAACTTTTCCTTGTCTTTATACTTTCCTGGGCAGCCAGCTGGGAGCTGACAACAGCATCCTGACAGTAGGATTGCAAGCAAAGTTTCTATAGAGAGAAATAAAATGTGATAAAATGTATGCAAAATATTTCAGTAGAAAATTTAATTTTGTGCTCACAATATACAGTAGTTCAAAGAGAAGAAACACCCCCGAGCAAATCTTTTCTTTGCCAAGGGACTGGAACGGTCACCATCCTCTCTCATGGCATCAATACAGAGCATGACGACTATGATTTATCAATGACTCTTGACATTCCATGTATTGCAGGGAATTTTTTTCTGCGCTACATGCATTACAATAATTTTAAAACCATATGTATTGAAAACATGCTTTGGCATGAACTTGTGCATGGAAAAACCATTATGATATTTGAACCAGGTAGCAATTATTTCTTACAGTAATTCAGAGCTATGTATTATATTGCAAGTGCCCATACAGCACGGTTGAAATCCCTGAACACTTTTTGTTTGGCTACCAGCTTGCATCTAAATAGATATGAAATACTTATTTTCACAGATGGCTTAAGATGGGATATATATAAAAACCTAGCTTGATATTAATTAAGTCAATGGCATGTGCATTATGCAGCTTCACATTCTGTTAAAAGAATTAACCTATTGCTTTGGCATTGATCAAGCTTTGTTCACACTTCCGGAGGCGGCGCGCTCAGCAATGGCGGTCCTCTTCAGTTGCTGAAGAGGGGCTCCGCGGAAAAGGGTCGTGCGCTGCGGCACAGCGACGACCCATGAAGAAAAACCACTGGTAGAGTGAGCCAGTGGCCGTGGGATTCGGCGGGCACCAGGAGCGACCTCCGAAACGCAGAAGGGACCCCGTAAGGGGTTTCGGAACGTGAAGGGGGTAGCGGTGCTGTGGATCCATCGCTCTTTCCGCGGAAGTGAAGCCGCGCGGCTGCTGCTGATCAGCGCTGACCTTTCTTCCTTCAACAATCGAACTGAAACAACTTACTCGTGAGTAGGAAATTTGAAGCTTTGTACGAACTAAATTTGGAGAAATTTGGCTGAAAGCGGGAGACGCTAAAAAGGAAGTCAGTCTCCCGGCTCTGTTTAAAGTATTGAGCAAAGCCCCTTTAAAGCTGAAGCGCTGAAAGGAATCTTAAAAGAGTTGGAATTTATCTGCAAATTCGACCTTGATTGATTAAAAGTTAAAGAAAGGACATAACAGTTTTATAAGTGACAAATTTATGTTCCTCTTTCTTTTACCTTGTGGATTACAAATTTTTGAAACCCTGTTCTCGGTCTGACTGGATACAAGTAACATCGGTCTGCAGTAACTGTAGACAAAGTTAGAAGTAACATTGGGCTACTTTGTAACCGGGAAAAGGAACTGTTGCAAGCACCTTGGTAAAGAACTTTTATTCTCTGCAGTTTAAGCTTAAGGAGAGGGGCTCCCCCCCTTGTTTTGGATAATATTTTTCTTTTGTGTGTAAAGGGAACTTTTGGTGGAAATTTCCTATCCTTCTCCCTAATTTTCAGGGAGCTCCCCCTGCTGGATTGTGGATTTAATAGTATCTGAGAACTGCTACTAGTCTTGGAATTTTCCTGCCCGGATGTTTATTTTTTCTGGAATTAATTTTCCCATGGGATTTACAATTTGACCTTGATACTGGGACAGCTGTGGAATGAGTGGCACAGCAAAAACAAGGGCTGCAGAAAGAAAAAAAGCAAAACAAACTGAACTTTTGCAATTAACTCTGCCTGTGCAGCCACGCAGATCATCTGTCCCAATTGTGACAGGCCTGCAGGAAGGACAAGCTATACAGCCTACTCTTGGAGAGATGGCTGCTGGAGGGATAGACTCTGTATCTAAAGAAATATTGGAGCAGTTGGCAGCACTGAACAAGAAAGCGGATGAACAAGCACTTAGGTTTGATGAACAAGCTGCTAAACTTGACCAGGTAACAGCCTCAATTAACAAATTGACAGACCAAGTTTCTAAAAACTCTCAGGCCATAGATAATATTGAAAAGACTGCAACAGAAAATCGGAAACTGGCACAGGAAGCAAATACAAAAGCAGACGAAAATAAAAAGAGGATAGAGGAATTAAGAGGCGAAGTCAGACCACTGAGTAGACAGGTGACTGAACAACAAGTGTACCTGTCCCTTGCAGAGCTGAAAAATAGGGAAAATAACCTCAGAATTAGAAACATTCCAGAATCAGAAAAGGAGGATTTGATTGGATTTTTGACAACAGAATTATCCAAATTCTGGGGTGTGGCAGAGGAAAAAGACTTTAAAATTGTCACCGCTTTCAGACTAGGAAGAGTGGCTAAGAAGGATAAACCAAGAGATTGCCTGATCATTTTCAGATCTAGGCAAGAAAAAGAAACCATACTCGGCTTGCATTTTAAAAATCCATTGGTGATCCAGGGAAAAAAGGCAGAAATTTTTAGAGATATACCAAAACAACTTCTGGACTTAAGAGCCACATATAAAGACCTAGCAAGCTTACTGAGAAACAACACAATCCCATACAGGTGGGAATTCCCTCAAGGATTATCTTTTACCTTGAAAGGGGTGAGGGTAAGAATCAGAACAGCAGAGGAGCAAGAAAAGTTCCTAAACGACCACGGGGAAGACCTTCGGAAAGGAATAGCAGGTGCCTGGCCACCTCCTCCGCCTGGATTGAATCCGGTTCCACCTCCAGACAAAAACGAAAAAGGAGACACCCCAGCAGGTAAATAATTAGTCCAAGATGTCTCTACAGCTTCTCAGTTGGAACATTAATGGCGCAAATTCTCCCGAAAGAAGGAAAAAGATTTTTCATATTTTGAGAAAAGAACAATTAGACATTATTTGCCTTCAAGAAACGCATGTGACTAGGCTCCATAGGAGAGTACTAATTAACAAGAGACTAGGCCAAGAATTTATCTCATCAGATAAGGTAAAAAAAAGAGGAGTAGTGATTTATGCAAAGGAGACTCTAGCACCAAAATTGATCTTTAAAGATGAACAAGGAAGAATTTTGGCGATTGAAATTCAAGCACAAGGAGAGAAATTTTTGATTGTAGGAATTTATGCACCAAACGATGGGAAATCGGAATTTTATAAGAAGCTACATGAGACAATGTTGGACTATATTGACTATACTAACATCATCCTGATGGGTGATATGAATGGAGTTGTCTCCACACATATGGATAAGTCTCAAAATCAGAACTTGACCAAAGATGGCAGACTCCCAAAGACTTTTTTTGAACTTACAGACAATATGGACTTGATTGACATCTGGAGAACAAAGAACCCTCTAGGTAAAGAGGGAACTTTTTTCTCTGAGGCCCATCTTTCGTGGACAAGAATCGACCAGATTTGGACATCTAGAGGACTGGCACCTAAGACAAAAAAAGTCGAGATCTGCCCTAAAACTTGCTCTGACCACAACGCCTTGAAAATAGATTTAAGACTGGCACCAGCTGGATCCTTCAGATGGAGAATGAATGACTATTTGTTTAGAGATCAGGAGATTGTGAAGAAGGCCCAAAAAACGCTGAAAGATTACTTCGAAATAAATTTGAATACTTTGGTGGAAAAGAAAACAATCTGGGACGCAAGTAAAGCTGTGATGAGAGGATTTCTGATACAGCAGAACTCTATCAAGAAAAAACTCTGGAATGGTAAAAAGGATAAGATCTTGGAGAAGATAAGAGATGGCGAGAAAAAGTTGAGACTAAACCCAAAATCAAAAGAAGTTTTAAGAGAAATAAAATTCCATCAAGCACAATATGCAAAATTGATAAATCAAGAAGTTGAATGGAAAATTAAACAAATGAAACAAAGATCATTCGAATCGGCAAATAAATGTGGGAAGCTGCTGGCATGGCAGCTGAAAAAGAGACAAAAGTTGAACTTTGTTACCAATCTAGAGGTTGAGGGAGAATGTATTCAGAAACCAGAAGATATTAGAAAGTGCTTCCAGAGATATTTTAGAAAATTGTTTACTCAAGGACCCCAAGTGGAGACTGAGATAGATAATTTTCTAGGAAGTTATGGCCTCCAAAAATTAACACAAGACAAGCAAACAGCCCTGAATTACAAAATAACACAACAGGAGATTGAAAGTGCCATTCAGAACATGCAATTAGGCAAATCTCCAGGTCCAGATGGGCTTACCTCCAAATACTACAAGACATTGAAGGAATATTTGGTTCAGCCATTAATGGAGGTATGTAACCAAATTATGGAAGGAAAGGGGGCACCCGAATCGTGGAAAGAGGCATTCATCACCTTGATTCCTAAATTGGAATCTGAAAAGACTCAACTCAGGAATTATCGCCCTATCTCACTCCTAAATGTGGATTACAAAATTTTTACTAACATTTTGGCAAACAGATTGAAAAAAGTCTTGAATGAAGTAATTCATAAAGACCAAGCAGGCTTTCTCCCTGGCAGGCATATGTCTGACAACACTAGGAATATCATTGATGTTTTGGAGTTATTACAGACAAATCTGAACACGAAGGCAGCTTTGATATTTATAGATGCCGAGAAAGCCTTTGATAACATATCTTGGAAATTTATGAAGAAAAATTTGGAAGGGATGGGAGTGGGAAGGGCGTTCCAAAATGGTATTGAAGCAATCTATTCAGAGCAAAAAGCTAAATTGATAGTAAACAACGTGGTGACTGAGGAGTTTAAAATTGAAAAAGGGACACGACAGGGGTGCCCCTTATCACCCTTGTTATTTATTTCTGTCCTGGAGGTGTTGCTGAATATGATTAGGAAGGACCAGCGGGTGGAAGGAATACAGGTCGGGGAAAAACAATACAAATTGAAGGCCTTTGCAGATGACCTGGTTTTGACATTACAGGAGCCAGAAGCTAGTACAAAAAGAGCCTTAGAACTAATTTCTGAATTTGGTCGGGTGGCGGGATTTAAGCTGAACAAACAAAAAACCAAGGTTTTGGCTAAAAACTTGACACCTTCAGAAATAGATGGGTTTCAGAAGGAAACAGAATTAAATGTTGTTCCAAAAGTGAAATACCTGGGGGTTAACCTGACTGGGAGAAATTTGAATTTGTTTAAAGATAATTATGAAAAATGTTGGTCGGAAATCAAAAAGGATTTAGAAACATGGTCGAGACTGAGACTTACCTTGTCGGGCAGAATAGCTGCAGTCAAAATGAATGTATTGCCAAGAATGTTGTTTCTGTTTCAAACCCTTCAGATCGTGGACAGAGTGGAATGTTTTGGAAAGTGGCAGAGGGACATTGCGAAGTTTGTCTGGCAGGGCAAAAAGCCCCGAATAAAATTTAAAATATTAACAGATGCAAAGGAAAGAGGGGGGTTTGCCCTGCCGGACCTAAGACTGTACTATGAAGCTGCATCCCTCTGCTGGTTGAAAGATTGGTTTTTGTTAGAAAACACTGATGTCCTAGATCTGGAAGGGCATAGCAATGCTTTTGGTTGGCATGCATATCTCTGGTACGACAAGGCAAAGTCTCATAAACTGTTTAAAAACCATATTGTCAGGAAAGCTCTACTTATTGTCTGGACTAAATACAAAGACTTATTCGAAAGTAAGACTCCGAGGTGGTTATCACCGGTAGAGGCTAAGGCCGTAAAATTCCGTAATATGGAGACTGGCTGGTTGAAATATTGTGAGATAATTGAAAGAGATGGTGACACTTGGAGGTTGCAGAGTTTCGAAAAACTGAAAGGAAAGGTGCGAGATTGGTTTCATTATGCCCAAATTTTAGAGACTTTTAAAAAAGACAAAAAAATTGGTTTCCAGGTGGAAAAATCAAAATTAGAGACAGAATTACTTGAACCTAAGACGAAAGTGCTTTCAAGAATGTATAATTTGCTGCTTAAGTGGAACACCCAAGATGAGATAGTTAAATCAGCTATGATAAAATGGGCACAAGACATCGGGTACAACATTATGTCTGAAGACTGGGAAAGGTTATGGACCACCGGTATGAAATTTACGGCATGTACTGCCTTAAAGGAAAACATCATGAAAATGGTATACAGGTGGTACATGACCCCAGTCAAACTTGCAAAGATATATCATTTGTCTGACAATAAATGTTGGAAATGTAAGGAAGCTGAGGGAACCTTTTTTCACCTCTGGTGGGCATGCCCGAGGGTGAAGGCCTTCTGGGAAATGATCTATAACGAGTTGAAAAAGGTGTTTAAATACACCTTTCACAAGAAACCAGAGGCCTTCCTCCTGGGCATTGTGGGCCAGAGAGTGTTAAAAAAAGATAGAACTTTCTTTCTATATGCAACCACAGCAGCAAGAATTCTTATAGCTAAACACTGGAAGGCACAGGAGTTACCCACGCTGGAAGAATGGCACTTGCAGCTGATGGACTATATGGAATTAGCTGAAATGACAGCCAGAATCCGAGACCTGGGAGAAGACGCCGTGGAAGAGGACTGGAAGAAATTTAAGGACTATTTACAAAAATATTATAAGCTATATGAATGTTGAGAATTTGCTAAATGTTCTGGAAAAACATGCTTCAGTATTGAATTTGGTAAATGTTGAAAATTAAGTTAAGATTTCGAAATGTATAAATTGTGGACTATATAACTAAAGGAAAACACAAAAACATATGAAATAAGGTATTAATTTGCTGTTTATTTTTATTGTAAAGAAAACAGGGGATGGGGGACGTGAGGAAGTCTGATCGATCATGAAAATGGATGTGAAAAATGTGAATCTTTTCTCTTTTTTCTCTTATAACTTCTTTTCTTTTCTGTAAAACTGCTTTTGATGTGCTATGGATGATATACCTTTCTTTTACCCTGGAAAAAAGCAATAAAAATTTATTAAAAAAAAAAAGATCAAGCTTTGTTCATTGCCTTGTCATTCTTTTCTGTAAGAGCGGATCAACCAAATCAATGTCTCCTGACTGTGATGTCATATGAGTCAAATGAAATATTGTGTGTCATTTTTGTGGTGCTATAGACATTTTGAAGTGATTGTGAGAATGCACTTACTCACATTGAAAGTGGCTATCCATGTGACTTCCCTGGGACTTGATACCCCAAAAAGCCCCTACCAGCCAAGAGTAGAAAATAGTAGACTTGATGGACAAATAATCTGACTTCCTAAAAAGCAGTTTCCCATATTTATTTGGGTCCGTCTCCACCTAAATGTGCTTACTGTTCTGTTCAAAACAGTTTTGGTATAAGCACCAAATGCTACATCAGGTGGGGTCCTAAACCTTACCTGCAACATTTCTGTTTAGTCTGTAATACTCATCAGCACCAGACTAGATGTTATGAAAGAAACATACCCATTTCTTCATCATAATGCTAATATAGGGCGCTTGGAGGGGGAAATCATTTTTCCTACTGATTCTCCTTTGCAAATGTTTCTCATCCGAGCAGATTTGAATATTTTTCCCTAGCCAGTTTCCAAAACCAGAAGTGAGTCCACATGAAGCAGGTTGGGTTTGCCTGGGGTAGACCCACCTTCCCATACTCCTTCCTGATGACCAATCCTCCTCTGCATGTGGCCGTGTTCCTACCCACAAATATGGGGTTGCAACAACATGTTTTCCAAGGTAACATCTAGCTTGACCCTTAAAAGGGCATTAGAAATTTCTGGTGCCAACATCTGTCTATCTCAGTGAAAACAGCTGTTGTGAGTGGGGATAGCAGACTAAGTTAATGTTGACAATTCTGATTGGACATAAATGTGGCAGAAAGTTACTCTGACCAATATCTGGCCATTAGCACCTGTGTATTAAAATGGCATCCGCATAGTAATACCAAAAAACCATCAGAATTTTTCAGGCATATATTGTTCTCTCTAAAAAATAGCTTTTGAGGGAAGAGACTGCACTTTACCCTGCAGCCAGTTGTTGTCTCTTTTAAGTAACAGTCTTCACTGAAACACACATGCAGTTTCATACTGCTAATGCACTCTTCATCCAAGAAGCTGTTCTAATGCTATTGTACTCCTATGGAGATAAATTTTGGCCTTGTTTCTGCATCTCAACGTGAGATTTCTTTATTCCATTTATCTGCTAAGATTGTGTATCTCACGGTAATCAGATAGAAGCTCAGTTCTCAGAAGCAGCGTATTGTCAGTCCAGGGGTTTGCGACCATTTAAATCTGTTTCATAGGAACAAAAAGCGTGTTGAGGTCTCCACCCTCCTTTGTTCTCAGGGTGAACTCCTTTTTTTTTTTACAGCCAGGAAATTATGTTTGCTTCCTTTTTGTCTGTTCCTTAAGAATAACAGGGAAAGAAATGTGTCTTTAAGGTTTGCAGTTAACAGCTGGCAAATGTGTTTGGGGTAAGATATTTTTCTTTATATGGTTGGACAAGTCTTGCTGTGTCTCAGAAAGAAATGGGTCATCCCACTTCCGTGACCTCACAATACCTATCAGAAAGAGCAGGAGCAATACGTGGACACATTCTGTGCTCCCAGACAAAAAACAAAACAAAACTGTGAGCAAATTCAGTTACTTACACTGCATACAGCTACACAGCTGACAGTGTGGTGATTATGGAGGTGGAGAGTGAGCTGTCTTGGGCTCTCGGTGGGTAATGAATGAAATATTGTGCCACTGAGTGAGATAAACCAGAGTTTTGTTGTATAACTAACTAGGAGTGTACATTTGTGGAATTTCCCCACCTCTTTAAGCCAGGCCAGTATTAGGAATCAAACCTCAACAATTACATAAAAAGCAGCAATGCAGGATAAAACAGCAGTAGCAGCAAAATGGATCTAATAAACATGATAAAAAGCACAGCTAAGTGAAAAAGTATTCACCTGGGAATAGAAAGTCTTGGGATTTGACACAAGGAAAAACTGGAGGGAAAGCATTCCATACGCAGATTGCTAGAACTGGGTATGCCTTTTCTCAAGAAGGCGGCCTTATAATTTAGGCAGATTCATGTAGTGCGAGGTGGCAGGTGAGAGAGCTTTTTCAACCTAAGGTCCACATTTCCTTGCAAACAGTCTTCTGGGGCCTGCATGCCACTGGTGGGTGAGGGCAGAGGAAAAAGTGGGCAGATAAATGAATATGGCTGTTACCTTTGTACATTGGGCTGCATTCCAGCCATGCAAAAGTCACATTTTTCTGTGTCTCCCCTCCATCACTCCATCCTTCACCCAGGCAAACAAGCACACTTATGAAAAGGTTTTAACTGAGAAGCTGGCAGCATTCCCACCTCTTATCCTAGATTATTTACCATATATCTGGAAAAGCCAAAGCATCTCAGTAACATATATTTCCCTGTGGAAGCTGCTCTCTGAAAAGGCACAGCATGGAATCACCTTTTCATTTTGAGCTGTTCGCGAGGAATTAGTTGAAAATAAAATGTGGATTATCTAAGGTTGTTGCTTTTCATAAATCACTATAAATATAGGGATATTTTAAAAATAAGCTGTTTTTAAAATTCATCCAGGTGTGCAGAATACAGTACAAGATTTATTTTTCTTACCGGCAGATGCAAAACATAGGCAGGATGTCTTTAATTGTAAACTGTTTAGAAATAAAATAAAATGGATATTGTGTCCCAGAAGGAATTACATTGCACAAGAAAATGAGGATTATCCAAGGCTGTAATTTTGAGCAAGCCAATAGAGAGAGAGAGAGAGTTAAAAAAGTAGTTCTAGCATTCATCCAGGTGGTTTAAGCAAAACGCAGGATTTTAATAAACAACAACAATTTTATTATTTATACCCCACCCATCTGGCTGGGTTTCCCCAGCTACTCTGGGTAGCTTACAACATATCAAAACATAATAAAAACATCAACCCTTTAAAATTTCTGTAAAACAATATTTAACCAGTTTTGTCTGTTACTTCTTTCCTCCCTTCCTCCCCTTCTCTCTGTTCTGCTGATATCTTGGATTTCCATGAAAACTGGATGAAAAATGGATCTTGAACTCTCTTGGTTCATGGAATCTTGATTCTTTATTTCTTTTTATAAATATATTCTGAAAAAATCTGAATAGTATAAGAAAGTTGTAATGATAAGGTTTACAATTATTTCAATAGAATGAAAGTACAGAGGTACTGAAGTGGTGGTTGGCAACTGCCTGTCTCAGGAGACAATGGAAGAGTACTTAATTAGTATTTTTGGAAGCACCATATGAAATTACAGCTATATCACAATTTGAATAGCCCCCTTCTCTTAAAGCTTTCCTGAAGCATTTTAGAACAGGCGTCTACTTTATAGACACAACCATCAACATAAGCTGATATCAGACAGCAGAAAATGTACAAACTATCACACTGGAATTATCAAATTTGGCAGGCAATCAAAATACATTAAAATTCTGTTAGCTATAGCCAGGCTCTTAAATGTCATAAAACGTGCTTCAATGGGAGTTTGTGTGTGTTGCCATGTTAAGAGTTATACAGTATTTGCAATGATAATTTGCAAAGGAAACTGCCAAACTCTGGAGAGGAGTTGTTTTAGAACTTTCTCTGACAAGTTAATCAGAAGCAAATCAGGATAAAATATGACTGAGTAGCAGGAAACAACTCCAGGTGCAGTTCAACCCCAGGAACAGTTGGTTCAAATGTGTTAGACACAACTGTAATCAACATGCCCCACAACAATCTGGATTATAGCATGATGTATGTGTTATATTGTTGTTTAGCCATTTAGTCGTGTCCGACTCTTCGTGACCCCATGGACCAGAGCACGCCAGGCACTCCTGTCTTCCACTGCCTCCCGCAGTTTAGTCAAACTCATGCTGGTAGCTTCGAGAACACTGTCCAACCATCTCGTCCTCTGTCGTCCCCTTCTCCTTGTGCCCTCCATCTTTCCCAACATCAGGGTCTTTTCCAGGGAGTCTTCTCTTCTCATGAGGTGGCCAAAGTATTGGAGTCTCAGCTTCAGGATCTGTCCTTCCAGTGAGCACTCAGGGCTGATTTCCTTCAGAATGGATAGGTTTGAGCTTCTTGCAGTCCATGGGACTCTCAAGAGTCTCCTCCAGCACCATAATTCAAAAGCATCAATTCTTCAGCGATCAGCCTTCTTTATGTGTTATATTAGAAAAGGACTTTTCTCTCCTATGGAATTGAAATAGATTGCTGTTTGGGGGTGCAATGGGAAGGATGCTTGAAGAGGAACAAGAGTGGGGAATCTTTTTTTCTGGTTGGGGCCACATTCTATTGAGGGCAATCTTTTGGGGGAGGGTTATGTCAGCAATGGACAGAGTATGCACCAAAAGTGGATGAGCACTCAATTTCTCTCTCTCTTTACCACCCTCTCTGCTTTCCTCCTGCTTCCTTGACAATACAGTGCTACATTGGGTTACATACACTTCAGGTTACAGACTCCGCTAACCCAGAAATAGTACCTTGGGTTAAGAACTTTGCTTCAGGATGAGAACAGAAATCGTGCTCTGGCGGCGCGGCAGCAGCGGGAGGCCCCATTAGCTAAAGTGGTGCTTCAGGTTAAGAACAGTTTCAGGTTAAGAACGGACCTCCGGAACGAATTAAGTTCTTAACCTGAGGTACCATTGTAGTATGAAATTACTAGGGTTGCCATATTTCAAGGAATAGCACAGAAAGTTGCTGAGCTTTTTTTTGGGGGGGGGGGTTAAAAATCTGGACATTTGAATAATTTCCCCCCAGAATCCACCATTGGAATCCCAGACATATCCAGGAAAATCCAGATGTATGATAACCCTAAATGAGACCAATGGATGGATGTGGGCCTTGAGGAGCAGGTTCGCAGTCTTCGCTTTAGAACTTTTAGAAGTTTTCTTTAAAAATAGAAGCATTCTGTAGTTCTGTTCTGGGATGGTGGGTTGTTTATTTCTTTTAGTGCCATCAGCACTCCAGCCAAGTAGGGGAAACAGGTGTTCATCCAGCTGGTGACTTACTGAGAAGAGAGTCTTTTTGTTCAGTATCAAATAGCAGCATGATTGGCTTCTGTCTCTGTTGCTGGCACAGGTTAATTGACATAGGAAGAAGAACTAAATGAGGAGTCATTTTCCAGTTCTTCTGTAAGAACTGTCTGAAAAAGTATGTGTTATATGCAGAAACAGAGGGAAGTGCATCAGTTCTCTCAATAGTATTTTGTATGTATATGCTTTGCATCTAACATGCATCAAAGCTATTAAACACAAATTAAGATTCTATACAAATATTTATACTGCCTGATGGGTTAGTAACACAACTGACATCCAAATGATTCAAGGAACACAGATAGGGTTTTGAATATAATATGAATATATGCCTATTTATCTAAATTTAGTCTTTAACTTTTCATTAAAAGCATTACGAGAATAAAGAAAGTAACTACATTTCCAAAGCTTTGTTGAAATAAGAGAGAGAAAAAATGTAAAAGTCAAAAATATGTACTTGGTCACAGGGGCGTAGGAAAGGGGGGGCGGGCCATCCCAGGTGCCATCATGGAGGGGGGTGACAAATTCATAGATTAGAATCATAGAGTTGGAAGAGACCACAAGGGCCATCGAGTCCAACCCCCTGCCAAGCAGGAAAATTATCAAGGAACAATTACTGCTTTACTAGGGCGGTTCATTGGGACGTGGGTTGCACTGTGGGTTAAACTACAGAGCCTAGGACTTGTCAATCAGAAGGTCGGCGGTTCAAATCCCCACGACGGGGTGAGCCCCCGTTGCTAGGTCCCTGCTCCTGCCAACCTAGCAGTTCAAAAGCACGTCAAAGTTCAAGTAGATAAGTAGGTACCACTCTGGTGGAAAGGTAAACGGCATTTCCGTGTGCTGCTCTGGTTCACCAGAAGCGGCTTAGTCATGCCAGCCACATGACCCAGAAGCTGTACTCCGGCTCCCTCGGCCAATAAAGTGAGATGAGTGCCGCAACCCCAGAGTCGTCCATGACTGGACCTAATGGTCAGGGGTCCCTTTACCTTTACCTAGGGCAGATTTTTGAAAATGCCTGCTCCAAAGGTCTTATCTTACTACACTAGGGATTATATAGCTATATATGAAATTTCATGCATATCATTTAATATCTTGACCCTCCTCCACGAAAATAGCTGTTTACTTGGCCGTTTTCCTATGTCATGAAGGCTGAAATTTCAATTCAGTGGAGCAGGGTCAATGTTTCTACTGTCTGGGGCTGATGAACATATTTGTTAGCAACATGGGGATGTAATTTGCTTCATCTGACTTTAGTTTCAGGAAAAGTTATTTTTTTTGAATGATCCATAATACCAGTAATAACCCTTTAATCAGGGGGCAGGGCATAAAAATAAGCTTCTTTGTTTTTGAAGGATGCAAATAGCATTACAATTGGGTTGTTTGTGCTCTCAGTACAATCATTTATAGTGCTATCTTTAATTGTCTTCCAAAACTGAAATTAGCTGGAAGCAGGCAGAAGAGATTAGAATAATGTGAATACTGTATCCTATAGCACAAGCTTCAGTGACTTAAAGGTAGGCTGCCACAATTTAAGGTGGGGCTTCAAAGTAATGAATATGGCACTGGTAATTTATGTAAATCTGTTGCTAAGCCCAAATGTTTATGTATTTCGGCATCTATAAATTAGTGTCAGAAATGTAGGTTAAATAAAGCAGTTGATTCTAAAAGTAAAGCTTGTTTACTTACAAACTTTTATTTAAATTAGCCCTCTAATCCTATGGTCTTTGAGAGGGCTTTCCCCCAAGGACCTCCCTCCCATTGAATCCTTCTCTGACAGCAAAAACAACACCAGCCTTGAACAGGGAGTTCTGATGTCAGATGCCCCTCTCTGCCAGTGTTGAAACTTCCATGATCCTTGCCTTGATCCTTGAAAAGTGGGATTTGTTAGGGTAGATCAGAGGGTATGTCTTTCTAGCCCCCCGGAGCTGGTGTAGTTTTAATGGAAGGGAAATTTGTAATTTTTAAAACAATGGAGGGAGAAAGAAGAGCACAAGAGTGTTGTTCCATCTTCACTGTCCTGCTGGAGAGAACCGGGCAGGCCACTAGATGAGGCAGATCAACCACAGTCAGCCCCCAGCCCCATTTTATTATTTGCTTGCTTGTTTATATGATTTATCACACACCTTCACTATGAGGTCCCAGGGTGGGTTACAACAAATAGAAAATATAATTTAGGACTGCACCCTAACATATTTGGAAAAATAAGCATTGAGCATCTACACAGGCAGATGTTTTGTAAACATGTTGAACTAATAGAGCAAGAATATTTTATGTTTTCATAAAAATTAATAATAGCGTGAAATGAACAAGGGTTACGCATTCCACCCCCTCTCAGGAACTACCATGTCCTGTTCCCCATGCCCTGACCCCCTGAAGTGGATTTTGGGGGAGGGCACTGGTCATAGAATCATAGAATCATAGAATCATAGAGTTGGAAGAGACCACAAGGGCCATCGAGTCCAACCCCCTGCCAAGCAGGAAACACCATCAGAGCACTCCTGACATATGGTTGTCAAGCCTCTGCTTAAAGACCTCCAAAGAAGGAGACTCCACCACACTCCTTGGCAGCAAATTCCACTGTCGAACAGTTCTTACTGTCAGGAAGTTCTTCCTAATGTTTAGGTGGAAGCTTCTTTCTTGTAGTTTGGATCCATTGCTCCGTGTCCGCTTCTCTGGAAGAGCAGCAGAAAACAACCTTTCTCCCTCCTCTATATGACATCCTTTTATATATTTGAACATGGCTATCATATCACCCCTTAACCTCCTCTTCTCCAGGCTAAACATGCCCAGCTCCCTTAGCCGTTCCTCATAAGGCATCGTGACTGCAAGGGGGTGGGGAGGAAAGGCCCTTCCATGATTTCCCTTCTTGTGTTTCTCAGAATACAAGCCAATAATATTATTATGTTGTAGGAGAAGGAAGCAGTCACCTACCACACTTCCACTGTATGAAAACCTCTGTTGTAGAATAAGATGGTCTCTTATAAAAACTGTGATGAAGGACAACAGGCACAAACCAGAGAGAGGGAGAGAGAAAATGTTCTGGCCACATAAGAGAAGATGATTAACAGTTAGGAAGTATGTGTCTGTATTGCACCTTTCCATCATTGATGCCCCAGGCACCTCTCATAAATTGATAGGGCTCCTGTAAGCTCTTCCACATTTGTCATGCTGCTAAAGCTATCTACTTATTCTGTCTTGTTCCTAATTTATGATATAGTATACATCTTAACTGTCTTAGAAGATAAGTATGGTATATATCATAAAAGGCATACAGAGATATGAAAAATATGCTCTTTAGGATTCCAGCGACATTGCTGGTTTAAATATCAACTGTGTCCCTAGTACGGTTATCTAGACCATCAATTTCAGATATTGGTTGATTTCAATATTCAGCATCTGGCTGTCAGTGTTCCTACCTGATGTTGTAAAGTCATGCAAACAGAGGCCATGTTTGTACTGCACAAATGCATATCTTCTGTTGGTGCCTCATAGCAGATGTCTGCTCTGTGTGAGCACCTGTTGTGAGCACTTTTGTGGCTGACTAGGCCAAGTGTGAGGAACCTTCTTCAGCCTAAGGGTCTCATAAGTTAAAATTCTACCTTTGTTAAGTAGCTTACTTTCTATACTCTGTTCAGCAAGCAAGAGTCAGAGATCAAGGGCATATTCCAGCCAAGTTAAAACACTCAAGGAGGCAGTGAAATAAAACCACTGAGATGTGTGGCTTGGAGAGAGCCCCATGGTCCAGGGATGTGTTTGGTTTGCTGGCCTGAAGTTCCTCACCCCTGACTAGGCTGTCCCTTACAACATATATACATAGTTTGGCTTCTGTTTTCCTACTTTTTTCCACATCATGCATAAAATACTTGGAGGTGAGACTTGAACAATTGTGTGTCGTTGTCCCCCACTCAAGGGTGTGTGATTATGAAACTGTTGTCTGGAAGCCTGGGACACCAGGGTAACAAAAGAGTAATGAGATTGTGGAAGCTACCGCAACCATTGCTGCCTAGCCACAACTGGATAAGAAAACGGTCCGTATGCTTAACGTTCTAATACAAGTCATGTTTATTTGGGAGAAAATCTCACTTGGTGCTTATGCTATGGAAAAAGTGTCTGTACGTGACTGAGGGTAGCTTCAGCCTTCCATTTATCACATTACAGTTCATTACCCCCCCTTTTAATACATGGTTTCCCCCTATTACCATGTTTTGCCAATAAATTATTATATTCGTGTTTGAAACACTCTTGAGACATGCATTTGTATTCTTCAGTTCTCATCTTGTTAACTTTACTGTAATCAGTGGCGTAGTGTGCCACCTTCTCAGTTCACTTTGTACTACTGACAGCAATAATATAATTTGATATTGCTGTCGGTAGTACAAAGTGAATTATAATAATATGTTTTATTTATTTTTTAAACATATTTTTGCTGCTATAGACTAACATGGTTATTTACTTATTTACTTACAGTGGTACCTCGGGTTACATACGCTTCAGGTTACATATGCTTCAGGTTACAGACTCTGCTAACCCAGAAATAGTGCTTCAGGTTAAGAACTTTGCTTCAGGATGAGAACAGAAATCGTGCTCCGGTGGCGCAGCAGCAGGAGGCCCCATTAGCTAAAGTGGTGCTTCGGGTTAAGAACAGTTTCAGGTTAAGTACAGTGGTGCCTCGCAAGACGAAAAGAATCCGTTCTGTGATTCTCTTCGTCTAGCGGTTTTTCCGTCTTGCGAAGCAAGCCCATTGAAGGATTAGCGGATTAGCGCTATTAGCGGCTTTTAGTGGCTTATCTGCTGATTGGATCAGCTGATAAGCTGCTTAGCGGCTTAGAAAAGGGGGGGGGGAGAAGGAAAAAAAACCAGCAGGAACTCGCAAGACATTGTCGTCTTGCGAAGCAAGCCCATAGGAAATTCGTTTTGCGAAGCACCTCCAATACGGAAAACTCTTTCGTCTAGCGAGTTTTCCGTCTTGCGAGGCATTCGTCTTGCGGGGCACCACTGTACGGACCTCTGGAATGAATTAAGTACTTAACCCGAGGTACCACTGTACTGTATTTTTATCCCATGTTTTTATCCAAGCAGCTCAAGGTAGTATACCTTTTCCCTCCCTTTTCATTTAATCCCCAGAACAACCCTGTGAGGTAGGTTAGGCTGAGAGGCAGTGATTAACCCAAGGCCACCCAGTGAACCTCATGGCCAAGTGGGATTTTGAACCCTGGTCTCCCAGGCCCTAGTCTGACACTCTAGCCACTAAACGACACTGGATCTCAAAACAATACTTCTTTGCCTTAAAGCTTTTCAGTGCCTGGGCAGTTTCTTTATCTTTATTTTTCTCCCTCTCTCAAGGCATTCCTTCACAGAATAATGCAATGGGCTTTTTCCAAGATTGATAAAAATGTTACGGAAGAAACAGTTAAGGTTAGTTGTTATTTACTCTCATTTTATTTATTGTACTTTATTTCTATTCGCTCATTCATTCATTCTCTGGGCTTCTTGTTTACAGACATTGTTCTCAAACATTGAAGATATTCTTGAAGCGCACAAGGACTTCCTGTCTAGTATTGAAGAATGTCTAAATCCTGAACCCAATGCCCAACAAGAAGTGGGAGCCTGCTTTCTTCACTTTGTATGTCAACTTTAATAATATAAGCTTCATATTTAATTGATTTTCTCTTCCTCAGCTCAGCTTAAAAAAAGAATTCTGGCATGGTAGCTCATGTACACTTCACACTGAGGACAAAAACAGACTTGATTGCATAATTAAAGGTCTTTTCAGGACACTTGGAAGCCAGAGTCACAGCGAAAAAGGAAAGCCTTACAGTTTCAGTGTTCATTTTGTAGATAGCACGACGCACTGCGTTTCCCCCCATCAAGGTACCCTTTAGCATACACTGCTGGAGTCAGTTATAATGATTTACCACATTAAAAAAAAATAGATTAAAACTTTTTCAGTCAGGTGCAAAAAGCATTTTACATGTGCTTACATGTGCAAAAAGCACATTTACTGTGGAAATGAGTGGCAGTCTGTGCGATGCATTCTTTGGCATGAAGTGTTACCTTGTAATTCTGCCAAAAATGCAGTTTTGCAGTTACATCTAGTATTCACGGTGCACTGGGTTTAGAATCAGTGAGAGAGCACAAAAACTACTTGAACTGAACTATGAAGCTGACACTTAAATGGAAATGAGTACTAGTTCTTCCTCTCTGGTTTTGTCTGTGGTTAGTTTTCCAGTATTGGGCGTAATGTGTTTGTATTTTATAGTTTTATTTACTTACTTATCTAATTGAGTTCAGTTATCTGTTTTATATATGTTACTTAAGCCTTTTAAAAAATGTTTAATCAAAAAGTTAAAAAGCAAACCTGGGGACGAAATGACTAATATAAAATTGCCCCCCACAGAAAGACAAATTTCGGATCTATGATGAATACTGTAGTAACCATGAGAAGGCACAAAAACTTCTGCTTGAGCTTAACAAAATAAGAACAGTACGGGCTTTTCTACTGGTAAGCTAATATTTATTTGTATTCTGTATCTAAGTCTTTTGTTTAAACTGATAAATTGATAAGTTATTGTCAAAAGCGAAATATTTGCCTGTTTTAAGGGCAGAAAGAATCAAAGAGCCCTGGTAGGTCAGACCAAAGGTCCATTTTGTCACCAACCAGGTGACTCCAATAAAGTTCATGGAAACAATCAACCCCTCCTGCCCTGGCATTTTTCTCCATCATCTAGTATTTGTAGACTGCCTTTGGACGTCAGCATCACCACCTTAGTATTAATAACATATCTACACTTTAACTCAAAGATTCTGAGGGTGATATACATTTCATAAAATCCAGGAGCATAATCCGGGAGCATAATATTGACAATGGAGAAGTTAATTCCAAAAGAATTAAGTGTTTCAATTCCTTTCTAGAACTGCATGTTGTTAGGAGGACGGAAGAATACTGATGTACCATTGGAAGGTTATTTAGTAACACCAATCCAGAGAATATGCAAGTATCCACTTCTTCTGAAGGTATGCCTTTTTGTTGCTTAGTGAAACTGAAAACATATTCTTTGTTAAATTCTGTTTGATGTTCAGTAATGACAATCCCTTTCCTGAAGCAAATGAGACTTATCATTTCACATTTCCCCCTATTCTGCTTGATAGAAGTTTACTTTTGGATCTGATCCATTTTTCCATGTTATGCCTGCAGAATCCTTTAGGTGAAGGGATATAAAGAACAAGTGTGAAACTCTAGCAGGCAAGCAACATTGGGATCATTCTAGCAGTTCGCATCTTTGTCCCTAACTGGGGGAATGTTGGAGAGAGTAGTGCCGCTGCGAGGAACTGCTTTGTGACTGACAGGTTCCGTGCTTGGACTGGGAGAGTTGACAACATCTGTGACAGATTGGCTGTGGCTGATGAAGGTTGAAGTCCCAAATATCTGGAGGGTACCAGATTAGAGAAGACTGCTCAGGAGAAACCCTACTTCCTTCCTCTCTCATGCATATCTACTGCTGGATGCCGTGTAGTTCCCTCCCATTGTTTGCCAGGAGCTTGTCTCCATTCCCTGCTTCTATCAGCATCTCTGAAGGATGGGGCTAGCATCTCCCTTTTTCCATGCTGCATATTTGTGGCACCTCTGAAATCCCTATCCTGCAGTATGCTATGGACTGGTGTGTGCTACTTAGTCCAGGAAAGGAGTTGGGGAAGTCCCATGAGAGAATTGAATGGAAGAATTAAGCATAGATTTAATAAAAGAGGGTACTAATGCCTAATATTTAGTTTTAGTATCTCTATCAGTTTGATTGGAGTCAGTGAGGCTTGCTCCCAAGTGTGTATGACACTACAGCTTGTCTCCTATAATAGGAACATAGGAATCTGCCTTATGGTGAGTCAGACCATTGGCCCATCTAGTCAACGATTGGCAGCAGCTCCCCAGAGTTTTATGCAGGGACCTTTCCCATCCCTAACAGGAGATGATGAGGACTAAACCTGGGATCTTCTATGTGCAAAACAGATGTTCTGCCACTGAGCTGTGGTTCTTCCCCAACAGTGAAATGATGAGCAGTGAAAGTGCGGGAATTGGTTTTCATTAGTGTGAAAGTGCAGGGATTAATTGTTTTCTTTTACTGTTCTTTTTTAAAGGAGTTGATAAAGCGCACTCCCAAAAAACACAGTGACTACGCAGCCTTAATGGAAGCTCTCCAAGCCATGAAAGCTGTCTGCTCCAACATAAACGAGGCCAAGAGACAGATGGAAAAATTAGAGGTTTTAGAAGAATGGCAGTCTCACATTGAAGGATGGGAGGTAATGTCACAATTTTTGTCATTTTATCAGATGTGGGAGGCATTTAGATGTCTGCACATGGTGCCTGATTTATATTCAGCTTGGTACATTATGTGACATATTGGGAACAGTCCATAACTCACAATTAGAATAAAATGCTTTGTCCCTTTTCTTGATAGTAGGAATAATATTATACTTGTGAACTGGGTGAGTTCTAGTCTGTAGGATTAATAACAGAAATTTGGGGATTGGGCAAGGCAGCAGGAGGGTCTCTGTTGACTATTGCCCCCAAACCATTGCGGGAGACACCACCTATATTTTCAGTGGGTGAGGCAGAGGGTGGGATTAAGATGAGATTCCCTTTCACTACCCTGTCTCTTTCAGGACAAGTGGGGAAACGTGTGTTATGGTAGGGAAACACGTGTAAGGGAGCATCCTGATTCTGTCTCCACCCCCCTTCGCATTATGATTACTACTATGTCTCAACTTCTTTCTCTTATCTGTCAATGGAACACTCTGGGTGGATGCTTGAATTTCAGGAGAATGAGGGGGGTCCCTTACCTTTAGCCACAATAGCTATGTTCCCCCTCCATTGATGGAGGTGGTATGTCTCTGAATATGGATTACTGTGAATCATGAGTGGGGAGACTGTTTTTGTGCTCACGTCCTGCTTGTGGTCTTCTCGTAGGCACCTGGTTGGTAGGCCACTGTGAGACTATGGGCTAGATGAGCCTTTAGCCTGATGCAGCAGGGCTTTTATTAGTATATTCTTAATGCATGGTTTAGAGGGCATGATTTAGCTGAAGTTGAGAGGGTTGGGATGAGGTATCAGAAGATGGGTTGTGGATTTCATTATGGATTCTCTGCCTTTTCCTTTATAGCATGAGCCCTGCTGTACAATACGGGTACTGGATGGTTGGTGACAAATGCAGTCACTCAATACTTTCTTTTTTCCGTCCCTTGATAAGGTTTAGTCACAGAAAGCATGTGATGTGATACCAAGGCACTGAGGAAAAAGAGTGTGGTTAGGAAAACTCACATCGCTGTTGTGAACTGAGATTTACTTGATGTTACTGCTTTTGGCAGTAGCCAAGTATTCACGGTATAATCTATTTCTACCTTTATTCCTGTGTTACTATGTTCAAATCAAAACACATATTAGTTATTATGGGGCAACCAGCCTCATATTACCAACATAAGTCAAATTAGTGCAAGATGGGGTAAGAGTAAGCTGTCTTGCCAGGCTTAGTGAGGTCAGTTTCCCTTACCTTGGAAGGAAAATGGGTAATCAAACCTGTTGTTCAACCTCAAGTCTACCTGAGAAGCTCAGTGTGCAAAGAGCTTTGAGCTGGTTGCTTCAGCTCAGAGTAGCTTCCTATGTTTTGTACCAGTAACATAATGTTGGATAATAGTTTTTCAGTAAGGTGATGTCACATCCAGCCCTATATTAGTAATCAGATTTGAAGGTATGTTTTAGTTACAAGTTAATACTCAGTAAAGGAAGACTTTTTCTTCATATGATAGTTTTCCACTTCAAACTCTCTGAATTTAAATGGTTTCTGCAAAAGCTAGCCAGTTTTTGGAGGCTTCTTTGCAACAAATTTTTCTACACTGCAAGAGCTGGTTTAATTAACTAAACATCTGGTTTGCTACAATGCTTAAGAACAGAGAAGCACACTTGTTAGAGATTTTCTGTCAGAAGAAAATGTTTAGCACATTGCTTAGCTGGGAAGAGGACTATTTTTAGCATCTGATGGAGGATCAAAGCATGACTTGCATTCCTACACTAAAGTTTCATAAACTAATCTTGTGTTGCTGACAATTAAAAAAATTGTGGGAATACAGACTTTTTTTAAAAAAAGAATATAGTCTTTAAAAATTCAATTAATTTTATTTTTAAAATCATAGTACAATTCTAATTTCAATATCCTCATCAAAGTACAGCTTGTCTGAGATGATGTTCATATAGCAGGATCTCAGCTGTTAGAAAAATATGTAGTAACGTTTTTGGATTCACAAGAGAAGAAACCCCTGATACTGTATGGAGTAACTCAAACACAATTGTTTTCTAGCCGGCAAGCTAATTAGATAATATGTTGTATTCTGTTACAAACAGTTATTTTTATTGATAGGTTTCAGATCATGGATATCTTGTTTTTGATCTGTAGTTACATCTCAAAGGACACAGTAGCATGAATCATTTCCATGGTATTTGATGGTCCATCTTAGGCACATATAACAAAGTGCAAATAACTAGCTGCGAAAGCACATTATTTTATTGGTTTTTTTATCTATTCTTTAGAGTGCCTTTTAAAGAAATTATTTTGGTCAGCCAATCAATTAATAATGTTAGATGTCATTATGCTAGATGTTATAGTTCCTAATTTAGCATTGTTCTGACTTGTACAAATGGCTTAGCTATACATTCTGAACCACGCATAATTACTAACATTCTAGCCCTCAGCTTATTTTACCTTAAAGCAGGTTCCGTTAATAGCGTTCATGCTTATAGCCAAGGAAATATGTTTAGGGGTGCAGTACAAGTTTTCATGTTCCCAAAGTAGAATGGTGTGCAGGAATTTAGGATGGCGCTGTAGTCTAAACCACTGAGCCTAGGGCTTGCCAATTGGAAGGTCGGCGGTTCAAATCCCCATGATGGGGTGAGCTCCTGTTGCTCAGTCCCAGCTCCTGCTAACCTAGCAGTTTGAAAGCACGTCAAAGTGCAAGTAGATAAATAGGTACCTCTCCAGCGGGAAGGTAAATGGTGTTTCCGTGCACTGCTCTAGTTTTGCCAGAAGTGGCTAAGTCATGCTGGTCACATGACCCGGAAAAACTGTCTGCAGACAAACGTCAGCTCCCTCGGCCAGTAAAGCAAGAAGAGGGCTACAACCCCAGAGTCGTTCGCGACTGGACTTAACTGTCAGGGGTCCTTTACCTTTTTAAGGCTATCAATGGCTACTAGTAATAATGGATATAAGCTATCAATTGCTGGGGAACAGTGGGAAATTGCTGCAGCCTACATGTCCTTCTTGTGAGAAAGACACTTTTGCTTGAGACCACTGAGAGCAGCTGCCACTCAAGAGCAAATAACCTGACATCATATACTTACTTAGTTAATTTTATATCTTACCCTTCCTCCCAAAGGATCCCAGGGCAGCAATCTTCTTATGTATGAGAACAGTTTAAGGGGAAACGCAATACTGAAAGCCGGTCATTAGATTTAGAGGGAAGCAAAATTCTTCAACCAAGATCTGGTAGCACTCTGGAAGAGTTCTGGCCAAAAACCATTGCCCCCCCCCCAATACTTGCAATAAAGTGTGTTATTTTGCTTTCTTCATTAAAATCTGCAGGTTAGGTTTTTTTTCTTGCAAAAAAACACTTTTTTGATGAAATATGTAGAAAAAACACCAGAGTAGTTTACAAAAATATAAAACAATGACATTATCACTAAAGAATTTACACCATAATTTAAAACGTACATAAAGTTAAAACCACAATAGAATAGACTAAAACAAATTAAAACTCATATAAGCTTTCTAAATATCTGGGTCGGCTTGTCTAAATAAGAATGTTTTCAGCAGACCCTGAAAAGAGTACAGTGAAGGCGCCTGCCTCATATCAATAGGCAGGGAATTCCGAAGTTCTTACATATGCAGTGTGTTATGTGGCACCTGTAAAAGTGCCAATTCCGCTGATTGAAGCAGTCAAGTGGGCAAATATGGGGTAAGGCAATCTTGTAGGTAAACCGGTCCCAAATTTTATATATCTTGGTTTTGCCAGTCTTTACCAGCCTTTAGGATCCAATCAATTTTTAAAAATGTGTTTCTTGGGTAGGGATCTAACATCACAGACACGTGCACAGAAATGCTGATGTATGGAGTTTTGCTGAAAATATCTGCAGGAAATATTCAGGAACGGGTGTTTTTTCTTTTTGACAACCTTCTGGTCTACTGCAAAAGAAAACACAGGTAAGAAACACGCACTGAAGACTGACTCCATAAAACAAAATGATGTCGATTTTAATGTTAAAAATATTTCTAATATTTTGATTTAGCTACTTTAATGTTAATATATGCATTAATTTTTTTAAATTATACACTCTGTAGAATACAAAGCAACTACACTTAAAGATTTTGGGGGAAAACAATAGGTCTGCAAGGTATCCTTCTTGCCTGTCTTTTCAAACTTAATTTTATTATAATTTTTTTTTTATCACAGCATACAGAAATGGACAGTAGCCCTCAAAAAAAGTTTTGTTGCATCTGTAATATAATTAATTGGTAATAATGATTAATAGTTGTGATGATTCTGGAGTAAAAATAGCAAAGTCAATGTCTGAACATTGCTCTTTCTCCCCTACTCTCACCATAAGACGACTGAAGAACAGCAAAGCATCAACAGAAGGCCACCGTTATCTCTTCCGGGGCAGAATAAACACAGAGGTGATGGAAGTCGAGAATGTAGATGATGGCACCGGTATGTGCATCTGAACCAAGGAGATAATCTAAAATGGTTGTTGTGACTAAATATAAATGCATCTTCTTTTTGAGCTATTCTGTTGGTTTTGCATTTCTTTATATTTGCAATAATCTATATAGGTTTAATATTCATGCAGTAATCTGGCAGTAGTTAGCAGAAATTAAATAAAGATTATAAGAATAAGAAGAGTTAAACAAAGGCACATAGTCTATTTTATGAGCTGCTGTGCTGAGCCAGTATAGCTTTGTGGTGACAAAATTAGTTAGTGGTAGTACACTCTGAGGAGAAAACATTCATTAAGCATTCAATGGGGCACTTAGCTGTTTCAGACCTCATAAAGTCTTTTTTATTATTTAAACTGTCCATCAATAGGTGTTTCGTAGCATTGGGAAACCACATCAGTAGCCCAGATCTGCCTGCGCTGTTGAATACTATGTCTGCATCATAAGCAAGATGATGAGGAATTGCAACAAAATCAGAATTTTATGCCATACTTTGCATATTTGGACAGTATATCTTGCCTCAGTGGACATGTTCCTCTAAAAGACAGAAGCTGCTCATCAATTGCAACGTTCTTATATGCCAAGATTCATTGTGTCTTTGGGTTGTATCCAACATGGCTTCTATTGAACTTAATGGACAATGACTAACACTAATTTCAATGTGTCTGCTCTAGCTTAGTTGGATCCAACCCTTGATAAATGTATTTCACATTTCACTCTCAGGGAGAACCTTATCTCCCACGATGATTGTTTGGTGTTGAGGTAGATAATAAAATCTGAGGACTCTATTGATTTTTTTAAAGGAGGGCAGTGTGTGTGCTGGTAGTGTTGAGGGTAATTTTCCTGTCTCAGGGTGGGATCAGAAAATACTTTGTATGGGCCAGAGGGTTTACTTGCTAAGCATTCATGCACATCCTCCAAAGTTTCCTTTGTGTTACCTTTTTCTAGCTGATTATCACAGCAGTGGTCACATAGTTCTCAATGGTTGGAAGATACACAACACAGCAAAGAATAAATGGTTTGTGTGTATGGCTAAAACACCCGAAGAAAAGCAGGAATGGCTGGAAGCTATTCTGAAAGAAAGAGAAAGGAGAAAAGGTGAGAGCATAAATGTCAAATTGTGGGTTATTTCTAGGCAATATCACACTTGGAGGAAATTGGCTTTGTGCCTGCTATCTGAGGATTTCCTCAGCCTGAGCCAAGAAGAATTCAACCCCCATTATTTCTTTCATGCCTTAATTGACACACTTTATTCTGCTTCCTTTGGGGATCTGAGTTGGCATTCTTACAAAAAAATATGTTGGAGATTCCTTTCTTCCATTCACCATTCATGTTGCCCCCTGCCTATTTATACAACAATAGGAGATAGAAGAGGAATAGGCATTCATGAGATGATGGGGCAACGCAGCATGGGAGGAGGGTGGATATAGAAGACTACTTGAAGGCTCTTTCTCAACTTGTAAAGCTTGGAGTATTTTGTCTCAAAACTGAAAAAAAATAAAATAAAATCTAGTCCTCCAAATTTTTGAATGGTTTCCAAATACATCAGCATTTGCCACCGTATAAAAATGGCTTCTTAAGCAGCAATCAGTAGGTGCCTGGACACACAACAATTATAGGAGCCACAGAAATGCTTGAATAGGAAGTTGTTGAATTTTATCAGCGAATTCCGCCTACAAAGTCCTGGGGAACCATGATTTCCCTGCAGTTGAGGTGCCCCCATAATGAAAGGTGTTTGGATCATCCATCAATGGCAACATTAGGTGAAGGAATGTGTTTTGGGTCTCCCATGAAGCTTGTGTGAGTACTGTGGTTTTAATGCACAAAGAAGCCACTGTATAGAAAGGAGTCAAGGCACAGTAGAAAGTATAGCCAAAGGCTTTGGCAAAAACAAGACAGTAAGAGCAGGATAATCTATCACATCAGTTCTCAAGACAGAAGCTTTTGAAACATCTCTCAAATAATTCTTATATTTACAACCTTTATTTTTTTTCTGCCATCTCCTGCTAACTATAACTGAAACATCTGTGTAAACACCTCTTTTACAAAGCAGGATGCCTTAATTGCAAGCAGAATTGCCGATGATTCATGAACAGCACAGTTTGCAAAAATTCAAATGCTTTTGCTAAAAGTAGCAGTAAACAGCATTCCATTCAATGTGAATAAAGAGAAATTTTAATTCTTTTGTTTGCTTCCTATGACAGCATTGACCAAAATTCTGCTCACTTTCCTGGATGCAAACGAATTGAAAAGTTTGCACATGGATAGCTGGAAAGGAAATTCAGCTGACTTTCTGAAGTAGAGATCTTGTGATCTTAAATGCTGTTTCTTGAAAAAAGAAAGGGAGATGAGGGGAAGGCATATGATCTCTCATCTCCCCGCCCCTGTGATTTTTAAGTGATGAGGATGTCATTTTCCTAATTTTCTCCCTTTTAACTTTCAGTCCTTTGCGGATATTTAATGCTTACTTTTGATTAGCCAGTAACCTTAAAGAATAATTACATTTAAAAAATTAAATGGTGTTTTATGTTTTAACACGTACCCCTTTATTTTATGATGTGGCTGTATAGAAATACTTTTATAAATAAATAAATAATGTCTGCTTCTATCTGGTTTAAAATTTCTCCTGCTTGTATTTATTACTCAGCTGTATTAAGAACCAAGTGCCACTTCCTTGCAGAGTTATTCCACTTGGAATGTAAGCTGAGCTTCTGACATGTTCAAATCAGGAAGGAGCTCGGGGAACATGTTGTCTCCCCATGGTATCTGAGTAGTCAGTAAAACTATCAGGCATCCTGGAAACCACATGACCCAGGTCTCCTGGCACTGCTAAGGGTATATTTAACAGCATCCCAGGTGCAAAGAAACCTGGAACATGCTCTGTCCACATCCCTACTAATTACCCAGGTGCACTAGAAAACTAAATGTCTCATGATCCCTGCAGTCTGAAATTCTGCCTTTTCAGTATTCTAGGCATTAGGGAACAAAGGAGACCTGGTTGTTCATGGTGCTGCTGCCACTGACAAATGAATTTGGGATGAAGGAAATGGGTGACAGCTCACGGGTGAGGCATTCTGGGTAAATGTTTGGGCCCTTTTTGCTCCCAGTTATGCCGTTGGGCATGTGACACAATTTCCAAGTTTTGGAATTTAAAAACTGTGGAGAATTAAATCTATATTTAACAGATTTATACTGTATTTGTTTTTCAAGAAAAAATGTATTAGTGGAGCCTAATTCTGAACTGAGCTGAGGAGAGTTCACCCATTGCTGCCACTGAGTAGCCTCACCTTTGAAGGGTCCTATCCTTATAATTGGCACTCATGATGCAAACAGTTTATAAGTACAGGCAAATTCAACCAATAATACAGGGTGATTCGTAATGAAGTATACCGTTTCAATGCATTATAAAAAGAAGAAGAATGTAATATATCTTACGTTAAGTGTAACAGAATTGTAGGGGAATGTTTAAAGTTTTTTTAGAAACAGTCCCAGATGTTCTTTGTCACACGACACACATTGAACCGCTAATCCATTTTTGCCCAAACGTGACTCACCCTACGCATCGATTTTCCCAGGCTTCGTTGAATGGTGGTGCAAACACTACTGACGACGACTTCTGATACACACGACCATCTAGGAGTTCTAAGTTTGCACAATCATGCCTACCGTAGATACATTTTCTACGATTGAAAATGCCATCGCACAACAGTTACAGATTCCGTTTTGCTCAGTTCGAGAACACAAAATGCCTTCTCACTGCAGACGCAGCCATTTTGCCTCACTAGTCATGTGACACATGCGCTATCACCTACATCACTTCCCTCAGTAGCGGAACAAAAACTTTATGAGTACATCTACCTCACGGTTTGCAGTTGTGGTCTGTGTTGTTGCCTATTACTGTCTTACAGCACCAGGAAACTGTATACTTCATTATGAATCACCCTGTATTAATGCCCTGCAACACAGAGCAGTAGGTTTTGATGGTGTGGTGATGTTTACCTGATCCCCTGTCACTGATGGCATACTGGGAGGATGACAAGTGATGCAGCTGGGAAGTTGGCATGGTGCAAACACACAAGCAGGAGCACTAGCTTGGCTGCACTGGAGTGTTTGCCCTGTACTGACCTCTTCACTGCTTTGCTTTTCCCCATTGCCCTTGCAGTATGCCACAGTGACACAGTGTTGGGAGGTCAGCTAAGCAGTGCTGTCTCACCAACTGCTACTGGTTCAAAGTGGCTGGCCAAGGCATTCTTTATAAAAGATTGTTACCTTCTAGGATCTGGTCCAGCTCTGGAACACTTCTCTGTGTATGTTAGACCTCAAGGTTGAGGAGTGGTGAGGGAGGTGTAATTCCATGGCTCTGTACATTTACTTTTTCCTTTCTTTAGGGCACTATCTGACTAAACAGTTCCACTAGTGCAAGGACTTTTAGATGTGCAATGGAAATTCCCTGCCCTCTCTTCTGCTTGACCCCACATGACCCCTAAATCTGTTTTGGGGCTTCTCCCAACCCTCCAGAGCAGATTCAGGGCTTGTGCAGGGAGAGGAGGGTGGAGAATTTCCATTGCACAGCTAAAAGTCCTTGCAGTAGCAGAAAGTCAAGAAATATAGTAGCTAGGTTGTAGTTTGCAAAGGCGATTCTTCTGTAACAGAAGCTGATACCAGGTTTTGTTTGTACTGCTTTTATTTGATTATGAACTTCTGACCCTTCCCTCATTATCTAATTTTGACAAGCTGGTACTGTAGCTATTTTCTGGTTTTTCTGGCGAACCTGCAGGTAGACTGGTACTCAGCCCTTTTGGGCTTTTAGAATCACTGTGAGATGAGTTCACTGTTGAATGGTGATGACTGAAAAGACTGTAGCCATTATTGCATTTGGCAGGGATCTTGCCCAGATCAGCTGTCTGAGATCTGAATACCAGTGGCTGGAAACCACAGGAGGGCAGAAGCTCAGCTCCTGCTTATGTGCTTCTCACAGGAATCTGGCTCACCACTGTGATAATAGGATGCTGGACTTGATCGGCTGTTGGCTTGGTCCAGCAGGCTCTTCTTACTTTGTTATGAAGTCTTTATAACTGGCCTAATAGAATCTCTTGGGCATTGCGGTGTCTCTTTTTATATATACAAAAATTGATTGCATATATTACTTTGTTGGAAATGGTTCAAATGCCACTCTCAATAACATTACCATTCCAGTTTTGTTATAAAAGCCAAAGAACTTATATATTTATCTTATAACTAAGATGTATATTTGTATCTGATAAATCCACAGTTACAAAAACCTGGAAACATTTCAAATAAAAGAATAACTTTGTTTTGTTTTTCAGGACTAAAACTAGGTGTGGAACAAGATACTTGGATGATGATCTCTGAACAAGGAGAAAAACTTTACAAAATGATGTGCAGACAAGGAAATTTGATCAAAGACCGGAAGAGAAAATTAACCACTTTCCCAAAATGCTTTCTTGGAAGGTATGTGTTTCTATTTCTATTTTGGATTTCACTTTGTTTTAGCTAGTCTTTGCCATTCTAGTTAGTTAAGAACAAATCAAGAGGGCTATATCTATGAAACATGGATTCCTATGTTAGCTAACCCAATTGTTCTTAAATGATTATGTAAGTCAGCAGACATGATAGTTCTTTAAGATAGAATATTTATGAGACAAATTAGTACAATTTGTGTATGTAAATGCCCACCTGTTGCCTCCCAAATACTGAAGTTGAAATCACCATGTTATTTCATACACCCAAAATAATGGATTCTTCAGTTGAGATTCTTGCATTGCAGGGGGTGGACTAGATGTCTCTCAGGATCCCTTCCAACTCTACAGCTCTATGACAATTGCCCTTGCTCCTGTGCCGATGTCCTGCTTGCGCACTTCCCATAACTATCTGGTTGGCCAATGGAGAACAGGATAAAACTTAAATTAGACTAAAATTTAGTCTAATCCAGCAGGCAGCAGGAAGAACAACAAAAACTGACAGGAGCTCTTCTTTCAGCCTCCCAGATTTTTGCTGAAGGTGCCAGGCTGAAGTTTCTCTAGGCAGGTCTCAAGGGCTAGGAGCAAAGAGCATTTCAAGTTGAGATTACCTGTTTATTAAGCACTAATCCTGATTTGTCTGCAGGCAGATTAGATGACACTGGCTACTTAATAAGCACTCACTCCGATTCATTTGCAGGGAAGCTAGACAACATAGAAATTTCTTTTAATAATAATAATAATAATAATAATAATAATAATAATAATAAAATTTATTTATATCCCGCCCTCCCCAGGCGAACCGGGCTCAGGGCGGCTAACAACAATAAAACAGTACAAAAGTACAACACACTCTAAAACCATTCATTATAAAATTAAACCAAGGTTGATGGCACCCTCTTAATAATTAACATAAGTTTAATGTACTTACTTTTACATTAACTGTGTAAAAGAAAGTGCTATCCCACAATTTCCACTTAAGTTTGTGTCCCTATCCTTGTTTCAAAAAGTTCAATCTTTTGAGGAAGTGGGTTTGTTGTTCAAGAACTCCATATAAGCTTTAATTGCATGGTCTGAATTTGCAGGTATGTGGTAGAATCCCATCTGAAAACAGTGATAGTTTGGAAGCCCCAAAACGTGCAACTAGAGATTTATTTGGAAGGCTGACCCTCTAAAATTTAGAGTCTAGAAGATGCATAAAAGACAGGCATTAACCAAATACAGTCACCAACTACATGGCTTTAGCACATTACTTGGAGGTGCCTAAACTTCATTTGACCAGAGGAAGAATTCAGTAAACATGAATTTGAAGCAATTACCTGCTCTGCACCTCCCTGACTGAAGTGTGGATCAGATGTGGGTTCAGTTTAGAATCTACACTCTGTCTCAATTCCACAGTTATGTGGCTGAGTGTGCTGGAGTCTCTTAAAAATAGTTATGATTATGTGGCTGTACGCTGGCTCTCTTCTTTTTTACATTCCTAACAGCAGGTCTGAAGTAGCTGGTATGTGCATTGCTGCACTTATAGCCTTCACTTTCCCTGAAGCGACATATACTGATGACATGACTCTCAAGGAAATTGTATGGGGCGTGAGGGCAGCCATGTTTTTTTCTCTGTATAATCTCCCCTGGATTTGTGGCATGTTATCAATATACATTGCTCCAGGGAACTGAAGGCTATTTCTGTGCAGCAATGCACACACTAGATGCTTCAGCTGGCGGCAGCTCTGAAAGTGAAAGAGTCAGGTCTTGGTTACTTCATAAGTATCTTTTAGGAGGCTCCATACTGGACCCTGCTCCTGCTTAGCTTTGCAAATGTGCTAGCAGTTTTATTGCTGCACCAAGAATTTAACAATCAAAACAAAAACAGCATAAAATGACAAACTGAAAGACAGCAAACTACACAAGTTAATGAGATAACCTACACTAATCTGTGTGTTGGATTCTTTTCATAGTTCATAGTGCCATATTCCTATGTCCTTATCTATATCATAGTTTGTTACTGAAGGGAACAAGGGATCTAGATTTGTGGAGGAGTTGTATGAATTCTTGAATAGTAAATTTAAAAACCAAACCAAGTTTTGTTGCTTCCATAACAATCTTGATACATTTGAAGTCATTATTTTTCTGCCATTTAATTTTAAAATATGCTAAAATAATTCTTTGGTTTTTTCCTAACTAGTGAGTTTGTATCCTGGTTGCTGGAAATTGGGGAGATCCACAGACCCGAAGAAGGTGTTCATCTTGGTCAGGCTTTACTAGAGAACGGCATTATACACCATGGTAATTATATTCCCCTTCCCTCAAGTATTTATGTCAGTCAGTCAGTCAGTCAGCCCTCAAGTATTTGAAGGTAGCTGTCTCCATGTGTATCTCATGGAGACAGCTACCACACATTTGGAATAACAAGGATGAGATCCAGGATTCCTCATAGATGACTTAAGTACAGCTGTCAATAATAGTTAGTGTAGATTTGAAGGCTGGTGAAATGCTATAGCAAGACAATCAGAGTTTGCTAACAATGGGTACCGTGTGTTTCTCTATTGCCTGATGATAGTTAGGAAATGCTGGATAGAAATCTACTACAAATATGCTACGTTGTTTATCGACACCTCACTTTAATAGAGGAGATTTTCTCTAGACAGGATGAAAAAAATGCATACAGGCAATCCTTGTTTGGGCGGGGGATATGTTCTAGACCCCCACAGGTGTTGGTGGGACCTGCGTTAAGCATTACACCCCGCCCCACCCCCATTCCGCCCTTTCAGTGAAATTTTAGGGTCACTTCTAGGTTCAGTGCTGTGCATAAGTGCTCTATCACGTATCAGTTGGACGTGCTTAAATCAGTTGTTGATTGGAAGTGTATAATAATTTCTTATGTCAGACTATATTTAAATGTACTATATAAAAATTTTGTTTGAAGAAATAACTTTGCTTTTAAATTATACCCAGAATTCAATCCTAGATTGACCCAACAGAAATTTAATGAATATTTTATCGGCTGTTTTGATGGAGTCATTACTTTAGACAGAACAGAGAAGTTTGAGCCAGACATATTACTTTTATTACCAAGTAGACCCAGCTGTGTTGTCCACAGGAATAGAATCCTTAAAATAAAGTTGAATGAACCATCTGCTCTTCAACTGAGAAAGGACGTGTGTTTGTGAAGAAGTCAGGTTCACATTACAAACACACAACTTTAATTATACATTTTAAGGAAAAAAATAATTAGTATTATTATACATGCACACTGCATTAAGTATTGTTTGCTAAAAACTAAATAAACTCAGACCTATTACAGAAATTGCAGGCATTATTTTTTGCTTGTTTTCCTTAATACGTCATAATCACATCTAATGAATGCAAGTATGCACTCAGACACTCCCCAACCCTCCAAATTTCCTCTTGGAAAGCCTGCTTCAAGCCATTAATTAGTAAGCAAGAAAGCACAGCTGCCTTTTAAGAAAAAGCATTTTCCTCTCTGATATGGAAGGCAAGTTGATAAATACCAGCCTATAACTACAATGAGGAGCTTCATACCACTTAATTTCTTTCAATATTAGAGGTGAATCAATCAATATAGACCACTGAGCAAGGCTGAGCAACATGTAGCTTGTTGCTCCCTCTTTTGATGCCTACTCACTTAAGCATCTTCAAATGCTGCCTGTAATTATTTTTCCTGCAACTACTGCCCCCGCCTTTCATTCAGTCCTTCTTAACACACCGTTGCTTAGTTTGAGAAGCCTCTGCAAATCAGCTCAGTTGTTTGCCAGCATTGTGCATGCACACAAAAGCTCATACCAATAACAAACTTAGTTGGTCTCTAAGGTGCTACTGGAAGGGATGTTTTTGCCATTTTCAATAGTACCCCCTCTCACACACATATGTACATACATAGAGCAGCTAGTAGCTGCTGTGAGCCAGGATGGATAGTGGACTAAAACATGCCTCTGATTAATTAAGGCATGTCATGCATCAAAGGTAGTGCAGGAATTTCCTGTTGATGAGTAATGAATTTACATTCTGCCCTTCCTTCTGAAGGGGCCTGGGGTGGTACAAGAAAATATAAGTACAGTCGTACTTCGGAAGTTGAACGGAATCTGTTCTGGAAGTCCGTTCGACTTTGGAAACCAAGGCGCAGCTTCCAATTTGCTGCAGGAAGCTCCTGCAGCCAATCAGAAGCCACGGAAACTGCATTGGATGTTTGGGTTCCAAAGAATGTTCGCGAACCGGAACACTCACTTCCAGGTTTACAGCGTTTGTGAGCCAAAATGTTCGACTCGCAAGGCGTTCAACTTCAGAGGTCTGACTGTATATACTAATGGATTCTCAATAAAGGGGATCTGATAATATGGCAGAAAGCTAACAAAAATGCAACCATATAAGGTTTCACCAGCAGGTCTTAGGGTGGGTTACAACAATTTAAAATTCAGTATTAAAAATAGTTTAAGCAAATTAGAGTCACAGAAATAGAGAAGGTTCTGAAACATCTCGGGTGTTAAAGCACTAGATTTTTTTCATCTGTCTTTTATGTTTGCCTTTGCTTTAGTTACTGACAAGCATCAGTTCAAGCCTGAGCACATGCTCTACAGATTCCGTTACGATGATGGCACATACTATCCGAGAAGTGAAATGCAGGACGTAATTTCCAAGGTATAAACCTTATAATGTCATAGTATAGTATAAATTTACCAGATACTCTTATAAAAAATATTTTTCTATATTAAAACAATTCATCCATCACTGCACACAAACGAGCTTGAATGTATGAAATTATAACACAATAAGTATTCTCAGAAGGAGAATGATAAACCTGTTCTCCAGTTCATTGGGCCCAGTGAGGTCCTTTTCCTATACTTTATAGGTTGCTCAGTATGGAATAAGAATGCATATTGGAGTGGGGTAATCACCTACATTTGAAAGACAATATTGCTGTTGTATACCAAAACTATGAGAAATGGCTGTATTTAAATGTTGTTGTTGTTGTTTAGTCGTGTCCGACTCTTCATGACCCCATGGACCAGAGCACGCCAGGCACTGTCCAACCATCTTGTCCTCTGTCGTCCCCTTCTCCTTGTGCCCTCCATCTTTCCCAACATCAGGGTCTTTTCCAGAGAGTCTTTTCTTCTCATGAGGTGGCCAAAGTATTGGAGTCTCAGCTTCAGGATCTGTCCTTCCAGTGAGCACTCAGGGCTGATTTCCTTAAGAATGGATAGGTTTGATCTTCTTGCAGTCCATGGGACTCTCAAGAGTCTCCTCCAGCACCATAATTCAAAAGCATCAATTCTTCGGCGATCAGCCTTCTTTATGGTCCAGCTCTCACTTCTATACATCACTACTGGGAAAACCATAGCTTTAACTATATGGACCTTTGTTGGCAAGGTGATGTCTCTGCTTTTTAAGATGCTGTCTAGGTTTGTCATTACTTTTCTCCCAAGAACATAGGCGCCGACTCCATGGGGCTTGAGGGGGCTCGAGCCCCCTCAAAAATTTTTTTGGGGGGCTCAGCCCCCCCAATAATCTCGGGCGGGCGCCCTTCCAGCAGAGCGCCGCCGCCGTCCCCCACCTCCTCCCCACCTGCTCCTTCGCCAGCCAGCCAGCCGCGCGCCCTAATCGGAGAGCCCCGGCCGGAAATCCCGCGAGAACAGGGGAATCCCGACTGGCCACACCTCCCAGCCAGCCAATCGGCTGGCTGGGGGGCGTGGCTTGCCCTATTTAGGGCCGGAGCCACTTTATTTGCATATTCATGAGCTTATTTATTATTCATGAGCTTTCCCGGGCCCCCCCAATATTTTTTCTAAGTCCGCGTCCCTGCCCAAGAAGCAGGCGTCTTTTAATTTCGTGGCTGCTGTCACCATCTGCAGTGATCATGGAGCCAAGAAAGTAAAATCTCTCACTGCCTCCATTTCTTCCCCTTCTATTTGTCAGGAGGTGATGGGACCAGTGGCCATGATCTTCATTTATTTGATGTTGAGCTTCAAACCATATTTTGCGCTCTTCTCTTTCACCCTCATTAAAAGGTTCTTTAATTCCTTCTCACTTTCTGCCATCAAGGTTGTGTCATCTGCATATCTGAGGTTGTTGATATTTCTTCCAGCAATCTTAATTCTGGCTAGGGATTCATCCAGCCCAGCCTTTCGCATGATGAATTCTGCATATAAGTTAAATAAGCAGCGAGACAATATACAGCCTTGTCGTACTCCTTTCCCAATTTGGAACCAATCAGTTGTTCCATATCCAGTTCTAACTGTAGCTTCTTCTCAGGAGACAGATGAGGTGATCAGGCACTGATGCCCAGGATGTCAATATTTATTCTTGCCATCTCATTTTTGACCACATCCAACTTACCAAGGTTCATGGTTTTTACATTCCAGGTTCCTATGCAATATTTTTCTTTATAGCATTGGACTTTCCTTTCGCTTCCAGGCATATCCGCAACTGAGCATCCTTTCGGCTTTAGCCCAGCCGCTTCATCAGCTCTGAATCTACTTGTACTTGTCCTCTGCTCTTCCCCAGTAGCATGTTGGACGCTTTCCGACCTGAGGGGCTCATCTTCCAGTGTCATAACTTTTATATGCCTGTTGTCTTTGTCCATGGATCACGTTTGGTCAAAACTCTCCACTACGACCTGTCCATCTTTGGTGCCCTGCTCGGCATAGTTCATAGCTTCTCTGAGTTATTCAAGCCCCTTCGCCACGGCAAGGCAGTGATCCATGAAGGGGTGTATTTAAATACTCATTGACTAATCAATGGAGGTGGCTGAGTAGGAACTTAGCTAAATTTTGGAGCATTTGTGCCTGTGATAGTTGCTTTACCAGTCTGCCACTTTAATACTACAATTTATAGCAGTATTCAGAATGTTGATTAGCCTCAGGTTGGTCATGCTCAGAGTTGAGTCTATTCAGTAGGCTGATTGAAATTTTAAATTTGTGTACCTTTCTAGCATTCTAAAAGCAATCTAGCTTTTTAAAAATAAAATTTCTGCGGCCACCAATGTGTTTTGAATTTACAAGAATGCCTACTAAGGTTCTCTAAACATAACTAAGGTTGGATCTAACCCAGTATTAGTTTGAATTAACTGGTTTTGAACAAGTGCTTATTGGTGGTTGTTTTTTATTTGAACATTGGTTTAGCATTAAATCTGTTTATATCTCTTAACAGGGTGTAAGATTATATTGTCGTCTGCACAGCCTGTTTACTCCTGTGGTAAGGTAGGTCTTGTTTTCAGAGCTTTTGCTTCAGAACATTAGATAGTAGTTGCTCCCCACATAGGCAGGGCGAAAGATTGATTAATGTGTTGGTAATGGAGAGTAAGGTGGAGTTGTTGCAACAGGGAACAACTGTGGCAATGGCTAAATCATGGGACATGTTATGTGTGATATTCAATAAATGTCAAATATGTCAATTTGGGATTGAATTATTTTGTATGTTTTATTTCCTTAGAGATAAAGATTACCATCTAAGAACCTACAAATCTATAGTCATGGCCAATAAATTGATAGACTGGCTAATTGCACAGGTAGGAAAATGCTCTGAAGCACATAGCCTTGATTAGCAAATGGAATGTCTACTAACTGCTATTATCAATACAGATTTTCCCATGATGTAGAAATTAACTTGTAGCTCTATATACACCTCAAGGCCAACATCAGCACCTGGCATCATTGGGAAACTACCAGTGAGTGCCACAGTAGAATGCTGATGCCCACCCTGTTCCCCTTTTATTGGATTGTTTCCAGTGCTGCATGGGCAGAGTTCTGTGTTGGACCACTAGGAGACAAGATTTTTGACCTGCCTCCCTCCGTGGGACCCTTATAAGGAGGCGTGGCCCCCTATGGATTTACTTCTTCTCTCTCCTTTGCCTTTTAAGTGGGAACATGGATGTGTTGGGGTTTTAGTCTTTTTGAAATGTCATGATTTTGTTGCCTTCAATTTTTGTAAGTTGGTTTTTTTTGTACCCAACCCTATTTGTGCTCTGAGTAGAATGGACTTCCAGTTCTGCCAGGAGACTTCACTGTCCTCTTCCCCCAACATTGCAGCTGTCCACATGCAGATTTTGGAGCCATGTAGGCAGCTGCAGGGGCCATGGTGAAATCACCACAGAAACAGAAGGCTATTCCACTTGTGCAGCATTGGATACCATCCAAAATAAGTATGTTAATAAAGGTTATTGTTCCTCAACGGAGGTGTCAACTTTTTATCAGTAACACTCTAGGACCGATACAAGGCTTCTAAAACAATGGATTTATATGCAACCCAGTTTTTGTACATGTTTCAAAAGTGATACATGGTTGTTTTCCTGATTTAGAATTGTTGCTTGTGATATTTACATTGAGGTATGTATTATTTATTAATAGGGAGATTGTAGGACAAGAGAAGAAGCAATGATCTTTGGAATAGCACTTTGTGACAATGGATTTATGCACCACGGTATGCAATTTTCATTCAAGTACTCCTTAATTTGTAAGTCTGGAACTCTTGAACCAGATACTCCAGCTCCCATCAGCATGAGCGAGCATGGCCAATGGATGATGAGAAGGCCACACATTCCCCCTCCTTGTGTTTTACTACTGGAAACCCTCACCTAGGAGATACTTTTGTGTCTCAGTATTACATGGCCAAAGAAGAAGAATGCCCAAGCTTGGTGGCCATCAATAATGTAAGGCTTGTGAAGCAAAATATTTTTTCCTGTACCTGGAACAATGTGGCTCACATGTTTGAGCCACCAATGTATGTTTTAATAAAGGTAATATTTATCCTATGTAAACTTTTGCATGGTATACCTTGTGTTTTCTTATGGGTGGGTATGTTCCAAAGCATGCCACAGATAGCTAATGTGGTCAACAGTACTAAATGCCCCAAACACAGAATTCTTCCATTGTTGATTTATGTGCAAAAATACATTTTCCATCTTTGAAGTATTTCTGGAGTTTTAGAACATGCAGGACAGGTCTCTGCTGTGAGGAGCCTAAAATCTAGAATTTGTCATAGGGGAAACGAGAGGAAGGGGGCACAGGGAAGCAGTATGTGGCTGTTTCACTTGTACATGCTTAAGCAAAATCAGAATATCAATAGCAAAATGAGTTTGTGGCGTCACAGAAAAATAATATTATTTTTATATCAAACAGTGCTGGAAAAAAGTGAGTTCAAAGATGAGCCACTTCTCTTTCGTTTTTTTGCTGATGAAGAAATGGAAGGCTCAAACATGAAGCACAGGCTCATGAAACATGATCTAAAAGTAGTGGAAAATGTAATAGCCAAATCACTGCTGGTAAGTTTGTTTGTTTTTAATGAAGTATGTGTGCATGCATTAATGCATGTGTGTACCTATACACATATTATTTAATATACACTTGATAGGGAGGCCCAATTGTCAGCCAGTATGTTTTCTTTGGTGCACAAAATAACAAGCTTTTTTTTTCTTTACCCAAGACTTCCACCTAAGTCAATATGGTATCACTTCTACTGTGTTTTATTGTTGCATTTATTTGAATTTTATTCCTAGGGTTGTTTTCCTGCTTCCTCTTCTGAATGTCATCTGATGATTGTTACTGTATATTGACTTTTTGGCTACTATTTTTATAAGCTGATTAGGTGACCTGGGTGATATATTTTTTTCAGCAACTGGGGAGTCATATAAATCTTTTTGAGTGACTTGTGTCATATCTTAGTGCAAGGGCTAGTGGCCTGGAGGCAAGCAGCAGGTATCACAGGTGACTGAGCAAGTGGTCAAGCAGAGAAATAATCAGGTAGACAGAGAGGTGGATATGTGAGTGTTCCAGCAGACAGATAAGCAGACAAATAACTGACAGGTCATCAAGGAAGCAGATAAGCTGATGATTAAGTCTGTTCCTGAGCACTGAGTTTCTCTGGATGAGAAGCCAGGTTACATTTAGCAGCCTTTAGGGCCTGATTGAGATTCCTTTATCATCATCATCATCATCATCATCATCATCATCACATTGATGCTTTTTCCTTTCTGTATTGGGTTGGCTAATTAAAAACAACAACAACAACCCCACAGATGAATGAAATACTGAAAACAACCATTAAACAAAACAACAACAACATTGGTTCCCTGTGTCTCTGCTAGACTGGGCATTTGCAGTAATGGCATTGCAGAGATTATGTCAGAAGTTCCCTCCTCTTGGAAGCTGTGACATAGTGGCACAGATTTAAGGCACACAGAATGCCTAGAATTAGTCTCTGGCACCTTAGACTGTATGAAGAACATCCATCTTGAATAGCTGCCGGTCAGCTTAAGTCCTGTTTCAGCCCTTGTCTTACCCCAGTCCTTTCTGCCACCTTTCACTTTCCAGCAGATGATACACCTACGAGAGGAAGCTTTTTGTGAGAAAGCAACATAGATTGAGGTATCCCATTGTGTGTTGACATAGAGCAATGGTGACATCAGTCAGGAAGTTGGCTACACTTGTCAGGACTGAGGCTCATAGGTACAGGTTGTTAGGTGGCCACATTTTAAATAAACCGCCAAGTGTTAACAGTTTGCTCTTGGCAACATTTATTTAATCTTATTTACATTTGGTTGGTTGGTTTTCAAGTTGCCCTTCATCACTTGTATCAGAATGGGTTACAGCCCAAAGCATCAATACAGTAAAATAATAACAATTTCAATAACAATTTAAAGCCAGTATTAGATGCAACCACAATTTAAAATGCAGCAAGCTGGGACTAAGTTGTGACACTGCACCCAATGTTAGAGCAACAAGAAGGGCCTTCCCTGCAGATCTCAGTACATCGGCAGGCATAAGTAGAGGCGCTCCTTCAAGTCTTTGGATCTTAAGTTGTTAAGGGCATAATAAGTTACTATTAACTTCTCAAATTGGGGTCAGTCGCAGACAGGTAACCCATGGAAATCCTGCAGCATCAGTCACTGGTGGATGAAGAGGGGGGTGGGGGGAGCAGAATGTGGATTAACATGGCAGGGATTAATGTGACCATTCCTTGGTCTAGGAAAGATCATAGTTGGCAAACCAGTGTGGCTGGAATAGACACTAAATGACAGTGACACCACTTTGGCTTCCAGTAACAATGCTTGAACAAGGAAAACACCAAAGCTATGTGTTTGCTCCTTCAACAGACAAGACCTCCATTTTGTCAAGATTTAGTCTCACCTGATTGCACCTCATGTTCTAATTTAAATGTATTTTAAATATTTTCCCCAATATGTGTCAATTTCTCTTTTACAGATTAAATCAACTGAAGGAAGCTATGGTTTCGGCTTGGAAGACAAAAACAAAGTGCCAATTATTAAAATAGTGGAGAAGGGATCAAATGCTGAGGTAATACATGATTATTTTACTTCACAGATATTCCTGTCTGCAAATATATTTTTAAAACTTAGAAAACTCCTAGTGTGGTTCCCCACTTGTGAATTATTTGTATGAAGTTTATAGGTAGCCAGAGCTCAAATTTACCAGAATGTGGGTTTTGCTAAACTGGAATTGTTGGAAGGAAGGAATGGGATCATGAGTTGTTGACTATGCTGCTGGAGATGAGCTGGTACAGAGAGCAAGCCTTTGTAGGAGGAATTTCTCATGGGGATATGTTAAAGTGGTCTGTGTAGGGGGTTGGGTATGAGAAAAAGTGGGGCTGGTATAGAACTGCTGCAAAGAGGTGGTCAGGTTTTTTGGTTGGGGAGTCACAGGAAATATTCTTACAGAGAGATATTCTTATAAAGTCTGAGCAACTCTGTTTTAGCGTAAGAAACATACCTGTGCAGGACGAGCCTAACTATATATGTCTACTCAAAAGTAAGCTCAACTGACTTTAGTTGGTCTTACTTTCAGATAAGTGGGTACAGGACTACAAAGTTGGCTCTACAAAGTTCTTTGTCATTTCATAAGTCAGGGAACAATTTCGGAAGAGAAACAGGTTATTGGTGATAAGGTTGTTATTCTGCCTTCATTCAAACGCTTAACTTTTGAATAAACTGAGAAATATTCCCTGAGTAGTTCCATTTATTACAGAGCCTTGCAGCTGTATGCACTTTCTTTGCAAGATGAAACTGACTGGATGTAAATGGCTTCTGTAATATAGCAGTTCAGGTTTTCAGTCAAAAGAATTAATATTTTGAAGGTACTGTTGGGCTTCTGTATGTTTCTGAGCTGTATCAGCAAACCTGAATATTCAGTAAGTTCTGTGCTTTCAAATGCATATCTCCATAAAGCAAAGTGGTTTTCGATAAATGGAAAAAAGGTGAGCCAAGATAGATAATATGGAATAATTTAAACTTTTTGGTCACTACTGTCAAGGCTGCATAAATATTATAATTAACAAAGTGATGCATCCAATAATTCGAAATTTACAAAACAGAGATTTTTCTTCAAAATAATGTGGATTGTGTAGATTTCATAGCTGCGGGCATACTCTCACATGGCAAGCATTTCAGCATCTTCCTTTGTGTAAAGGAAATTAGTACATCACTAGTTCTGTTAAAACAATTGTGTATGTCTTATCTTTTCTTATCTAGATGGCAGGTCTGGAAGTTGGGAAAAAGATCTTTGCCATTAATGGTGACCTAGTTTTTCTGAGACCCTTCAGTGAAGTGGATAACTTTCTGAAAGCATGTTTAAGCAGCAGAAAGCCCCTCAGGGTGCTTGTGAGCACAAAACCCAGGGAGTAAGTTGTTACTTTGGTTTGGCCAATTGTGAAGAGGGTGTGTTGCAAAGGCATGCAGATACAAAAGGAAAGAGGAAACACTCTTTTGCCAAATTTTAATGATCAGAATAGGGGGTAAAGGTTAATAGGTGAAAGGACTTACAAGAATTTAAGTAATTTAAATTATTTGTATATAGAGTAAGGAATATCTAGTGTTGTTGATAATGATGAGACTATGAATCGATAATAAATGATAATGTATCAATATATCAGAAAATGTGATTTAAGTTTCTCTTTCTGTTATTTTTTAACATTTTGTCAACACCAAATAAATATTCAATAGGTTAAACACGTGAAGAGGGCGTTTTCTGGAATAAGCAGTGTTCCTTGATTATTAGGAAAGTTTTTAATGTTTGAAGTTTTATTCTGTTTTTAGTCCTCTGTTGGGAGCCACCCAGAGTGGCTGGGGTATAAATACTATTATTATTATTATTATTATTATTATTATTATTATTATTATTACTACTATTATTATCTTCATCAGTGCTTATTCCCCCTTCTCAAAACTAAGCTTCATGTGTAATTCATTGTTTGAGAATTTAGTAGAATTTTAAATAATAATAATAATAGTTTTATTAGTAGTAAATTGCTATATTCTGTTTAAAAATTGATAAATGTAATAAGCACACTGGTTTTGGATCTTCCACCATGACGTTTCTCTTGCACTCAGGACAGTGAAGATCCCTGACTCTGTAGATGGCCTTGGATTCCAAATACGAGGTTTTGGTCCTTCTGTTGTCCATGCTGTTGGAAGAGGTAGGCAGAGGGATTTAAGTGGATTGTAGTTGTGAATATCTTTTCTAAATAAAACCATCCCCACGAATATAGAAAGCTGTAGATGGAATTACTTTAGATATATATGGCTGAGTCATATGATCAATACTTGATGGGTATTTGCTTTGATAGTTGTTCTATGAATAGTAGTGATGAAAGAAGGTTATAGTGGTTTTCACGCACCATATTAAACCATAGCTACTGTTTAACTATGGTTTTAACATGCATGAGCAGCACACTGGTGCATGCTGCTCAGAAATCCCTGCTATGCTCCTCTCTCCTCTTGGCAACACTACATTATGAGCACGTCATCTGAACCCAGGCTCACTGTTTGTTTCCCAGCAACAATCTATGAACAATAAGCCAACGCTGATGAGCTTTTTTTAGATCATAGGTAAGACAAACATGGTATTTCTCTATATGCTGCTGAGCTGCCATGATTTGCTGCATTGAGATGCGCCGTTAAGAAGCCTTTGAGCCCTGTGACTTTCACTGTCTCTGACTCCTTCGTGAGGTCAGGACAGATAAACATACCTTCATACCTGAATTTAGGTTTTCCAATAAACAAGTTCCAGACTGACATGTTTAGGATTAGGATAGATATAAATAAATGGGCAAAAGGGGCAGCAACAACAAAATACCAGTATACAGTGGTACCTCGGGTTACATATGCTTCAGGATACATACGCTTCAGGTTACAGACTCCACTAACCCAGAAATAGTGTTTCAGGTTAAGAACTTTGCTTCAGGATGAGAACAGAAATCATGCTCCGGCAGCGCGGCAGCAGCAGGAGGCCCCATTAGCAGCAGGAGGCCCCTCTAGCTATTTGACTGCATGGTCACCATTGTTCGTCAGCTTTATTGACCTGCTTTATTGGCTACTAATTCCAGAGGTGTCCAGTTCCCACCAAGTTGATAACCTTATCAAAATAGATCACACCAACAATTTATAGGGGGGCGGGATTCTCATGTAAAGCACCTTGTACATATTCTGTTGAATCACAGTGTTGGTTTAATTTAACATTTTCTTGAATAAACAAGCAACTATAAAACCAAACATTTTTTTTCCTAAGAAGGAAATTTCTAACTTGGTATTTTTTCTAACTGTTTTCAAGGAACCGTAGCAGCAGCTGCTGGCCTCCACCCTGGACAGTGCATAATTAAAGTGAATGGGATTAATGTCAGCAAAGAAACTCATGCAAGTGTTATTGCCCATGTCACAGCCTGCAGGAAATACAGACGTCCAATGCATGTAAAGAATGTGCTTATTTATTTATTGTTAATGCTACTTAAACAAAAAATACAGTTCGCTTCCATTCCTTGGCAAATGAACGTTAAAAATATATAATAGTCAGTTATTCTAAAGCTGTTGTCTAATCTAATTTGAACCACACATTAGAACCGAGTTCTGCTGAAGTCAAAGAGGACCAACTTTTAAATAAAAGTTTTGGAGCAGGATGTAGGGAGATTATTGTGAATGCTTTACTCTTTTCCAGCATTCAGGGAAGATTATCTATAGCCGAAACCAGCACATGCAGGGTGAAAAGCTGAGCTAAGGGATATAAAGAAATTTGACCTAGTGCCGAATATGCCCTCCAACAGCCTTTTAAGTAACATTTCCAAAGAAGGATTATTAGAGATAAGACAAAGGCTGACCATAAAGCTCCAGTGAAGTGCAATAGGTTTCATCTTAACGGTAGTTAAACAAAACTTACTGCACTTCTGAACAGCTTTATATTGGTAAAAAATGACTATGGGTTATACTGATGATCTTGAGAATCCAACAAGGGCACTGGTTCCCAGGGTATTTTCTGAAGAACCGAATAAATATGTATCCAAACAGTCCTGCTTTGCTTTGGTGAATGTACCCTACCAACAGGTGCTCAAGATGTAATTAAATAAGCAATATTTAAATTTAATACTCTGATAGATTATCTTCTTTGTTTTCACTATTATATATGAATCTTCAGGAGATTTGTGTTGACAGTTTTGGCCACAGGGTGTTGTAAGATAAAGTAAAGATTTAAAACATACCATTTGTTATGATGCATCTTTTATTAAATATAAATGGAATTCCGATTTAAACCTCATCTGGTAAATACAATGTATTTCGAATTCTTCATGAATATAATTGCAATGATCGTGAAAGAGAAATAAGTTTAAGCTCTAGTTTATGAGAGCAATGTGCCAAAACTGTATTTTTTTGCTGTTCTTGCTTAATTTTCATTTCATCCCACACGTTTCCCTTTAGAGGCTATGTTTTCAATTCTATCAGAACACAAGCTATTTTTGTGGTTCATCTAGCTGCATTTAAGTGTGGGTGATATAAGCTTCTATGGGGGATGTAATGTTTCAGTAATTCAGCATGAGATTGATTTCAAATATATTAAGTAAATGAATTAACATTTTTGGGGGGATGGATTCACTTTTTTATTGCCAGTCCAGCAAAGTTCTCCATATCTGGGAACAAATTTTGAAGTAAAACAAATGACGAAGTGATCTGGTTTTGCTACAGTGAATGCAATTTAAAACCATGCTTTCCTCTCTCTCATCTGTTAATTTTTGTGGTGAACACCCAGCAAGCAACAGCTTTCTATTATTTATTTAATATATTTATATCCTGCCTTTCTCCCAAGTTGGGATTCAGGGCAATTTTCCACATTAAAAAAAATTATTAAATTATAAAATATAAAGTAATAAAAGCAAACTAGATAGAAACAATAATTAAAATACATCAAAACATTTAAAACCAGCAAGTAAAATGGTTTGCCCTGACAGCATCCCAGTGATCAGCGTTGTCTGTACCTTAATTTTCAGAGGCCTGTCTAAATCAGCCTTCCCATTGCAGAATAATGAAGGAACTAATCTAACATCTCTTGGGAGGGAATTCCACAACAAGAATATCTTGTGCACATATTTGCCCTCTTTTGGGTTTCTCTCACACACAAAAAGGATGTGTGTGCTTAGGGGACTTAAAAATGTAAAATACCAAATCTCCTTTTTGGTTCATCTAGAATAAAAACACGGTTTCTCTGGCAAAGCTAATATGAATTTGTGTGTGTGTGTGTGTGTGTGTGTGTGTGTGTGTAAAGTAAAAACTTTCATCATTGTTATTACTTTCCTACAGCAAGATTCTATTCAGTGGGTATATAACAGTATTGAGAGTGCCCAGGAAGATCTTCAAAGAACAAACTCCAAACCCTTGGGGGAAGATGGAGGAGATGCCTTTGACTGCAAAGTAGAAGGTAGGATTATTTGTTTCTTTGTTATTAAGCAAAATAAAGGTGAGCTTTGGAGGTTACCCTTACCAAAGCAAACACAATTTTCACCTGTTCGTATAATACAACTAAAAGTACAAGATAAAGTGCAGTTATTGCTTGTTTGCATGGTTTTATTAGCTATTACATATCTACTATCATAGTATATTTTTATCTTGTGAATGCAATACAGAAGATTCCCTAACCCTGGATTTAAGCATGCTTATTTTCATATTGGATTGTGCCCACAGAATAACAGCAAGGCATACTCATATTTTGGTTAAAATAAAAAAAATTCCTTCCAGTAGCACCTTAAAGACCAACTAAGTTAGTTCTTGGTATGAGCTTTCGTGTGCATGCACACTTCTTCAGATACACATATTTTGGTTGTCTGTTACTGTGATTACAGCTTTGGTTTGCAGATAATATTTTTAAAATCCCTTTACAACAAATGAACCATGTTTCAGAGACACAGTATCTGCACCACAGTCTTTCACCTGACTCACCCTGTTCAATCATTAATTTAGCAAAATGAAATAAGTGTTTATTTAGTAAATTAGTTAACTTAGGCATATTAGTTAGTTTAGTAAGCATAATAGGATTCAAAACAATTTGATTTTTAAATTTGTTTTTAGAAGTAATTGACAAATTTAATACTATGGCAATAATTGATGGGCGGAAGGACCATGTCAGTCTAACTGTTGATAATGTTCACCTGGAATATGGTGTAGTTTACGAGTATGACAGCACGGCGGGAATAAAATGCCATGTTTTGGAAAAGATGATTGAACCAAAGGGCTTTTTCAGCTTGACTGCAAAGGTATGAAACATAAAATATTTATTTGTTTAGTTCTTTATTGTTCCTTTGATCACTGAAGCAGCACACCCTATTTATGAATATGATTTATGGATATGATTATTGTAATTTAATCTCAAGTGTATTCTTTGCCAGTGACCTGTGTCCTATCGATGGTCATGAATTGTGGTCATTCACCCAGAAAGAAAATTAAGTTGTAGTGTAGTCATAAATTGAGCTTCTAAACTCAAAACAACAAATGCTGAAGAAGTAAAAATTTCGCTGCCTTTCCAACTATACCCCACAAAAGTTTTTTTTTTTAAGGGAAATATACAGTTTTTTCCAGGAATCCATTTATTTAATTATTGTATATTCATGTTGCCTTTTGAGCAAACACCACAAAACCATTCACACAGAAATATTAACTAATAATTATAAATTAAAACTATGTAATAAATGAGGAAATACAAGAGACAAGGAGGGGGAGAAAGCCCTGTGGCATGGCAGTTAATTAACTGAAGTCATAATGTTCCAGGAATACTCTGCCCATGTTTTTTGTTATGAAACGTCACTCAGATACCAGGCCAGACCCTATAAAAAAAGCCTTTTGCATTCTGGGTTAATTTTTTTCTTGAACTAGGTGCACAAGGCACCTTCACTTTGCTCAGTCTTTACCATCCAGAGGTAGGTTACGTTGACTGGTCCAAGGCCACCCAGTGAAAGCCATCAATAGGGAGGGGGAAGGTATACCCACCTATGCTGTATACCTTGAACCAGAGGATTGCTTGGTAAGTCACCTTGTAGCAAATAGAAGTACAGTGGTGCCTCGCAAGACGAAATTAATCCATTCCGCGAGTCTCTTCGTCTAGCGGTTTTTCCGTCTTGCGAAGCAACCCTATTAGCGGCTTAGCGGATTAGTGCTATTAGCGGTTTAGCGGCTATTAAAGGCTTAGCGGCTAAAAGGCTATTAGCGGCTTAGCGGCTTAGAAAAAGGGGGGGAAGCGAAAAAAATTGCAAGACTCGCAAGACGTTTTCGCTTTGCGAAGCAAGCCCATAGGGAAATTCGTCTTGCGAAGCGCATCGAAAAATGGAAAACCCTTTCGTCTAGCAGGTTTTTCGTCTTGCGAGGCATTCGTCTTGCGGGGCACCACTGTAATGTGAAACAATGGAAGGGTAACTGTGTTTGAGTGTTGGATATAGTAATCCTCGTAGATTTCTTTTCTCCAAAGCTGTGAAGCCTAATTAATAAGCAGCTTAATTTTTTAAAAATAGGAAACCATATAGCAATGCAATATTTTAGAGCTGGTAAAAATATAATAATTTGAAAATCAAGAACAGGGTCCAGATGTCTTAGTAATGATTTAACAGCAGTCTTTGTAGTTATAACCAAGGGATTATGTTTGCAGGTGTGTTTTGCATTATTAATTAAACCTGCAGAAAATTAAACTCTTACAAGCAATTAGAAACCTTTAATTAATGTGCTGATTCAGAAAGTAAGAGTTTAAAAGCTTTCTGTCTATAATTACATGAACTAACTTCTTCAGTTCTAGGGCAACTGTAATAAGCTATAACTATAATTACAATGTGTGCAAAAATTGGGTGATTAGGATCTGGAGTCTGTATCCTGGATCTGTTTCCCTCTAAACAATATTGCCAAGTTATTGTGAAGGGAGGACGGGTTAATGACAGCCAATGGGCTTTGCAAGCCTCTACAATTAAAACCTCTGTTCAGGGTTGAGGTTCCTTTGACATGTTCTCTCAATACAAATATGACAAGGGCAGAGTGTTAAGGAAATCAGGTTCCAACTCACAGGGATAAAGGAATTGAAAGGAGGAGGGAGAAGAAGGAAGAAGCGATAGCCAAGTTGACTAGTGCTTAAGGAAGGCAGGTAAGGCATATAGAAAATTGTATAGAAATGAATTAAATAAATAAACAAACAAACAAAATTGCAGCTCAGTATTTGGGAGCTATTGCTGACAAGCAGCATACTTAAATATGAAAAGAAATATCCTCTGCAAGAAAAAATGTTTATTGTCCTGCATTACTTGTTTGTTTACACTGATATCTAATGTCAGTCTTTTTAACACCAACACAATCCACCGCTTTTGTCTTACTCACAGATTCTCGAAGCTTTAGCAAAAAGTGATGAGCAATTTGTGCAAAACTGTAATAGTCTGAATAGTTTAAATGAAGTCATCCCCACTGAACTTCAGAGTAAATTCAGTGCCACTTGCAGTGAGAAAATTGAGCACATTTGCAGAAGGATCACTAGTTATAAAAAGGTAAGGAGCAAAAAAAAAATTGGGTGGGGGGAATTTACTGACTTTGTTTAGAAATTAAAAATACTCAGCTGGAACTAAATATGTGTAACTGAGATACTAGCTCTCCCACTGTTTACTCCTACCTACATTTCCCCCTCTCCTTCCTCTGTTGTCTCCCCTAGGTCAAATTCTATGTTAAATAAAAGATCAGGCACCTGTCCACTTTGTGAGATGTCATGCACATTAATGATGCTAAAGAAAAAGAAACAATCAGCCATAATACAGAAGAATGTCTATGCTTATAATAATATTTTATTATCTTGTTAGTTATGCTGTTTCAAATGTTCATTTTATCCATTCCCCCTTTGAACAATGGATAGATAGGAGAGCAACCGTAGGAACCTGACCTGCAGGCCTAGTTAGATTTGCCAGACCTCCCAGTTCTGCTCAACAGACTGTTTTGGGCTGACCACACTGACAGGTCATTCACCTGATGTAATAAGATGAAAGGTATGGACAAGTAAAGTTGTGGCTGCAAAGAAAGAATCAGGAACCCAAGAATGTCCTTATCAAAGTTCCATTGCAGCCATGGCTTCTATTCGCTGCTGTTTAGTTAGTGCTGAATGCAAGTCCTGCTGCTTTCAGGCAGAAGCAAATCCATTTGGGAGCTCCTGTCCGGAGCACCTGAGTGGGCTGATCCCTGCTGACTGGGTCCAAAACCAGTACAGCTTGCATTTGGCGTCAAATCTAAACAGTGCTGAAAGCATGCTGCTCAAATGCGGCCAGTAGAAGGTTGGCCGCTATTTGACCCAGCCCTCTGGCCGAAAGGGGTTTCCCCACCCCTGTCCTAGTGATCCTCTATTTTGCTTGCATTTCACAAGAATTATACACGCATTAGAATTTTACATTTGTACTTTGAAACTGGGTCTTTTGTTTTATGGACTAAAATGATATTTCTAAACTGGAACCTGGCAAACAAATGTTTGCAATTTGCAAGTGGGGAGAGAGAGGGGGGGTGCTTTAACACTCCACCACTTGACTTTAGAATAAATGGTTCAAAAACGTTTCATGGTCTAAATGAATATAGCTAGCAATCCATTTATTAAACCCTGTCTGTCTGTCTGTTCACCTTACTTCAACTTGACTGCCTCAGATGGGTATTTTAACTGCTCAGTCAGAAATTCAATGTAGCCAAATACATTATGCTTTTCCTATTTCTTGCCTACTTTACAAGAATTTAATGTGATGTGCAGTTTCCAGGATAAGAATAGCAAGATCATACTAGGTCAGGAGGAAGTACATTGGCACAACCACAAGGGGAAGGCGTATATAATTACTATACCTGATACATTATCTTATTATAAACCCACATATTCATCAACTTCTCAGATAAGACCTTTCCAAAATCCATAATCATGTTGCAAATTTGCCGTTTCAAAAATGTTTACTGTTCTTGATGGCTATTAGTAACCTGTTTCATTCCAAGAATAGCTATGCCTTTCTTTTAGGGAGCTTAATGTAACCATAGTAACAAAAGTGTGCTGTTAGCTTCATTGTGAAAGTTTGAAATCTATAAACAGAAATGCAGTGGCTTCCTGCAGTGCTTATTATTATCTCATTATTTCTCAGAGAAGTTTTAAGGCCTGGGTAATAGTCGCCACTTTTTCCAACGCATGCATGAAAATAAATGTGGAACTTAACTTTTGACTTAAGTTGTAACTAGCCATTTGGCACCTGTGGGAGACAATGTGTGGGAGATTTAAATGTGAAAAATATACAGTCAAACCTCGATTCTTGAACGGCTCTGATTTAGAACGTTTCGGCTCCCAAACACCCAAAACCCGGAAGTAAACGCTCCGGTTTTTGAACATTCCTCGGAATTCGAACATCTGACGCAGCTTCCGCTTGAGTGCAAGAAGCTCTTGCAACCAATTGGAAGCCACGCCTCGGTTGTCAAACGTTTCGGAAGTCAAACGGTCTTCCGGAACGGATTATGTTTGACAACCGATATTTGACTGTACTGCTGTTCTTCCCATTTAAGTGTCCTTGTGTCCTCCTTGTTCCAGTTTCACATGTTATGTATAATATATCCATACAAGCATACATGGATAGAAATATTATCAACATTACACACAGTATAGCATAAATTTATTGTACAAGCTCTATAATCTGTTGATTTTATTCAAAACTGAAGCTGCACACAGGAACATAGATGCGTGTTTTTGTTTGTAGGTGTAGGAGTGCACTGTGCTTATTGATCTGTAAGAAAAAGTACCTACTTTGGTTAGAATTGCTGCTAAGACTCCTATTAGTTAAAAGTCTGCATTCCTAGGCTATGCTATGTGGGTACCTAAATATCAATCGATTGGTCCCTAGGGGAGTCAGTTGGGGCTACTTCAGCAATGAGATTCACATCAAGCCCCCTGTTTAAAAGATTCGTTCTCCCTGAATGGTTTGTTTGTTGCTTGTTTTGCCTGTTTATTAATTCTTATGTTTCTACAAGTGGTTTGATGGGTGGGGCAGAACTGTTCACTATTGCTTACTGGGAGGTAGAGGGCAGTGTGGAAGGTCACTGCAAATGCTCTGGTTTGGCTCTGGATTACAAACTAGCAAAGCAATTCTACCCCACCCAGCAAGCCACTTCTGACTTTATATAGCTGTTCTTTTCTTGTATTGTTTTAAGACTGATTATAAACTGCCTTATGGGGATTTTCCTGGAAAGGCAGGGAGCCATTGTGGTGTAGTTAGAGTGTTGGACTAGGACAGGGGTCAAATTTCTGCTCAGCCATGAAAAGCTCTCTGAGTGACTGTGGGCCAGTCACTGTTTTCACCTCACAGGATTGTTGTAGGGATACACCAACTTGATGTAGAGTAAAATAAAAAAGTAAACTAAAATAATAAATAAATAAATAATAAAATAAAAACATCTAAATTAATGAAATAGGATAAGGATTCATTCTGTCTCAGGCTGCCACAGGATTGTTCATTTTGCTTTTAATTGCTTTTCAAACTATTGTTCCCATAGTCTGTGATTAGAATAGAAGTAGCACTTGGACTCACCTGCAATCTTCTTCCTCTCTTCTCCAGTAAAAAGCAATATGAGGTTAGGCATGGACACAGAGAAGGAACATTGTTATATTTCAAGAAGTCAAACTTCAGTTCAGTTCCACCTATCAGGTTGGGGAATACTAAAGTGTGAGAGAGAATTTTCCTCATATCTGAAAAGTAAATAGAGCTAACTATATTCAAACCTTTTAGTAGTTGCTAATATACTCTACCCTGCCCCTGCAGTTTTCACGGGTGTTAAAAAACCGAGCTTGGCCTACCTTCAAGCAAGCAAAGTCAAAGATCTCACCACTGCACAGCAGTGACTTCTGCCCAACTAACTGCCATATCAACGTGATGGAAGTGTCATATCCTAAAACTTCAACGTCACTTGGCAGTGCTTTTGGTGTTCAGCTAGAGAGCAGAAAACATCTTTCCCATGAAAAAGAAAACAAACATACTGACCAAGGTAAGCTTCAATATGAGCTCTAGCTATCTACCTTCCTCTACCTACCTGTCTGTCTGAAAACTACCCCTCAACATTTGAGCCTATGTTCAACATCAACTGCAGCATTTTGCAGCAGGCAGGTAATCCCACATAGAGCACGTTCCAGCAAGCAAGCCTTGAGGTTACCAATGCATAGATCACCATGGCCAGACCATCCCTGTCCCAAGCATGGCCATAGCTGACATATCAGCCACAGCTGGTAAAAGGCACTCCTAGCCACTCATAAATTCCCAGTGACAGAAATGGATCCAGGAGCACCACCAAACTCTGAGCCTGTTCTTTCAAAGGGAGTGCAACCCCACTCAGAACAGGCAACTGCCCCATCTTCCAGATACAGGAACTACTAATCTATGGCATCTTCATCTTCCCATGGTTCAAGCTCAGTTTATTGCCCCTCATCCAGTCCACTACTGCACACAAAGCACAGTCCAGATTATGCACAGCTGCCCCCGACTCACATGTTATAGAGAAGTACAGCTGTGTATCATCAGCACATTGACTTTGCCCCAAAACTCCTAATGACCACACTCGGTGATTTCATATAGATGTTAAACAGCATTGAGGACAAGACACGACATTGTGGTACACCATAGTGCAAAGACCATGTAGCTGAAACACAGTCTCCCAATGCTACTTTCTGGACATGATCCTCTAGGTAGCAGTGAAACCACTGCAAAACAGTGCCCTCAATACCCATCCCACACAGCTGATTCAGGAAGCTACCATGGTGTATGGTATCAAAAGCTGCCATTTCCTTAATCATTTTCTTTTCTTTTCCTAGCATAAAGCAAACTAAGAAGCAGTTAGGCACTGGTAGATTTTGCCAAAATGTTTGATCCTTCAGTGCTTGGGCTATTTAAACAGACTTTTTATAACCCTTGAATAACGGAACTAATGTTTCACTAGCAAGCAGGCAATTTGCAAAAATAAAAAATAAAAAAATGAATTAATTGTTATGCATAGTTGGATTTTCAATATCAAATTGCTCATGTGTTGAATGTGTAAAACTTTTTAAACTCAGTGTGATTATTAACTGGATTCATGAAAAATGTATTATCTTCTATGGTTCAAAATAAGTGAGCTACAACTGCAGAGACCAATATACCTGATAACCTACTTATGCATTCTATATTATTTCCTTCTTGCCCAGGTAAACTGAGTCCCATGGTTTATGTACAACATACAATTACCACTATGGCAGCTCCATCGGGACACTCCTTGGGTCAACAAGATGGCCATGGTTTGAGGTATCTGTTAAAAGAAGAGGATCTGGAAACACAAGATGTCTATCAGAAACTGTTGTGCAAACTGCAAGCTGCACTAAAAGAGGTGGAAAACTGTGTTTCTCAAATAGATGAGTAAGTAAAACTTATGGAATGTAGGGATTTTGGACATTAAGACATAAATTTGCTTTTAAAGGAGCCCTTCCTAACATTGTAGCTTAGCCTATGTATTGGACTTTACTGTGAGGGCTACAGTTCAATGGTAGGAGATTTCATTTGTGTGCTGCACATCCTGGGTTAAATACCTGCCATTTCATTCACACACACACACACACACACACACACACACAATATTTTGGAAGCATGGCTGGAAAGTACCTCAGTCTGAGACCTTGGAGAACTTCTTTAAGCTAGAATAGACAGAAGTGAGTTAGATGATCTGACTCATTGGCACATTCACATAAGTCAAGGAGTAAAAGGATAAAGGCCATTGGAACAATGCAGTTCCCTAAAATCAATATAAAAAAATCAATATAAAATTGGCAGAAAATGATAGCAAAGAGTTTAAGGTGGGGTGGATTAAATCCTATTTATTTCCAAGATGTACATACTGCTCACATCACCTCTTTGAGCAGCTTACAATTTAAAATAACACAATGTGATACAATAAAAACCACAGCAAAATGTTACAATATAAAGTAACAAGAAAATAGAAAAAACAGAAGCAGGAATGGCCCAGCCATTAGGCAAAGTGAGGCAACCGCTTCAAGTGGCAGATGCTGGGGGATATTATTATCAGTAGTAGTGTTGGTATTATATTAATTACCTTTGTATACTTCCCTATACCCCTAGGTCTCAGGGTGGTTCACAACATAAAATCACAATATAAAGACACTAAATACATAATAGAAACAAAAAAGAGCCAATAATCTCCCCTCCCCCGTGCTGTTTCTCTTAAGCGCCTCAGCCATTCCCCTGAGTTGGGACAGGAGGATGTGGTGTGTCCTGCCCCCCAAAACTAGCTTTCTTGGATGTGGTGGTGCACACTACCTCATCAGCAATGTTGAATTAAGATTCAGCTGCCAGTCCAGTTAGCTTCTTTATCTGGAATGGAGAAGGGTGCCATACTGATCTTTGCCTCAAGCCAAAATATGTCTTGGGCCAGCCATGAATAGTAGCTGTATCATTCCCCCCCTCTCACACACTCCATAACCTCAACATCTTCCCGATTAAACGGGTTTAAACTAACCTCCTAAAAGTCCGTGGTGACTGACTGAATTCCTTAGGTGAAAGGTTTCAGTGATAGCTGTCAGGTGTGCGTGCAGGATCCAGGCCCTGTGACCAATAGGACTTTGCAGGACTGGGGCCTTCCTAAGTTTGTTCTGAAGAGGCACGGTGCGGCCCCACAGGTGAGACTGATTGGTAACTCACAGCACCTGGTGGCAGGAGCTGGGAAGGGATATAAGGCCAGCATTTCCCTTCAGCTCTTTGCCACAGCAACACGCTCCCTGCCTTTGGCTTCTTGCTTCCTGATTCTTGAACCTCGGCTTCTTGACTCCCTGCTTCTTGATCCTCGGACCCTTGACTTCTTGCTTCTTGATCCTCGGACCCCTGACTTTGTGCCTCCTTGCTTCCTGACCCTCGGATCCTTGGCTTCTGTACCCCCGTTCCTGCTACCACCCTGCCATCTTGCCCCTGGTCCTGACATCCCCTGCCGGGATTTCGATTGCCTGTGAACCGGACTGTGACAATAGCTCCTCTACTGAAAAAGTTTTGTTTTGAATAAACACAACTTTCACAATTAATCATAAATACTGGACCAGTGAAATTGCTTTTATAACCAAAATTGATGAACAAAAAGTCGAACGAACACATTCACTGACATATTTATGTACATATTTTTCAAAGAGCTACAACACAATTTCAAATAATTTGTATTTTTTTCAGATGATAGATTGAACTGTTCACATTTCGTTTATGAATACATACATTATAAAGCTGAAATATCACAGAGTGAAATAGCCACAGAGTGAAACAGGGAAAAGTTGTTTTAATTCTTTAAAATCATCAATCTCTCTTGATTAATATTTACATTTTTAGTCTCGGTTATTATTTCAGTAGCTTTTTTACTTGGTAACTCTGTCATTTCTTTTCTGTTCTTGAGACTTATGTGATGTAGCACCAGTAACTTTCCTATTTTTTTCATGCTGGAGTAAAAATGATATAATTAAGAAAACATAAATTGTGTGAGTCACATAGTTGCAAATGTTAACAATACACAAGAGAATCTTACATAAAGTATTTATATTGTAAAAGAATTCTGTAGAAAGTGAACCAGTAGAAAATCCTATTTAAGATGTACAGATTGAACAAAGGGTATAAACTTTTTAATACTTAGAATTGTCAGGCTTCTTATCACTATTCCTTATGGGCTTATAGGCTGCCAGCATTTAATTGTTCTGAAAGAAAGCAGTTTTGTACAGGAAACAGGATACCCAGAAGCCTATTTTTAAATCTCAGTGGAAGAATAGGAAAAATGAGGCCAGGATTGTCTGGCTGTCAGTATCAATTTACACAATGCCTAGTTTCTGGAGTTCTATCACACCCTAGTATCATTAGACCAATATATACAGGATGCACAAGGTCCCAGGGACCTCTCCACAGGAGAGCAACTAGCAACCAGAGCAGGCAATGCTTAGTCATCCTATTTTACATCCTATTTGTGCTCTGTTTCTGCTGTAAGTAGAATAATGTAAGTACTTCTTACATTATTTGTAAGAAGTACTTGATTCCTCCCTGCCCCAGAGTAGTACTTGGCTGAAATGATTATTTCCAATAAATTTTATTGCCCATCATGCAAGAGTTTTGTGATTAAATACTAAAATTTGTACTGATGCATAATAAGATGCATAGCTACATTTGTGCTAATAAGAATAACACTTACATTGCCCCTGGGCTATTTCCTATTGCTGCTTTATGCGAAATGGTGATGAACATTCCTTTCCTGCTACTGATGCCAATACTGTAAAATTTGAATGTAGCAGCTGAGTGCTTGGAAGGCTTGAGTGCTGCTGTTTATGCTTCCACCTTTTGAGTTTGATAAGTTTGTTTCTAGATTTCATGCATTGTTTAATCACCTTGGATGGAAAGATGTAGCAGTGCACCTTAATGTATATATTGCTAAGCCCCTAAATTATGGCAAAATTGTATGTCTTTGATTTAATTTAGAATAACATCTGTTTGTATTTATTATGAACACACAATTTCCTTTTATGGTATGTCGCTAAGCAGCTGAGGCACACCCACCCACTGGGTTGTAAGAATACTCATTGGATTGTGTCTCTGTTCTCACATAATCATACTAACCACATTTACTAAAATTAGTTTATCCTAGAGATTATTGTACCTTGGTCCTCTGATTCTATATTGATACATTAAGGAAACAATCCTATGCACAAGAAGCTGGCATAAAGCAAGATGATGTAAATTAAGCTGGCAGAGAGTCACACCAGATCCAACTTCCATTCAGCAGTGAGACGAGTGCTGCCTAAGTCTGGCATGGGGAAAAGAAGCCTTTAGTTTAGTGTCTGAGTTACACCACCCTTTCTGTCAGCTTGATTTATGCCAGGTTGCCAAGACACATGACCAAATTGAACAGGCTTCAAAAGCAGCCTATACCCCTGCCCTTGGTCCCACCCACACTATGCCCCTGGCCACTTTTTCAGTGTTTACACCACCTTATGATCTGCTGGGCTCAGCTCAGCCAGCTGTGTGGGGATGGGGCAGATACACCGGCAGCTCTCTGGCTGAGCTGAGAATGAGGGAGTCAAGCTGGCATAGCCCAGCTAAACCAAGAAGCGCCTAACTCAGCTGCAGATCTGCTGGAGCCTCACCTGCTCATCCAAGTACACAATTACCTACTCCCAAAGCTTCTATAAGATGGGCTAACCTAACAATGATTTGGACAGAGTGGTTCCTGTCTTAAGTTAGGCGTGCTTGATTCAATACGGTGTGAGCTAAGCCATACTGATTATTATTATTTATATCTTATAATTCTGCTGAATTTTAGGACAGTACCATGTCCACTTTGGCACACGCTAGTTTTCATACTGTATTTGTAGCATTACTGTTATTTAAAAATAAAAACAATCCTTACTTACAGTAGCTGAATTCATCCCATTTCAGCCTCCTTTCTTCAATAACATACTCTCCACAATCAGAACGGAAAAACCACGAGCCATTAACACCAACAGACAGTGATAGTGAAAAAGGAGAAAGAAATGGGAAAAAGGTCTGTTTCAGTGTAGCAGCTGATGAACAGGAAGATTCTGGCCATGACACCATTAGCAACCGGGATTCATACAGGTAAACGCTTACCTCCATCAAGGAAAAGAGAATAATGAATGAATCATGTCTTCAGTTGTTGCTGCATGCAAAGCTGTTCAAACATTTTGCTGTTACTTAAAAACTTTGTATGGTTAAAATAACAATTATAACACTATAACGCATCTTCTTTATTAACAGATATTTGATTTTTTTATTTCAAAGGACTGAAGCTCACTTAGCTTAAACTCTGTTGGATCATGGCCTTTGGTATTATTCTGTTCAATTTAAAATGTTGAGCTTTCTCGCTCACAAAATGTACAGCCTGGATAACTTAGGTTAGGAACTGTAAAGAGGCGCTTGGTCAAGAGAAAAAGATAAAAGGATGGAAAAGCTGCTGTTTAAATATAAATGTTCCAAGAGGATTTATAATATGCGTTTTCTTTTCCCTATTCAGTGATTGCAACAGCAACAGAAATTCTAGTGCATCTTTTACCAGTATTTCCAGTAGCCAATGCAGTTCCTTCTTTCACAGTGATGAAATGGATTCAGGTAATTCTGATACCCCCACCCACACCAAATGTACTTTGCTAGAGGAAATTGTATGAGATTTGTTAACTAGATGGGTTTGTCTACTTGCCTTCTGAAGTAGATGAAAGGAATGTTTGTCTTCCTTTTGCTTTAATGCATGCTTCAGTTAGCTCTACAGATGCTTCAGCTTCTGATGCAAATAAAGTGAATCTGTAAGAAGTGTTGTCCTTTGATCTTGCAAAATACTTATGTGAAAATTAGGCTGGGTGCAAGAATCATCTTAATCTCCACACCCCTACCACAAATGGCTTGGGAACAGAGAACAAAGAGCAAAGGCCAGTGTTGTCAGTGCAAAGCTCCTGATTCAGTAATGAGGGCAACCTCAATTCCCTGTGCTTCAAACAAAGTTAGTTAGATGCTGAGAACTCAACATTTCCAACACTCAAACATGGAACAGTCAGACAACGCTTTAACACCTGACAGCAATGCTTTGCCATTTCAGGATTTTCTTCTTCTTCTTTCTTAAATCAAACAAACAACTCCTCTTTGCTTCCTCTGCCAGGCGACTGAAATAGTCATTACTAGTTAAAAGTGAAAGACGTTGAGAAACAGCAAGTTTTACCACCTTCCCCCACAAAGTCCTGACATTTCAGGAACTGGGATGAGGAATGAAATGGATTAGATAGGCTGCAGTGAGCATCAATAAAACTGTGAGGAAAGCTAAAAGGAAAGCAGCTGTAGTAGGAAAAGGAATGAGATGGTCATTTCACCTTTGGAATACCCTGTCCTGGAAGCAGAAGCAGTGCCATCACATATGGCAGCAATATTAGACCCCTTTTCTGTGCAACAAAGTGATCCACGTGTAAGGTTTGTACAGTCTGTTAAATTCAAAAGCTCATAAGAATTTCAAATATTGTTTTAACAGGTGATGAACTTCCTTTAAGTATACGCATCTCTCATGACAAGCAAGACAAACTCCATGGTTGTCTGGAACATCTTTTTGGTCAGGTATTCAATTATTACCATCTAAGATTTTTTTGTGGTGCAAAAACAGTGCTATCTTCTAATAAAATGAGACTATACAGGGATGCATTGTGAAAATTATCTGAAGCAATTTCCCCTCCCTTTCTGGCTTGCATTGTTATTTAAAATGCTGTGCCTTAGATATTTATTCTTCTCTAGAATGTATTCGGGACATAGGTGGCGCTGTGGGTTAAACCACAGAGCCTAGAACTTGCTGATCGGAAGGTTGGCGTTCGAATCCCCGCAACGGGGTGAGCTCCCGTTGCTCGGTCCCTGCTCCTGCCAACCTAGCAGTTCGAAAGCACGAAGTGCAAGTAGATAAATAGGCGGGAAGGTAAACGGCGTTTCCGTGCGCTGCTCTGGTTCGCCAGAAGTGGCTTAGTCATGCTGGCCACATGATCCAGAAGCTGTACGCCAGCTCCCTTGGCCTATAAAGCGAGACGAGCGCCGCAACCCCAGAGGCGGTCACGACTGGACCTAATGGTCAGGGGTACCTTTACCTTTAGAATGTATTCTTAGGCATGAGCCTGCTTTGCATGCAAAAGGTCCTTGGTTCAATCCCTAGCATCACTAGGTAGGGTTGGGAAAAGACCCTAGTCTGAAATCCTAGAGGGTCCCTGCCAGTCCAGCTAGTTGGGCCAATGTGGTCTGACTTAGTACATGTCCCCAGGAAACCTAACACCAGCCCCTGGCCCCTTTGAAATTCTTTAAAATTAAAAGCAATCATGGAGTATGGGGTCAGATTACAACTGTAGCACTGGCATAGAGGCATTTCACCCTTTCCATATTCATATTCCTGATCTTAAGCCAAAGCTTCTATTTGTCTCAAAGGGAAAACATGCACCTACCTTTTGTGTTTGTCTCCATGGATCCAACATAAACTTTACAAAAAGCTAGTTACGTTTTCACCATTCAATTGCTTTTCAACTCTACAGGTAGATTCAATTATCAATCTCCTGAAAGGACCAGCAGTGGCAAGAGCTTTTGAGCAGACAAAGTTCTTCACACCAGGTCGAAGCTTGCAAGGTAATATTCAAACCCAAGTGTGGCAGTCAATGGGGTTTCAAACAGAAACAGAAGATAGATACACCTGTTAATCTAGCACTGGAGTTAAAAAAAAACCCATTTTTTTTTAATATGAAAGGGTTCTATTCTGTCACATGAAACAGCCTGAATTTCAAGATGGTTCTCTGAGACTGTGCTCTGTGTTCTGCTACCTTCTGAAGTTAGGAGGGTAATAACTAGGGAGAGGCCCTTCCCTGTTTTCGAATGCTCTCGCCAAGAAAGCTCACATGGCAATGCTTTTATTTGTCCAACCATTTTTATACATCTTAAACCATGTAATAACTGTCAATTAGTAATCTTTTAGAACTGGTGTTTTAATTGTTTTATTAAGATTGTGTTCACACTGATCTTTTAAAATTACTAATGATATTATTTATTATTGTGTTTTATACATTTACATTGTAAGCCATTCTGAAAGACTCAGGACTGAAGAGCAGGCTATAAATATTAATAGTTAAACAAATAAGCCTACAAATAAAATTCTGGCTTGTGTAAACCTTAACTTGTCCCCAATCAGAATTAGCAACAGAGTTCAAAATATGATTTTCACTTTTCATTTGGAGATACAGTAAACAGTGCATGAGATCTGGCGTGCCTAAGGGGGAATAGGGCACATACGACCCATTTCATATCTTGTTGGTTAATATCATGGTTTGATTGCTGTGTCTGGAAGTTACATAAGAGTGTCAGATCAGGTGGCCTATTAACTTTTTTGGACTTATTTGCAATCCTTATGTTTTTATGAGGTGTAACCTATTTTTTTTACTGAACAGTATTTCTAAAATGTGTTGGTTATGTTAGTTGTTATCTGGAAAATATATTATGAAGTGTTGCATTCTATTTATGCCCAATTAAATTAGTGCTGGTGTTGAATGAAAATGTTTATTCAGAGAATTAAATACAAGAAGTCTTTACTGAAGGAAATGAATCTGAAGGCTCACCTTCAATATTTAAGTTCACTAAACTTATGGAGCAAAATAAAATTATAACAAATTAAAGAAGTAATTTTGCTTTTGAACAGAGTTTCAGCAAGAGATTGGCCCTAAACTCAGCTGCCCAAAGAGATTAAGACTTCACATCAAACAAGACCCCTGGAATCTCCCTAGCAGTGTCCAAAACCTTTCCCAAAACATCAGAAAACTTGTTGAAGGTAACTCATTTATCATAGGTAGTTTTGTCATACTTGTGAGATAGAGCTTGTGAGATTTATAGAATCTTTCGAAGAATAATGTATATTCCAAAACAATACCAGTAGCCTGACTAGCCGAGTCAATGGAGTCTAATGTTGCTAATGGGAGACCCTAGACCTGTGTTCAGAAATTGGAATCATCATTGCCTTCTTTGATGCAATGTGGAGAATTCATGAGCTATGATATCAGCTTCTCCAGTCATCCTGCCTGGTGACTGCAAGGAACTAGTAGGTAGGACTATTCTGGAGAAGCCATCAGTAATATCTTGTACTTGAACTGTAGCAGTAGGCTCCACAGGGTCTTCTTGATTATTGGTTTTCTCTTGCTAGTTCACCCCATCCTGTCTGCAGTCATTTTGTGGATAAAGGAAAAGTCTCAGCATAGTTGGCTAACATGTCCAAATTCCTACTTAATAAAAGCTGCATCTTTCTGTGCATTGTAAACATAATCTATTATCAGTATTTTAACTTAAATTTGAAGATACTTAATGTCTCCTGAGCTGCATCTAGAATTTGCAAATACCCAGAGACCAGAAAATCTCTTTTGACTAGCATCTAAACTCATTTTAGTGAACCAAGTATGCTGTGATTGAAAGTTTGCTGATTTGTTATGGAAGTTAACTAAAGTAATCTGTGATGAAAATCAGGGGCCGCTGACTTTTGGTCATAGTTCATTTTAGTGTGTATGCAGAATACCAAATTAAATGATGATTGATGATTAAACATAGGAGTAATATTAAAATATTCACTGCTCTTCAATTGATTTTAGTAGTGAATAATGAGGATAAAACTAGAAAATTCATTCTATTCATATCATGATTTTTCTAAGATTTCACTTGGTTTGTTCACTTAGAAACAAAGGAGATTATTAGAAATACACAACAAAAGCTGTCCTACAAAAATGGACCAGAGCTACTTAGTTTCCTTAGGAAATACTGTAGGTGAAAATGTTTAATTCAATGTGAAATATATTCAAGGCCAGCAGAAGAATTTTAAAAAGTCTTGTAATGTGACCAGGAACAGATAAGGATGATTAATTAAGCTGCCTGGTGTGCATTTCTGTATGCATTTGGCAGTTGCATTGGTTCACTGAAATTAGCTAGATATTAATGAGAAGTTCTGCTGATTGTGATGACAGAAGGATAGTGTTTTGAATCGTAGTTAATTTGAGGCAAGGTGTCACGAATATGCTGATGACACCCAGCATTTCTATGTAACATCTGAATCGAGAGGCCATGCATGTCCCAAAACAGTGCCTTGATGCAGCCATGGGCAGGAGGACTGCTAAAAAGCTGCAACTGAATCCTGATGGGAGACCCAATGGATGGGCAATCCCAAGTCTCACAGTTGGGGTGCACACCTGCTCTTGATGGGGTTATAGCTCCTCTGAAGGAGCAGGTGTATAGTTTTGGGGTGTTCCTAGATCCATCACTGACTCAGTCTGGGTGACTTCCGTGGCTCAGAATACACCTTACCAGCTTCAATTTTTCTGCCAACTATGGCCATGCATTGACAGGGATAATTTGGCTGTCCATACATTGGCAACCTGACTACTATTGAGTTTCGTTTGGAAGCTGCAGCTGCAAGAGAGCAAATTTAAGGTTTTGTTGGTATGTAAAGTCCGAAACTTGGGACCACAGTCTGCTTTCCTCTATATAGATCAAGCTGAGCTTTTTAAGATGTTCCAACCAATTTATCACTTCTTGACAATGCAGAAGCAGGCCTTTTCAGTGGTAGCGTCCACATTCTGGAATGTACTCCCTTGGGTAATTTGTGAGGCAGATACATTAATAACTTTTTAATGCCTCTTTAAACTATATATTTTGTGTACTCTTACATTTTCTATTATGTTTTGTACATTGCTCAGTTTTATCTGTGATGCATACTTTTTGTTTTGTTTTTATCTTTAGGGAATGTTATTGATGGTTATTCTTGTGTTTTTCTGGTTTTTATATAAACTGCTTAGGGATTTTTATTATATAAAGCAGCATAATTTTCTAATAAATAAGCATAGAACCTGGAACCAGTAAGTTGATGTTCATGAATCCAGGAGTGAGAGAGGCTGGAACCAGTAAGTGCAGATCTGGGAGGAAACAAAAATCAGCACAGAGTACACGAGTGACAGATTGAGGAATAAAGAAAAAGGGTACATTTGGAAAACTGACTTGAATATGAGAGAGTCCTTTTGTTAAAAAAAAGGGATCCTAATTAGATATACTTCGTGAGCCAAATGCAAATTCTAGCAGAATTCCAGCTTCAGTGGTAATCTTTAGGCATTAGTTTGGGATGAGAACAGGAATCAGTTCAACACAACATAGTCAACACTGCAAATACATCAATTGCTGTATAGAACAGAATTCCTAGAAATCAATATAGTTAGTTAATTAAAGAACTAAGATTAAGATTTACCTTTTTTTTTTTTTTTACTCTTCATGTGGTAGCTTCTAAGAAATGATTGAAAGAAACAAATACCAACTTCTAAAACTGTTGAACTAGAAGGCCAGGCTGTAATCGTATGCACACTTACTTTGCCGTGGAAATGGATGTGGCTTATTTTTGAGTATTCATAGGCTTGATTGTACTGCAGAATATGAATTCCCATGCTCATATAGCTAGAAATTCACATATTCAAAGATTACTAGAAATTCAGTGGTCCACTAACCTGTTCAGCATATATTGCTATTTTATTATTTAATTTGGAAAATGAATACAATAAGCATGATATTGTATGTATAATTAGAAGATTGGAAGAAATCAATAGAAAGATGGGCAATGTGTGGTCAGATCTGAGTCTAAAACAGGATTTTGGCTTAAGTGTCTGTCCTTTTCTTCCCCAGAGGTGAAAGCAAGGGCCCTCTTGGCACTCCTTGAATATACAGGTAATTTTAATGAATACATTTCAGTACTTCTATTCAAAGCATTTGGCTGAGTCTCCCCAAGAATATGTGTTATATTTTCATGAGCTCAAAGGTTACTCATAAAGATAGAAGAAAATGGAGCATAGAAATTGAGTGGTCCATATTAAGTGAAGTGAATATATTAAATGTGATTTCCCCCTTTCCTAACTGATGAAGAGCATGAAGAAGTAGCAGTCGTCTGATAAAGGGTGATACTTAGAAATGGGGGAGCTAGTGTAAAATTTAACAAGCAAAAAAGGACCAAGAACAGTAAGGAAAAGTCCTAGATACACTAAAATACATCTTTTTTTTTAAAAAAAAGCAGGGGTTGCAGGAGGCTGAGAAATGCAGGCCTATACAGGACAGAACATAGTGATGATTTATCTGGGACCAATCTATAGACACATATGGCAAACTACTTATTTGGCAATTTTTAATGAAAGTTGGTAGAAAAGAAGCACCAATGTGAACTATAGTTGACTTCCTTGCTCTGCTTCTGAATCCTAATATAGTCGCCAATGCCAAGCAATGCAGTGGCATTTGATAACTAAATTGTTTATTGTTTTGAGTCAAAACTTTTGTTGTAATCTACAAAGATCGTGAAGGGATGCATACATACGACATTGTGCTATCACACATGACAGCCGCTACTGTGTATAATGTCACATTTTGCCCAAGAAAATAATGGCACTGCTTCTTGAAGGAGAGACACAATTCATTGTGCATTTTCTTTATAGTCTATTTATTTCTCCTTATTTATTTTTCCCCCTTCGTTGTGCCCTTCACAGATAGTAAGATACAGCTCAGGCGAGACATGGTCTTTTGCCAAAGTCTGGTGGCCACAGTTTGTGCTTTTTCAGAACAGTTAATGGCTGCCTTAAATCAGATGTTTGACAATAACAAAGAGTGTGAAATGGAGACACAAGAGGCCAGCAGAAGATGGTTGGAACAGATATCCAGTGCCGGCGTCCTCCTTCACTTCCAGTCACTGTTGTCGCCAAATCTGGTGAGAGTTCCTGTGCGCAGCTGCGCCATTCTGTGTAATGTTCTTATTGTCCTAACCAATGGCATCTGGAAGTAACATCTGTCCAGAAGCTCATAGTGTATTTTCTAAAACCTATACCATTTCTAAAAATATACTATGTGCTAAATTTAATTCAAATGGCTCTGTATTCTTTAGGAAGCTGACACATTGAACCAATAGGCAAAGGAAAGGTTTTGCATATTCTACATTTCCCCCCTAATTTGCATTAATAACATTTGGTTTCCACTGGAATCCTGGAGCCAAACCCAGTCAAACAGCAACCATCCTGAAGGGCCTCAGGAGCAGAAGTGCTTATTTAAGCATTGTGATCAATTTGTGTTTGGTTTTTGTTTGTTTATTTTTTAAATGTACATTTGAGGAAGCTACAAATGTCTGTGTATATATTACATGTATCAAGGATGAAATATCTCTGTTCTTCTGGTGATTTTATTTAATGCTTCTGGCTTCAATAAGAAGTTGAATATAAAGCAAATTTATATTTTTCTAATCAACATGCTGATAAGCTAGGGAAGGTATCAGAAAATATAATTACTCAGAATCAGATTATTTGACTTCTGTTATAGCTACTGTAAGTTTTACCTTCTGGCAAAGTTCTGGAGGAATGCTCCCCTTGTTCAATAAACTGCACTGAGAAGATTACAATTTATTTTATAAGCCACAATAATACACAGAGTTGCATTTTAAAAGTATTAAATATTGTAACACAAAAATCATTTTAAGCATTTAAGCATAGCTTGCTGTGCAGAATTTCTGAGCTTACTCATTTGCATGAGACACAATTACAATTTGATAAGATTAAAGTCCACAACCAACATAGCAAATGGTAAATTAACCTGCTATATTTCATCCTTGCTAACAGTCATCTTTTGACAGCAAATGATGGAGTGCAAAGTCAATAGAAATACATCAGTCTTCATGCACTCATGAGTTAATTGGGTTAACTACTGAAACAGGATGTGACCACCTGCAGTTAATGTTAATAATGATATACATCAATCTAGTATCTTTAATAGACTCATATATACATATATTTCAGGCTGATGAACAAGCTATGCTAGAAGACACATTGGTTGCACTGTTTGACTTGGAGAAAGTTACATTTTCTTTTAAGCAATCTGAACAAGAGCCTCTAGTTGCAAGTGAGTATTATACAACAAATGTTCGTCCTTCCATTGCTACTTCAAAATATAGTACGGTATAAATGCATAGAAGCTTTGTATTTTCTAACTTGTATCATATCACCTGCATATGGAATGGTTGGGTGTTTTATATAGCTTTGGAATGAATATAATTTTAGTCTTAAATCCCAGTGCAGATGCCCAAGTCCCAACTTTCTAAACCTTGTTCGGTGAATGGAACTTGTGGCTTTCACGTACTACTGAAATTACCCAACTTTCCTATTATGGGCGATCCCCCGCCCTTTCCCTTCCTTTAACTTAACAATGGTGCAATGTCATGTGTGCCCCGATGTTAATGCTAATTATGATAACTATAGGCAGCCCAGTGAGGTGTATGTGTATGCTGGAGGCCCAAGTCCCTGGGACCAGGGCCTGAAGGGAATCTGACAGACTGAAAAAGGGCTAGGAGCCAGGTGTGTGTGAGCAATGAGGTCAAGGTACTCTCCACCCCCATATCATCCTTGCACCAGTCTTGTGAAGTAGGTTAGGCTAAGAGATAGTGACTGGTTCAGGGCCATCTGGTGAGCTTCATGGCAAGAGGGGATTTGAACCTTGGTTTCCCCAGATCTAGTCCAACATTTAGCCACCATACAACCCTGGCTTTCTTCTCTTACACACAGCTCCTTTCCCACTTCTCCAGCATGAGACATGTTGGCTCAGTTAATGTTTTCTTACAGTACTTGAAGCTTTTTGTAGCAAAAATACTGAACGGGTGTTAGCATTTGATAAAACTGTAATATTTTTCTTTTCTTCTTTAGATATGCCAATCACATATCAAGCAGAAGGAAGCCGGCAAGCCTTGAAAGTTTACTTTTATCTTAATAGTTACAATTTTGAGCAGCTTCCTCAAAGACTGAAGAATGGTGGAGGATTTAAAATTTACCCCGTCCTCTTTGCACAAGGTATGCTGGCAGTCTTCTCAAGCATTCTGCAGGAAGTCATGTTATTTTTGTGTGATGCTAATCGCGCACATTGTGCGCGACTACAACCTGATGCAAATTTTAATGTTAATTTTTGTTGTTGTTGTTGTTCACTTCCAGCTATTTGGACACTGTTTTGACAGTTTGAACTTGTCATATATATACAGACTGCAAAAAACCCCACACAAACAAAACTCAATACCCAGTAGTTGGTGTGGATGAACATCCAATATTGGATGCAGATTCTCCTATCTGCTGGGATTAGCTCATCTGAAAAAGCATGGGACTCTTAATCTCAGGGCTATGGATTCAAGACCTATATTGGTGAAAGATTCCTGCATTGTACAGGGGTTGCACTAGATGACCCATGTGGTTCCATCCAACTCTACAATTCTATAATTATTATTATTTTCTATGAAATAATTTTTATTGGTTTTAGAAATATAAAGGACAAATAAACATAAACTATAAAAACATATCAGTATAAAGAGATTCTCCGAATCGCAAGACTTTCCCCCATCCCTCCATAGGGTCTCATTTTTAACATCTACAACTGCATATTCATCCGCACTCCAATTTTTATAGCAAACCATACTGCCCATAGTGATTTTTACACTACAAGTGAATCAAAATCCTGCTCTTGTTTCCATCTGCTTACAGTAGTCTCCTACAGTAGTTTCCATTCATTTATAAAGTTTTTCCCCCTCTTTGTTTCTGTGTTTTCCAGTCAGCTTTGCCATCTCGGCATAGTCCATCAATTTGGTTTGCCATTCTTCTCTGGTAGAGACTTACAATTATATAATTATATGATATACATTGCAATAAATATCTGGACCTCTTGAACTAGATGAATGCGTGTGAAGACGTGCATTCCTGTCTAGGGTTTAACTATGACTAGAGTTGGATTTAGATTTGGAGTTCTTATATGCAGTCATTTTCTACTCTTGCTGAAATGGAAAAAGAAAATGCCTTTAAACTGACCCCTGTTCCAGGATTATTGAATAAGCAACTCTGTCTTTGTAGGTTGTACGGCCCCATGTACTAGTTGTGACTCTAATGCAAGGATAAGGATATATAATTTGACCAACATCATTAACTATCTTTTGTAAAGAAAGCAAGCTAAGGACTTTTACAGCATGCAAGTGGTTGGGCAATAAATGAATTATTTATTAACTGGCCATTTAACGAACTTTTAGCAGAATTAATATTCAGTATACACTGAAGGCTGTGAACCCACATGCTGTTTTCAACAAAACTGTGTTTATTGGGAACATTTTCAAGTTGTTCCCTAGAGGGACAAGTCCTCAAAATTTTATATTATCAAAGTGGTGCGATTCCTAATTGCAAAATATTTTATTAATATGCTCCTTCCCTCAAATGTCAGTTACCGTGTTCCAATTTCAATGTAATAATGAGATTACTCACCTATTAAGTTCTAATTTTATCAGCTTTAGATTTGCATAAGTTCTTGTTAAATGAGTAGGTAAAGACTCAGCAATGAATAAAGATTAAGGCTGCAATCCTATGCATACCTAGCTGGATGTGTAAGGAGCACTGCCAATACTTGAAGAATAAATTGAAATGGTTCTTTCTAATTGCAGTGACAGAAACAGTACAGAAATTAGAAATCATATGAAAGAGAGAGTGGCACTGAACCTATTGCTGCACTCTCAGAATTCATTCCACAGCCACCCATCTATAGGAGGCTGCATATATGTCTGCCAAACACACATAGGCAGCTCCCATGATATGAGATCCTGACTGCAGGGTTCCAGATCAAATGGATCCATTTAGGGGGCTTCAGCATATCTTAGACATATTTTAATCGGAAAAGAATCATATAGATACTTATATTAATTTTCTTTTGTAGCCCTAGAAAGCATGGAAGGCTATTATTACAGGGACAATGTATCAGTAGAAGAATTTCAAGCCCAGATTAATGGAGCTTCATTGGAAAAAGTGAAACAGTATAACCAAAAACTCAGGTAAGGTAATTGCTTATCTATATGTGTCTTATCCAAGAACTCAAATAGGAGTCACACTCTTGAAACAAGTAAAGGGCAAGTGAAGTCCTATTTAGTGGCTCTCTAAGCACAAGCATCTTTTAGGATTGCAAACTATTATTAATATGCATTGGTATCAACCTGACCTACAAATTAGTTCAGGTAGGAATACCTAAATTTAAGTCAGTATGGCTCCCATGCCCTACTGCAACTCAGCCTAAGCATGTGCAACTGAATAAATGCACATTGCCACCCCTTGCTCTGCTTTGCAAATTTTAGACTGGAAATTCTTCATAGTAGGGAACTGTTCTCTAGTCTCTGGAAAGCACTATGCATACCGATGGCCCTGTATAAATAGCAGCAGCAACATCGTTATCTTAAATGCAACTAGTTTGACTAATTCATTTATTAAAAACAATTCTTAACATTCTGTAGCGTTTCTTGCAAGTGTTTGTACTCTCATATGCAGAAAGATGGTTTGGATGTAATGCTCCAACTTCATAAATAAACTGTAGTTTACAAAGGGAATGAGCACCAGGCCTACATGTACATTCCCCTCTTGTACTGAATCAGTTCATATCCTAATATCCTGGTTAAGAGACCATGCCTGTTGTCTGATGTACATTCTCTGGTTTGTTCTAAATTGTTTTGTTATATTTTAATATTGTATGATTATATGGTTGCAACCACCACTAGGATCTTGTGGTGAAGGGCAGGTAAGAAATTGCTGAAATATTAAACCAGGGTTCCCCATTTTGGGCATAATAGGGAACACCTATTAGTTAGAATAGTTAGAACCCCACCAGGATTTCCTTGCTGAAGCCAGTACAGGAAGATTGGAGAGGTGGGGCAAGGGAAGGGAGAAGCACACATACCTGATGTTCATTTCAAGCTTCATAAACATTATGATCCTCTGTAATTTTAATATAAACTGATACACGTAGTTTGCCAAATGTTTTGAAGGAAAACAGGAAACAAGACTAAGTTAACTAGGCTGCAGATTTAAGCATCTACAAGATGGGACATTCTTCCAAACCCAACTGACCTAATTCCATTCCAATGCACACCATGCTGCTTCTGAAGAGACAATAAAAGCCAGTCTGCCGTGAAATTCCTCACTTCCCATTTGCTCCAGATTTCAACATATACATGGTAGCCTATAAGGAACACACTGTGTACTAGGTGAAAAACCAGGGTGCTGCAATCAGCAAAGGCATGGTAATAGTCAGGAAACTACTTACCTTGAGAATTTAGAAAGGTGCAGATATATCTTTTAGCATCTGCCCTAGTCTCATTTTAATGGCTCTATATATTCTTGTCAAACTTTCAGCCAGATTGCTGTTGTGTTTTATAATTAGACTTTACTAGTTCTGTTTCCTTGGCATTTTTCACAAGAAAAATGGTATGCTGATTTTCTGTTTTCAAGTTGGGGGAGAGGTTAATGGTGTAAATTTACCCTGACCTTATGTTTTGCTGATGGGAAGATGCTGCTCAAAAGGGAGAAAGTAATTAAGTCAGCAAAGATTTTTAAACACCTTTATTGCGGCATATATGAAAGCTCAGCAGTTATTAAGAGCTATGGGGAACTTAGTGATACATTAGCAAAAATTTAGGCATAGCATTATAAACATAGTATAATTACAGGAGCTTTTGATTAAATCAGTTAATCTCTTCATAATCTTGGGAAATTAGGTGAAAGGAAGAAATCAAATACAGTAGTAATGCATTACCATAAATCAATTCTAAAAATAAAATTTTATTTTTTTCATATCTCTTGCTCTTTACATCTGATTTTCTCTTTTCTCTTATGGAATCTAAGTGGGCCTGGCTCCAGCATGCGCCATATTGGCCCATCCTCTTTACCACGGCCATGGCAGCCAGCAAGAACTTGCAGGGCAGTGCTAGTTGGAGCTAAAGGCTGCATGCCAATACTTTCCAGCCCTACCATCTTAATTGTGGCAGCTCCTCCAATACTCACCACAGGAGAGCCTGGCTATTACAAGGGCACTTGTGTGGGGACCGCAGCAGCAGAACTGATTGGAGCACTGGGTTGGATGCCCAAACTGCCTGGTGTCACTGCCTTACTTATGCACATACCAGGAGCAGCAGAATTAATGTGAGTGAGAAGTTTAGGGACATCATATGCAGCTACATTATGGTAGGCTGGCATCTGACCTGTCTGCAGTCTACCCAGGGCCTCCAAACTTGGAATGTGCCTGAGTAACTACCATGTAATTTGGGTAGTATATTCAGAACTATATCTTATACAAGCTGTTTAAAAAATAGTGAAAAATGCTTCCCCGTGGCCAGTGTTCTCCATTCTTCTGTGGAAACAAATGTGGTCCTTCCCAAGCATAAGATGCAATCCATTTGAAGAATATTTTGTGTGAACTCATTTACAGAAAACAAATCTTCTGCTAATAGCTCCCTATCCACATGCCTCTTTTGACAATTTGAATTCTCCAGTTGTGCACTAGAGCAAAATTGATAAATGAATTGCTTTCAACCAGGAATAGTTAATTACTATTTCAAATTTATGAAAAATATGCCTTTCAGCTGAAAGCAAACCTGATTTGCTTAATAGGCATTTGCATTTATTCAAATAAATATTTTTAATGGAATTTTGCCCTCTTTTATTTCTTACAAGGAAGTCTTCCTTGTGTAAGAAAAATAAAGTTTAGAAGTCTAAAACAGCATTTCCCAATCATACTACAAAATAAATAATTATGGAGACCATCTGTCTGCCATGTATTTTTCTTATTGAAAATTTCTTCCTGTCTCTTATATTTTAATAGAATTTCAGAAGCAAAGGAAATGTTGATTGCAGCAACACAGGTGAAAAGGTTGGGCTATATCTACCAAAATCATCTGGTTGGCAAAGGGCTTCTGCCTGTACAATAGGACTTCTCCCTGTTCTGGGGATTTCCCAAACCCTTTTTATTATCTGAACAGTAGAGATACTGAGAAAGCTCACTTAGTAACTCCATCTTCTTTGTGAGGACAAATACGTATTTTATCCTCTATAAGTACTTCCCCCCTTTTCTTCCCTTTTCAGAGTTAAGCAGGGGTACAGTATGACAACTACACCAATGATAATTCTAACAATAGCCAGCTTAAATTTGTGTTTTACAATTCAGAATACACAATAAACATGTTGCTTCCAAATAACATCACAAATTTAATATTTCATAATTCAAGAAGTCTACAATTCTGTGTAAACATATATGATCAATGGAGTACTATAGTGAAATATAAAAAAAGAGAGTTAGAGTTGCAAACAAAATTTTAGTAATGAGATTTTTATTCACAACAAAATTAGTAGTCATTAGACCTTCAATTTGCTTGCTGTGACCATGCAAATGAAGCTATATTACAAAATATAAAGCATGCAGAATACATAAGAAATGTTGGTAGAATTTAGAAAGTATATTATAATAAAAAAGAGGGATTATTTATATATTCAAGTATGTGAGCTTACATGCTCCATTTCAGAACGTGTGTGTGTGTGTGTGTGATTTTGTGTGTGTGTGTGTGTGTGTGTCTGTGTTTGTGTTTAAACCATAACCATAGTTGGAATTCAACTGGATCTCGTATGTTCTTTTATTGCACTTCCTGACTTTTTGTTTCCCTGACCTTGTTTTCTATGGTGCATGATTTAGATAAGTTTAGACCTAATTACCATTTGATCCTGGTTGCTGTATAGTTTCAACAAACCAATCTCTTGTATTCAAATATAATGTGGAAACTATGATTTGTTCCAAACATCAAATGGCAGCTTTAAACCTTACCTTGTTATATGTAAGGCATATTCCCATAACAACAATTCTCATTCAGACTGAAATGGGTCTTACTCCTATATAATTTCTACCTTTTAAAAAAATTTCTCCCACATTTTCAGAATCGCAAAGCTAATATTTTCTGCACATTAAGTCAGGGGTCAGCAAACTTTTTCAGCAGGGGGCTGATCCACTGTCCCTCAGACCTTGTGGGGGGCCGGAGTATATTTTTTTAAAAAAAGCTATGAACAAATTCCTATGCCCCACAAATAACCCAGAGATGCATTTTAAATAAAAGGACATATTCTACTCAAGTAAAACACGCTGATTCTGAACCATCCGCAGGCTGGGCCACATCCAGTCCCTGGCCCTTAGTTTGCTTATCCATGGAGTAAGTATTATGATTTCACACTTGTCACTCTAGGCAGATTAGAAAATACTGCCTTGCTTTGGGCATTACTCCAAGTTTTCCATTAGCTTTCCTTGTAACATTTGATTAAGGTCCTAAACAGGCATTTAGTAATTAAGTGAAGTACTTTGGAAATTTGTATGCTGTCCTCAGCTCACCGTGTTCTCAGAAATACAGAAGATCATATTGTACAAAGCTATACAAGTGTAGCACTTTCAAATTTTCTACAAGTGTCAGCTACTTTAGGTGCCAGATGAAAACATTCCTCTTCAACCAGGCCTTGGGCTGATTAACATTTTAAATGTGTTTGTAGGAGGGCGGGTTATGGGTTTGTTTTGTTTTTGTTATGCATTTCACTTTTATTTTGTATTTTCATGGTTTGAACCACCCTGAGATCTTTGGATGAAGGGTGGTATACAAATTTAATAAATAATAATAATAATTAATTATTTCATGTTCACATAAGTTACACTCTGAAAACCTATCTCGTGTGAGGGCTGAACTGTCCTATATTTGTATTACACAGGAAATAGATAAATGTTTCTGCTTTGCTGGAAAAATGGCTGCCAAATACATTGCATGCTCAGCCCAGGAAGAGATGGGAACAACACATTCTTTAAAAATACCAAAAGAGTGTAAAAATAAAATAAAAAATGACAAACACGAGTGGTGTCCAATGGAACACCACCAGTGGCAGCTTGTGGGCTGTGCTGCCACTAATATACTCAATATATGGAAATAACTAAAGAACTTGTGACACAGGGGAAAGAACATAATCACAGCCCTGGCATCACTGCACAGAGAAATTGCAATATGACACCACAATATCCTCCCACCCCAACTCAGCCAGCTAGTGAAGCATGCTAGCAATTACTGTGCTAGAGCTAGTCCCCAGGCACCCATACAGGCAGGGTTCAAATCCTTTTATTCTCCTCATAAGCACAACAAACACAAATGGAAGGAAGGAGATAGCACACATCTGCATGTTGGATTTTTGCAGTATGGTAGCGCTGCAGAGAGCTTGCTGGGGAGACCATGCATTAAAAAGGGACTCAAAAATAACTTAAAGAAGGTTTTAATAAGAAAAACAAAAACTCCATTTACACTAAATACATCAACAAACCAGACCCAACCCATCCCCCAGGGTAATGGAAGAGCTAGGTGCTGCTCCTTATATACTCTACCCAATTGCTGACATAGTTTAATCAGTACAACTCAGCAGCACCTGCTATGTTTCACAGCTGTAAAGCGGGGTCTCGTTATCTTGCTCTGGCCCTTGCTCCGGCCCCTTAAAGACACACACATCAGGTGGAACAGTGATGAACCTTTACATTTAAAGAAACCATTCAACACTGCATAGCTCCCTGGGTGCTATGCTTGATGTTGACTGATTCCTTCATGGTTATTTTGTAGACCATAAAATCAAGACCTATCAAATAAAAAAAGTGCTCTTCATTTGTTCAGCTGAAAGTAAAGTACTTGAACTTAGGTCCTGAACTACCCATAGCCATTTATGATCTACTTTTCCAGACTCTTACTAATTGCAGTAGATTGTATGCAAGCTGCTGTAAACATGACCCTGTGAAGGTCATATATTCTAAAGAATTGCTTTTGTAATGCAAACTAAGATTTTCTCATTCTACAACTTTTAACTAAGTCTGTTTCCAAGGGTTAGCATATTTTATATTAATGAAAGCTTTGGCTTACACCATATGGTGGGGTACATTTAATTTTCAGGACAGCTTGCCTCAAAATTATTAATATTTTTCACAATAAGTTTCAAGGGAGGGTAGCATTAAATTAACATTTGCCCATCACTAATTTGCATGATGCTTCTTTGTGTTGTGAATGCTTTAAAAATGCCACAAAGAGGCTAAAGGTCTTCGCTTTAAAAGTACATTATAAAAGCTCTTGAACAATTAACCCATTGTAGATGTTTATTTTTTCCAGGGCATTTTACTTGGACAAGTCAAATGTTCCACCTAATTCAACATCAAAAGCTGCTTATATAGATAAGGTAAACGAAATAAGAATGTGTTAATTAAACTGTTTCATCATCCAAATTAGGTATTCCTTAAGAGCAATAGTGCAATGCATATTGTCCACAAGGAAAACATTGTATTTCTTGAGACATACTAAGATTAAAAACTGGATTAACCATGTGAAGGAGGGGAACCTACTCCTTAGGGTCCTTATCAGGGAAGTTTCTTGTGTTTCAGAGATTTAGGTTACTCACAATGCAGAGCTCACTCAACTATACCATACCTTCCAGTGCTGCTGCTGCTGCTGCCATATTTGTTTTCTCTGTAGAGAAACATGTGCCCATGTTTATACATAGAATGGCTGACTTAAGAACCGAAGAAAAGCCTGCTGGTTCAGGCCAATGGCCCATTTAGTCCATTATCCAGTTCTCACAGTGGCCTACCAGATACCTACAGGAAGCCTGCAAGCAACATCCCCTCCTGCAATTTGCAGCAACTGGTATTCAAAAGTACACAGCTTCCAGTCATGGAGGCAGAGTGTAAACTTACTTATGTAAGCTAATAAGATGACTGTTATGTACTGAAGTTCTCACCCTGGGCTAGCAGGGGGATACTGTAGATAGTTATGCAAATAAGGGATCGAAAATGACGTTCAGTGATTGGATAGTTTTAGAAAATTGTTAGTTACATTGTACTGGAGCTCTATATAAGCAGGCTGACTGAACCCTTCAGTTCAGTTCTGTTCTGGCCTGTGAACAATCAAGAGCTGTTTGAAGAATCGCTGTGTCGTCTGATATATTCACCCACAACTTAACAACGACACCTTTATAAGTGGCTATTTTGGGCAGGTGCATATGTATGAACCTTAAAGCATAAAACAGGAGGCACAAGCATCAGAAATGGAATAGAAAGGGCAGAAGTAGTGGGGTAGAAGAGCTGAAAATAATGGTAATATATTTCACATCTGGCAACCAACACACACCTTTGTTTTCAGATAGTACATGGTAGATAAGTCTAAAAAGCCTGGGACACAAAGGCTCTAGGAGGCTTAGTTTGGCCAGAATCGAATATACACCTCCAGAGTTAATGCTAAATACATTACTTCTGGTAAATGAGCCATCACAGTTGTTGGAGGACCATACCGTGAAAATTTGTGTCCCAGGCTTTCGTCTACCATGTACTATCTGAAACCAAAGGGGTGCATTGATTGTCAGGTGTGAATCTTTTTTCCATCTCTCCTACTCCACTAAAGAATCTGTTAGCAGCAGAAATCAGTAGAGCTCTCAGGAGCTACAACCCTTGTGAATATAAGAAAGAGTTTTCGGGGGGGGGGGATCTCTATTGTAAGTATGACAATTCATTAGTTCCATTTCCTTTCTTTGTCTCACTAGAAAGTGTAATCTGTCTGTTTAAAAAGTTTCCACTGTTAATTTCCTTTAATTGCCTAATTAAAGAACAAAAGCTGTTATCTTTTGTTACATGATTGCTAAAAGGGCCAGCTACAACTTTGCCTGTCTTTGTCCTAGTACAGTGGTACCTCGGTTTTTTAGTGTTTCGGAAGCTGAACGTTTCGGTTTTCGAATGCCCAAAACCCGGAAGTAATTGCTTCAGTTTTCGAACGCGCCTTGGAAGTCGAATGGCTTCTGCTGCATGTTTTTCCATTTTCACAATTGAAATTGAAATTCTCCCTTTGCGCCTCGGTTCGGTTGTCGAACATTCTGGAAGTCGAACGGTCTTCCGGAACAGATTACGTTCAACAACCAAGGTACCACTGTAATGGGACCTAAAGTTACTTATCTTCTACATGAAGGACAAATAGGCTGTCTTCAGGATGCCATGGTACCTATGCTCTGTGAATTTATTTATTCTCATGTCATTAAGAGAAATTACAGTTTGGTTTTTGATGAACTTAGAATTCATTACTTTCTTCTTGAGGCAGTGAGTATATGTTCATGACAGCAGCATTGTCACTTACTTGCAGCTGATGCGGCCCATCAATTCTCTGGATGAACTTTACCGACTGATGGTGTCATTCATAAGATCCAAGCGCACAGCACCCTGTGCTTACACAGCATGCAGTGCCTCAGGAGTTGGACTGCTGTCAGTCTCTTCAGAACTCTGTAGCAGACTTGGAGCTTGCCATATCATCATGTGCAATAGTGGAGTTCACCGGTATGGTAATTTATCACTTTTCTTGATTGCTGCTATTGTCACCCACTTCCAATAATAATGATTTATTAAAACCATTTTTATTCAGAACTGAACATGTGTGTACAGCTCTTGTAACTGACTGTGAGGTGGCATAGCATAAGAATATGTAACACTATTTTTTACATTATGTAAAACATGTATTAAAAATGTTGCTGTCCCAAATGTGGTTGAGAGCTATCTCCTTGTGAACTACTCTACTCTGGTGTTGCTCTTGAATAGCTAATAACATTGTCTATATTGTCTTGGGTGCCACACTGCAAACTGGGTTTCCCTTGAGTAAGAGAGAGATTACGTAAGAAAAAATAAATGGATGCTGCTTCTAGGTATACCACAATGCTTCCTAGATGCATGCCTCCTACTGGTCTGAGAGGAATATAAGCCATTTTGTGGACTGGCATGTGAGGACAGCTCAGAAGTGAGAACCCAACTGGCAATTTTAAGTAGTGCTTTTTTTTTCTAAAAAAAGAAAATGTTTAGGGGTACTCTCATTTTTACTCAAGAAAATCACCATTTTGTAGTTCAAATGGGGGGGGGGACAGTAAATGGACAAAAGTACAAAGATTCACAAAATATTTAGGGGTATGCGTACCCCCAGAAGAAAAGCACTGGTTTTAAGAATCTAAACTTGGTCTGCTTTCTCTGCCTTTTGTATTAAATCTTGAATGGTTTTGACTCTTCTCATGAATAAAGAACTAATTTATTTAAAGGTCACTAATTAGCAAAACCCAACCAAGAGAACAGAATGAGTAAGTAGCAGATGGCAGGGCGTTTTTTCAAAATATGTGGAAATAAAACCAAACGTTAAAATAAAAGGCCTTATTTTTAGAGTAATGCAAGTGTTCTCAAAGCAGTAAGAAATTTATAATCTTTTGAAATCTACATGACCTGCTGAGGTTAAGAACTTTAAAGCCCTCTTCAGATGTTCGGTCTGAATGTACAAAAGGGCAAGTGGAAACATGCACAGTGACCCTCACGTCTTTGATGCGCACTGCGGACACTTCCCAGCCAATGCGTGATTGGTGTTAACCTCAAGCAGGCTGCCTTACTTGTGCATAGGGTTTCCAACATGGAGACAGTCACAGGACCCAGGTCAGTCAGGATCAAATGCTGAATGGACTTAACAATCCTATCCTTTCTATAAGAGAGAGAATAAATGTAGTTTAAAAGGATTATGTGTATGTATACTAACAATGTGAGTTCACAGAAAACGACCATTGGCAACAAATTATGTCATCAGCTTTTCATTTTAGTTAAATACAAAGTCCTAGCTATCTTTCAGCTTGGTATGGAGAGTGGATGGAGTCTGGCTCTTTTGTCTGTTATTTCTTCCACAAATTGAACTGTACTTAACAGCACCAAGCTAAAAATGCTTGAAAGATTTATTTGCATTCCAGTATCGAAGCTAATATTTGAGCTTCTGAAAAGTTAGCAATTACTTTTGCTTTGATTTTTATTACAGTGCATTTTCCAATTTTACATTAAAGCAACAAATCCTGTATCTCTCCAGACAGACATGTATAGCAATCAAGTGTATCATCTGAATAGGATCACACCAGAAAGAAAATAAATGTACTTATTAACCTTCACAGTGCTATATGAAACATATTTACTATAATGTATACAAATTAATCATTTATGTACGTTCACAATCATTTATGTAAATTAGCATAATCCTAAAGAGGGAGAATCTTCTGTTTTCGGATTTTGAGGCCACAACTACAATCCTAGATGCCCTGGTTGGTTGGTTTCTAGCTGCCTTGCAAGCACAAAATGCCACCCCACCCTGCAGCAGATCACAACAATTTACAATAGAATTCAGCTCAGTTTAACTTACCACTAGGTAAATATTCATCAGATTGAAGTATATGTGTTGCCCAGCGGATAAGAGCAGTAGGCTTGGATCATCTAAGTGCAAATTTGCCTTCTCAAATGAAAATCCAAATTTTGTTCTATAAACTTGAGTTTTACCTGTTTGAGAAAAAAATGCTCTTTAAATTCAATAGGAAGTTTCACACAGACTTTTGATTTTCATGTGGTGCACAGTTTCAACATGTTCGCATCATAAAACTGCAAGAAAAACACTCGAGCCTAATTTGAATAGTAGAGTGCTTGGTATCTGGTGGGCGGGGCTTGTGTGTTTTGCTCCGGAATAAGCCCCTCCCTTGTGTGTGTTCTAGATGGTAAGAAGAGTTCTGTAGAACTAGAAAGAAAGGCTACTCACTACTTTGACTTTTTTGGACTTAATGAATACAGCAGCTTTGGATTTTTGTTCTAATGGACCAACATGATTACACATTTTTGCACAGAGAACTAGAATGCAATAAAACTTGATCTCTCCTGCATTTATCTGATTTTGTATTGCAGGTGCACTCTGAGTGTCACTCTGGAACAGGCTATAATTCTTGCTCGGAGTCATGGCCTACCTCCTCGCTATATCCTGCAAGCTACAGATGTGATGCGCAAACAAGTAAGCTTCTTTATTGCTTCGATACATTACATTTTCTCTACCCAATGCTCTGTTTCCCCCCAGTTGGATTATTGGCCCTGGAAAGCAATTCTATCCATTTGAAAGTACATTAATATTTAACACATATGCAGGTTGAACAGGACTGGGCCTGGGAACCCAGGATTTCTCAGCCAAGGCAGGTGGTTAGAGCCATGGCCATCAATCCAAAGGGGACCACTGCTGCCCCATCACCTCGGCAAAGAAGTGGTGCTGATTTCAAGCAAGATTATGTCCATCTGGGGGGAAGATCTCACTCAAAATTGGCACAATTGTGCCCCAAATCAGCACTGATGGCCACTACTCCTCCAGTGTGTCATGGCTTCATTACAAAAAACAAAACAAAACACCACTTCAGAGAAAAAACTGCAAGGTGTGAGGTACAAAATGAAAGTAAGAATTCCCAGCTTGCTGAGTGCGTGAATTTATCTCTCCTGGCTCAGCATGACCTTGAGATAGTCAAAACATAAAACATAACATTTACAGCACAACGATGGATGCGTCGGTTTTGATCTTAATTGCCATCTATACCTTGTAGTTTTCCCAATAACTCTGGTATATATTTTTTGAGATTGTTACATTTTTTGAGGAAATAAAGCATTATGGATAGCACAAGTGCTGACCATTCTTTGAACCTCTCCAGGCTTTGGAATGTTTGGTCGGAATTCTCCCTTTAGAAACTGAAGGTGCAGCGGGAACAGTCTTTTTTATTTGATTATATTTTTTGAAGCCACAAACAACTCTTAGTTACTTACTGCTGCTTCGGGGCATCTTCTATTTCCCAATCAGCAAGGAAAAACGATTGTTTAGGTATCCAATATTTGAACATTTTGTTTATATGAATAACCCTGTAAATGTCCTGGTGGAGAGCCCTCCCCCCCTCATTTTTAAGGAATAACTCTATTAGAAGCACAATCATTTTTCTGTCTTACAGGGAGCACGAGTGCAGAACACTGCCAAGAATTTAGGAGTTAGGGACCGAACACCACCATCTGCTCCAAGGTAACAAAACATTGCAATCAATGGCCTGTGACCAAGACTATCATTTCTCCAATTTCTGTCAAATACTTTACCTAGACTCAGACCACAATTTTATTGATATTGAAGTACAGGGTGTTTTTTTAAAAAATTCCTTCCAGTAGCACCTTAAAGACCAACTAAGTTAGTTCTTGGTATGAGCTTTCGTGTGCATGCACACTTCTTCGGACTATGGCAGACCAACACGGCTACCTATCTACTACTAGGGTGTTTTTTTGTTTGTTTCTTAGGGGCATCCATACTTTTGGAGCTTATGCAGTTAGGTACCAAATGCCAGTTCTGGCAGAGTTGAGCGCTTGATTATTACAAAGCCATTGTAATATAGTTTTAGCCAGTTTAGGAAAATATCCTGATTGGGCTGAACTAGAAGCTGGGTGAAATTCCTTTTATCCCTGGAGATGTATTTAAGAGCCTATTATCTTGGGGGTTGTTTATTTTTCTCTGGAAACATTTAAATGTGACTGCCAAGTGAATGGTCAGTTCTCTCCCTTTAGTTATAAATGTTTTGGTTCATACCAGCCCCCCTGCTGGAGGTAGAGCTGGAATGTGCATAATTAGTTTTACACTGAACATTATTAACATATACTGTATATATGTCTTGCCCCGGCTGTGGTAACGCATGAGATTCCATACTTTGGCGGTCTTCCCCTTGCAATTGACTGGACATGGATCTTTCTAATGAACTGTTTTGAAAGCTTGGGTGCAACTTGCCTAGATTGGGGCATATTTTCATGAGCTAAACAGATATTTTATTTTATTCCGGATACTCATTTGAACTAGAGTTGCCACCTTTGGTCAGGCAAAATACTGGGCAGGTTGGGGGCCTGAAAATTCCTTCCAGCCCGGCTCTCCAGTAGTTAGTAGAAAGTTTAAATGTTTTAGACAGTTTCACAAAACTCAGGCACTTTTATAATTGTTCTTTCTTTTTGGCAGGCTATACAAACTGTGTCAACCACCACCTCCTGTTGGAGAAGAGTAAAGACTCCTATTGGAGGAATGATCAAATTTCCAGCTTCCATGACACTAGTATTCCCTAGAATGTGTCTTGATGAACAACAGCGCGTAGCTCCAGATACAGCAGTGCTTTATCTTAAATATGGCTTAGCTATTGAGGAACAACTATTTCTGGAAAAAGCAGATACCTAGATCTGATCTGCTTGCTTGGTGAAGTAATATTTAGGACATTTACACTGGAATAAGTTTGCATTTTAGGTGGTTGCTTCAACAGTGCCAATCACCCACTTAAGCACTGGTAACTGTATGAACACAAAAGTATAACACAGAATGGAAAAACCACTATTAAAAGACCCTTTCAAAAAGTTTTGATTCAGAGGAAGATAAAATAACACTAGTTTCAAGTTGTTACGCTATACTTTTGCAGTTTCTTGCACAGATAATTGCGTCCACCTCCAGTATTCTAATACTGTAAGTTGGAGCTATACTTGAAATTACCATTTTGCTGAGGATACGGTTACATACTAAAAGCAGACTCGAAAGCTAATAGGAATAGAAAAAGTACAAGTGAATTTGTGTTCCTGCTTTTTCTAAACCTACAAAGTGGGACACGAAGATCATACCTTATAATGGGTTTTATCTGAAGCACAAAGACAGCACTGGGGACAAGATTTCTGGAGTTCCACTTTACAGTTACAGGAGAAACATGCCTCCTATACACTTCTGGCCTGCATTTTCTATGTAATAATTGAAATAGATTTGAGAAAAGGAATGGTGATGGTAGTAGATGATTGCAAATGGATTATGTGAAAAGCAGTATTCCTAATACATGGGTGTTAGATACAGGAATGTTGTGTTTACTTTCCATGACTTGACAATAAGTGATATTCAGCATGAGATGCTCAATTTATTTCACATTGAGATCAGATGCTAGAAGCCACAGGTGGATTCTGAAGAGTCCCAAGATTCCATTACCGTAATTAGACTCCTTAATAATTATTCAGGAACCACTGACAAGAGTGTTTCCTGTGATAGTGAACTCCATGGCATAAGGGATTTTTGAAAATGCTGAATCTGAGAACATGCAGTCGTTTATATTTTTGTACTTCTGGGTAAAAGATAAGAGTGTGAATTACATTTACATAAGAATACAAAAAAGTTCTATCAACTATTAGATAATTAGAGGTCTCTAATCTTTCTTTAAACTACCTGGCAAATTATGTAGTATCAGTATCCTAAAAGAAAAGCAAACTTTTTGGAAACTAAAGTTTACTGACAGCATACTTAAATTTATGTCAGAAATTTATGTCAGAAATGACATCAAATTTATGTTGCAATCAACCATGGGACAGAGTGACAGTGAAAAGAAAAACAGAGAAGATATAGCAAAATATACAAACTTCACAATAAAATATTTAAATATCATCTAGAAATGCAGAGGATTAACAGCTTGCCTGATTATAAAATTAACGTTAAAAAATATCCCACCCCAACGCAAAATTGATCTGGCTGACCACTATCAGGGAGAGGCTAGACTATATGTCTACTCAGAAGTACCCCAAGAATTTAGTCACTGAAGCAGCAGCCATAATATGGTAGTATGATGTATATAGTAAGCAACTAATTGTTTACTTCAAGGATATGTAACATGCAGAATTCCTGAACTGTTATTATCCCTTCTAAAATACTGAACTTTATGTTTAAATGTATCTAGGGTATATATTTGGAGCATTCAGGTTCTAAAATGTAAGAATAATTTCAAATTGTCCACTGCAAAATCATATTATTCATCACTTATCTGACTGGGCTATAAATTTCATTTCATCTTAGGAATCTTGGATTTAGAACCGAAATCCTGCCTTTTGGACAGGATGATTGCTACTACAGTTCAAAAGCACAATTTAGTATATTCTACTAGTGCCTGGAACATATTTCTACTGAACTCATATTGGTGACTCATCATATCATTACTATCATATATTCCTACCAATTTTTAAAGATTATAGCAGTACTATTAGTCTGTAGCATCATGTATATAGTGTAAGAAATCCAGTAAACTTATGTGTCCTTTGCGGGGGGGAGGGGGAGTTAGTTGTTTTCAATTTTTTGCTCATTCTTGCAGTACTGTACTAGATTTTGCAAAGGGAGAATATATTTTTTTAATTACTCAGTAAGAAATCTAGAACATTGCTGCTTTTTTAAAAAGTATACATATGTAAAGAAAACTACAAAGTATTATCACTAGTTTCTTTTAAATCTCCCATACTTGTAGCCATATATTTCAAGTTTTCTGATTGTAACATTGGTAAATAAAAATGAAATCTCCTCTTAGTATGGATTTGAATCAAATTATTTTTCTATGTATATCTTTGTGTCCATCATATCATCATCACTTACAGTGTAATACATTCCAGGTGATATCCAATGTTATTCATACTTGGAGAAAGTCCATTGATTTCAATGGGCCTACTCTGAGTATGACCAATACAGCATATCATTCTCTTTTTTTATTAGATATCTGAATATTTTAAGTCTATATAAAAACGGAATAGCATCAAACAATAATAAACTTGTCATATGTATAACCTGAGGTATTCTTTTTATTATTACTTATTTATATAGCACCAATGCATATAACACTTTGTTTACTTTTGCTTTTCACACCTTTTAGCACATTTGAAGACAACTTGCAGTTGGGAAGGGCAATATTTGGTGGACAACTTGCACAGGGCTCTAAGCTGCATCAGGGGCACGATCAAAACAGGGGCCCAGAGCGGCTACTTTTCCTTCAAAATAAAAATTGCTGATTTGTACATGCTTTTTTTTAAAAAAACAAAACTGTGCAATATCCCCTGAAGTATGGGGAGTCCATTGCAATTCCATATATTGCTTAGATTAGAAGATAAATGACCAGGCAGCATTAAAAGCTTGCAGCTGGAAGGATCTCCCACCCCAGCATTCTGGTATCAAATCTGTATGACATTTAATTAGGTTTGAAAGAAAAGTGCTCATAGAATCCTAATCACTTGTTCATATTATTGCTATCTGCCTTATGTGTAATTGAAAGCTCATAGGATGTCATTATGCCAACCCAAAATTATGAAATCTTGTCCATCACTGTGATAAAGTGACATGTTTTATTAAACAATCACAGATATTTAGAAATATATATATGATATAAGAGAATATATTTTCTTTAGAACAGTATCTTTGCAGATCAACGAACATTTTAAAGAAGAGAATTATTAGCACTTAAGGCTACAGTTAGAACTGGAGGCAGTGAGAGATTTTACCTTCTTGGGCTCCATGATCACTGCAGATGGTGACAGCAGCCACGAAATTAAAAGACGCCTGCTTCTTGGGAGAAAAGCAATGACAAACCTAGACAGCATCTATAAAAAGCAGAGTCATCACCTTGCCAACAAAGGTCCGTATAGTTAAAGCTATGGTTTTTCCAGTAGTGATGTATGGAAGTGAGAGCTGGACCATACAGAAGGCTGATCGCTGAAGAATTGATGCTTTTGAATTATGGTGCTGGAGGAGACTATTGAAAGTCCCATGGACTGCAAGAAGAACAAACCTATCCATTCTGAAGGAAATCAGCCCTGAGTGCTCACTGGAAGGACAGATCGTGAAGCTGAGGCTCCAATACTTTGGCCACCTCATGAGAAGAGAAGACTCCCTGGAAAAGACCCTGATGTTGGGAAAGATGGAGGGCACAAGGAGAAGGGGACGACAGAGGACGAGATGGTTGGACGGTGTTCTCGAAGCTACCAATATGAGTTTGACCAAACTGCGGGAGGCAGTGGAAGACAGGAGTGCCTGGCGTGCTCTGGTCCATGGGGTCACGAAGCGTCGGACACGACTAAACAACAGCAAAAGGCAAGTGTGAACATTGGGCCCATTGAAACAAAGCAACAATTTATACATCACAAATGTGTTAATCAGACACCTTTTGTCAATTCATTGTAACAAGTAAAGACTTTATACCAAGTCAGGTCCGTCAAATCTGCCATGATCAGACCATTCATGCGAGTTCTGTGTCCAGTTCTGGGTGCCAAAATTTAAGAAGCGTATTGACTGTCAAGGAGGGGGTCGCTTTCTCAAGTCCTCCCTCCAAGTTACTAATTAATCACATGCAGGCACCGAACGGGTTATCAGGCTTTATTGGCTTCTTCTCTGGCCCCAGCTACAGAACATCAAACAGCAAGTCTAATACATGGCATGTTCTCTCTGTCCCCTAGCAGGTTAAGTCAAAGATTTACAGCAGCTGGGGAATGCTGGCAACCAGCCAGCTCCATCACATACTCCCGCTTTGGGGACTAATTGTTACCACCTTCCTGAGGGGCCCCACCCAGCGGTACTTGCTCACAGGATCACTACTTCATGACACTGACAAGCTGGAACATGTGCAGAAAAGGGTGATCAAGATGATCAAGGGTCTCAAAACCAACTTTTACGAGAAACAGTTGAGGGAATTGGGTATGTTTAGCCTGGGAAAGAGAAGATAGGACAGCTATCTTCAAGTATCTAAAGCAGGCATAGGCAAATTTGGCCTCCAGATGTTTTGGGACTACAACTCCCATGATCCCTAGCTAACAGGACCAGTGGTCAGGGATGATGGGAATTGCAGCCCCAAAACATCTGGAGGGCCGAGTTTGCCTATGCCTGATCTAAATGGCTGTCACATGGAGGCCAGGACCCGAACCAATGGATTCAAGTTACAAGAAAGGAGCATCTGACTGAACATCAGGAAGAACTGTGATGGCCTGGGAATCCGATTCAGAGGCTGAACCGGTGGGATCCCAGCCTGCACAGGAGTCCCCGCCTCCAGGGCCGGCTGAGCTGGGGCAGGGCCTTGTATCTGAAACGCCTGCACCTGTGCCGGATCCTCAGGAGCAGGCACCAGGTGAATCCACTCTGGCTCCGGAGGTGATTGAGGATACATTGCCTACAGGTGCGCCTCTCCCAGCCCTGTCAGGGGAAGGTGAGTCTCCCCCTGGGTCCAGTAACCCTCCAGCCTCTCCTGAGCTGCAGAGGCTCAGGGCAGAGAGGCGGAGGGAACTGGTTTCTCCCAGGAGGAGTGCTCGCCTTAAGGCCAGGAGAGGCGGGTCTCCTGGGGGCCGGGACCGCCCCTGGCCTCGGAGAAGATAAAGGCCAGTCAGCCCGGTCCCAGGTTGCGGGAGCAACGTCGTTGAAGACCTGTTTCGGCCAGCACCCAGACCTGTTCTTCCAGAGTTCCCGTCCTTGCCCGGCTCCTCGCTTTGGACCCCGCTTCGCCCTTGGAGGACAGTCTACAGACCCTCGACCCAGGTCCCTGACCACGCCTCATGGTAACCTCCCCCCCGGGACCAGCACAAGAACTTTCTGACAGTAAGAGCTGTTCAACAGTGGAATGGACTCCCTCAGGTGTCCTTCCATTGAGGTTTTTCAGCAGAGTTTGGCTGCCATCTTTCATGTATGATCTAGTTGAGATTTCTGCATCGCAGGGGCTTGGACTAGATGACCCTTGGGATCCCTTCCAACTCTACAGTTCTATGATAAACAGTATGGGTCTTGAAGTAAGTTCATTGGCTTCCTCTGTGTGTTGATGGTGTGCAAGCCTTATTGTTTGTTTGCCCTGATGGGTGCAGATTCTAGGATGTGCGTCCCTTTGTCTACATTGTTTTTATATTTCCTGGTAATACATTTTCCTCTTCCCCTGCTGGGCTAAGCACACAATGAATACAGCAGCTGTTCCACTGGCATAATGGCGGTGTATCTCTTATCACCATCACCCCTGGCCCAGCATAATGCAAGTATAGGATTTTTCTATAACTTATCTGTAATGCTTTTGCACCACTGGGTTTTAAATCCCATTTTGTGGGTGGAATGAGAATAACGAACCCAATGAGTTATCAAAGCATCATCTTCTATAATGAAATATATTGAAATGTTATGATTATGATCCTGTGGGCAGGAACTTGTTTACTTTTATTCCTGTACAGATCCTAGTGCAATTTAGGTTTTTATAAATGTTAAATGATGATAAAATGGTAGTGCTGTTCTACAATCAAGGTTCTTTAGAGCCTTTATACTGCATATAATGCGCATTTACATAGTTCATCAAGAATGCTTGCCCTTCAGTCAAAATCACATTGGCTATGATCCAGAGAGTCCATTTATGCAAGAGACTGTATATATGCCACAGGAGGTGTGTTTTTTCTCTCTCTTCCCTAATGCCTCTCATTATGAATTTTCAAGCTGCTTTCTTCACTACATAAGGAGCCTGATGCAATGCTATGTAGAGGTGAGAACTGCGCAAACAACTTTCCTTGATTGTAGCTGTTATGCTAACATCCTCTGAAATTAACAGAGTCTTGGTGTGATCACACCAATAATGCAAGCATATACCAGAGCTAAAGCATAGGATTCAGATGCTAGTGTGCAAGTATAGCCATAGTTACCAAAACTGAATTTCACCTACACTTTTCATTACCTACTCTCCCAGTATTACGAGGGAACACAGTTAAACTTCTGATAATCACTTCCTCTTCCTTTGGAAATACAAGTGGTACCTTGAGTTACAAGCGCCTCACCACTGTAAAGTTCAGAGGTGGTACAAAATGGCACCATTAATGCACAAGCAGGCATGGGAGAATTCCAAGGTTTGCATAAGTATAAAAACCCTTTGGGGGGCTTAAAGGGGGAACCACCCTAAAAGCCTAATGAGGCTACAGGGAACCAGGCAGAGGGCCTTCTCAGTAGTGGCACCCGCCTTGTGGAACGCCTTCCCATCAGATGTCAAGGAAATAAACAACTATCTGACTTTTAGAAGACATCTGAAGGCAGCCCTGTTTAGGGATGTTTTAAATGTTTGACATTTTATTGTGCTTTTAATATTCTGTTGGAAGCTGTCCAGAGTGGCTGGGGAAACCCAGCCAGATGGGTGGGGTATTAATAATAATAATAATAATAATAATAATAATAATAATAATAATAATAATTAATTACTACTACTACTACTATTATCAAACATGCTCAGTAAGCATGGAATGCTGAAAGAAACCCCCCCTCAAAAACCAGATGGGAGTGGGAATGGAACCGCATATCATGGGGGAGAGCATAGCTAACTAACTGGAACTCTGACTGGGAGCACTCCACATTGCCACATTTTTTGTAGGCCACATTTGTATTAGTACAACTGGCTGGATTTCAGAATTGCTTCTGGGATTGTGGTTTTTATCCCTGAGCTGTCTCATCTACTTCCACTGATTGTAATTCTTGATATAATACTTTCATCTCTGAAATATCTGTGCATATATTTCTGGGGACATACTATGATTTTCAAAAGATATTTATAGTAGTCTTAAATTTATTTTATGGCTATCCTTAGCATATGTATTACTTGTTCCAGTCTTCTCTATACAAAATAACCACTGGATTTACACACTCTGCAGCAAAGGCATTTCTGAAAACATACCAGATTATTCCTTCATCATTTGAAGCCCATAAAAATTTAAATAAACTTCCTTCCACATACATTGCTTTTTGTATAGAAAGTACAGATTAATAAAATAATAATAATAATAATAATAATAATAATAATAATAATAATAATAATAATAATTATAATAATAAGAATAGTTTATTTATACCCCAGCCATCTGGCTGGGTTGCCCCAGCCAGTAGGCGGCTTCCAAATCACATAAAAATAATAATAAATGGATAAGATTGTGTTGATTTCTTAACTGTTCTTTCTGTCCTCTCTCGCATGAGTTCCTTCCCTCCCTTCTGTTGTCAGCTTTAATTGTGAATTGGTATCATGACATTTACACTGAAGCTTACCATGATTAACCAGAGTTCTCACCTTAACCAGGATATTAAATGAATTTGTTCACAGGGAACACACTAATTATTGTAAATATATTAGCGTAAATGTAGCACTAAACAATTGTTCATGATCACAAAGAAGAATGGAAAGCAGGGTGCTGGTGGTAAGATGGTTTAAGTGTCCTTCTCTATCTCATAGCTATGATTGAGAGCTTGGCAAAATAGCATTTGCACAAGGCATCACAAAGAGCCCAAGCAATCTATACCTACAAAGCATTTTTCTAAAGCATATATAGTGCTCTGTCAAATGAGGGGTTTTCATTTTGCAGTTCTCGTAAGGGAATTCTCAAATTCTAAGGTATAAAACTGCCATTGTGAGCAGTCAGCTTTACAGCAAGACCCAAATCATCTGCATGTATATGACTCTTTGCCAACATAGACTCACTCTGCAGCTTAGCTAAGGATAGCAAGAGAGTGAAACAGAGGGACAGAGGAAAAACTAAGGGAAATGCAAGAATGTCAGGAGGTTTGACAAAACTCTGGGCCTGTCTTGCAAGCCCTACAAATATCTGTGCATGGGAGAATTGTCTATAGAAATGAAAAGACTTGCTACCAGATCTCTCAAATGGAATCCTTACATACTTATGCCCAAAGCAGCCAGTGACAGCAATGTGTTTCACTTTGCCTATATTTCCATCAGAAAAATCTAGTATTCCATAATTTTATTATACCCGTTCCCCAGACCAAATATTTACATATGCAATAATTGAAATTCTTGAAGATGAAAGTACTGAAGTCTTTATCATCTTCAAATATAACTTCTTGACCTCCTGATTAACAAGAGGTTTTTCATGGGCACACACAGAAAATACACTCTGCATTCTGAAGATACACTACAGAAATGGAAATGTTTCCCTTTTCATACGACAGTGGAGCAGCACTGATATAAAATGGTGGGAAATGTTTAGTTGTACCACATGTCCTCACTGTACTGCAATTTGGGGGATGGAAAACAAATGTTCTATTTATGCACAAATGTTGTACATGATTTTAGCCTATTCTTACATTTGTGTGACTTTGGCAAAAAGCTTTTGGTAAATCTGTTACCCCCAAAATATTCAGTAGCTGCATAAGATGGCAGGTTTCATTAAGGATCCTTAATGGGTTAAAAAAAAATGAGGAGAAAGGACAAGTAGATAGTTTTCCTATGGAGAATAGTGTGGTGCTGCAATAATAATAATAATAATAATAATAATTTATTTATACCCCGCCCATCTGGCTGAGTTTCCCCAGCCACTCTGGGCGGCTCACAATCAGTGTTAAAAACAGTACAGCGTTACATATTAAAAACTTCCCTGAACAGGGCTGCCTTAAGATGTCTTCTGAATCTCAGGTAATTATTTATCTCTTTGACATCTGATGGGAGGGCGTTCCACAGGGCGGGCGCCACTGCCGAGAAGGCCCTCTGTCTGGTTCCCTGTAGCCTCACTTCTCTCAATGAGGGAACCGCCAGAAGGCCCTCGGCGCTGGATCTCAGTGTCCGGGCTGAACGATGGGGGTGGAGACGCTCCTTCAGGTATACAGGACCGAGGCCGTTTAGGGCTTTAAAGGTCAGCACCAACACTTTGAATTGTGCTCGGAAACGTACTGGGAGCCAATGCAGATCTCTCAGGACCGGTGTTATGTGGTCCCGGCGGCCACTCCCAGTCACCAGTCTAGCTGCCGCATTCTGGATTAATTGCAGTTTCCGGGTCACCTTCAAAGGTAGCCCCACGTAGAGCGCATTGCAGTAGTCCAAGCGTGAGATAACTAGAGCATGCACCACTCTGGCGAGACAGTTCATGGGCAGGTAGGGTCTTAAAGTAGTCATAAAGAAAACAAAGACAGTATTTTTTAATAGTTGTTGCTTGCCTCCCTGCTTCTCTCATAGACAACCAGGGAGGCCTCATCTTGCCAAGGCCATTTGCTTATACAAGAACTTGTATTATTAGCTAATTTTAAATTTGCCAACCAGTTAATCTGGTGGCATCTTTTTAGTCAATCAAAATATTTTTAATTGAATCATTCAACCAATTATTTGAGTACTAAAAGGTAAAGGTAAAGGACCCCTGGACGGTTAAGTCTAGTCAAAGGCAACTATGGGATTGCGGCGCTCATCTCACTTTCAGGCCAAGGGAGCCAGTGTTTGTCCACAGACATGTGGCCAGCATGACTAAACCGCTTCTGGTGCAATGGAACACCATGACGGAAACCAGAGCACATGGAAATGCCGTTTACCTTCCCGCCACAGCGGTACCTATTTGAGTACAAGGACTGCTTCTACCCATATATTGAGCACCATTGTCCAGTTCTTCTGCCACCACACCCCATACATGTCAGAATCATAAAATTCTAAAAGTTGTCCAACCCCCCTGCAATGTAGGAACATATGCGGATCAAACCTGCAACCTTGGCATTAGCAGCACCATGCTCTAACCAACTGAACTATCCAGGCTGATATATGTAAGTGAGCTCTAGTTCATGAAAGCTTATACCATAATAAAAGTTTGTCAGACTTTAAGGTATTACAGATCTTTTTTGTGTAACAGGCTAGCATAGTTACCGGTACTTCTCTGGAAAATGAAATTAGAGTTTTTCCACAGCTATGATATACCAGTATAAACTGGAAGTAAAAGTAATCTCAAAAGCTTCATTTTAATTAAGTCTGGGGCAGAAACCAGAGAGCAGCAACAGCTGTTGTTCAGGAGTTTTTGCTTGTCTACTGATTTGCTGGGGAGAGGAGGATTAGTTAAAGCTTTCAAGCATGCTTATAATACCCAAATATTTGCAGTAACAAAATTGTACTGTGTGACACAACTGAAAATCAAAGATGAAACTGAAATCAAACCCACAAACCTCCAAACTACACTACTTGTTATCTTGAAGAAGACAGTGTATCTAATTTCCCACCATTTGTGTCCTGGAGTGCATGTATCCTTATCTTCTATGAAAGTCAGGGAGGATTATGTGATGGTTACAGAGTTTGCTGAAAGTAAAAGTGTTAAGCAAAACCACATCCTTATTCACACACTAGCAGAACTCTTCCCAAGGGGTGGGAAAATCCTAGGCAACTGAAAAAGTTGATTTTGGAGAATACCGTATTTTTCGCCCTACTAGCACATTTGCAAAGCTAAGCAGCATCCAGAATGGTTTCAAATTGGATGGGAGACCATGTGTTGAGATTTCTGCCTTGCTGGTGGTTAGGTGACTCTTGGGGTCCCTTCCAACTATACAATTCTAAGAGTCCATGATAAACATTATGGGCCCTGAAGAATATCTGTTGGCACCCCAGTGATTTTTCCCCATGAATTATATGAAATAAAAGTAGATGACGAGGAAGCCAACTTTGCAGATAAGAGCAAACTAGGAGAGGACTTCCGGGTTAGCGCGATCGGCTAATGGCAGATTCCCTCCGAGCTCCGGAGGGAATCTGCTCGACAGGGGCCGGGTCTTGCCGCGCCGGCGACGTGGGGACCCTTAAAAACCACGGGCGCGGATGCCTGTGGACATGGTGACTCGGCGGGCACCATTAGCGCCCTCCCGATCCGCGAAGGAGCCTTTTTAAAGGCTACGGAACGGGTGATGGGGAGCGGCGTGGTGCTGTGAGTCTTCTGCTTCCCCTGCCGAGCGAAGCCGCATGCCATTTGTCGGAGAGCGCTGACTTCTTCCTTTTAAAATTTGGACTTAAAATCAAGAACAACAACCCGTGAGTAATTTGGAAATTGGACTAAAACTATTTTCTTTGTGGATTTGGCACGAGCGGGGGAGGTGCAAAGAGGAAGTCCGTCTCCCCCCCCATTGTAAACAGTTTAAAGCAAGGACTTGCCAACTAAGGTTGCGTGAAGAGCTGTTTTTTCCCCCTGATTGGATAAAAGTTATTAATTCCACGGATTTAAAAATCTAAGTTACTGTGCTGGAGGACAAGAGTATTTGTTTAGATTAAGTGCCACTCTCCTCGAGACCGGGAGTAGCCCGTGAAAAGAGCCTGCTGAGGGTTTACAGAAGACTTTGACAGCTGTCAAATTAGCTGTCAAAGTCGGAAAAAACTGTAAGCTTTGGTTTAGCCGGTTATATCGCTACAAAGTATTGAAAATAAAGGAAGATTGATACAAATAAATTTGACTTTTGGATCGGAAGTGAAAGGAATACTAAGTAACCAGAATCCCTCTAGAGGGGATTCACGGACATTACAAGAATGGAAATAGGTCGGAAAATTTTGGCAGATCTGGATGTGGTCGTCTTTCTCATGGGAAAGCTGCGAAAGATGTATGAGCAAGGCCATGTTTTGTCTACAAGTCCTACAAAACCGAAGTCAACAGTAAATATGGAGCTGGAAAAGGACTTGATGTTCAAAACACAGGCAGCTGGACAGGAAAAGAAACCAAAGACTGAAGAGGAGGAAAAGATACTTGCTGAACAGGAGGAGCAGAAAGGAGGGGTGGCCGAAATGCTACAGAAGGTAAACGAGAGCCGGAGGCCTGTCAAGATGACTTCAAACTCGACCAAGGTGGAAGCTGGAGCCTTTGGGACACATGGATTTAAGAAACAGAGTTTGAGCTCCACCTCCAAACAAGTAGGCCGGGCTGGAAGGATTATGGACATTATTGAGAGAGTGCCTCTTCAAGTTTGGGTGTCAATCATAAGGGACTTTCAAAGAAGCCGGCTGAAAGGGACTGAGAGAGATTTGAGAGCCTCGGACGTAAGGTCACCAGGCTGAATAGATGGACTAATGGACTATGGTTTGGGATCGAAACCGGGGAGAGAAGGGTGGGGTTTGGGAGTCCAAAGGGGGCCTGATCATTTTTATGTTATATTAAATTTTATGTTGTTTTATCATTATAAGAATGGGGAATTCGTGGAAGGGAAATAGGGTCAACCTTAGAAAAAGTTTTTTCTTTTACATATGATTAAGGTATATAATCTAAAAGCTGTTTTATAAACTGAACTTAAATATAATAATGAATTAAGGGATAAAATCTATTATAAAGAAATACATTAACAAATTAAGATTAAGACATCAGGGATAAAAACTTGTTGGACAAATAACTGGATTTGGAATACAAGAAGGGGAGGTGAGGGGAAGTCGTGAAAAGAAGTTATTGAAAAGAGATGTTAAAGGTGGAATTTTTTTTTGTGTGTGTGTTTTTCGTGGTTTTTTTTGTTTTGTTTTCTGTACCTTTTGAAACTTTAATAATAATAATAATTATTATTATTATTATTTTAAAAAAGAGCAAACTAGGAGAAATCCCAAGTAGACTGAAAGCTCCAAAAGGGTCTCTTCAATCCAGAGTGGAAGAAAGCAGCATAGCAGAAGAGATTTAATGTTAAGTTAGTACAAAACAGAAGTGACTAGAATAATATATCTGGGACAGCAACAAAGTCTCATTACTGTGAGAGTAAAGGTCTTAGTTTTCTCTCTCTGCTATCTTTGGCCAGTCCATTGAGGAATGTATTTTGGCCTTAGGCCAGCTGACTGGAATGAGCTGTCTTCACTGGCTCCTGTTTGCTGGGTTGGAAGCAGTGGAGAGAAAGGGAGGGAGGGAGGTACTTTTAAAAGCCAAGAATACAGAGGCCAGGATGCTGCTACTGGATCTTATCACAGAAAATGGATGTCAAGTGTTCTTAAAAAAACTACACAACCAGTTCATTTATAGGTGAATTTCGCTGTGCTTATATTAGCTTTTAAAGCTCTACAAAGTTTGGGACAAAGATATCTTAAGGACCACCTTCTTTATAGTCCCTAAACTTCAAAGATGCAATTCTCAGGCTGAATCAGGCACCCCAGACATGCCTGCCAGCCCCAATTTTTAGTGAACTTCTGACCAAGCAATTACTTCATCAGTGGCTTTCAATACCATCAACCATGGCATCCTTCTGAAGCGACTATCCGAACTAGGGGTGGGTGGCACCGCTTTGAGGTGGTTCCAGTCCTACTTGTATGGTCATTCCCTGAGGGTGTTGCTTGGAGAAGGTCCTGTGGAAGCTTCAATGTGGGGTTCTGCAATGTGGGAATCAATCCTATCCCCAAAGTTGTTTAACATCTACATGAAATCGCTGGGGGGGGGGGTTGTCCAGAGGTTTGGAGTATGTTGTCAGCAGTATGCTGATGACACTCAGCTCTATTTCTCCTTTACATCTGCAGGTGAGGCAGTGGAAGTGCTAGACCAGTGTCTTGACTCGGTAACTGACTGATGAGAGCCAACAAACTGAAACTCAATCCAGATAAGACTGAGGCACTGTTACTGAGTGGTTATCTAGACCGGATAGGTGGAAGATTGCTTGCTCTTGATGGAGTTACACTTTCTCTGAAGGAGCAGGTTCATAGCTTGGGGGTACTCCTTTATCCTTTGCTGTTGCTCAAGGCTCAGGTGGCCTCAGTGGCCCAGAGTGTCTTCCACCAGCTTTGGCTACGCCCCTATCTGGACAGGGATAGCCTAACTACTGTTGTCTATGCTCTGGTCACCTCAAGGTTAGATTACTGCAATGCATTATATGTTGGGATGCCTCTGAAGATGGTTCGGAAACTTCAGCTAGTGCAAAATTCAGTGGCCAGGTTGCTCACCAGAGCAAGACGGTGTGAGCATATTACACCGATCCTGGTTCGACTGCACTGGCTACCAATTAGCTTCCAGGCCCAATTCAAAGTGTTGGTTTTGACCTATAAAGTGTTGAATGGCTCAGGACCACAATACTTCAAGGACCACCTCTTTCCATATGAACCTACCTGAGATCATATTCTGAGTCCCTTCTTCATCTGCCCCCTCCTTGAGAGGTCTGGAGGGTGGCAACACAAGAATGGGCCTTCTCTGCAGTTGGTTCCTCATCTGTTGAAAACTCCAAGTTCACCTGGCACCTTCATTACACACCTTTAGGCGCCAGGCAAAAATGTTCCTTTTTAACCAGGCCTTTGGTTGATTTGATTGACATCCTACGCCCTTTCAAAATGTGATGGTTTTTTGGGGGGAGGGGTTATTGGGTTGTTGCTTTAATTTTGATTATGTATTGAGTGGTTTTATATTTTGATTTTATTCTGTGAACCACTCTGAGACCTCCGGGTATAGGGTGGTGTATAAATTCAATCAATCAATCAATCCCTAGGTTTTCACAGAATTGCCTGGTGTTTTTTTTAGATAACCACGGCAGTGAACCGTTCTGTGATAAAAAAATAAGCTTTCAGAAAAACTGATTTTGTGATTGATAAGTCATCCAAATGTGACAGATTTGTTTCCTATTTTTGTATAGTGTAAACACTTAAATAATAATAAACAGAAAAAAATATGATTTTATGTATTTTGTTCTGAGGATCACTGTAATCTACTTTGGGGTCGCCTGGGCCTATAGACGATAAAGTTCCAAATAAAATACTGTTATACAAATAAATATTATTAATAATAATCCCCTGTACCAAAGCTCAGTTTGTTGACCTTTTTATTAACAGATGCCAGAAGCTTATTGAAGCAGAAGCTTTCCACACTATATTTTAGAACATAGACAAATTTTCCAAAGCTTACTTGAAAACCACCCATATTGTTATGGTTCTAATCAGTCTTTCAAGGAGAAAATATATTCGACCCATGATATAAAATTCCATATGATTTTAGTGTCAGGCAGTCACCTCATCCATTTCCCCCCTCTTTCTTTGTAAGCATAGTTCAGTTACCAAATCTTTCATCCCTATCCCCTGCTATTTTGACTGACAGCACTGCATCATGCAGAGCTCTTGACAATAATCATATAACCAAGCCCACTATTTTCTTTTCCCTATTCCATTATATTTTCCCTACCCTTTAAGTAGACAAATTTGTTCTGCCCTGCATAATTCCTACACATCATTACTCCCATTTTTCATTTTATAGTTAAACTAGTAATTCATATGTTTCTTCTGCTTCCATTAATTTTTGTCCATTTTCTTTTTCAAATGCTATCTCAGCTGGTGCATTTTGTCCCTTTCATTATAAAAAATATTAACAGGCCTACCTATTCATTGTTTCTAGCTCTCTCTGAATTTAGCATCAATAATCAAATCCAAAAATTCACCTACAGTATCCCTCTTATAATGCCATATGTGCTACAGTTGTTGTTTCCTTAAGTACCTATCTCAGTTAATCCATCTGCATAGGTATGTACAGACTTTAAGCACGAAATCAGGAGTGCGGGAAGTTTTTTAGCCTGAGGTCCACTTCTGTCATGGGCAACCTTCCAGGGTTGCATGCCAGGGTGGACATGGACAGAGTTTGATCTGTGCATAACAGGCTATATGACAGCCACAAAAACATCACAGGTTTCTACATCCCCACACTCAGTGCTCCATCCCCAGCCAAGCAACCAACAGACATGATCACAGTTCAAGAACACATTCCAGCTAAGCAAAACCAGTCAAGGGAGTGGCAGAGGAGGATTCTGAGGAGCAGCGAGAGAGGCTCTGAGGACAGCATTTGACTCCTGGTCCTGATAGCTCCCCATTCATGATTTAAATGAAGTACTTTAAAACTGAGCAAGAGACCTTCGTGAAGCAATAAAACATGCATGCCCGAGTTCAGCAGGGAAAAAAGAATTGAGGAGAAACTCAACTTTTTCATTCTTTATTAGGGAGATTGACATATAACTCTGAACCCTGTCAGATGGGCTGACTAAATAGAGTGCTTCAGTAAAAAAACATAAAAGCTGATTTCATTCTAAATTTATTAGAAACTGTGTATCATGTTGCTATGAAATCTGCCTGCAAAGAACTAATAATTAATTCCAATTCTCAAACCTTGTTAAAACAGTAATTAATCCACATTCTGCTTTATTGGTACAAATAAAATGAAACCAGCAAGAAAGCCATTGGCAATAATTCTTACACTCTTAAGGGGAAAAAGAGGTATAGAATATTCATGCAATTAGTAATTGTAGCATTAAAAAAAATGAAATAGTACCTGCAGGAACTTCTGATCTGCATTGGCACGTGAAGTGGGGCAGGGTTTTTTTTCTTGAACCTTTGGGATAGAATCAGTGAAAAGAACAAAGACCAGTTTAAAATCTTGGCAGATTACTTTTGTGTTATAATTATACTTCTTGCTGTTTAGTCGTTTAGTCGTATCCGACTCTTCGTGACCCCATGGACCAGAGAATGGGGTTATAATGATACACTAGTGTCCAAATTAAGTATTTCATTATAAACACTTATTTGCTAGCACATAGAATTGTAATGTGATCTGATGTGGAAAAAAATAGCAAACTCTGAAGTAATATATTTCTGAATGATCTGCAAGCTGAGCCTTGAATACTCACTATTCATTTTTCAAGGCTGTGTACTACTAGCACAATTAAGTGCACAATTAAGCATTTCTAAAATGGGTCAGTTATTATTTCTGTAGACCTAGAACATGATCATAGGTAATGTATGCACAGGAAATACTCATTTTCTTCTGTACCCGAAAATATCAATGTCTATATATATTCTGCATAAATAGAGTATTCCCTTACTAAACAAAAGAAGTCCCTCACATCACAGGTTTCAATTATGCAATGCAGTTCTGAATTGTGGCCTGCTATAAGGAGAAACACAAGAGCTAAAGTTGGTCAAGGCAGAATGCTTGATTATGGTAAGTTTCTAATACTGTATTTTGTAGACAGGAATGTGTAACTGTACATATGCCCCCTCTAGTGGCTTAATAGGTGGTATGAATTTGCTGCATCCAGAGGGCTGGGTTACTACTATGTAAAAACCAAAGGTCCAAATTTCAGCCTCCAATCTTCATGTAGAACCATGAAAGATGAACTTTTGTGGTTCTACATGGGGAATGGGGGCAGAAACCTCAAACTCTGGTACTTGCTTAGTAACATCTCCAAATGGCTAGAGCAAATACTCCCTATAAAGTTTAGCAGAGCTATTCCAAGCCTCAATTCTGTAGTGAATTCAGTAAACTGAATGGGAAATGTACCTTTGAGCCAATAGTTCACCCCACCTTCAATAAAGGGACCATTTTGCCCCCATCTTCTTGTTCTTTGATATTTATGGCATTTATTACTGGAAGGGTATCAAGAGAGACTGGAAATGAAAGCTAAAGATCCTGGTCTTTAAAAATCTGGAAATAAGGCTCACTAATTTATGAAGAACTATATAATTTGGAAAGAGTCATAATATCTTCTCTAATCTCTCTCAAACTACTATATATTTTTTAACATGGAGCAGGTTTGCTCTGCCCACAACCAATAGCTTTGAATGCAATGTGCTATGTGAATCCATTTTATTGATTCATAATGATGTGACCCAATGGATCAGCCATGGAATGTACTGGGGGTTTTGTTTCATATCTAAAAACTTCTACCATATTTTTCTGCTCCTTCCAACTCTGTATTTGGAAAAGAATAAGAGGCAGGAGTCAATCCATTTATCTTATGTTTTGAAGGCTTAAATATGTTTCATTTATGAACACACTTGATTGGATGAGAAAGAATGGGCTTTGATTAAGGTTTAATCTGGGCAATTCTCCATGACATCAACCTTGACAAAGGAACAGAAATTTATGGTCATTTCAGAATTCTGTTTGAGGACATTTTTTGTATTGCAAGTTTACTCCAATCTATAATCTGAAGTGATTTTATATTAACAAATGCCTTTTGGAACATTGATCTTTCAAGATACAGCAAAGTTGGAGAGTTCTGTAAGAACGCAGGGAATTTTCAATAAAAGACAAAGAATGCATCCTACACATCCATTGTATTTAAAAACCTTTTCATTATTTGTCTTTATGTTTTAGCAACATTCTCCTCAAACTCTTTTTAGAATTCCTTATTGTCTGCTTACATTATTTACAGCAATTGAACTTGATACAATGAAATATGTTTCAGATACCCAGATGAAACTGGAAAAAGAAGTTCCATACATAGCATATGGATCAACTTGTAATCAGAATAGAATGACTTGGCACTTCATGTTTGTGTCCTTTGCAGAAAGCCAAATTATCACTTCAATTTCTTTTTCTTCTAGTGCTTACACAATCAATCCTTTCTGCAGAACACGTATTTTATTAGGCACTCAAGTCTTTAAATCTAGTTCTGATTTTCCTGTGATGACTGAGGGTTCATTATAGCCCCATAAACGGAAATGGCGAGTCCTCAGTATTTTTTAATGTATCACACAGTTCAAAGAAGCACCAGACACTTCTGAAACTCTATAGACATTATCAGAATAGACACAACTTATGAAAACACAACAAAATGGGTTTAAGAGCTCATGTAATTCAGTAGTCAGAATATTGGGTTTTCAAGATTACTCTCAAGCCTCTACTCTCAACCAATTTAGAAGCTTCAAAGGTTGCAAGAACTAAAATCCACTTAATGCACTAAGAGTTGGATCCAGACTTTATGCTTATAGCTTATTAACTGAAATCAATGGGACTAACTCTAAGCATGAAATCCTAACCCCACTTACCTTGATGTGAGCCCCACTGAATTCAACAGGACTCACTTGTGAGTAGATATGATTAGGACTGCACTGGAAGTCTGGTTCCAACCCTAACAGAGCAATCCAAACACCTCTTAGACCTGGTTATGGGGGTTTTAGATTGAACAGAGGTGCTGCCCCATTCAGCTTTGCTGGCTGAGCCAGAATCCCACCAATAGAGTGATGCAAGCATCACTTCATTGGAACCAATCCCTCACTTCCACTCGTGTTCCAAGAGTGGAGATGAGTCAGCCTGGGATCCACTGATGGCATTAGGCCCAATCCAGATCCAATCAGTGTGCCAGTATTGAACTGGCACATGGATCTGGCCAAATTGTTCTGCCCCTTCTCCTGTTTCCATCACCATGAATGGCTGAGCTGTGGAGGTGGCTCTGCCAGTTGGGAAGACGATGTGGGTTTGGATGGTACCTTAAGGCTGCAATCCCAAAGACATGTACCTGAAAGTAAGCCACACTGAACTCAATGAGATTGCGTTGCGTTATTATTATTATTATTATTACTAAAAAACCTATACCAATTGCCCAGTGGGTGCTGGTCCACTAGAACTACTGGGGCACAGACCTCCTCCCAAAAATGTCAAGCAATTAAAAAAAGGTGTTCCTCAAACTTTCAAAGCCACACACTCTTTCCTGTTCCACACACATTATATACTTCCTTTGGACTATAGAGGCATTTCTGCCAACCTCCGGTTCCCTTGACTAATCAGCTCTCTGGACCACTCAGCCAATCCTAATTAAAAGCATATCAATGCAAAGAGATCTCCCTCATGCGTCTC